>NC_133166.1:67470000-68070000 GCF_040802235.1 Manis javanica
CCCAGAAATTAACCCAAACATATATGGTCAATTAATATTTGATAAAGGAGCCATGGACATACAATGGCAAAATGACAGTCTCTTCAACAGATGGTGCTGGCAAAACTGGACAGCTACATGTAGGAGAATGAAACTGGACCATTGTCTAACCCCATATACAAAGGTAAACTCAAAATGGATCAAAGACCTGAATGTAAGTCACGAAACCATTAAACTCTTGGAAAAAAACATAGGCAAAAACCTCTTAGACATAAACATGAGTGATCTCTTCTTGAACATATCTCCCCGGGCAAGGAAAACAACAGCAAAAATGAGCAAGTGGGACTACATTAAGCTGAAAAGCTTCTGTACAGCGAAAGACACCATCAATAGAACAAAAAGGAACCCTACAGTATGGGAGAATATATTTGAAAATGACAGATCTGATAAAGGCTTGACGTCCAGAATATATAAAGAGCTCACACGCCTCAACAAACAAAAAACAAATAACCCAATTAAAAAATGGGCAGAGGAACTGAACAGACAGTTCTCCAAAAAAGAAATACAGATGGCCAAGAGACACATGAAAAGATGCTCCACATCGCTAATTATCAGAGAAATGCAAATTAAAACTACAATGAGGTATCACCTCACACCAGTAAGGATAGCTGCCATCCAAAAGACAAACAACAACAAATGTTGGCGAGGCTGTGGAGAAAGGGGAACTCTCCTACACTGCTGGTGGGAATGTAAATTAGTTCAACCATTGTGGAAAGCAGTATGGAGGTGCATCAAAATGCTCAAAACAGACCTACCATTTGACCCAGGAATTCCACTCCTAGGAATTTACCCTAAGAACGCAGCAATCAAGTTTGAGAAAGACAGATGCACTCCTATGTTTATCGCAGCACTATTTACAATAGCCAAGAATTGGAAGCAACCTAAATGTCCATCTGTAGATGAATGGATAAAGAAGATGTGGTACATATACACAATGGAATACTACTCAGCCATAAGAAGTGGAAAAATCCAACCATTTGCAGCAACATGGATGGAGCTGGAGAGTATTATGCTCAGTGAAATAAGCCAAGCGGAGAAAGAGAAATACCAAATGATTTCACTCATCTGAGGAGTATAGGAACAAAGGAAAAACTGAAGGAACAAAACAGCAGCAGAATTACAGAACCCAAAAATGGACTAACAGGTACCAAAGGGAAAGGAACTGGGGAGGATGGGTGGGCAGGGAGGGATAAGGGGGGGGAAGAAGAAGGGGGGTATTAAGATTAGCATGCATGGGGGGGAGGGAGAAAGGGGAGGGTGGGCTGCACAACAGAGAGGACAAGTAGTGACTCTACAACATTTTGCTAAGCTGATGGACAGTAACCGTAATGTGGTTGTTAGGGGGGACCTGATATAGGGGAGAGCATAGTAAACATAGTATTCTTCAGGTAAGTGTAGATTAAAAATTTAAAAAAAAAAAGAAAGAAAGAAAGAAAGAAAAGGGGGATTACTCCTTAACAGGATAAAACTATTGGTAAATCAAAGATCAACGCATGCTTTAAATATCCTTAATGTTGATCACTTAAAGGGTGTCAGATGATCAGCTATGGAGGTACTCTTTTCTGATAATATTCCTTTCTCTTAATTAAAAAAAAAAAAAAAAGCAGTTACTGTGTGCTGACCTCCAATGAGTTCTGCACAGTGGTATAGAGGGCATGTCAAAGTGTGGGCAAAGGGTCTGTTTGTTTCTATGCAGAAGATCAAGGCCTAGCTTGGATACCCAGAAAATGAACTAAGATACGATATGAGGAGGAGCTTCCGGCATCAGCACTCTCTGGAGGACTCGTGCCGGGGGATGATCATCAAAAAGCCTCCACAGGGATCTGGACGATGCTGCGGTTGTGGCTGCATCCAGCCCACCATCTCCTGGACTTGCCATAAGAAGGAGGAGGGAGATGTCTAGGCTGGCATGTGCATACAGTGAGACAACGAATTTGATTGGATCTGTACTGTTGGAACTCAACCAGGAGTTGGGAGGGGTGCAAGTTGTAGCACCCCAAAATCTCATGACTATAGACTATCTATGGTTAAAAGAACATATGGGATGTGAACAGATCCCAGAAATGGGCTGCTTTAATTTGTCTGATGGTTCAAGTACAGTTGGAAAATATCCATCATATCATAGATAAATTTTCACAAATGCCTAGGGTGCCTAAATGGTTTTCTTGGCTTCACTGGAGATGGCTGGTAATTATAGATTTGCTTTGTTTATGTCACCGTATTCCTATTATGTCAATATGTGTGTGCAAATTAGTTAGTAGTTTAAAACCTATACATACTTAAGGTACTATACAAGAAGATATGTCAAAGAAATAATCAATCCTCCCAAGTTTCCTTCATATGCTACATCTATAGCTTTTCTTCTTCCTTCCTAACTACAAACTTTAAATAGAATTCGTGCCTCATATCGAATTTACCGAGTATCATAATTCCTCCAGGTGGTAAAGATACCTCGAGACAAGTGCTGGGCATAGAAGCCACAGGGCATAAATCTGCAAAGAAGTAAAAAGCTAACCTTTGCAAACAATATGGCTTCTCTCTCACTTACCAACTTTACATTTCCCTGTATGGCCCCGGAAGATGACTGGTTAGCCAGAGACGGGTAAGATTCCTCAAGGGAGGAACAACCTAAGACAGGCACAGTCGCAGGGGGGCCATCAGGTGAGAATTTGGGGATCAACAGAGGTGAGGCTCAGAACCTCACCCCCCCTGCTTTGAGAGAAATCTTCTGCATCCGTGGATGTCTTGCTGCCCTTGTCTAGCCTGGATTAATACTTAGTCCATAGGCACACACCTGATCATCTGATCATCTACATTTGCCTTCTTACAGCACTAAACTATGTTTTCTACCTTTATCTTGCATCTACCTACCACTTCAGCATTTTATTAAAAATAAAAATAATAATAATAATAGGAGAAATGTGGGATCAACATATAAATCAAGTACAAAAATCAAATGAATATTCATATTTGACCTGATGGTTTATAGGTCATATTGCATGATCAAAACCGAAAGTTTCTGTGATGAATGCCCTTGTACTGTTCACCATGTAAGAATTTATTCACTCTGTAAGAATTCGTTCACCATGTAAGAACTTGTTCGTTATGCTTCAGAAGATTGGAGACTGACGAGAATTAGGCTTGAGATGGATTAATGATTGTACATTGAGCATTGACCCCCCTATACTGAATTTTATTGTTGTTAACAACCATTTGATCAATAAATATGAGAGATGCCCTCTCAAAAAAAAAAAAAAAAAAAAAAAAAAATCAAAAAAAAAAAAAAAAAAAAAAAAAAAAAAATGGGCAGAGGAGCTAAACAGACACTTCTCCAAAGAAGAAATTCAGATGGCCAACAGACACATGAAAAGATGCTCTACATCGCTAGTCATCAAAGAAACGCAAATTAAAACCACAATGAGATATCACCTCAAACCAGTAAAGATCGCCACCATCCAAAAGACACGCAACAGCAAATGTTGGCGAGGTTGTGGAGAAAGGGGAACCCTCCTTCACTGCTGGTGTGAATGTAAATTAGTGCAGCCATTGTGGAGAGCAGTAGGGAGATTCCACAAAAAAACCCTCAAAATAGAAATACCATTTGACCCTGGAATTCCACTCCTATGCACCTCTATGTTTATCACAGCTCTATTTACAATAGCCAAGAAATGGAAGCAACCTAAGTGTACATCAGTAGATGAATGGATAAAGAAGATGTGGTACATGTGCACAATGGAGTATTATGTTCAGCCATATGAAGAAAACAAATCCTACCATTTTCAATAACATGGATGGAGCTATAGGTTATTATGCTCAGTGAAATAAGCCAGGCAGAGAAAGATTAAGTATCAAATCATTTCACTATCTGTGGAGTATGAGTAAAGGAAAAACGTAAGGAACAAAACAGCAGCAGACTCACAGAACAAGAATGGACTAACAGTTACTGAAGGGAAAGGGACTAGGGAGGATGGGTGGGAAGGGAGGTATATGGGGCAAAAGGGGTATTATGATTTGCACACATAATGTAGGGGGAGGTTACGGGGAAGGCAGTATAGCACAGAGAAGACAAGTAGTGATTCTATAGCAGCTTACTATGCTGATGGACAGTGACTGTAATGGGGTATGTGGTGAGGACTTGATAATGGGGGGAATCTAGTAACCACAATGTTGTTCATTTAAGTTTATACTAATGATACCAAAAAAAAATATGATAGAAGAATGGTTCTCTTTGGATCTGTATTATTTACTGAAGTATATTCCATAAAATACTAATTCTAAGGAATGTTATTAGGTATTATATAGAAAAAAACTAGTTTTGTGGCCATGTTAGTCAGGGAGATAAAGGGTTAACAAAACTAAGCAGGCTTCCTGTGCAGAATCTCACAGAACATTTAATATGTTTTGTGGACAGTGATTCCCCCAAAAGGGAGGGAGTATACTTTGTCTTTCATTGCCCATGAGCCCCTGCCTCCCTTCTCCATCTTCCTAGGGTGTTCTGTAGGACTTGAGTTCCTTGAACACATTTGGAAATGCTGGCTTACTTTAGCATTCAAAGCACTAGCCAACTTTTCTAAAATGTAGTTTCTACCTGCCCCCAACTTGAACCCGTGGATCTGGTTGGGTGCTTATCTTCTACATATGCTTTGTGTATAAGGTAGGAAGTGAGTTCTAGACAGAGATTATAGGAGTGAGTGATACCTCTCTAATCTGTCTAGTACTCCCTCCCTCCCTTATGCTAACGTTGCAGCTTGGAGCTCAATCATCTTCCATGTCTCTCAGGACTGCTGCAATCCTCTTTCCTCACTAGGAGGTTTTAACATAAACTGGGCACCTGTCCCAACCTATCTTATCTTGTTGAAATGCTTTACAGTTGAAATGTATCTCACTACCCAGTGATTTCTAAATTGTGCACACCAGAATCTGAAGGGCCTCAGGGTGCTCCTGCCACAAGGACCAAGTGAAGGAGAGGAAGACTGACGCGACTCTAAGCCCTCTGCCCCTCTTCGGTCAGTGCAGCTCTGCTTTTAATTGTTTTACATACTGGGTTCTGAATGTGATTTCATTTGAAGAGATCTGTGGCAAAAACAGATGGAAAGATTAAAAAGGAAGGAAAGAAGGGAGAGGAAGAGGGAGGAAGAAAAGCTTCCTCTTTCTTTTTTCCAGATAAGAGTAGCTGATACATATATTTTACATATAAATGTATCTTTTATATATATATATATATATATATATATATATTTTTTTTTTTGGTATCATTAATCTACAATTACATGAGGAACATTGTTTACTAGACTCCCCCCACCAAGTCCCCCCAACAAACCCCATTGCAGTCACTGTCCATCAGCATAGTAAGATGCCATAGAATCACTACTTGTCTTCTCTGTGTTGCACAGTCCTCCCCTTGTCCCCACCCCCACATTATACATGCTAATCGTAATGCCCCATTTCTCCCCCCCCCCGCCTTTATCCCTCCCTTCCCACCCATCCTCCCCAGTCCCTTTCCCTTTGGTAACTGTTAGACCATTCTTGGGTTCTGTGCTTCTGCTGCTGTTTTGTTCCTTCAGTTTTCCTTTCTTCTTATACTCCACATATGAGTGAAATCATTTGGTACTTGCCTTTCTCAACCTGGCTTATTTCACTGAGCATAATACCCTCTAGCTCCATCCATGTTGTTGTAAATGGTAGAGGATTTGTTTTCTTCTTATGGCTGAATAATATTCCATTGTGTATATGTACCACATCTTCTTTATCCATTCATCTACTGATGGACATTTAGGTTGCTTCCATATCTTGGCTATTGTAAATAGTGCTGCGATAAACACAGGGGTGCATCTGTCTTTTCCAAACTGGGCTGCTGCATTCTTAGGGTAAATTCCTAGAAGTGGAATTTCTGGGTCAAATGGTATTCCTATTTTGAACTTTTTGAGGAACCTCCATATTGCTTTCCACAATGGTTGAACGAATTTACATTCCCACCAGCAGTGTAGGAAGGTTCCCCTTTCTCCACAACCTCGCCAACATTTGTTGTTGTTTGTCTTTTGGATGGTGGCGATCCTTACTGGTGTGAGGTGATATCTCATTGTGGTTTTAATTTGCATTTCTCTGATGATTAGCGATGTGGAGCATCTTTTCATGTGCCTGTTGGCCATCTGAATTTCTTCTTTGGAGAAGTGTCTGTTCAGCTCCTTTGCCCATTTTTTAATTGGATTATTTGCTTTTTGTTTGTTGAGGTGTGTGAGCTCTTTATATATTTTGGATGTCAATCCTTTATCAGAAATGTCATTTATGAATATATTATCCCATACTGTAGGATGCCTTTTTGTTCTATTGGTGGTAGCCTTTGCTTTACAGAAGCTTTTCAGCTTATCTTACACACACACACACACACACACACACACACACACACACACACACACACATATATATTTAATTTTGGTATCATTAATCTACAATTACATGAAGAACATTGTTTACTAGGCTCCTCCCTTCAGCAAATCCCCACCACATTCCCCTTCACAGTCACTGTCCATCAGCGTAGTCTTACATATATTTTTATGTGAGAAAATTTGCACTATCATTTAAATACTCTTCTAAATCAACCTAATTTCTTCTTTCTAAGGACAGTTACATTTTGTGGATTTAAATGATGGTGAAGACCAACTTGTAAACCAATGAAGATAATCTGTATATGCCCAACTGTCAGAGGTGTTACTGAGCTAACTATGAAAGACTCTCAGTTGTTTTCATTAGCCCTTTAATATAGACAGTTATTTTTGATCTTGTATTACATGAACAGTCTGTGGAGGCTCATATCCCATCAGCATTTCTTGTGTCCTTCAAGCCTTTCTTCCACTGCCACCCACAAGGTTAAAGATGATAGATAAGTCTGCCTACTAGGAGACTGAACTTTGCCCAGGCAAAGCATCCAGAGCAATTTTAAGATATCATCTTTATTGAGACATAATTCACACACCATAAAATTCACACATTTAAGGTACACAATTCAATGGTTTAAGTATATTCACGAAGTTGTGCAGCCATCACCACAAGCTAAGTTTAGAACATTTTCTCTACCCCAGAAAGTAGCCCAGTATCCATTAAGCAGTCCACTTCCCATGCCTTGATCCCCTCACCACCCCCAGACAATCATTCAACTTTCTGTCTCTACAGATTTTTGCCTCTTTGGAACATTTCATAGAATACAACCATACAAAATGTGGCTTTTGGTGTCTGGCTTCTTTGACTCAGCATAACACTTTCAAGGTTCATCTATGTCCTAGAGTAATGGTATAGTATTTAATCATTTTATGCTAAATAACACTCACTGTGTATATATACTACATTTTATTTATCTGTTCATCGGTTGATGGAAGTAGAGTAATTCTTATGCCACACCTTCTAAATTCTTGAAGTCCAGGTTGCTGTGATTTACCCAGGATAATGAAAAGATATATAAATCAAATACTGCATAAAAGATGCAGTAAATTCCCTTCTCCCTCAGTCAGTGGACAGAAAATTACCTTACGTGCTTACCTTATCTGGTGCATTTTTGCCTAACATTAATGGAAAGACTTGCTCATGAAGCCAATACTTGGGATTGCTGTTATTACAGCCATACAGGAAGATATTATTCTTACGACTATGGCCATGGAAATCACAATACAAGAGAACCTCCCTTTCTTCAAGAAGCCTGTTGGGGGTGGGGGCAAATGGATAAATAATCAAGGATCTTTCAGAGCCTCTTCCTTAAGTATGTCACTTGATACCTTCCTTCCTAAGAAAATGTCAACCCGTTAAATGGCCTTCAAAAGACCCTATCCCCATGCTCAGCCCCTGCTGTGATCATGTCACTAGCACTCCTTGCCCCTGCCTGTCAAAAGGACCTGAAATGGAGAAGTCCTGATGTATAAAGGGCTGGCAGGTGGGCTTTGTGCATGCTGACAAGGAAGTGGAGAGTATCTACTGCAAGAAAGCCCACCATGATGCAGACCTGTGGAAAGAGGCAGAGGTAGAAAGGCTGTAATGGCAGGGATGAAAAAAGAACCTAAGGGAGCCATGGTTCCTGACTTTCCAGGGATAGTTCCTGTAAGGCTCAGCTCTCCTTTGACTCCTGATCATCCAGGATGCCTATTCAGTTGTCCAAACATGGTTACCTTCTCCATGAGGATGATGACAGGACAAGGAGGATGATAGTGCCACACATTTACAAAGTGCTGGGTACTATGCTAAACAGAGTACATGGGTTATCTCATTTAATTGTAAAACACCCAAGGCAGGCATTATTATCCCCAACCCACAGATAAGAAAGCTGAAGTGCAGAGAGGTTAAATCCCTTCCTAAGTCACTAGCCAGTAGTAAAACCAGGTCTTAATGCAGGCCTGACTCCCAAACATATGCTCTTAGCCATTTTGCCTACCAGCCCAGTGCTATTCTCACCTTTTCACACAGATTTGATTAGGAGGTGTGTGCATCCACATATTCTTATATGCTTAATTTCCAATGAAATGAAAGCTCCTTGAAGGTGCTATTACGTCACAGCCTTCAACTGCTTTCACACAGGCTTGGAAAACGCTAGTTGATTTATTATTCTTTCTTCAAAGTATTCTTTCTTCATGAGAGGCAATATAAGATGGTAATAAGGAACTCAGACTCTGGAACCAGAGAGCCTGTATTAAAATATCTACTCCATCACTTACCAGCTGTATGACCTTGGGCAAGTTACTTAACCTTTCTAGGCCTTAATTTTCTCATGATATACAAAATGGAGATACTGATTGTGCCTACCTCATAGAGTTAATGAGAAGATTAAATGTGCTGTACTTGTAAACTACTGAGAATACTCCATTGTCTCATACATAAGCACTATATATATATATAATATATATAATATATATAATATATATATAATAAGTACTATTATTACAATTACACAAATCTCATCATGAAGACTTTATGAACTTCCCTGGCTTCTGACCTTTTCCATTCAACTGTTTCATTTGTAAGCAAAATGCCCCTAGTTGTATTGTAGCATGTTCAGTTTCAACCCAAAGACAAGACATGATTTAAAAGTTTCAAAATGAATAAGCTCACATGACTACAAAGAGAAAGGTAAAGAATGTTTCCAAGAAAATAAAATAACTTTTCCCCTTGGTGCAAAAAAAAAAAAGAATGTTTCCAAAGTCATACCCAATCCACAGGCCCATCAGACAGTACTGAAAGCATTCAGAGAAAGATCAAGTTATAAAGGCGCTCACCTTTTGATCATGTTCCTGGTATACCAGATGGAAGGAAAAGATTCCTTCAGAACTGTTTTATAATTCCTGTTCAAGTCCTTTCCAGCCAGAGAACACCGGTAATTCCCCACAATCACTCCATCTGGATTTAACATGGGAACCACTTTGAAGACAAAGATATCTCTGAGGAGCTGGGCATCTGGGGACTTGCTAAGGATGAAATCCAAAAAGCCTTTCATGATCCTGGAGCCATTACTTTCCCCAGGGTGGACTCTAGCACTCAAGACCACAGCTTTCTTTGCAGCTGCCTCTTGAGGGGTCCGGGATGGATTGGTGATGGTGACCAGGTACACAGTATTTCCTGCTAGGCCTCTGCATAAAGTGCGGAGTTTGCAGAACTGAGATTGGATGGGGTCATTTGCCACTGACAGGAGGTAGCATTGGAAGTCAGTGTATGTATATGGGTAGAAGTGTGCAAAGAAGCAAGTGTCCTGGTCATGTGGAAACTGAATGGTCCATGTGAGACAGTAAAAAGGCTGCTGCCCATCATCTATGTTGTTCTCATAGTACTTGATTTCATTTCCTTCTCTCCTCCAGCCAATATTGTGGGTGTTGGCATCTAATTGGGAGTACATGAGTGGCTTCATCCCTATTGTATAAAGGCTCTTGGGTTTTAGCAAGTTGACAATGGTGAAGCGGTAGGTGGCATCTTTCCTGGTGTTCTGAACTCGAAAATAAAACCACTGAGTGTGTTTGTTCATGTAGAGGTCAGTTCATAAGGTGAGTTCATACTCATAGGTATCTCTGTAATGGAGAAAATAGAAGAGTATCTCTATAATCCAGACAACCCTCAAAAAACGAATCTGGGAAAATAGTTTCCCCCTGGTGAAAATGGATCTTGTTACAGGAGTATAGCCTGCTATATCAAGCATTTATTTTCTAATTTACCTACTTTTTCAACTTACATATTAGGTTAGCAGGAACTGGGGTAAAGAAAGTTTATTTGGGGTAGGACAGGAAGAGCCTCAAAACTTATACTGCTGCACAGGATGTTCGGGAGCTCTGTGAATTTTTTGGTATCCTTCTAGAGTACCCAGTAGCAGTTTCTAACTACTTCATACATTTCTCGGAAACACTCTGAGCAGTAGCAAAGCCAGAGCCCTCTGTTGGCTGTTAGCTACCTCCTGGACATCACCACTGTGGAGGAGACCCTTCAGCTATTATTTTTATCTCTGATGTGCTATTGTTTTTATCTGTTATCATTGTTTGAAGATGAGGGGGCATCTCTGGAATGCATTCACCTCTTGAAAAGAAGCAGGACTAACTTGTATAAGAGGAAATACAGATACAAAAAATAATGAAAAGATATTTATCCACATGCATAATTAAAGAAATGCAAATTAAAATAGGATGCTATTTTTCCCTTCATCTCATCAACATTCCAGCATTTGGGAAAGAGGTACTTTCATTCACTGTTGATGGGAACTGAAATCATGTTGGAGGGCAAATTTGGCAAAAACTAGGAACACTTAGTGTTCAAACCCTTTGACCCAACAATTTTATTTCTAAAGTTTATCCTATAAAACCTCAAATATTTAAAGATTATGGGTGTTAATTCTTTAATTTGTTAAACAATTGTAAATATTTTAATTTCCCATCAGTTGGGGCCAGGGTAAATAAGATACGGAATATCTATACAATAAATTAATATGAAACTATTAAAAAATAAGGATATATGTCTGTGGTACTGCCTTAGAAAATCATTTACAATTTATTTAGTTGAAAAAACAATTCTCAAAACAGTATGTATACCATTATATTTAAAAATGTACATATTTCTGTATATTACACACACCACACACACACACATATAGAGAGAGAAAAAAAATTAAACATATTGAACTATTAACAGGTGTTGCATTTGCGAGGTGTGATTATAGGACATTAACTTTTTATGCTATGTATTTTTATTAATACAAATTTTAAATAAGCACTGATTTCTTTTATAAGCAGAAAAATCCCTTAGATAAATTTATTTTGGGGAAAAATATGAGTCACAATTATTTCATTCTTCTTCATCTTCATAACCATTTCTTATCACCTCTCTCCCTTTTGAAAACACTCCTGATTCCTGAAGACACTTCTCAGTCACTTCAGTCATCATTCCTGTGGGAAATTCCTCTTTACTTACTCACACTCTGACAGCTTTTTGCAGATTCCCACTCTCAAACCTTGATTCAAACAGTAGAGTATTATCTTCTGGTCCTCGCAATGTGACAGCGACCTCCTTGATAATTCCTCTTTTGCCTCTCACTCTAGAACTGGTGAAATAGGAACCTTCAGTGGGCACTGCAGATGAGACAGCCATATTTAGATCAGCTTCCCCTCAGAATCCATTCATTTGGCAAAAATCTACTGAACCCCTCTATGTATTCAGCACTATGCTAGGTTAACAACAATGAATACTCAAATGTTGAATTGTTGTTGCTGAGACTTTTAATTATAAATAACATATTTCTTTGAAGACCTTCAAGTGGGTTAGAGACTTCCTTCTGGTCCGTAGCTACCTTTGGCATCTCAGATACTGCCTGTACCCATTTAAACCCTAATTTAAAAGGATGTTGACAAAAAATTATATTCTCAATGGAGCATCTGAAAACATTTGCAATCACAGTCTACAATATATATATATAAACAGCATCAACTTATTAAAAAAAGGAAAAACAAAAAAAGAGAGAATTAAGTATACTTCATATCATTTTTTGGCATATCCTTCCAGACTTAAATATTAAAAAAAAGAAGTTTGACAAGAATTGGCATAGATGAATTTGCTTAAGAGAGGAACCAAAATATCATAGTAATTAGTGAAAAGAAAATGGGGGTTTCAATTTTTCAGGCAAATTCAGTCAAAGTGCCATATGACATCTTTGATTTTTGCAGCTACATTTCTAAAAGTGTAAGGCATCACAGATTTCCCAAGGACTTCTCTTTGTACTACAGTATTTTTACCATTGTATCCAGAGGAACCTACTTTGCCACCTTTTGTTGATTTTCTCTTTGTTAGGAGATAAAAAATTTCTAGATTTTCATTTGTCAAAATGACTTTGCAAGTGATTCAAACAATTCTTTAACATTTATCAACTTCATAAAATCCTGCATCTCTTGTAAAGATAATTTCATTTTGTAAATAATTTTTACCACATCGCATTATATTGTCAAATATACTGTTGTTAACAATATCCACCAATCAGCAGGTGACTGATATCAACAAACATGCTGATGAGGGAGCAGAGTAGATGTGAGCTTTAAGCAAATAGTATCGTGTGGGGCCTGATTTTATAAGTAGTGAGTTTATTAGTAAATACGTTCATATTATGATGACTTCTGCCTCTATATGCAACCTTGTCACTGTGGAGACTTAAATAATAAATAAGTAGATGATAAACGAGAGCAAAGGAGAAAGCAAGAATATAAAGAATAGCACAGAGGAAGTAACAGAAGCAGGTGCAAGAGTACATGTAATCCAATTGAAAGCTGGGGATCCATGTGTCTCAGTCTCTTTATAGAATCACAAAGTACAGAACAGCAACCAGATGTCAGTAATATAGGAATTTCAATATTTTCTTGAGTGTCTCAGCTAACATTAAAGATGATCCAATTCATAGTCCCCAGTAACAATTGTGGAAAAAAAACCTCTCCTGTTTTCCCCCAATATTCTTATATCATATAGTTGCTCTTAGGCTTCTACACTGACAAATTCCCCAATTCTCTTTGGGGCCCTAACTTCTCAGTTTTTTGTTTCTTCATTCCTTCAATAGGGTGGCTCAATTCTCCTTGATGAATCCAAAGGACAAGAAGATCAAGGCAGCTGCACATGACAATAAAGACAATTCCCATTTATGATCCCATACTTTCTTTAGTGTCTTCCAAAACCCTCATTTATTCCATAAGGTACAGCTGGTAGATTGTGATTGAATAAGAACAGTACAGTTCTTATTAATGCATATAGATTTTTTTCCAGTACACTATTTTCAACAGGAAGAGAGCTGATAATCAGGGCAACTGGGAGTGAGGTATGCACAATCACACCTCAGTTGAGTCCTCTGCTATAACTGACATTTTATTTTTCTAGTTGTAGGAATGTAAACACACTGTAGTCCCTCCCAGCTATTTCTGTTTTTCTCCAAAAAGCTCCCCTCACTTAACACATTTTATTTCTAACTAATCATGGTACATATTCCTCCTCTAAAAACAAAGATTTACTTTCTAGTCTTTACTATCTAGAAGAGATCAAGTTTTGAAAAATGAGAAAATTTTTCTTGTTTTCTATTTCTTGAACACATTTGCCAACAGAGGGCTCTTTTAAAAAAGCTCTAATTAGCTCTAGTACCTGTGTGTGCAGTGCGTATCAGATGATTTTTGGTTGCCCTTGTTTGGCAGCTTCTTCACCTCTCCATGTCCCTTCCTATTACTAACTTGGCATTCTGACATTATTAATTCAAAATTTACTTCCCCTTCCTTGGAAAGTTTGTATTACATTTCTTGGCTCATCACTCTTTGACATTACATCTCCTTTCTGTCTCAAATGGTACTATTATCACCTGTTCCACATCCTCCCTAGCACTTGTTTATATTTTTATTACAGCTCTTTTAGTGGGTGTGAAGTTGATTCATTCTTTCCATATATATCCTTTATTTTTTATTTTGGTATCATTAATATACAATCACATAAGCAACATTCTGGTTACTAGATTTCCCCATTATCAGATCCCCATCACATACCCCATTACAGTCACTGTCCATGAGTGTAGTAAGATGCTAGAGAGTCACTACTTGTAGTCTCTGCGCTATACTGTCTTCCCCGTGCACCCCCTACATTATGTGTGCTAATTGTAATGCCCCTTATTCCCCTTCTCCCTCGCTTCCCACCCACCATCCCCAGTCCCTTTCCCTTTGGTAACTGTTAGTCCATTCTTGGGTTCTGTGAGACCACTGCTGTTTTGTTCCTTCAGTTTTTGCTTTGTTCTTATGCAGCACAGATGAGTGAAATCATTTGATACTTGTCTTTCTCCGCCTGACTTATTTCACTGAGCATAATACCCTCTAGCTCCATCCATGTTGCTACAAATGGTAGGATCTGTTTTCTTCTTATGGCTGAATAATATTCCACTGTGTATATGTACCGCCTCTTCTTTATCCATTCATCTACTGAGGAACACTTAGGTTGCTTCCATTTCTTGGCAATTGTAAATAGTGCTGTGATAAACATAGGGGTGCATACGTCTTTTTGAAACTGGGATCCTTCTCCTTTATATTGTTTTATTAGGGTATCAATGATATACACTTTATGAAGGTTTCACAAGAAAAACAATGTAGTTATTAGATTCATCCTTATTATCCAGTCCCATATATATCCTTTATTAAGCAGAGGAAATTTTCTTCTATTCCTAGTTTTCTAAATGTTTGTATCACAAAAGGCTGGATTTTGTCAAGTGCTTTTTCTACATCAGTTGAAATGATTGTGTTTTTTCCCCCCCTTGGTTCTATTAATGTAGTTTGTTACATTGATTTTATATCGAACTAACTTTGCATTCCCAGAATAAATCCTCTATAGTCATGATGTATAGTTATTTTAGTATGCTGTTGGATTTGGTTTGCTGATATTTGGTTGAGGATTTTTACATTTACATTCATGAAGAATACTGACATAGTTTTCTTGTGATGTCTTTGTCTGGTTTTGAATACTAGCTTCATGAAAAGAAGTGGGAAACATTTCCTCCTATTCTGTTTTCAGAAGTTATGAATAATTAGGACTATTTCATCTATAAATGTTTGATATAATTCAAACAAAACCTGTCTGGACCAGGGATTTCTTTGCAGAAAGATTTAGATTACTAATTAAATTTCTTTGTTATACTCTATCTAGACTTATTTCTTCCTCAGTTTTGGTAATTTGTGTCTTTCTAGAAAATTTTCCTATTCATCTAATTTATTGGCATAACTTTGTTAATAGCATTACATTGTAATTCTTTTGATTTCTGCAGAGTGTTTATGTCTCCTCTCATTCTTGATTTTGATAATTTGTGTCTCCTCTTCTTTTTTGATTAGCCTGGCTACAGTTTTGTCAACTTTACTGATGCTTTCAAAGAACCAAATTTTGGTTTGATTTTCTACATTATTTTTTTGTTTTCTATTTCATTGATTTTCATTCTTAATTATTTCCTTCCTTTTGCTTGCTTTGGACTTAATTTGCTTTTATTTTTCTAATTGTTTACTGTGATAGTTTAGGTAATTGTTTCAAGATCCTTCTTCCTTTCAAATATGTGCATTTTAAGGTCATAAATTTACCTTGTAGTGCGTTAGCTGCATCTCACAAATTTCGATATGTTGTTTTATTTTCACTCCGTTCACAATATTTTTGAATTCTCCTTATGATTTCTTAAATGCACTGGTTACTTAGAAATGCGTTAATCAACTTCCAAATATTTGTAGGTTTCCCAGATGTTATTCTGTTGTTTATTTCTAATTTAATTTTGTTGTGGTCAAAGAATACATTTTGTATGACTTCACTCCTTTTAAATGTGTTAAGACTTACATTACAACCTAGCATAAGGGGTATCCTGGGGAATCTTCCATGTGTCCTTGAAAAAAAAGTATATTTTATTGATGTTGTTGGGTATGGTGTTCTGCATATTTTTATAAAAGACATGGATTCTATCTCTAGGAAGCCTGCAAATTAATGCAGGATACTACACAGTAAATGACAGTCATATGCACATACTATTCACGAAGTACATGCAGGAAGTGGGGAAAAAAAACCAAGTTTCCCAAAGATCCAACATCTGATTTCAGGAAGGGACTAAAGGAAGAAACTACAAAATGGACATAAGAAATACACATATCTTAAGAAAAAGATACTGTCATTTAAAAAAAAAATTTAAATTTTAAAGGTGATTGGCCATGAATAGTAGGGCTCCCACTCAGGTTGGTCTGAAAAAGGTGGTTTATCAATAAACTATGGATTTTTTAATATGATGTTTTTTCTTAAGGTACTATTGATATAACTCTTATGAAGGTTTCACATGAAAAACAATGTGGTTACTAGTCACCCATGTTATCAAGTCTCCCTCCCATACCCCATTGTAGTCACTGTCCATCAGTGTAGTAAGATGCCACAGGGTCACTACTTCCCTACTCCATGGTACACTGTCTTCCCCATGATCCCCCTCACACCATATGTACTAATCATAATACCCCTCAATCCCCTTCTCCCTCCTCCCCACCCACCCTCCCACACGCCTCCCCTTTGGTAACTGCTAGTCCCTTCTTGGAGTCTGTGAATCTGCTGCTGTTTTGCTCCTTCAGTTATGCTTTGTTTTTCTACTCCATGAATGAGGGAAATCATTTGGTACTTGTCTTTATCTGCCTGGCTTATTTCACTGAGCATAATACCCTCCAGCTCCATCCATGTGGCTGCAAATGGTAGGATTTGTTTCTTTCTTATGGCTGAATAGTATTCCATTGTGTATATGTACCACTTCTTCTTTATCTATTCATCTAACTGATGGACACTTACATTGCTTCCATTTCTTGGCTATTGTAAACAGTGCTGAGATAAACACAGGGGAGCATATGCCTTTTCAAAACTGGGATCCTACATTCTTAGGGTAAATTCCTAGGAGTGGAATTCCTGGGTCAAAAGGTTATTTCTATTTTTAGTGTTTTGAGAAACCTCCATACTGCTTCCCACAATGGTTGAACTAGGTTACATTCCCACCAGCAGTGTAGGGGCATTCCCCTTTCTTCACATCCTCGCTAACATTTGTTGTTCCTATTCTTTTCTATGTTGCCCATCATAACTGGCATGAGGTGATATCTCATTGTGGTTTTAATTTGCATTTCCCTGATAATTAGCGATGTGGAACATCTTTTCATGTGCCTGTTGGCCATCTGAATTTCTTCTTTGGGGAATGGTCTGTTCATATCCTCCACCCATTTTTTAAATTGGGTTATTTGCTTTTTGGGTGTTGAGGCATGTGAGTTCTTTATATATTTTGGATGTTAATAACCCCTTGTCAGATATGTCATTTACAAATATATTCTCCCATACTGTAGGATGCCTTTTTGTTCTGTTGATGGTGTACTTTGCCACACAGAAGCTTTTTAGTTTGATGTAGCCCCTTTTGTTCATTTTTGCCTTTGTTTCCCTTGCTCGAGGAGATGTGTTCAGGAAGAGGTTGCTCATGTTTATATTCAGGAGATGTTTGCCTATGTTGTCTTTTAAAGAGTTTTACGGTTTCACGACTTACAATCAGGTCTTTGATCCATTTTGAGTTTATCTTTGTATATGCAGTGAAACAATAATCCATTTTCATTCTCTAGCATGTAGCTGTCCAGTTTTGTCAACACCAGTTGTTGAAGAGGCTGTCATTTCCCCATTGTATGTCCATTGCTCCTTTATCCCATATTAATTGACCATATATGGTTGGGTTTATATCAGGGCTCTCTAGTCTGTTCCATTGTCCATGGGTCTGTTCTTGTACCAGTACCAAATTGTCTTGATTACTGTGGCTTTGTAGTACAGTTTGAAGTCAGGGAGCATAATTCCCTCCGCTTTATTCTTCTTTCTCAGGATTGCTTGGCTATTTGGGGTCTTTTGTGGTTCCATATGAATTTTAGAACTATTTTCTCTAGTACATTGAAGAATGCTATTGGTATTTTGATAGGGATTGCATTGAATCTGTGGATTGCTTTAGGCAGGATAGCCATTTTGACAATATTAATTCTTCCTATCCATGGGCATGGGATGTTTCCATTTATTAGTATTTTCTTTAATTTCTCTCATGTTTTCAGAGTATAGGTCTTTCACTTCCTTGGTTAGGTTTATTCCTAGGTATTTTATTCTTTTTGATGCAATTGTGAATGGAATTGTTTTTCTGATTTCACTTTCTGCTAGTTCACCTTTAGTGTATAGGAATGCAACAGATTTCTGTGTATTAATTTTGTATCCTGCAACTTTGCTGAATTCAGATACTAGTTCTAGTAGTTGTGGAGTGGATTCTTTGGGGTATTTTATGTACAATATCATGTTATCTGCAAAGAGTGACAGTTTAACTTCTTCCTTACCAATCTGAATGCCCTTTATTTCTTTGTGTTGTCCAATTGCTGTGGTGAGGACCTCCAGAACTATGTTGAATAAAAGTGGGGAGAGTGGGCATCCTTGTCTTATTCCCGATCTTAAAGGAAAGGCTTTCAGCTTCTTGTTGTTAGTATAATGTTGGCTGTGGGTTTGTCATATATGGCCTTTATTATGTTGAGGTTCTTGCCCTCTATACCCATTTTGTTGAGAGTTTTTATCATGAAAGGAAGTTGAATTTTGTCAAATGCTTTTTCGGCATCTATGGAGATGATGATGTGGCTTTTGTCCTTTTTGTTGATGTGGTGGATGATGTTAATGGATTTTCAAATATTGTATCATCCTTGCATTCCTGGAATAAATCCTACTTGATCATGGTATATGATCCTCCTGATGTATTTTGAATTTGGTTTGCTAATATTTTGCTGAATATTTTTGCATGTTTTTGTGTTGTCTTTTCCTGGTTTTGGTATTAGAATGATGCTGGCCTCATAGAATGACTTTAGAAGTATTCCCTCCTCTTCTACTTTTTGGAAAACTTTAAGGAGGATGGATATTTGGTTTTCACTAAATGTTTGATAAAATTTGGCTGTGAAGATATCTGGTCCAGGCATTTTATTCTTAGGTAGTTTTTTGATTATCAATTCAATTTCATTGCTGGTAACTGGTCCATTTAGATTTTCTGTTTCTTTCTTGGGTCAGCCTTGGAAGGTTGTATTTTTCTAGAAAGTTGTCCATTTCTTCTAGGTTATCCAGTTTGTTAGCATATAATTTTTCATAGTATTCTCTAATAATTCTTTGTATTTCTGTGGTGTTTGTGGTGATTTTTCCTTTCTCATTTATGATTCTCTTTATGTGTGCAGACTCTTTTTTCTTGGTAAGTGTGGCTAGGGGCTTAGCTACTTTATTTTTTCACAGAACCAGCTCCAGCTTTCACTGATTCTTTCTATTGTTTTATTTTTCTTGATTTTATTTATTTCTGCTCTAATCTTTATTATGTCCTTCCTTCTACTGCCTTTGGACCTCATTTGTTCTCCTTTTTCTAGTTTTGTTAATTGTGAGTTTAGACTGTTCATATGGGATTGTTATTGTTCCCTGAGGTAGGCCTGTATTGCAGTATACTTCCCTCTTAGCACAGCCTTTGCTGCATCCCACAGATTTTGCATTGTTGAATTAATTGTTGTAATTTGTCTCCATATATTGCTTGATCTCTGTTTTTATTTGGTCATTGATCCATTGATTATTTAGGAGAATGTTGTTAAGCCTCCATGTGTTTGTGGGATATTTCATTTTCTTTGCTAAACTATGGATTTTTAAAAAATCACTTCTATTACAGGAAATACACTTACTATAATTTTGTGATGATTAATCACTCACTGTTCAGTATAATGACCATACCTGAATCTAACTGATAGACTACTGTGCCTTTTTCCTCTCCAACAATTTCTGGTACCTTTTCATTTCCTGTAGGTTGATAGAAATATTCAGGTTGAGGTGGAACCCACTCTGAAAGAAGACATTAAAAAGGTATAAAATAAGGAATAATATAAAGGGTACTTTTTATCAGAATATAAAATCATAATAATAACTATTCAAATAGCTACTTTAGGTCAATCAAACCACATTTCCACCATTCCCAGTTTTTTTGTAAATTAACTTTGTCATGCTTCATTCTAGAGAGACTATGAAGAGACTTAACAAAAAGCATATGCAACAAAAGTACAAACTTTAAATAGAAACTTAAAAATAAGTCAGAAAAGTCAATATAGTGGCTGTTAAAAACTCTTCAAAAATTTGGCCCTGAGCTCCATTTAAAGTCAGGAAAATATGATAGCTACACATATTTTTATTACTATAGAGGAACAAGTACATCTGTTGTTTCAGAGTAAATAAACTTTTTAATTAACATTCAATTATAAAAGATTTCTCACATAGGACTTGAACAACTTCTCAGTATCTTTTCGATCACAATAATTGTCAATGAATGCTAAGGGAATTTAAAGACACAAGTCAAATTCAATAATATATTACATCTGCAAATCAGTCAATGTATTAACAATCATCATATTAACACAATGTAGGATAAAAATCTTATCATCACAATAGATGTAGAAAAAGCATTTGACAAAATTCAATAACATTTATGATAAAGACTCAACAAAGTGAGTACGAAGGGAATGTACCTCAACATAATAAAGGGTATATATGACAATCCCACAACTAGTATCATTTTAAATGGTGAAAAGCTGAAAGCTTTTCCTCTTAGTTCAGGAACAAATCAAGGATGTCCTATTTTGCCACTTTTATTCAACATAGTATTGGAAGTCCTAGCCTGAGAAATTGTGCAAGAAAAAGAAATAAAAGACACCTAAATTGGAAAGGAGGAAATAAAACTGTCACTGTTTGCAGATGATATACTATATATAGAAAAACCTAAATATTCTATTGAAAACTATTAGAACTAATAAATTAATTAAGTAAAGTTGCAGGATACAAAAACTGATTCACCAAAATATGTTCCATTTCTAAACACTAATAATTAACTATGAGAAAGGAAATTAAGGAAACAATCCCATTTACAATTTCATTAAAAATAATAAAATACCTAGAAATAAATTTAACCAATGAGGTGAAAGACCTGTATATTGAAAAGTACAAGACATTAGTGAAAGAAATTGAAGAAAACAAGAACAAATAAATGGAAAGATTCTCTGTGTTCATAGATTGGAAGAATATTGATAAAATGTCCATTTATCCAAAACAATAGATTCAAGGCAATCCCTCTTAAAATTCCAATGGCAATTTTCACAGAAATAGAACAAACAAACCTAAAATTTATATGGAACCATAAAAGACCCTGAATAGCCAAAGTAAACTTGAGAAAGAGAACAAAGCTTGAATCATCACACTCCCTGATTTCAAATGATATTACAAAGCTAGAATAATTAAGACAGTATGTTATTGGCATAAAAGCAGACTCATAGGTCACTGGAACAGAAGAGAGCAGCCCACAAATAAACCCACACATACATGGGCCAATTATTTTATGACAAAACAACATAGAATATACAATGGGAAAAGGATAGTGTCTTCAATAAATGGTGTTGGGAAAATTGGACGGCAATGTGCAAAAGAACAAAACTGGACCATTATCTTACTCCATACACAAAAATTAACTCAGTATGGATTAAAGACTTGAACGTAAGTTTTGAAACCATAAAACTCCTAGAAGAAAACATATGCAGTAAGCTCCTTGACATAGCCATTTGAAATGTGACACCAAAAGCAAAAGCAACAAAAGCAAAAATAAGTAAGTGGGACTACACCCAACTAAAGAGCTTCTGCATAGCAAAGGAAACCATCAAGAAAATGAAAAGGCAACCTACTGAATGGGAGAATTATTTGCAAATCATATATCTGATAAGAGGTTAATATCTAAAAACATAAAAATCTCTCACAACTCAATAGCAAAAAAAAGAAACGATCCAATTAAAAAATTGACAGATCTGAATACACATTTTTCCAAAGTAGACATATAGATGGCCAACAGACACATGAAAATATGTTCAAAATCATTAATCATAAGGGAATACAAATCGAAACAATGAAATATCACCCCACGCCAGTTAGAATAGCTATTATCAAAAAGACTAGAAATAACAACTGTTGGCAAGAATGTTGGTGGGAGTTGAATGGTGGCACTGTTGGTGGGAGTTAAATTGTTGTATCCACTATGGAAAACAGTAGGGAGATTTCTCAAAAATTAAAAACAGAACAACCATATGATCCAGAAAGTTTACTTTTGGGCATTTATTTGAAGAAAACAAAAACAATAACAAAAAAACACATGCACCCCCATGTTCATAGCATTCTTTACAACATCCAAGAT
The DNA here is from genome assembly GCF_040802235.1 of Manis javanica. Classification (NCBI taxonomy): domain Eukaryota; kingdom Metazoa; phylum Chordata; class Mammalia; order Pholidota; family Manidae; genus Manis; species Manis javanica. The sequence continues at coordinate 67,492,298 of NC_133166.1, forward strand.
CTGGAAACAACCCCAGTACCCATTGATAGATGAATGGATCAAAAAATTGACACACACACACACAGCAATATTATTCAGGTATAAAAAAGAGAGTAAAATCTTGCCATTTGTGACAAGGATGGAACTCAAGGGCATTTTGCTAAGTGAAATAGGTCAGACAAAGACAAATAGTGTATGATTTCTCTTATATGTGGAATCTGAAAAAAAATACAAATTAAGCTCATAGATACAAAGAATAGATTTGTGGTTGCCAGAGCCAGAGAGTTGCAGGTAAGAGAAATGGGTGAACTGTTTTTGTTTTTATTGTAAATAAAGTTGAATTTTAAAAGAATAACAATCTCCAAGTCATACATCTAATAAATGGTAAATCTGGTCCAAAACATTTCAAAGTCTGTGCTCTTAAAATTGCTGTTCTTAACTGCTTCTATTATCTTTTGGTTGACTGAGCTTAAAAAAAAAAGTACACAACTCAGTAAAAGACAAGGTTAATTTATTTTCTTTAAGGTGATAGGGAGTGATGAGGCCAACAATTTGGTTTAAACAATAAGGTGCTTGTTATTACATTTTCTTAAAATTTAAAAAATCTCAAATCTTTAAATTTTTAATTAAAAAAATTTTTTTTTAAAGATCTAGTGGTTTAGTGGATTACCACTACAATAACATGTTATTAAACTTCAGTTTCCAACTGTTTTTTCCTGTATTGGAACTGAGTTCAAAGTCATCATAGGAATTCTGTCTTACTGTAGTTTATATAGGGATAGCAATATGCTATTGTCTGGGCAGGACTATTTGGACTTTTATTTAAAAATTACACAGGGTGGGATTACAGATGGTGGTGTGAGAGGTGAGATAGAAACCTCCTCCCAAAGCCACATATAATATGAAAATATAACAAATACATCAAATCCTGGAAAGGCAACAGGAAAGAAGGCTGTGGCTGACTGTCTACACCTGGGGAAACCAGCAGACTTCGAGGAAAAGGGTAACATATCAAAGCCATAATCTGGAGGGACCCAAGCCCTTCCCCCACCCCAGCTCACTGGTGGGGAAAAAGAGAAATGGAGCACAGGGAGGGGGTGGAGGCCTAGGACTGCTGAATACCCAGCCCTGGGGATCTGCTCTGGGAGCATAAACCTACATTACATAGTGCTCTGGAGATCAGTGGGGTTGGAAAGCTAAGACAGGTGGAATACTTGGACGGACAGAGATTCCAGCCGCTTGTGGAAAACAGGGATCCACATCCAGTCTCTCTGGGATAAAAGAAAGGCCGACAGAGAAACTTCTTAAGAGCAAGAGGGCTGCTGAAGGGGCAAGGATTGCACAGAGCTTGCTGCTCAGGAGAAAGGGGGACAAAATTGTCTGAAGGCACTCTGCGAAGCAGGTTGGGAACTTTTAGGAACTTCAGGCTCTCCATCCTCCTGGCTGGCTACACAGCTCCAAAGTCCTCCACCATGATATGCAGCCTGCTGCACCTTCCTCCCAGCTGGCACCAGCTCACAAACTGGCTGCCCCCGCCATTGTGCCAGGCCAGCCAGAGGGCAGGCCTGCCTACAGCAGCTACAAGTGCAAAGCCTAGAGGCTTCTCCCTGCATGCTTGGCCCACAGGCCCTGGCAGTGGAGACAGTCACTGAAGCCGGGAAGCAGGAAAAACCTCTTTCCTCTTTCCTCCCAACAGGCACCAGCGCCACTTCACTGTGACCCCCACCATTGCTCCAGGTGTCCCACAAACACCAGAAAGAGGACCAAGTGAAACTGAACTCATCAATCATCCTGGAAAGAGATTTCAAAATAAAAATTATAAACATGCTCATGGAACTACAGAAAAATATTCAAGAACTCAGGGTGGAATTCAGGAATGAGTTACAAACGTTCAAGAAAATAGCATCTGAAATGAAACCTATAATAGGGGATTTAAAAGCAGATTAGATGAAGTAGAAGAGAGAGTAAATGAAATAGAAATTAGAAAACAGGAATACAAAACAGCTGAGGCACAGAAGAAAAAAAGGATCTCTAGGAATGAAAGAATATTGAGAGAACTGTGTGACCAATCCAAACAGAACAACATTTGCATTATAGGGGTACCAGAAGAAGAAGAAGAGAGAAAAAGGGATAGAAAGTGTCTTTGAGGAAGTAATTGCTGAAAACTTCCCCAATCTGGGGAAAGAGCCTCTCAGGCAATGGAGGTGCACAGATTTCCCAACACAAGGGACCCAAGGAAGACACAACCAAGACATATAATTGAAATGGCAAATATCAAGGATAAAGACAGTATATTAAAAGCAGCCAGAGAGAGAAAAAAGATCACATACAAAGGAAAACCCATTAGGCTATCATCAGACTTCTCAACATAAACCTTACAGGGCAGAGGGAGTGGCATAATAAATTTAATGCAATGAAACAGAAGGGCCTTGAACCAAGAATACAATACCTGGCAAGATTATCATTTAAATTTGAAGGAGGGATTAAACAATTTCTAGATAAGCAAAAGCTGAGAGAATTTACCTCCCACAAACCATCTCTACAGTGTATTTTAGAGGGTCTGCTATAGACAGAAGTGTTCCTAAGGCTAAATAGCTATCACCAGAAGAAATAAAAGCATAGGAAAAAAAGTAGACCAATTAATTACTAAGCAGAGCAAAATCAAATCAACCACCCCCAAAGTCAGTCAAGGGATAGACAAAGAGCACCGAATATGATACCTAATATGTAAGGAATGGAGGAGGAAGGGACTCTCTTGTCCCCTTCTGGCCTGAGCCAGGAGCTCTGTCCTTTTGCTTTCTCCTTAAATAAAAGCCTCTCTGCCTTGCTCACCTAAGAAAAAAAAAAAGAATGGAGGAGGAAGGAAAAGGAAGAGAAAGAACCTTTAGATTGTGTTTGTAATAGCGTACTAAGTGAGTTAAATTAGACTGTTAGATAATAAGAAAGTTACCCTTGAACCTTTGGTAACCATGAATCTGAAGCCTGCAATGTCATTAAGTACATAGCTATTGATAATCACCTTAAATGTAAATGGTCTGAATGCACCAATCACAAGACATAGAGTCACTGAATGGATAAAAAAACAAGACCCATCTATATGCTACCTACAAGAGACTCACTTCAAATCCAAAACATACACAGACTGAAAGTGAAGGGATGGAAAAAGATATTTCATGCAACTAATAGGGAGAAAAAAGCAGGAGTTGCAATACTTGTATCAGACAAAATAGACTTCAAAACAAAGAAAGTAACAAGAGACAAAGAAGGACATTATATAATGATAAATGGGTCAGTCCAACAAGAGGATATAACCATTATAAATATCTATGCACCCAACAGAGGAGCACCTACATATGTGAAACAAATACTAACAGAATTAAAGGGGGAAATAGAATGCAATGCATTCATTTTAGAAGACTTCAACACAACACTCACTCCAAAGTACAGATCAACCGACAGAAAATAAGTAAGGAGACAGACGCACTGAACAACACATTACAACAGATGGACCTAACAGACATCTACAGAACACCCCACCCAAAAGTAGCAGGATACAAATTCTTCTCAAGTGCACAAGGAACATTTCCAAGAATAGACGTACACTAGGCCACAAAAAAAACCTCAGTAAATTCAAAAAGATTGAATGTAAATGGTCTGAATGCACCAATCACAAGACATAGAATCACTGAATGGATAAAAAAACAAGACCCATCTCAGACCACAAAGGTATGAAACTAGAAATAAATTATGTGAAGAAAATGAAAAATCCCACAAACACATGGAGGCTCAACAACATGCTCCTAAATAATCAATGGATCAATGGCCAAATAAAAAGAGATCAAGCAATGTATGGAGATTAATGACAACAATAACTCAACAGTGTAAAATCTGTGGGATGCTGCAAAGGCTGTGCTTAGACAGAAGTATACTGCAATACAGGCCTACCTCAGGAAAGAAGAACAATCCCATATGAACAGTCTAAACTCACAACGAAAGTAGAAAAAGAAGAACAGGACTGTCTTGTCCCCTCCTGGTGCAAGCCAGGAGCTTTTTCCTCTTACTTTATCTCTGAATAAAAAAAGCCTCTCACTTGCTCTCCTATTTGAGTGTTGGCAAAGTTCATTCTTCAACTCTGAACAAGAACCCCAGCATTATTTTGGGGGGCTTGTGTGGGATAGTTTCAGAGGTGAGTATAGGCATCTGTGCCTGCCTTTTTCTTTCACTGTCCTTATGAAAGGAAGCTGTCTATGGCACACAATACTGGGAGTTCATCAGGCACTTAAATGGGACTAGCCCAGCTGCCAATCTCCAAGTCTTGAGCGACAGGTTCCCCCGTATTCCCTAAGTGGATCCCCTGTTTCCCTTGGGAGCTGGGAAAGTCAACTGAGTGGATGCCCCTTTCAGAGGCACCTCCTTGGATGTGAGGGACTGAAGAAAGCCATGGGCAGCTGTGAGAGTCTAGGCTGAGGCTACACTTCAACGGCTTTTCAAAAGTCCATGTGTCTGGAATCAAACCCCAACAGCCCAACTGGGTACCCATGAGGAGTGTCTTTCTGTCTCTCTGACTTCCAGCCTGCCTTTCCAAGCCCCCCTGGCTTCTGAGTGATGCAGGGGGCATTCCTAACTCTCTTCTAACTTCATCAATTTCATGGAACCTGATGCTCACCACCACGAGGTAGGAGATATACGCCTCACTCTTATTTCTGACTTAATACTGCACTTTTTTATCTCATAAAAATGTGTCTGGGCACCCGTTAGCCACTTAAAAGATGATTAGCATCAGCTACCAATCTTAAGTCTCAGGTGAAAGGTGTCCTGGTGTCTGTCAATCCTTGATCCCCCGCCTTCACATGGGAATGTCTAGGAGTGACTGAGCCGATTTCCTACTTTTCCTATCCTAATCTGTGGACTCTGAGGCAGACTGGACTAGTAGACAGTGCTCCCTGGCTCTTGGCTCCGGCTGACTCATCTGATGGTGCTGAGTGAATCTCCAGCTAGGCTGCTGCCTACACAAGAGTTGCAGATGACACCTGACCTCTTGTCTCACAGGTCAGATTTCTTACAGTGGGTGACTAGCAGGATAATTCCAATGCAGTGGCAGAAACTGGTGTTTAAAAGTATAGGCACCCCCGTAACTGTCCATGGTAGCCTATGAATTTTATTTCTGGCCTTGGAGAAAGTTCCCCTGCTGGTTATTCAAAGCAGTCCTCTTAGGCCTGTACCACTTTCTCCTGTGTAATGTAAATGAAGTGTAAGGGTAGTCATCCTGGGGCTAGCCATTTCCTTTTCTGCAGCCCCCAGGGAAGTGAACCAGGCTTGTGACTCTTACTGGCCACTGCTCTGGCAGCAAGAGTCACACAGTCCCTGCATTTATTGGACAGGTGGGGAGCTCTCAAGGAATGATCTTGAGTGTACTATGCAAAGAAAATTAGCATCTAGATTAAAACTCCCAAAGGCATAAAGTAAGAGCAGACTGCTAAGGTTCCACTAAATCCAGAGCTCTAAGGTGACTCTTGATTAGTGGGAAGGCAAGAGGAAAATCAAGGCAAGGTACAGGCCAAGCTGGTAAGGAGTGGTTAAATCCAGTAGTACTGGAGGCGGAGCCAACATGGCGGCATGAGTAGGACAGTGGGAATCTCCTCCCAAAAACATATATATTTTTGAAAATACAACAAATACAACTAATCCTAAAAGAGAGACCAGAAGACACAGGACAACAGCCTGACTACATCGACACATGCAAGAGCCCAGCGCCTGGTGAAAGGTGTAAGATACAAGCCCCGGCCGGCAGGACCCCAGCATACCTCCCCACAGCTCCCGGAGGGAGGGAGAGGGAGCCCAGGACTGCTAAACACACAGCCCCAGCCACCCACACCAGAGTGCAGACAGTGCATGCGTGGAGGGCTGGAAACTAGGAAAATAGGGCAGCAAGACCTCTGAGCGGGTGCCGAAGCTGATGCCCCTGTGACAAAGAAAAGCCAGTGCTCTTTGAAAGTCTTAAAGGGACAGGGATTTAACAGCTAGACGGAAACAACACAGGTCACAGCCCAGTGGCTGGAAATTACAGGGAAAACTGGGTGCACTAACTCCTTGGGCAACAGCTCTGAGACCCCTCACGAAGGTAAACAGCCAAACAGCCCCCTCCCCTCAGTCCATTACCCATCCCAGCTCTATGAAAGCAGAGAAACAGCCTAAGGCAAAACACGCCCACAGAAAGGCAGAAAGGAAAATTCCTACACTTAGGCAGGGCAAGACACAAAGACCCAGGCTACACGCAATTACCCAACACAAGCCACTAGGGGTCGCAGTTGTCCCAGTAAAGAAAGGCCAGGAGCAAGTGAAAAGTTTGGCCCTCCCAGCTGACAGTCAATAGCACCTGTCAACATGAAAAGGCAAAAAAATATGATCCAGACAAGACTAATGCAGACAGCTACGGCATCTGCTACATCTTCCCCTGAGAAGGAACCTGGGGAGATAGATTTAGCCAGTCTTCCTGAAAAAGAATTCAAAACAAAAGTCATAACCATGCTGATGGACTTGCAGAGAAATATGCAAGAACTAAGGAAGGAGAATACAGAAATAAAACAAGCTCTGGAAGGACTTCAAAACAGAATGGACGAAACGCAAGAGACCATTAATGGTCTAGAAAACAGAGAACAGGAACGCAGAGAAGCTGATGCAGAGAGAGATAAAAGGATCTCCAGGAATGAAAGAATTCTAAGAGAGCTGAGTGACCAAACAAAAAGGAACAATATATGCATTATAGGAATACCAGAAGAAGAGAGAGAAAAAGGGATAGAAAGTATCTTTGAAGAAATAATTGCCAAAAACTTCCCCAAACTAGGGGAAGAAATGGCCTCTCAGACCACAGAGGTACACAGAACTCCCATGACAAGGGATCCAAGGAGGGCAACACCAAGACACATAATAATTAAAATGGCAAAGATCAAAGACAAGGACAAAGTATTAAAGGCAGCCAGAGAGAAAAAAAAGGTTACCTACAAAGGAAAACCCATCAGGCTATCATCAGACTTCTCAACAGAAACCCTACAGGCCAGAAGAGAATGGCATGATATACTTCATGCAGTGAAACAGAAGGGCCTCGAACCAAGACTACGTTATCCAGCACGAATATCATTTAAATATGAAGGAGGGATTAAACAATTCCCAGACAAGCAAAAGTTGAGGGAATTTGCCTCCCACAAACCACCTCCTCAGGGCATCTTACAGGGACTGCACTAGATGGGAGCACTCCTAAAAAGAGCACAGAACACAACACCCAACATATGAAGAAGGGAGGAGGAGGAATAAGAAGGGAGAGAAATAAAGAATCATCACACCGCGTGTATAATAGCTCAACAAGCGAGTTAAGTTAAACAGTAAGATAGTAAAGAAGCGAACCCTGAACCTCTGGTAACCACAAACTTAAAGCCTGCAATGGCAATAAGTTCATACCTCTCAATAATCACCCTAAATGTAAATGGACTGAATGTACCAATCAAAAGATACAGAGTAATAGAAAGGATAAAAAAGCAAGATCCATCCATATGCTGCTTACAAGAGACCCACCTCAAACCCAAAGACATGCACAGACTTAAAGTCAAGGGATGGAAAAAGATATTTCATGCAAACAACAAAGAGAAGAAAGCAGGTGTTGCAATTCTGGTATCAGACAAGACAGACTTCAAAATAAAGAAAGTAACAAAAGACAAAGAAGGACATTACATAATGATAAAGGGCTCAGTTCAACAAGAGGATATAACCATTATAAATATATATGCACCCAATACAGGAGCACCAACATACCTGAAACAAATATTAACAGAACTAAAGGAGGAAATAGAATGCAATGCATTCATTCTAGGAGACTTCAACACACCACTCATTCCAAAGGACAGATTCACCAGACAGAAAATAAGTAAGGACACAGAGGCACTGAACAACACACTAGAACAGATGGACCTAATAGACATCTACAGAACTCTACATCCAAAAGCAACAGGATATACATTCTTCTCAAGTGCACATGGAACATTCTCCAGAATAGACCACATACTAGGCCACAAAAAGAGCCTCAGTAAATTCCAAAAGATTGAAATCCTACCAACCAACTTTTCAGACCACAAAGGCATATAACTAGAAATAAACTGTAAAAAGAAAGCAAAAAGGCTCACAAACACATGGAGGCTTAACAACACGCTCTTAAATAATCAATGGATCAATGACCAAATCAAAATGGAGATCCAGCAATATATGGAAAAAATGACAAAAACAACACTAAGCCCCAACTTCTGTGGGACACAGCAAAAGCAGTCTTAAGAGGAAAGTATATAGCAATCCAAGTAAATTTAAAAAAGGAAGAACAATCCCAAATGAAAGGTCTAATGTCACAATTATCGAAATTGGAAAAAGAAGAACAAATGAGGCCTAAGGTCAGCAGAATGAGGGACATAATAAAGATCAGAGAAGAAATAAATAAAATTGAGAAGAATAAAACAATAGCAAAAATCAATGAAACCAAGAGCTGGTTCTTTGAGAAAATAAACAAAATAGATAAGCAAAGAGGAAAAGAGAGTCAACACAAATCAACAGAATCAGAAATGAGAAAGGAAAAATCATGACAGACCCCACAGAAATACAAAGAATTATTAGAGAGTACTATGAAAACCTATATGCTAACAAGCTGGAAAACCTAGGAGAAATGGACAACTTCCTGGAAAAATACAACCTTCCAAGACTGACCCAGAAAGAAACAGAAGATCTAAACAGAACAATTCCCAGCAACGAAATTGAAGCGGTAATCAAAAAACTACCAAAGAACAAAACCCCCGGACCAGATGGATTCACCTCGGAATTTTATCAGACATACAGGGAAGACATAATACCCATTCTCCTTAAAGTTTTCCAAAAAATAGAAGAGGAGGGGATACTCCCAAACTCATTCTATGAAGCTAACATCACCCTAATACCAAAACCAGGCAAAGACCCCACCAAAAAAGAAAATTAGAGACCAATATCCCTGATGAATGTAGGTGCAAAAATACTCAATATAATATTAGCAAACCAAATTCAAAAATATATCAAAAGGATCATACACCATGACCAAGTGGGATTCATCCCAGGGATGAAAGGATGGTACAACATTCAAAAATCCATCAACATCATCCACCACATCAACAAAAAGAAAGACAAAAACCACATAATCATCTCCATAGATGACGAAAAAGCATTTGACAAAATTAAACATCCATTCATGATAAAAATTCTCAGCAAAATGGCTATAGAGGGCAAGTACCTCAACATAATAAAGGCCATATTTGATAAACCCACAGCCAACATTATACTGAACAGCGAGAAGCTGAAAGCTTTTCCTCTGAGATCGGGAACAAGACAGGGATGCCCACTCTCCCCGCTGTTATTCAACATAGTACTGGAGGTCCTAGCCACGGCAATCAGACAAAACAAAAAAATACAAGGAATCCAGATTGGTAAAGAAGAAGTTAAACTGTCACTATTTGCAGATGACATGATACTGTACATAAAAAACCCTAAAGACTCCACTCCAAAACTACTAGAACTGATATCGGAATACAGCAAAGTTGCAGGATACAAAATCAACACACAGAAATCTGTGGCTTTCCTATACACTAACAATGAACCAACAGAAAGAGAAATCAGGAAAACAACTCCATTCACAATTGCATCAAAAAAAATAAAATACCTAGGAATAAACCTAACCAAAGAAGTGAAAGACTTATACTCTGAAAATGACAAGTCACTCTTAAGAGAAATTAAAGGGACACTAACAGATGGAAATGCATCCCATGCTCATGGCTAGGAAGAATTAATATCATCAAAATGGCCATCCTGCCCAAAGCAATATACAGATTTGATGCAATCCCTGTGAAACTACCAGCAACATTCTTCAATGAACTGGAACAAATAATTAAAAAATTCATATGGAACCACCAAAGACCCCGAATAGCTAAAGCAATCCTGAGAAAGAAGAATAAAGTAGGGGGGATCTCACTCCCCAACTTCAAGCTCTATTATAAAGCCATAGTAATCAAGACAATTTGGTACTGGCACAAGAACAGAGCCACAGACCAATGGAACATACTAGAGAATCCAGACATTAACCCAAACATATACAGTCAATTAATATTTGATAAAGGAGCCATGGACATACAATGGCAAAATGACAGTCTCTTCAACAGATGGTGCTGGCAATACTGGACAGCTACATGTAGGAGAATGAAACTGGACCTTTGTCTAACCCCATATACAAAAGTAAACTCAAAATGGATCAAAGACCTGAATGTAAGTCATGAAACCATTAAACTCTTGGAAAAAAACATAGGCAAAAACATGAGTGACCTCTTCTTGAACATATCTCCCCGGGCAAGGAAAACAACAGCAAAAATGAACAAGTGGGACTACATTAAGCTGAAAAGCTTCTGTACAGCAAAAGACACCATCAATAGAACAAAAAGGAACCCTACTGTATGGGAGAATATATTTGAAAATGACACATCCGATAAAGGCTTGACGTCCAGAATATATAAAGAGCTCACATGCCTCAACAAACAAAAAACAAATAACCCAATTGAAAAATGTGCAGAGGAACTGAACAGATGGTTCTCCAAAAAAGAAATACAGATGGCCAACAAATACCTGAAAAGATGCTCCACATTGCTAATTATCAGAGAAATGCAAATTAAAACTACAATGAGGTATCACCTCACACCAGTAAGGATGGCTGCCATCCAAAAGACAAACAACAACAAATGTTGGCGAGGCTGTGGAGAAAGGGGAACCCTCCTACACTGCTGGTGGGAATATAAATTAGTTCAACCATTGTGGAAAGCAGTATGGAGGTACATCAAAATGCTCAAAATAGACTTACCATTTGACCCAGAAATTGCACTCCTAGGAATTTACCCTAAGAATGCAGCAATCAAGTATGAGAAAGACCAATGCACCCCTATGTTTATCACAGCACTATTTACAATAGCCAAGAATTGGAAGCAACCTAAATGTCCATCGGTAGATGAATGGATAAAGAAGATGTGGTATATATACACAATGGAATACTACTCAGCCATAAGAAAAGGGCAAATCCTACCATTTGCAGCAACATGGATGGAGCTGGAGGGTATTATGCTCAGTGAAACAAGCCAAGCGGAGAAAGAGAAATACCAAATGATTTCACTCATCTCTGGAGTATAAGAAGAAAGGCAAAACTGAAGGAACAAAATAGCAGCAGAATCACAGAACTCAAGAATGGACTAACAGGTACCAAAGGGAAAGGGACTGGGGAGGATGGGTGGGTAGGGAGGGATAAGGGAGGGGGAGAAAAAGGCGGGGTATTAAGATTAGCATGCATGGGAGGGTGGGAGAAAGGGGAGGGCTGTACAACACAGAGAAGACAAGTAGTGATTCTACATTTTGCTACGCTGATGGACAGTGACTGTAAAGGGGTATATAGGGGGGACCTGGTATAGGGGAGAGCCTAGTAAACAAAATATTCGTCATGTAAGTGTAGATTAATGATTAAAAAAAAAAAGCAGTTCCTGTGTGGTGACCTCCAATGAGTTCTACACAATGATATAAAGGGCATATAAAAGTGTAGGCATAGGGTCTGTTTGTGTTTATACAGAGGATCAAAGCCTAATTTGGCTACCCTGAAAATGACTAAGATACGATATGAAAAAGAACTTCCAACATCAGCACTCTCGGGAAGACTCATGCCAGAAGATGACCATCAAAAAACCCCAACAAAGATCCATGCACTGCTACAGGTGTAGATGCACTCATCCCACCAGTTCCTGGACTTGCCATGGGAATGAAGAAGGAGATATCTAAGCTGGCCTGTGCATACAGCAAAACAACAAATTTGACTGGATCTAAACCGTTGGAACTCAACCAAGAATTAGGAGAAGTGCAAATCATAGCGCTCCAAAATCTTACAACTACAGACTATTTACTGTTAAAAGAACATATGGGAAGTGAACAGTCCCCAGGAATGGGTTGTTTTAATTTGTCTGATTTCTCTCAGACTGTTCAAGTTCAGTTGGACAATATTTACCATATTATAGATAAGTTTTCACAAATGCCTAAGGTGCCTAACTGGTTTTCTTGGTTTCAGTGGAGATGGCTGGTAATTACACGTATGCTTTGGTTACGTAACTGTACTCCTATTATGTTAATGAGTATGTGCAATTTAATTAGTAGTTTAAAACCTATACATGCTGAAGTTACTCTACAAGAAGGTATGTCAAAGAATAATCTTCCCAGGTTTTCTTCCACCTGCTACTTCTATAGCTTTTCTTCTTCCTTCCTAATTACAACCCTTAAATAGAATTCGTGCCTCATATCGAATTTACCATGTATCATAATTCTTCCAAGTGGTCAAGATACCTGAAGACAAATGCTGGGCATAGAAGCCACAGGGCATAAAATATGCAAAGAAGTAAAAAGCTAACTTTTTCAAACAATAAGGCTTCCCTCTCACTTAACAACTTAACATTTCCCTGTATGGCCCTGGAAGATGACTGGTTAGCCAGAGACGGGTAAGATTCCTCAAGTGAGGAACAACCTAAGACAGGCACAGTCGCAGGGGGGCCATCAGGTGAGAAAATGGGTATCAACAGAGGTGAGGCTTAGAACCTCCCCCCCACCCGTTCTGAGAGAAATCTTCTGCATATGTGGATCTTTTATTGCCCTTGTCTAGCTTGGATTAACACATAGTCTACAGGCACACACCTGATCATCTACATTTGCTCTCTTACAACACTAAACTATGTTTTCTACCTTTATCTTGTATCTACCTACCACTTCAGCATTTTATTAAAAATAATAATAATAAAGAGAGAAATGTGGTATCCACATATAAATCAAGTATAAAAATCAAATGAATATTCATATTTGAACTGACTTTATAGTTCATAATGCATGATCAAAACCAAAAGCCTCTGTGATGACTGCCCTTGTAATGTTCACCATGTAACTTATTCACTATGTAAGAATTTATTCTCCATGTAAGAAATTGTTCGTTATGCTTCAGAAGATTGGAGACTGACGAAAATTAGGCTTGGGGTGCATTAATGATTGTGCATTGAGCATTGACCCCCCTATACAGAATTTTATTGTGGTTAACAACCATTTGATCAATAAATATGAGAGATGCCCTCACAAAAAAAAAAAAAAGTACACACTTCCAATTGTAAAATAAATAAGTAACCGGGATGTAATGTATAGCATAAGGAATATAGTCAAAATATTGTAACAACTTGGTATGGTGACAGCTGGTACCTAGAATTATCATGTATATAAATGTTAAATCACTGTGTTGTACACCTGAAACTAATGTAATACTGTGTGTCAACTACCCTTCAATAAAAATAAAAAAAAAATCTAGTAGTCCTCGCAGAGTTGGTAATTGACCACTGTCACCTAGGCTCCAATGCAAAGGGACGCCCTCACAGAGAGAGAGGCTGATCAAGTGCTGGACACCCATCTTTCTCTTTCCCTTCCAGGTGCGAGCATCCTCTTTAAGTTTAAAGCCAGGTAGGCCTCTGGCATGCATTCTGAAGAACTGGGAGCAATTTGATGTCTAAACCCTAAAAAGAAGTGCATTATCTTCTTCACACAAGTCTGACCTCAATAGGGAAAGTCAACTGAGTGGAGGCCAGAATTCCCTTTCAGAGGCATCTCCTTGGATGCAAGGGACTGAGGAAAGCCATGGGCAGCTGCAAGAGTCTAGGCTGAGGCTACACTTCAGCGGCTTCTCAAAGGTCTACTTCTGAGTAGAGAAGCTTGGCCCCTGAGAGAAGTATACAATATAATAAAGTTATGCAGCTATATTTTTTCTGCCACAGGAAGAAAAACAGTCAAAAGTCCCATGAACTACTCCATAGAAAACTTGTTTTCTAAATCCTTTTATTAAAAATCTATTCTACTTATTGGGTTCATCATTATCTTCAAAAGTTGGGAAGTTTTTAAACTAGACCCCCCTAGACCGAAAAAAATTATCTTCTGCAATACAGCCTGGCTTTAAATGACTGATGCTAGAACTGTAATTGGATTTCATTTCCAGCCCCCTGGACACACACACAGTCACTATCAATTCAGAGCCTTTGTCAGCCCTGTTCATCTGGGGCCATCTAAACCTTAACCCAGTTATATAAACTGCTCACCCTTAGAGTATATTCTTGAAAACTGAGATACTTTTAATCAAATAAACTAAAAAAAAAAAAAAAACGCAATTCGATATTAGTAACTAAAATCTTTGTATCAGTTTATCTGTCTGTGTATTATGTTCTTTTATGAAAAGTATTGCTAACTGTAGTCATTACATCTCAATGTGTATGTTTGTGTATAAATCAAAGATTTTTTTCCTACCTCGAGATGGTATTAATAAGAATTAATTTAAAAACAAGCACTTGTGAAAATTGGGCATTCTAAAACTTACAGAAAATTCTAATAGAAAATATTAAGCATTAATGCTAATTTAAGTTGAATTGAAACAGACATGTCCTTATGGTTATCAGCTGCCTAAGTTTACCTAAAGTCATTTAAGTTGATGTTATCTGTTAAATCTTTAAAAAAATGCTTAAAAAGAGGCTTGACTTTGTGTAATGTTTGGTAAAAGTTTTGTGAGCATGGATGGTAGGAAGGAGTAAAGTAAATAAGTGCAGCAAGTAAACATCTTAATAATAGTGTGTTAGTGTATTACACTGTGTATACCTACAAATGGCCTGAGAATCTTTGTGGTAACCTAAAACCTTAAAGTTTTGCTAAGTTAGGTGGACATATTTTGTGCTTAGTGAGAAATTGTGCTGTAAAGCACATGGTTCCAGAAATTATAAAATGTGTTCATAAATTTATCACTCTAAAAAATGCTAGTGTAACGGTTTACAATAGACTACTTGTCAGTGTTCACTGAAAATTAAGGTACCTAATGTTTTTAAGTTCTAATTAAAACTAATTAAAATAATAAGGAAAACCATTTCTGCATGCTAAAGAATGTATCTTTTAATAAAAGAAGGTAACTTTGTTCTAACGTGCAGCTGTTTATTTAAAGAGGGAGAACTCTGAATGTAAAAAGAAAGTTGGAGAAAGTTTATGAAAGAATTATTGATATGGTCATGCTATGTTAATTATAGCAGTACAGAGCAAAACCAGAATTTTTTTCTGTTTGTTAAAAGGACAAAGGCTTATTACTCTACCATTAATATTAAAAGATTGCAAGGGGTTATCAAAGCAGTTGTTCATGCTTAAAGTCTCAATGAGCTGTCTTAAGAAAATAAGATCTTAATATTAAAAGGACTAAAAGCGAATTTTGCTTACAACTGTGTAACCTGTATTTGCCTTTAAAATCTTTTATTGTCATTCTGGTTAAATAGATAAGTATTGTTTCATAGTGACCTATGGTTCTATTTAGGCAACTGTCTTAAAAACTTTCTTCTGACAGCTCCCCAAAATCAAATTCAAAAAGGTGCTTTTGGAAAAAAACATAGGCAAAAATCTCTTGGACATAAACATGTGACTTCTTCATGAACATATCTTCCCAGGCAAGGGAAACAAAAGCAAAAATGAGCAACTGGGACTACATCAAACTGAAAAGCTTCTGTACAGCAAAGGACACCATCAATAGAAGAAAAAAGTACCCTACAGTATGGGAGAATATATTCATAAATGAAATTTCCGATAAAGGGTTGACATCCAAAATATATAAAGAGCTCATGCACCTCAACAAACAAAAAGGAAATAATCCAATTAAAAAATGGTCAGAGGCACTGAACAGACAGTTCTCCAAAGAAGAAATTCAGATGGCCAACAGACCCATGAAAAGATGCTCCACATCACTAGTCATCAGAGAAATGCAAATTAAAACCACAATGAGATATCACCTCACACCAGTAAGGATGGCCACCATCCAAAAGACAAACAACAATAAATGTTGGCGAGGATGTGGAAAAAGGGGAACCCTCCTACACTGTTGGTAGGAATGTAAATTAGTTCAACCACTGTGGAAAGCAGTATGGAGATTACTCAAAAAAACTCAAAATAGAAATACTATTTGACTCAGGAATTCCACTTACAGGAATTTACCCTAAGAATGCAGCAGCCCAGTTTCAAAACGACATATGTTCCCCTATGTTTATCGCAGCACTATTTACAATAACCAAGACATGGAAACAACCTAAGTGTCCATCAATAGATGAATGGATAAAGAAGATGTGGTACATATATACAATGGAATATTATTCAGCCACAAGAAGAAAACAAATCCTACCATTTGCAACAACATGGATGGAGCTACAGGGTATTATGCTCAGTGAAATAAGCCTGGTGGAGAAAGACAAGTATCAGATGATTTCATTCATCTGTGGAGTATAAGAACAAAGAATAAACTGAAGGAACAAAACAGCAGCAGACTCACAGAACCCAAGAATGGACTAACAGTTACGAAAGGGAAAGGGACTGGGGAGGTTGGGTGGGAAGGGAGGGATTAAGGGGGGGTGGAAAGAAAGGGGGAATTATGATTAGCATGCATAATGTGTGGGGGTGCATGGGGAAGGCTGTACAGCATGGAGAGGACAGGTAGTGATTCTACAGCATCTTACTACGCTGATGGACAGTGACTACAATGGGGTATGTGGGGGGAACTTGGTGATGGGGGGAGTCTAGTAAACATAATGTTCCTCATGTAACTGTAGATTAATGACACCAAAAAAAATTATGTAACAGATCAACAAAAAAAAGGTGCTTTTACCTCTAGTTAACTGATATTTTCCAGAGGGCTCCTGGAACATATTTTTTCTCTTCACAGGGAAAATATTTGGCTAATTTGGCTTATTGATCTGATATATAATTACCTGCTTAATTACCTGGAAATCACTGTCAAAGGGAATCATGGTAAAAACTTGTTACTGTATGTTTTGTTACAGAATATACAAATTTCCTATGTCAACTGTCTTATAGTAAGCTCTCATCAAATCTTTAACCACTGTCATTTGTCTTTTGTCATTTATAGTCACTGGTTTATTACTCCTAAACTAGTAAAGAACTAAATTCCAGCAAAGCAAGTATTAGTTACACAGGATTAAGTAAACTAAGGAAAATAATTTTTGTTTCAAATGTTGCTGATAAAGTATTTTAAGCTTTTACTCTTAAGCTGGTAACAGTTTAATAAATGACAATACCTTTGTAAGCATAATTGAAATGTTTATCTTTCTCTCTACCTGATCCCTCCAGAATTTAAAACTCTTTAAATATTTTTATATTTTATGGCACTATGTTTATTTGCATAAGCTCAATAAGAATCTGCTTTCCTTGTAACAGGACCAATTAAAAACACTGGTTATATTACAAAGGCTTTGTTTGACTGGAATGTCATACCTAAGAGACATGTGCATAGACTCAGATATGAATAAGACAGCTTTAAGGAACTAAGACTGACTTTGTAGAGCCAACAAGGCTCCTTGGAAGAACTGGCCTAGTACTTTGCTTACAGAGTTTCCAGCAGCCTTACCAGGTGAGTAAGGAACGTCACTTCCTGGTAGGTGCAGGAACCTCAAAATGTCTTAGGGACTTCAAGAAGAGAGGAATTCACCCAAATCTATAGGTACTGCAGGCAAAACCCGATGGCAAGTCTAGCTTGGCTTTCTGGCCTCGAGAGGCCTTTAAAAGTCCTATTTGAAATTTCTTATAAAAAGTTCCAGCAGAGCACATTTAAAACAGCCTACGTAATCAATTGCTCTTCTTGCTGCACTTATGCCAATAATCAAGCCAAGCATTAAGCTTATTTTCTCAATCTGGTTACCTCTAATAAAAATGAGGGTAACTAGAGAGAAAAGTATTGTTTCAATAATGCAGCCTTATCTATACTAAATCCTAATACTAGTCATTGGGACATAAACTAGATCCAGAATTCTAGTTTCCTAAAAATATCTGGCTATGATTCTCCAAATGTTTTAGTTTTCTCCCATCATTTCAATTAAACTTTTACTATTTCAGCCACACATTCAAAATCTCATCAAGTTTATTCCTCCAAAATGGAAAATCCAACTCCAGATGTTGCTACTTAAACTAATAACACAATTTATTCTATCTTGCCTAGAAGCCATAAAACTGCAAATGGTGATGGAAATGGAACCCAAGATGGAAGTGCCAATCTTGAGGCCCTCTTGACCGACCACTGATGGAGACCTAACTATACCCTTTACTCTCTCAGCATGAAGCAGCTAGAGTGGTTGTTGCCCCCTTTCCCTAGCAGCAGCCAGGGTTTCTATCTGTAGAGGGGGGAATGAGACAGGGACTGTGGGTGTAGTCAGAGTAGGGTGAGGGCCTCCGGACAAAGACCCCTACCAAAACTGTGTATTAAACAATTAAGCAAAGCCATAGTCACATTAATTCTCTAAAGTAAAAATATTAAACTAGGAACATGAGCATTTTTCAGTGAGATTAGTTAAAACTAAAAAGCCAAGAGCAACTTGGCCTAAAAGTTTGAATACTCCCCAGATAAAGAAAAGTACCTCAGATAGCCTAAGCTTTCACTATGTCAATTAGAACATACCATTGTAAGATTTACTTTAGCCCCTGCTAAAAGGCCCAGCTTATTCAGGAAGAATTCTATCTTAAAGCTAAGATTGCATTTTAATCAAACAGTCCACATTGAAGGCAAGGCAGACAGTCTTGATTAATATGCTTCCAGACAGAAGCTGACATTCTGGAAAAGAATCAAAACAGTAAATTTCATGTGTTAAGCTAACTTTGAAGAATAACACACTGATAAGAAACTTAGTATCTCTTCAAAAATAAATATTTTGGGACCATCTGGCAGGTCTGCATCCTGAGTCCTTTCTCTCTCAACTGCCTATAAATCCACTAGACAACGCACCACCCCGGCCTCTCTTGTCCCCTCCTGGTAAGAACCAGGAGCTTTTTCCTCTAACGTTATCTCTAAATAAAAAATAAAGCCTCTCACTTGCTCTCATTAAAAAAAAAGAATTAATAAGGCCCAAAGTCAGTAGGAGGGATATAATAAAGAACAGAGCAATAGCTACATGCAAGAGAATGAAACTGGATCATTGTCTAACTCCATACACAAAAGTAAACTCGAAATGGCAAAAAGACCTCAATGTAAGTCATGAAACCATAAAATTCTTAGAAGAAACATAGGCTAAAATTTCTTGAATATAAACATGAGCAACTTTTTCCTGAACATATATCCTTGAGCAAGGGAAACAAAATAAAAAATGAACAAATAGGACTACATCATGCTAAAAAGCTTCTGTACAACAAAGGACACCATAAGCAGAACAAAAAGCATCCTACAGTATGGGAGAATATATTTGTAAATGACATATCCAACAAGGGGTTAACAGCTAAAATATATAAAGAACTTACATTCCTCAACACTGAAAAAGCAAATAACCCAATTAAAAAATGGGCAGAGGATATGAACAGATACTTCTCCAAAGAAGAAATTTGGATGGCCAAGAGGTGCATGAAAAGATGCTCCACATTGCTAATTATCAGGGAAATGAAAATGAAAACCACAATGAGATGCACCTCACAACAGGTAGGATGGCCAACATAGAAAAGTCTAGGAACAACAAATGCTGGCAAGGATGGAGAGATAAGGGAACCCTCCTACACGGTTGGTGGGAGTGTAAACTAGTTCAACCATTGTGGAAAGCAGTATGGAGGTTCCTCAAAAAACTGAAAATAGAAATACCATTTGACCCGGGAATCCCACTCCTAGGAATTTCCCCAAAGAAAACAAGTTCTCAGATTCAAAAAGACATATGCACCCCTATGTTTATCACAGCACTTTTTACAATAGCCAAGATATGGAAGCAACGTAAGTGTCCATCAGTAGATGAATGGATAAAGAAGATGTGGTACATATACACAATGGAATATTATTCAGCCATAAGAAGAAACAAATCCTACCATTTGCAACAACATGGATGGAGCTACAGGGTATTATGCTCAGTGAAATAAGCCAGGCAGAGAAAGACAAGTACCAAATAATTTCACTCATCTGTCAAGCATAAGAACAAAGTAAAAACTGAAGGAACAAAATAGCAGCAGACTCACAGAACCCAAGAATGGACTAACAGTTACTAGAGGGAAAGGGACTGGGGAGGCTGCATGGGAGGCAGGGTGAAGGGGAATTAGGGACATTACAATGAGCAATCGTAACGTGGAAGGGGGGCACGGGGAAGGAGAGAAGACAAGTAATGACTCTATAGCATCTTACTATGATGATGGACAGTGACTGTAATAGGGAATGTGCTGAGGACTTGATAATGGGAGGAATCTAGTAACCACACTGTTGCTCATGTGATTGTATATTAAGGATACCCCCCCAAAATCCTTTTACTCAATATGCTATAGAAAATAAACACATTTACATAGTTTAAAAAAATAAAGAATAGACCATAAATAAATAAAATCAAGAAGAATAAAACAATGGAAAGAATCAATGAAAGCAGAAGCTGGTTCTGAGAGAAAATAAAAAAGTAGATAAGCCCCTATCCAGGCTTATGAAGAAAAAAAGAGTCTACACACATAAACAAAATCAGAAATGAGAAAGGAAAAATCACTAAGGACACCACAGAAATAAAAAGTTATTAGAGAATACTATGAAAAATTATATGCTAACAAACTGGAAAACCTAGAAGAAATGGACAACTTTCTAGAAAAATACAACATTCCAAGGCTGACCCAGGTAGAAACAGAAAATCTGAACAGACTAATTACCAGCAATGAAATCGAATTGGTAATAAAAAAATTACCTAAGAACAAAACACCTGGACCAGATGGCTTCACTGCTGAATATTATCAAACATTTAGTGAAGACCTAATACCCATCCTCATTAAAGTCTTCCAAAAAGTAGAAGAGGAAGGAATACTTCCAAACTCATTCTATGAGACCAGCATCACTCTAATATCAAAATCAGGCAAAGACACCACAAAAAAAGAAAATTACAGACCAATATCCTTGATAAGCAAACATGGAAAAATCCTCAGCAAAATATTAGCAAACTGAATTGAAAAATACATTAAAAAAATCATCCATCATGATCAAGTAGGATTTATACCATGGATGCAAGGATGGTACAATATTCGAAAATCCATCAACATCCACCACATCAACAAAAAGGACAAAAACCACATCATCATCTCCATAAATGCTGAAAAAGCACTTGAAAAAACTCAACATCCATTCATGATAAAAACTCTCAACAAAATGGGTATGGAGGGCAAGTACCTCAACATAATACAGGCCATATATGATAAGCACTCAGCCAACATCATACTTAACAGCGAGAAGCTGAAAGCATTTTCTTTAAGATCAGGAACAAGACAAGGCTACCCACTCTCCGCACTTTTATTCAACATAGTTCTGGATGTCCTAGCCACAGCAATCAGAAAACACAAAGAAATAAAAGGCATCCAGATTGGTAAGGAAAAAGTTAAACTGTAACTCTTTGCAGATGACATGATATTGTACATAAAAAAACACTAAAGTATCCACTCCCAAACTACTAGATCTAAAATCTGAATTCAGCAAAGTTGCAGGATATAAAATTAATAGACAGAAATCCATTAGATTCCTATATACTAATGAAGAACTAGCAGAAAGAGAAATCAAGAAAACAATTCCATTCACAATTGCATCAAAAAGAATAAAATACGTATGAATAAACCTGAGGAAGTGAAAGACCTATACTCTGAAAACTACAAGACACTCATGAGAGAAATTAAAGAAGATACCAATAAAAGGAAATACATCCCATGCTCATGGGTAGGAAGAATTAATATTGTCAAAATAGTTATCCTGCCTAAAGCAATCTACAGATTCAATGCAATCCCTATCAAAAGACCAATGACATTCTTCAATGACCTAGAGCAAATATTTCTAAAATTCATAAGGAACCACAGAAGACCCCGAATAGCCAAAGCAATCCTGAGAAGGAAGAATAAAGTTGGAGTGACTATGCTCCCTAACTTCAAGCTGTACTACAAAGCCACAGTAATCAAGACAATTTGGTACTGGCACAAGAACAGACCCACAGATCGATGGAACAGAAGAGAGAGACCAGATATAAACCCACACATACATGGCCAATTAATATACAATAAAGGAGCCACAGATATACAATGGGGAAATGACAGCCTCTTCAACTGCTGGTGTTGGCAAAACTACACAGCTACATGTAAGAGAATGAAACTGGATTATTCTCTAATTCCATACACAAAAGTAAGCTCATAATGGATCGAAGGCCTGAATGTAAGTCATGAAACCATAAAAACTCTTAGAAGAAAACATAGGCAAAATCTCTTGAATATAAACATGAGCAATGTTTTCCTGAGCACATCTCCTCAGGCAAAGGAAACAAAAGCAAAAATGAACAAATGGGACTACATCAAGCTGAAAAGCTTCTGTACAGCAAATGACACCATCAGCAAAACAAAAAGGCATCCTACAGTATGGGAATTAATTTCACATATTTGTGAATTACATATCCAACAAGGGGTTAACATTTAAAATATATAAAGAACTCATACACCTCAACACCCAAAAAGTAAATAACCCTATTAAAAATGGGTGAGGATATGAACAGACACTTCTCCAAAGAAGAAATTCGTATGGCCAACAGACACACAAAAGGATGTGCCACATTGCTAATTATCAGGGAAATGGAAATTAAACAACAATGAGATATCACTTCACACCAGTTAGGATGGCCAACATTGAAAAGACAAGGAACAACAAATGCTAGTGAGGATGTGGCGAAAGGGGAACCCTCCTACACTGCTGGTGGGAATGTAAGCTAGTTCAAAGCAATATGGAGGTTCCTCAAAAAACTAAAAATAGAAATACCATTTGACCCAGGAATCCCACTCCTAGGAATTTCCCCAAAGAAAACAAGTTCTCAGATTCAAAAAGACATATGCACCCCTATGTTTTTTTCAGCACTATTTACAATAGTCAAGATATGGAAGCAACCTAAGTGTCCATTAGTAGATGAATGGATAAAGAAGAGATGGTATATATACACAATGGAATATTATTCAGCCACAAGAAAGAAACAAATCCTACCATTTGCAACAATGGATTTGATTAAAGAATAAAATACCTATGAATAAACCTAACTGAGGAAGTGAAAGACCTATACTCTGAAAACTACAAGACACTCATGAGAGAAATTAAAGAAGATAACAATAAAAGGAAATACATCCCATGCTCATGGATAGGAAGAAATAATATTGTCAAAATAGTTATCCTGCCTAAAGCAATCTACAGATTCAATGCAATCCTATCAAAAGACCAATGACATTCTTCAACGACCTAGAGCAAATATTTCTAAAATTCATAAGGAACCACAGAAGACCCCGAATAGCCAAACAAATGGATGGAGCTGGTGGATATTATGCTCAATGAAATAAGCCAGGCGGAGAAAGACAAGTACCAAATGATTTCCCTCATTTGTGGAGTATAACAATGAAGCAAAACTGAAGGAACAAAATAGCAGCCGACTCAGACTCCAAGAAAGGAATAGAGGTTACCAAAGGGGAGTGATGGCAGAGAGTAAGTGGGGAGGGTGGGAGAAGGGGATTGAGGTGTATTATGATTAGTACTCATGGTGTAGGGGTGGTCAGAGGGATGACAGTGTAGCACAGAGAAGAGTAGTAGTGACCCTGTGGCATCTTACTACACTGATAGACAGTGAATTCAATGGGGTATTGGGGGGACTTGATAACATGGGTGAATGTAGTAACCACAATGTTTTTCATGTGAAACCTTTGTAAGAGTGTATATCAATGATATTTTAATAAAAAGAAAAAGGAAAGAAAAGAAAGAAAGAAAGAAATAGAAAGAAAGAGAGAGAGAGAGAAAGAAAGAAAGAAAAAGAGAAAGAGAGAGAGAGAAAGAAAGAGAGAGAGAGAGAGAGAGAGAGAGAGAGAAGGAAGGGAGGGAGGGAGGGAGGGAAGAAGGAAGGAAGGAAGATAAAAATTATAAAGTGAAGGGACATATGACCTTAGGAACTTCCAGTTAACATAAGAATTCAAAACGCACCCTCCCCATTTCAAAGTTCACTCCCCATCCCAAACCCTCTAAGAGTAGTTCTGTCCCAAGTTAAGACAATGAGTACATCCCTGTATTTTCAGCTTCATCTCTTGTCTTTCTTGCTTAATGCTCCACATTTAACCAAAGGCACCATGTTCTTTTTCTATTTCTTTTAACTGGAATATTTTTCTTTGATCCTCTCAACTGGATCACTTTTTTTTTTGTATCATTAATCTACAATTACATGAGGAACATTATGTTTACTAGACTCCCCCCGTCACCAATTCCCCCCACGTTCAACTGGATCACTTTTACCTCATCCTTCATTATCTCAGCTTGCATGTGAACTTCTCTTGAGGAAACCCTCACTGATCTTCAAGGCTGGGGTTAGGGGTACCCAGAATAACTTCTACATAAGCTCTATTTGATTGCCTATGTAACTTACCCCCTAGCCTGTGAGCTCTAGATGTCTCCATCCTGTTTATTACTATATCTTTAACAGCCAGTACTGTAGTTAGCATATGGTAGAAGCTTAATAAATATAGATTCGATGAATAGTAAAAGAGGGAAATGAGAAAATAAGAAATATCCAGTTTTTTAATCTACCAATCTAAAGCAGAGATAAAATGTTTGGTAGACATAAACAATTAGAAAAATCCCCCATTTTCGATGCAACACACTTCTGAAGATGCTTCATAAAATGAATGGAAAGGTTATAATTGCACCAACAGCCCAACAATGTCATTTAAAAAAGTCTCCAGCATTCCCATAAAAAACTCCATTAATCTGAAAATATTATTAAAAATGGTAAAAACTATGTTCTGATATATATTGTGTACATCAATTATACCAGGGCTGGTAAAAATACAACTCTTACAAAATTCAACTAAGCATATTAATATTGAAATGGGAATAATCTAAAAAACATTCAAATATTGATATATTTTGGCCTCTGGAAAGGTATCTTCCCATTCCAATAAACTCAGAAGCATTCTAGTTTACACATAGTAAACTTCTGACTTGGTGATATGTATCAGTTTCCTAGGGCTTATTCATTTCAAGGTGAGCTAACAGATGTTGAATCTGTCTTGCTTATATTTCTGTATGTAGGACTTAAAACTTAAGGTCTCAATGAAGTCTGTCAGAACAGCAAGAGCACCACACATAAATTACATTACCAATATGATGAACATTTTCCTTGATGACCTCGCATTCTTTTGGCCATCATGGATCCTGCAGTGGCTGGCTGCTAGGGAAAAAGGCAAAGAGATCTCGGGGTTCTCGAAGACGTGGGTTTAGTTCACCAAATTCATCATGAAGAAGCTGTCTGCTCTTAACAAGTGGTGAACTCAGCATAAGGGGCCCTGCCAGGGGGAAAGGAAAAGAGTTAATAGTTTCCTCTTCCTTCTTGGGAACTTAACTGCTCAACTATACTAAGTAACTTTAAGGACTGTATTAACATATGTGCATAGGTGTGTAATTCTCTGACATGTTTCTCCTTCAAGGAGATTTAGTCTAGGATGACAGCATCAAAACCATAAAATGTTAAGTTAAATTTCTGCATAGTGATTAAGTAGTTAACTGTACAGCTGTAGAGTAAGTTAGAAGGATTTTTCTTGTTTTTTAAATCAAAGCTAAAAGACCTAAGACATTTTAACAATGGGTTACAAATAAATAAGTTATTTACTCTGTCTTATTATTTTTAGAAGGAAGCAAAAGAGGGAACTTTCAATTCTCCCAGTCGCATTTTAGAAAGAAGTACATAAAACTTAATAAACAAATTAATTGGTAGTTTATTTAAGTGAAATTTATTTCAGTGAAATTAAATTTCAAGTTCATAATACAAGCATTCTAAGGACAGGGAGCCTAATAAGACAAAAAAGAGGGTAAGAGGAGAGATAGAAGAGAGAAAGAAGACTCTTGGGAAATAGAGAATGAGAAAAAAAGGAAAAGGAAGACTCTTAGGGAGAAAAAAGAAGTGAGGAAATAAGAGGAAAAATGAAAGAAAGTAAATGAAAGAGGGAAGGAAAGGTGGAAGGCTTCTGGATGTGGTAACTCCCAACTCTGGTTGGGAGAGCAGAGAGTTGAAGACATGGACCCATAAGGCACTCTGACTATTTTGTTCTGGAAGGACATGAAACACCTCTGTTCACAGCTTCTGTCTGTTTGTGCACAATTGAAGACAGACAGGTAGGTTCTAGAAAGAGGAAGGAGGAAGCATAGTTTGTCCTCGGGATCTTTGTCTTTTTTCTGCCCTCTTTCCCCTATCTCGTTCCACCCTCCACTCCACTGTGGAGCCCTGTATTTCTATCTCAAAATCTTTCCCCAGTGTTTAATGGGAGGGTGATGGGGAAGCCAATAAACATTTTAAAAGATAGTGAAGCTGCTCAATCTCAAAAATAAAGAAATGTAAATCAAAATGACAAGCAAAGTCCAGTTTTTCACTTTATAGACAAAAACATTTATGTGTTCACTCATTCTGGCAAATGTGTAAGTAAACAGGTACTCTCAGAACCTGCTGGCAAGAAGGCAAATTGGTGAAACTTTTCTGGAAAGCAGTTTGGCACTATCTAGTAAGATTTAAAATACAGATAACTTTTGAATCAGCAATCCCACTATTATGAATTTGCCTTATAGATTTTCTCACAAAAGTTAGTCAGGATAAATACACAAAGATACCAACTGCAGCAATCCTGAAATCACAAAAATGTGGAAATAACCAAAGCATCCATCAAAAGAGAAGTTAAAATAATTATATTACTGGGATAGAATATTGTCAGTGCTCTTAAAAAAAGCAATTTTTTTCTGAAAAGAATGACAACAGTGGCTATATTAGACATGGGGCAGGAAGGGCTTTTGGTTTTCCTTTTGTGCTTTTCCTATCATTTGAATTTTCTAGTTTATACATATATTCCCTTCTTTTTTTAAGCAAGCAGATTGTAACTTATTACAAAGAAAGAAAAAATATCTTTCTCACTCCACTGATCAAAACAGAAAATAAAAGGGAGTCAGATTATCAATACACTCAAACTTACATTGTTGTGTTACCTCTACCAGCTGAGTTTACAGTTTATTTTTTTTATTATATTAAGATTAGAAATCGTTTCCTAATGTTATTTCAAGTGTCAGCACATGGGGAAGGGGGAAATTAAAGGGGGGCCCTTGTCCTTCTACTTCATCAGGAGTTCTGAGACAAAGAATGGAAGAGCCTTCAGGCATTGGGATAAGCAACACATAATACATATATCTGAAAATGGAAGTACTACAAAAAGGGGTAAACACTGTTTTATATTTCTGAGGTATTGGCAATTTGCCTTCCTAAAATAGTCTACCTATCCACATTCCTAATGCCAATGTAGGAGAGTGTTCCCCCATGCACTGACCTATACTTGGTATATTCTTTAAAAAAGTTTCGCCCTCAAACAACAAATGCTGGCAAGGATACGGAGAAAGGGAAACCCTCCTACACTGCTGGTGGGAATGTAAACTAGTTCAACCATTGTGGAAAGCAGTATGGAGATTCCTCAAAAAGCTAAAAATAGAAATACCATTTGACCCAGGAATTTCATTCCTAGGAATTTATCCTAAGAATGAAGTTTCTCAGTCTCAAAAAGACATAGGCACCCCTATGTTTATCGCAACACTGTTTACAAAGCCAAGAAATGGAAGCAACCTAAGTGTCCATCAGTAGATGAATGGATAAAGAAAATGTGGTACATATACAAAATGGAATATTACTTAGCCAGAAGAAGAAAACAAATCCTACCATTTGCAACAACATGGATGGAGCTACAGGGTATTATGCTCAGTGAAATAAGCCAGGCAGAGAAAGACAAGTACCAAATGATTTCATTCATATGTAGTGCATAAGAACAAAGAAAAAACTGAAGGAACAAAACAGCAGCAGACTCACAGAACCCAAGAATGGACCAACAGTTGCCAAAGGGAAAGGGACTGGAGGATGGGTGGGAAGGGAGGGATAAGGGGAATAAGGGGCATTATGATTAGCACATAATGTAGCAGGGGGGCACAGGGAAGGCAGTAAAGCACAGAGAAGACAAGTAGTGATTCTACAGCATCTTACTATGTTGATGGACAGTAACTGTAATGGGGTATGTGGTGGGGGATTTGATAATAGGGGGAATCTAGTAACCACAATGTTGCTCATGTAGTTGTATATCAATGATACAAAAAAGTTTTGCCCAGAGAGGATTTAAGATGGAGGAATAGGAAGGCAGATGGAAACTGCCTCCCAAAAACAAGTAAAAGAGGAAAATACATCAAATCCAACCAGACCTGAAAAGGACCTGAAGACTGCAGAGCAGACCCCACTATACCAGAGGAAGGTGAGAGGACCATACAGGGAGGGGCCAGAAGGCACAGCAAAGATACCTAGTGCAAATGAAGAAACACAGAAACCCTGAAAAAAATGGGTAGGCAGAGGAATATGATCCAAAGAAAACTACAACACAGAACCAAGAAAGATGGCTAAAAGAAACAAAGATCACCAATATTCTTCATAAAGATTTCAAAATATAAGTCATGATAGTCTATGCAAGAAGAAAGACAGTCCATGCAAAAAATAGAAAAAAGCAGAAGTAGCAGTACTTACATTATAGAAAACAGATTTCAAAACAAAGACAGTAACAAGAGACAAAGAAGGACATTACATAATGATAAAAGGATCAGTCCAGCAAGATGATATAACCATTATAAATGAGATAGAAAACCTGGAAAGAGCCATTCAGAGCTGAAGAATACTGTATTTGAAATGAAACATATAATGGAGAGATTTAAAAGCAGACAACATGAATGCAAAGAAGCAGAGGAACAGAGAGAATAAAGGATCTCTAGAAATGAAAAAATGATAAGAGAGCTATGTGACCAATCCAAACAAAACAATTTTCACATAATAGGGGTGCCACAAGGAGAAGAGAAAGACAAAGGTATGGAAAGTCTCTTTAAGGAAATAACTTATGAAAACATCCACAATCTGAGGAAGAAAATAGACACCGAGGTCATAGAAGTGCAGAGATCCCATAACAAAAGAAATGCAGGAAGACAACACCAAGACATATAATAATTAAAATGGCAAAGATCAAGGATAAGGAGAGAGTGTTGAAAGCAGCCAGAGAGAGAAAAAAGAATACTTATAATGGAAATCCCATCAAGCTATCAGCAGACTTCTCAACAGAAACTACAGGCCAGAAGGGAGTGTCATGATATATTTAATGTACTGAAAAACAGAAGGACCGCCAATCCAGAATCCTCTATCTGGCAAGACAATCATTTAAATTTGAAGTAGGTATTTAAAAATTTCCAGATAAACAAAAGTTGAAAAATTTTCCCCCAGTAAAACAGCCTTACAGGACATGTTAAAGGAACTGATATAGATGGAAATCATCCTAAGGCTAAATAGCTTTCACCAGTGAAAATAAACCTACAGTAAAGGCAGCAAACTAATTACCAAACAAGTATGAAATTAAAACAGAAAAAAAAGCAAAAACAATTATACACAATTATCACAGGATACACAAAAACTGCAGATTATGACATCTAATATGAAAAATGTGGAGGAGGAAGAAGACAAAAAGTACCTTTAGATTGTGTTTTAAACTGAGTAATCAGCAATTTAAGGTACATTATTTATGATTATTTTTTTATTGACTTAAGTGGATGATACCTTTTCAACCACCTGTGGCTTTAAAAAAAATTTTTTTTATCATTAATCTACAATTACATGAAGAACATTATGTTTACTAGGCTCCCCTTTCACCAAGTCCACCGAACAAACCCCATTACAGTCACTGTCCATCAGCGTACTAAGATGCTGTAGAATCACTACTTGTCTTCACTGTGTTATACAGCCCTCCCCATGCCCCCACCCACATTATACATGCTAATCATAACGCCCCCTTTCTTTTTCCCCAGCCCTTATCCCTCCCTTCACACCCATCCTCCCCAGTCCCTTTCCCTTGGTAACTGGTAGTCCATTCTTGGGTTCTGTGATTCCGCTGCTGTTTTGTTCCTTCAGTTTTTCATTGTTCTTATACTCCACACATAAGTGAAATCATTTGGTACTTGTCTTTTTCTTCCAGGCTTATTTCACTGAGCATAACACCCTGTAGCTCCATCCATTGTTTTGGCTATTTGGGGTCTTTGGTGTTTCCATATGAAATTTTGGAGTATTTGTTCCAGTTTGTTGAAGAATGCTGTTGGTAATTTGATAGGGATTGCATCAAATCTGTATATTGCTTTGGGCAGGATGGCCATTTTGATGATATTAATTCTTCCTAACCAAGAGCATGGGATGAGTTTCCATTTGTTAGTGTCCTCTTTAATTTCTCTTAAGTGTCTTATAGTTTTCAGGGTAAAGGTCTTTCACTTCCTTGGTTAGGTTTATTCCTAGGTATTTTATTCTTTTTGATGCAATTGTGAATGGAATTGTTTTCCTGATTTCTCTGTTAGTTCATTGTTAGTGTATAGGAAAGCCACAGATTTCTGTGTATTAATTTTGTATCCTGCAACTTTGCTGAATTCAGATATTAGTTCTAGTAGTTTTGCAGTGGAGTCTTTAGGGTTTTTTATGTACAATACCATGTCATCTGCAAATAGTGACAGTTTAACTTCTTCTTTACCAATCCGGATTCCTTGTATTTTTTTGTTTTGTCTAATTGCTGTGGCTAGGAACTCAGGTACTATGTTGAGTAACAGTGGGGAGAGTGGGCATCCCTGTCTTGTACCTGATCTCAGAGGAAA
This sequence comes from Manis javanica, assembly GCF_040802235.1. Lineage (NCBI taxonomy): Eukaryota > Metazoa > Chordata > Mammalia > Pholidota > Manidae > Manis > Manis javanica. The sequence continues at coordinate 67,523,130 of NC_133166.1, forward strand.
AGCTTTCAGCTTCTCGCTGTTCAGTATGATGTTGGCTGTGGATTTATCATATATGGCCTTTATTATATTGAGGTACTTGCCCTCTATGCCCATTTGTTGAGAGAATTTTTATCATGAATGGATGTTGAATTTTGTCGAATGCTTTTTCAGTGTCTATGGAGATGATCATGTGGTTTTTGTCCTTTTTATTTATGTCATGGACGATGTTGATGGATTTTTGAATGCTGTACCATCCTTGCATCTCTGGGCTCAATCCCACTTGGTCATGGTGTATGATCCTTTTGATGTATTTTTTAATAGGGTTTGCTAATATTTTTTTGGTCTGTAATTGTTTTTGGTGGGGTTTTTGCCTGGCTTTGGTATTAGGGTGATGTTGGCTTCATTCGAATGAGTTTGGGAGTATTCCCTCCTCTTCTATTTTTTGGAAAACTTTAAGGAGAATGGGTATTATTTCTTCTCTGTATGTCTGATAAAATTCCGAGGTAAATCTATCTGGCCTGGGGGTTTTGTTCTTGGGTAGTTTTTTGATTACCTATTCAATTTCTTTGTTGGTAATTGGTTTGTTTAGATTTTCTGTTTCTTCCTTGGAGTCTTTGAAGGTTGTATTTTTCGAGGAAGTTGTCCATTTCTTCTAGGTTTTCCAGCTTGTTAGCATATAGGTTTTCATAGTATTCTCTAATAATTCTTTGTATTTCTTTGGGGTCTGTCATGATTTTTATTTTTTCATTTCTGATTCTGTTGATGTGTGTTGATTCTCTTTTTCTCTTAATAACTCTGGCTAGAGGCTTATCTATTTTATTTTCTCAAAGAACCAGCTCTTGGTTTCATTGATTTTTTTCTATTGTTTTATTTTTCTCAATTTTTTTTATTCTTCTCCATTTTATTTATTTCTTCTCTGATCTTTATATCCCTTCTTCTGCTGACATTAGGCCTCATTTATTCTTCTTTTTCCAAATTCAATAATTATTATGTTAGACTATTTATTTGGGATTGTTTTTCCTTCTTTAAATATGCCTGGATTGCTATTTACTTTCCTTTTAAGACTGCTTTCACTGCATCCCACAGAAGTTGGGGCTTTGTGTTGTTGTTGTCATTTGTTTCCATATATTGCTTGATCTCTATTTTAATTTGGTCATTGATCCATTGATTATTTAGGAGCATGTTGTTAAGCCTCCATGTGTTTGTGAGCCTTTTTACTGTCTTTGTACAATTTATTTCTAGTTTTATACCTTTGTGGTCTGAGAAGTTGTTTGGTAGGATGTCAATCTTTTGGAATTTACTGAGGCTCTTTTTTGTGGCCCAGTATGTGGTCTATTCTGGAGAATGTTCCATGTGTACTTCAGAAGAATGTGTATCCTGTTGCTTTTGGATGTAGAGTTCTATAGATGTTATTAGGTCCATCTGTTCTAGTGTGTTGTTCAGTGCCTCTGTGTCCTTACTTATTTTCTGTCTGGTGGATCTGTCCTTTGGAATGAGTGGTGTGTTGAAGTCTCCCAAAATGAATGCACTGCATTCTATTTCCTCCTTTAGTTCCGTTAGTATTTGTTTCACATATGCTGGTGCTCCTGTGTTGGGTGCACATATATTTATAATGGTTATATCCTCTTGTTGGACCGACCCCTTTATCATTATTTAATGTCCATCTTTATCTCTTGTTACTTTCTTTGTTTTGAAGTCTATTTTGTCTGATACTAGTACTGCAACACCTGCTTTATCCTCCTTGTTGTTTGCATGAAATATCTTTTTCCATCCCTTGACTTTTAGTCTGTGCATGTGTTTGGGTTTGAGGTGAGTCTCTTATAAGCAGCCTATAGATGGGTCTTGCTTTTTTATCCATTCTATTACTCTGTGTCTTTTGATTGGTGCATTCAGTCTATTTACATTTAGGGTGATTATTGAAAGATATGTACTTATTGCCATTGCAGGCTTTAGATTCGTGGTTATCGAAGGTTCAAGGTTAGCTTCTTTAGATTCATGGTTATCAAAGGTTCAAGGTTAGCTTCTTTAGGATTTTACTACCTAACTTAGCTCGCTTATTGAGCTGTTATATACACTGTCTGGAGATTCTTCTCTTCTCTCCCTTCTTATTCCTCCTCCTCCATTCTTTATATGTTGGTTGTTTTATTCTGTGCTCTTTCATGTTTCCTTTAACTGCTTTTTGTGAGTCGTTGATTTTATTTTTTGCCTTAAGTTAGTATTTGGTTGGTTTGCTTTCTTTGCTGTGATTTTATTTTCTCTGGTGACATCTGTTTAGTCTTAGGAGTGCTCCCGTCTAGAATAGTCCCTGTAGAATACCCTGTAGAGGTGGTTTGTGGGAGGAAATTCCCTCAACTTTTGCTTGTCTGGGAATTGTTTAATCCCTCCTTCATATTTAAATGATAATTGTGCTGGATACAGTATTCTTGGTTCAAGGCCCTTCTGTTTCATTGCATTAAATATATCATGCCATTCTTTTCTGGCCTCTAAGGTTTCTGTTGAGAAGTCTGATGGTAGACTGATTGGTTTTCCTTTGTAGGTGACCTTTTTCCTCTCTCTAGCTGCCTTTAAACCTCTGTCGTTTTCCTAGATCTTTGCCATTTTAATTATTATGTGTCTTAGTGTTGTCCTCCTTGGCTCTCTCCTGTTGGGAGTTCTGTGTACCTCTGTGGTCTGAGAGACTGTTTCCTACCCCAGTTTGGGGAAGTTTCCAGCAATTATTTCTTCAAATACACTTTTTATCCTTTTTCTCTCTCTTCCTCTTCTGGTACCCCTATAATGTGGATATTGTCCCTTTTGGATTGGTCACACAGTTCTTGTAATATTGTTTCATTCCTGGAGATCCTTTTATCTCTCTGTGCATCAGCTTCTATGCATTCTTTTTCTCTGGTTTCTATTCCATCAATGGCCTCTTGCATTTCATCCATTCTGCTTTTAAATCATTCCAGAGATTGTTTTATTTCTGTAGTCTCCCTCTGTACTTTGTCCGTTAGCTCTTCCATTTTTCTCTGCAGCTCCATCAGCATGGTTACGACCTTTATTTTGAATTCTTTTTCAGGGAGATTGGTTAGGTCTATGTCTCCAAGCTCCTTCTGAGGGGTTGTCTCTGTGATTTTGGTCTGGATCAAATTCTTCTGCATTTTCATGGTGATAGGGGTAGTTGTGGGGAACTAGTGCATGTGTCGGCTGGGAGAATGCCCCTCCTTGCTAGTTTGTGGCCTTCCTCTTCTGGGAGATCAGCGACCCCTAGTGGCTTGTGCTGGGCAGCTGTGCACACGGGATCTAATTCCTACCCGGCCACTGTGGAGTAAGCTCTGTGGTTGCTGTGGGCATAGCCACTCTCAGGCTGCTGCTCCGCTATGGCAGATCTGTGTCCAAGGTGGATCAGGTGGGTTGCTATTTATCGCCATGAGGGGCCTCAGAGCTGCACTGCTGCCCAGTGGCTTAGGGCCCCCAGAGTTCCCTGGGATTCCAGGTGCTAGGCTGAGTGTCCTCGGATGCTTCCATCCAGCTGTGGGGTCCCTGTCCCTTTAAGACTTCCAAAAAGCACTCACTTTTCTTTGTCCTAGGAGTGCCGGCTGTGCAGACCTGCTCGCAGGTTTTACTGTTCCGTTTCCCTAGTATCCAGCACACTGTGCACTGTGTATCTGTGCTCCCAGTGCTGATGACTAATGCTGGGTATTTAGCAGTGCTGGGCTCCCTCTCCCTCCCTGCTTTGATTCCTCTCCTCCCGCCGGGAAGCTGGGGTTGAGGGCACGCTCAGGTCCCGATGGGCCGCAGCTTGTATCTTACCCCCTTCGTGAGGACCTGGGTTCTCGCAGATGTAGATGTAGTCTGGCTGTTGTCCTGTATCTTCTGGTCTCTCTTTTAGGAATAGTTGTATTTGTTGTATTAAAAAAAAATATATGATTTTGGGAGGAGATTTCCGCTGCTCTACTCATGCCGCCATCTTGTCTCCACCCTTAAGGTACATTATTATACAGTAAGGAAGCTATCCTTAAACCTTTGGTAACCAGAGAACTAAAGCATACAATAAATACACACAAAATTTAATTTAAAAAAGAGAGACATCCAATTAAAACACGAAAGAAAACCATCAACAACAAGGGAAGAGCATAAGAGAGGGAAAAAGGAACAGAGAGGAGCAATAAAAACAGCCAGAAAAAATTAAGAAAATGGCAATAAGTACATATCTATCAAAAGTCACCTTAAATGTAATGGACTGAACGCACCACTCAAAAGACAAAGAGTGGCAGAATGGATAAAGAAACAAGACCCATCTATATGTTGCCGACAAAAGACTCATTTCAGAACCAAACACATACACAGACTAAAACTGAAGGGATGAAAGATCGTCCATGCAAAAAATAGAAGAAAGCAGTAGCAGTACTTACATTAGAGAAAATCGATTTCAAAACAAAGACAGTAACAAGAGACAAAGAAGGATATTACATAATGATAAAAGGGTACGTCCAGCAAGAGGATATAATCATTATAAATATCTATGTACCAATATAGGACCACCTAAATATGTAAAACTAATACTAACAGAATTAAAGGGGGAAATTGATTGCAACAGATTCATTTTAGGAGATTTTAACACACCACTCACATCAATAGATCAACCAGATAGAAAATAAATAAACAGAGGCACTGAACAATACATAAGATCAAATGGACTTAACAGATATCTACAGATCTTTCCACTCAAAACCAGCAGATACACATTCTTCTCAAGTGTACATTTTCCAGAATAGATCACATACTAGGCCACAACAAAAGCCTCAATAAATTCAAAAAGGATTGAAATTGTATCAAGCAGCTTCTTAGGCCACAAAGGTATGAAACTAGAAATAAGTTGCACAAAAAAAAACAAAAAGACCTACAAACATGTGAAGGTTAAACAACATTCTTCTGAATAATCAGTGAATCAATGAACAAATTAAAACTGAAATCAAGCAATACCTGGAGACAAATGAAAACAAAAACGCAACAGCCTAAAATCTCTGGGATGCACTGAAGGCAGTTCTAAGAGGAAAGTACAAAGCAATACAGGCTTACCTCAAAAAACAAGAACAATCCCAAATAAACTGTCTAAATTCACAATTAAAGAAACTAGAAAAGGAACAAGTGAAGCCCAAAGTTAGTAGAAGGAGGGACATAAACCACACATATTATGAAAATATGGTTAATACAACTAATCCTGAAAAAGCAACAGGAAAGAAGGCTGCACCAGACTGTATACACCTGGAGATCAGAGCAGATCTCATGAAATGGTGAACATACCAAAGCCTTGATAGGGCAGGACCCAAGCCCTCCCCCAACCCCAGATCACCTGCAGGATGAAGAGAAATGGAGTGGGGAAGGGATGGAAGCCCAGGACTGAACACCCAGCCCTGGAGATCTGCTATGGGAACACAAACCTACACTGCATGGTGCTCTTGAGGTTAGTCAGATTGGAAAGCTAACACAGGCAGAATACTTGTAGAGACTGAGATTCCAGCCATTTGTGGATGACAGGGATCCACATCCAGCTCCTCTGGGATACAGGAAAGACTGGCGGTCTGAGAGGCTTCCTAGCAGCAAGAGGGCTGCTGAAGTGGTGAGGTTTGCACAGAGCTTTCTGTGCAGGAGAAGAGATAGGTGGACAAGATTGTCTGGGGATGCTCTGCCCAAGGTTGCAAATTTCAGGAGCTTCACGCGCTCCATTCCCTGGCTGGCTACTCAGCTCAGAGGGCTCTCACTGTGATACGTGGCCTGCTGCACCTTCCTCCTGCCCTGCCAGCACCAGCTCGCAAACTGGAGGTCCCTGTCCTGGCATCAGGCCTACCAGAGGTAAGCCTCGCCAATAGCAGCTACAGAAGAACAGAGGCTTACACCCATGTGCTGGCCCACTGGTTCTGACAGTGGAAACAGGCACTGCAACTGGGAAACTGAAAACAGCTCTTTCCTTCACCCAGGTACCAGCACTGTTCCCCTGCGAACCCCAACACCACTCCAGGGGCTGAGCAGCTCCAGAGACTAGAGCTTCTGGGCAGTAGAGAGTGACATATACAAATATGACATGTTAAAGGAACCTGGTTCAGACCAAAATCTCACAAACCCCAGAAAAGGGGCCAAATGAAACTGAACTCACCAATCTTCCTGAAATTGAGTTCAAAGTAAAAATCATAAACATGTTCATGGAGGAACAGAAAAATATTCAAGAACTCATGAACGAATTTAGGACAGAGATTCAATCATAAAGAAATTTCATATCATAAATGAAACATACAATGGAGGTATTTAAAAGTAGATTAGATGTAGTAGAAGAGACGGTAAAGGGCAAAGAAATTAGAGAAGAGAAATACAAAGAGCCTCAGGCACAGAAAGAACAAAGGATATCTAAGAATGAAAGAATATTGAAAGCACTGTGTGAGCAATCCACATGGAACAATATCTGTATTATATGGGTACCAGAAGAAGATGAAGAGAGAAAAAGGGATAGAAAGTATCTTTGAGGAGGTAATTGCTGAAAACTTCCCCAATCCAGGGAAAGAGATAGTTTCTCAGGCCATGGAGGTACACAGATCTCCCAACAAAAAGGACCCAAGGAAGACAACACCAAGACATATAATAATTAAGATGGCAAAGATCAAGGATAAGGACAGACTTTTAAAAGCAGCTAGAGAGAGCAAAACGATCACATATAAAGGAAAACCCATCAGGATATCATCAGATTTCTCAACAGAAACCTTACAGGCCAGAAGGGAGTGCCATGATATATTTAATGCAATGAAACAGAAGGAACTTGAACCAAGAATACTCGACCAGGCAAGATTATCATTTAAATTTGAAGGAGGGATTAAACAATTTTCAGATAAGCAAAAGCTGAGGGAACTTACCTCCCACAAACCACCTCTGCAGTGCATACTGGAGGGACTGCTATAGATGGATGTATTCCTAAGGCTAAATAGCTGTCACCAGGGGAAATAAAACCACAGCAAAATAAAACAATTACTAAGGATATGCAAAATCAAATCAACTGTACCCAAAGTCAATTAAGAGATAGCAAAAGAATACAGAATATGATACTTAATATATAAAGAATGGAGGAGGAAGAAAAAGGTGGAAAAATAAAAAAGAACCTTTATGTTGTGTGTGTAATAGCATACTATGAGAGTTGTTAGATTGTTAGATCCTAAGGAAGTAACCTCTGAACCTTGGGTAACCACGAACCTAAAGTGTACAATGTCAATAAGTACATACCTATCGATAATCACCCTAAATGTAAATGGTCTGAATGTACTAATCAAAAGACATAGAGTCACTGAATGGATAAAAAAACAAGACCCATATATGCTACCTAAAAGAGACTCACTTCAAATCCAAAGGCATACACACACTGAAAGTAAAGGGATAGAAAAAGATGTTTCATGCAACTAATAGAGAGAAAAAAGCAGGAGTTGCAGTACTTGTGTCAGACAAACTAGACTTCAAAACAAAGAAAGTCACAAGAGACAAAGAAGGACATTACATAATGATAAGGGTGTCAGTCCAACAAGATGATATAACCATTACAAATATCCATGCACTCAACACAGAATCACCTACATATGTGAAGCAAATACTAAAAGAATTAAAGGGGGAAATAGAACGCAATGCATGCATTTTAGGAGACTTCAACACACCACTCACTCCAAAGGACAGAACTACCAGACAGAAAATAAGTAAGGAGACATAGGCACAGAACAACGTATGTGAACAGATGGACCTAACAGACATCTACAGAACATTCCATTCAAAAGCAACAGGATACACATTCTTCTCAAGTGCACATGCACATGGAACATTTCCAAGAATAGATCATAAACTAGGCCACAAAAAGAGCCTCAGTAAATTTAAAAAGATTGGTATTATTCTACCCACGTTCTCAGATGATAAAGGTATGAAAATAGAAATAAATTACACAAAGAAGATGAAAAAGCCCATAAACACATGGAGGCTTAATAACATGCTCCTAAATAATCAGCGGATCAATCACAAAATAAAAACAGAGATCAAGCAAAATATGGAGATAAATGACAATAATTATTCAACACAGCAAAATCTGTGGGACACAGCGAAGGCTGTGCTAACAGGGAATTATATTGCAATACAGGCCTACCTCAGGGAAGAAGAACAATCCCAAATGAACAGTGAACTCACAATTAACAAAACTAGAAAAAGAAGAAAAAAAGAGGCCCAAAGTCAGTAGAAGGGGGGACATAATAAAGATTAGAGCATAAACAAAATTGGGAAGAAAAAAACAATAGAAAGAATCAATGAAAGCAGGAGCTGGTACCTCGAGAAAATAAACAAAATAAATAAATCCTAGCCAGACTTATAAAGAAAGAGAGAGTCTACACACATAAACAAAATCAGAAATGAGAAAGGAAAAATCACTATGTACACAACAGAAATACAAAGACTTACAAGAGAATACCATGAAAAATTATATGCTAACAAACTGCATAACATAGAAGAAATGGACAACTTTCTGGAAAAATACAACCTTCCAAGGCTGACCCAGGAAGAAACAGAAAATCTGAATAGACTACCAGCAACAAAATTGAATTGGTAATCAAAAAACTACCTAAGAACAAAACTCCTGGACCAGATAATGTCACTGCTGAATTTTATCAAACATTTAGAGAAGACCTAATACCTATCCTCCTTAGTTTTCCAAAGAATAGAAGAGGGAATACTTCCAAACTCATTCTATGAGGCCAGCATCACTCTAATCCCAAAACCAGACAAAGACACCATGAAAAAAGAAAATTACAGACCAATATCCCTGATGAACACAGATGCAAAAGTACTCAACAAAATATTAGCAAACCCAATTCAAAAATACATAAAAAAGATCATCCATCATGATCAAGTAGGATTTATTTCAGAGATGCAAGGCTGGTACAATATTCGAAAAGCCATCAAAATCATCCACCACATCAACAAAAAGGACAAAAACCACATGATAATCTCCATAGATGCTGAAAAAGCACTTGACAGAATTCAACATCCATTCATGATAAAAACTCTCAACAAAATGGATATAGAGTGCAAGTACCTCAACATAATACAGGTCATATATGACAAACCCACAGCCAACATTATACTTAACAGGAAGAAGCTGCAATCTTTTCCTTTAAGATCAGGAACAAGGCAAGGATGCCCACTCTCCCCACTTCTATTCAACATAGTTTTGGAGGTCCTTGCCTTGGCAGTCAGACAACACAGAGAAATAAAAGGCATGCAGATTGGTAAGGAAGAAGTTAAACTGTCCCTGTTTGCAGCTGACATTACATTGTACATAAAAAACCCTAAAGACTCCACTCCCAAACTACTAGATCTAATATCAAACTCAGCAAAGCTGCAGGATACAGAATTAATACACAGAAATCTGTTGCATTCCTGTACACTAACAATGAACTAGCAGAAAGAGAAATTAGGAAAGCAATTCCATTCACAATTGCTTCAAAAAGAATAAAACACCTAGGAATAAACCTACGCAAGAAAGTGGAAGACCTATACTCTGAAAGCTACAAGACACTCATGAGAGAATTTAAAGAAGATCCAATAAATGGAAACACATTCCGTGTTCATGGATAGGAAGAATTAATATTGTCAAAATGGTCACCTGCCTAAAGCAATCTACAGATTCAAGGCAATCCCTATCAAAATACCAACAGCATTCTTCAACAAACTAGAGAAAACCATTCTAAAATTCATATGGAATGACAAAAGACCCAGAATAGCCAAAGCAATCCTGAGAAGGAAGAATAAAGCAGGGGGGATTACACTTCCCAACTTCAAGCTCTACTACAAAGCCACAATAATCAAGACAATTTGGTACTTGCACAAGAACAGACCATAGACCAATGGAATAGACTAGAGAGCCCAGATAGAAACCGAAGCATACATGGTCAATTAAGATATGAAAAAGGAGCCATGGATATACGATGGGGAAATGACAGTTTCTTCAACAGCTGGTGTTGGCAAAACTGGACAGCTATATGCAAGAGACTGAAACTGGATTATTGTCTAACCTCATACACAAAAGTAAATTCACAATGGTCAAATACCTGAATGTAAGTCATGAAACCATAATACTCTTAGAAGAAAACAGGCAAAAATCTATTGAATATAAAAATCTCTTATATGCATCTCCTCAGGCAAGGGAAACAAAATAAAAAATGAACAAATGGGACTACATCATGCTAAAAAGCTTCTGTACAGGAAAGGACACTATCAGCAGAAAAGGCATCCTACATTATGGGAGAATATATTTTGTAAATGACATATCTGACAAGTGGTTAACATCCAAAATATATAAAGAACTCCTACACAGCAACACCCATAAGCAAATAACCCTACTAAAAAATGGGTGTAGGATATGAACAGACACTTCTCCAAAGAAGAAATTCAGATTGCCAACAGGCACATGAAAAGATGCTCCACATCGCTAATTATCAGGGAAATGCAAATTAAAACCACAATGAGATATCACTTCACACTAGTTAGGATGGCCAACATGGAAAAGACTAGGAGCAGCAAACGCTGGCAAGGATGTGGAGAAAGGGAAACCCTCCTACACTGTTGGTGGGAATGCAAAGTATTTCAACCATTGTTGAAAGCAGTATTGAGGTTCCTTAAAAAACTGAAAATAGAAATACCTTTTGACCCAGGAAATCCACTTCTAGGAATTTACCCTAAGAATGTAGGATTCCAGTTTCAAAAAGACATATGTTCCCCTATGTTTATCGCAGCACTATTTACAATGGCAAAGAAATGGAAGCAACCTAAGTGTCCATCATTAGATGAATGGATAAAGAGTAAGTGGTAGATATACACAATGGAATATTATTCAGCCATAAGAAGAAAACAAATCCTACCATTTTCAACTACATGGATGCAGCTAGAGGGTATTATTCTCAGTGAAATAAGACAGGTGGAGAAAGACAAGTACCAAATAATTTCACTCATCTTGGAATATAAGAACAAAGCAAAAACTGAAGGAACAAAACAGCAGCAGACTCACAGAATCCAAGAATGGACTAAGAGTTACCAAAGGGAAAGGGACTGGGGATGTTGGGTGGGAAGAGAGGGATAAGAGAAATAAAGGGCATTACAATTAGCACACATAACATGGGGGCAGCACAGGAAAGGCAGTATAGCACAGAGAAGACAAGTAGTGACTCTGTACTATGTTACTACGCTGATGGACAGTAACTCTAATGGAGTATGTGGTGGGGACTTGATAATTGGGGGAAATCTAGTAACCATAATGTTGCTCATATGATTGTATATTAATGATACAAAAAAATTTCAGAAAAAAATCAGTGAAAGCAGGAACTGCTACTTTGGGAAAATAAACAAAATAGAATAACCCCTAGCCAGACTGGTCAAGTATTTTGGAGAGTGTACACACATAAACAAAATAGAAACAAAGAAGGAATAATCAGTATGGACACCACAGAAATACAAAGAATTAGTAGAGAATACTCTGGAAAATTATATGCCAATATATTGGACAACCTAGAAGAAATGGACAACTTTCTAGAAAAATACAGCCTTCAAAGACTGACCCATCAAGAAACAAAAAATCTGAACAGACCAATTACCAGCAATGAAATCGAGGTGGTAATCAAAGAACAACATAAAACCAAAAATCCAGAACCAGATGGCTTCACAGCTGAATTCTACCACACGTTTAAAGAGCTAATACCCATTCTACTTAAAGTAACCCAAAAGTAGAAGAGTGGGGAATACTTTCAAACTCATTCTATGAGGCCAGCATCACTCTAATACCTAAATCCGACAGAGATAAAACAAAAAAAGAAAATTATGGCCCAATATCCCTGATAAACATAGATAGAAAAATCCCCAACAAAATATTATCAAACCAAATCCAAAAATACATCAGATAGATTATCCATTATGACCATGGAGGATTTATTCCAGGGATGCAAGGATGGTAAAATATTCATAAATCAATCAATATCACACACAAAATTAACAAAAAGGTTAAAAACCACATGACCATTTAAATAGATGCTGTAAAAGCATTTGACTAAATTCAACATTCATTCATGATAAAAACTCTCCGCAAAATGGGTATAAAAGGCAAGTACCTAAACATAATAAAGGCTATATATGACAAACTCATAGACAACATCATACTTAATGGTGAAAATTTGAAAGCTTTTCCTTGTAAGATCAGGAGAAAGACAAGGATACCACTCTCACCACTGTTATTCAGCTAGTAGTGGAGGTCCTAAATAGGGCAATCAGACAACACAGATAAAAAGCATCCATACTGATAAGGAAGAAGTTAAAACTGTCTCCATTTGCAGATGACATTATATTATACATAGAAAACTATAATGAATCCACCAAAAAACTATTAGAACTAATAACTGAATTCAGCAAAGTTGCAGTATACAAAATTAACACACAGATATCTGTGGCATTCCTATATACTAATGATGAACTAGTAGAAAGAGAAATCAGGAAAACAACTCCATTTACAATTGCATCAAAAAGAATAAAATATCTAGGAATAAACCTAACCAAGAAGGTGAAAGACCTATACTGTGAAAACTGAGATACTCATGAGAGAAATTAAAGACACCAATAAATGGAAATCTATCCCATGCTCATGGATAGGAATAATTAATACTGTTAAAATGTCAATTCTGCCCAAAGCAATTTACAGATTCAATGCAATCCTTATCAAAATACCATCAGCATTCTTCAATGCAATAGAACGAATATTTCTAAAAATCATATGGAACCACAGAAGAGCCTCAATAGCCAAAGCAATCCTGAGAAAGAACAAAGCTGGGGGGATATGCTCCCTGAGTTCAAGCTCTATTACAGTTATAGTAATCACAATAGTTTCATACTAGAAGAACAGACTTATAGGACTTATAGAGTAATGGAAGAGAATAGATAGCTGAGATATAAACCCACATATATATGGTCAGTTAACATACAATAAAGGAGCCATGAATATACAATGGGGAAAAGGCAGCTTCTTTAATAACTGGTTGAGAAAACTGGACAGCTACCTGTGAGAGAATGAAACTGGATTACTAGATCAAAGACCTGAATGTAATACATGAAACTATAAAACTCTTTGAAGAGAACACAGGCAAAAATCTCTTTAATATAAGCATGAGCAACATTTTTTCCTAGACAGATCTCCTTGGGCAAGGGTAACAAAATAAAAAATGAACAAGTGGGACTACATCAAACTAAAAAGCTTTTGTACAGCAAAGGACACAGTCAGCAGAATAGAAAGGCATCCTACAGTATGGGAGAATATATTTGTAAATGACTCATCTCATAAGTAGTTAACATTCAAAATATATAAAGAATTCATACACCTCAATGCCTCAAAAACAAATAACCCAATCAAAAAATGGGTGTAAGACATGAACAGACACTGGTCTAGGGAAGAAATACAAATGGCGAACAGGCACATGAAGAGATGCTCCACATCACTACTCATCAGGGAAATGCAAATTAAAGCCACAATGATGTATCACCTCACACCAGTTAGAATGACCACTATCCAAAAGACAAGAAACAACAAATGCTGGCAAGGGTGAGGAGAAAGGGGAAACTCTCTACACTGTTGGTGGGACTGCAAATTGATGACTACTGTGGAAAGCAGTATGGAAGTTGCTCAAAAATCTGAAATTCAAAATACCATTTGACTCACGAATTCCTCTCTTAGGAATTCACACAGAGGAAAAAAATCCCTGATTTGAAAAGATATATGTACCCTTATTTTCACTGCCATATTATTTACAGTAGCCAAGATATGGAAGCAATCTAAGTGTCCATCAATAGATGAATGGATGAAGAAGTGGTACATACACACAATGGAATATTACTCAGCCATAAAAGAAAAGAAATCCTGTTGTTTGCAACAACATGGATGGCTCTAGAGGGTATTATGCTCAGTAAAATAAGGTAGGTGGAGAAAGACAAATACAATATGATTTCACTTATCTGTAGAATATAAAACCAAAGCAAAACAGAAGGAAAAACACAGCAGTAGACTCATAGACAAAGACACTGAGAAGTGCCTAGCAGTTACCAAGGGGGAGGGTCTGGAGTGGATGCAGGTGTTGGGGTTAGGGGGATAAATGGGCACAATAATTAGCAATCACAATATAAGTTCATCATGGGGATTGTTGAACCACTCTGATGTACATTTCAAACGAACATAAGATTGTATATGAATGATAGTTCAATTAAAAAAAAGAATTTTGCCCAAATTTAAGAATTAAAAAACTGGCACCCTGATATATATATATTTTGGTATCATTAATCTACAATTACATGAGGAACATTATGTTTACTAGGCTCCCCCCTTCACCAAGTTCCCCTGACTAACCCCATTACAGTCACTGTCTATCAGCGTAGTAAGATGCTGTAGTCACTACTTGTCTTCTCTGTGTTGCACATCCCTCCTCGTGCCCCCCCCATTATATACATGCTGATCGTAATGCCCCCTTTTTTTCCCCCCACAATATCCCTCCCTTCCCACCCATCCTCCCCAGTCCCTTTCCCTTTGGTAACTGTTAGTCCATTCTTGGATTCTGTGAGTCTGCTGCTGTTTTCTTCCTTCAGTTTTTTCTTTGTTCTTATACTCCACATATGAGTGAAATCAGTCGGTACTTGTCTTTCTCTGCCTGCCTTATTTCACTGAGCATAATACCCTCTAGCTCCATCCATGTTGATGCAAATGGTAGGATTTGTTTTCTTCTTATAGCTGAATAATATTCCATTGTGTATATATACCACTCTTCTTTATCCATTCATCTACTGATGGACACTTAGGTTGCTTCCGTTTCTTGGCTATTGTAAATAGTGCTGCAATAAACACAGGGGTGCATCTGTCTTTTTCAAACTGAGCTGCTGCATTTTTAGGGTAAATTCCTAGAAGTGGAATTCCTGGGTCAAATGGTATTTCTATTTTGAGCTTTTTGAGGAACCTCCACACTGCTTTCCATAATGGTTACATTCCCACCAGCACTGTAGGAGGCTTCCCCTTTCTCCACAACCTCGCCAACATTTGTTGTTGCTTGTCTTTTGGATGGTGGCAATCCTTACTGGTGTGAGGTGATATCTCATTGTGGTTTTAATTTGCATTTCTCTGATGACTAGCGATGTGGAGCATCTTCTCATGTCTCTGTTAGCCATCTGAATTTCTTCTTTGGAGAAGTGTCTGTTCAGCTCCTCTGACCATTTTTTAATTGGGTTATTTGCTTTTTGTTTGTTGAGGTGTTTATATATTTTGGATGTTTCAGGTCTGTCATTTATGAATATATTCTCCCATACTGTAGGATACCTTTTTGTTCTGTTGATGGTGTCCTTTGCTGTACAGAAGCTTTTCAGCTTGATATAGTCCCACTTGTCCATTTTTACTTTTGTTTCCCTTGCCTGGGGACAAATGTTAATATCCAGGAGATTTTTGCCTATGTTTTTTTCTAAGAGTGTTATGGTTTCATGACTTACATTCAGGTATTTGATCCATTTCAAATTTACTTTTGTGTATGGGGTTAGCAATGATCCAGTTTCATTCTCTTACATGTAGTTGTCCAGTTTTGCCAACACCAACTGTTGAAGAGGCTGTCATTTCTCCATTGTATGTCTGTGACTCTTATCATATATTAATTGACAATATATGTTTGGGTTAATGTCTGGAGTCTCTATTCTGTTCCACTGGCCTGTGGGTCTGTTCTTGTGCCAGTACCAAATTGTCTTCATTACTATGGCTTTGTAGTAGATCTTGAAGTTGGTGAGCGACATTCCCATTTTATTCTTCTTTCTCAGGATTTCTTTGGCTATTTGGGGCGTTTGGCAGTTCCGTATGAATTTCTGAACTATTTGTTCCAGTTTGTTGAACAATGCTGTTTGTAGTTGGATAGGGATTGCATTGAATCTGTAGACAGCTTTGGGCAGGATGGCCATTTTGATGATATTAATTCTTCCTAGCCAAGAGCATGGGATGAGTTTCCATTTGTTAGTGTCCTCTTCAATTTCTCTTAGGAGTGTCTTGTAGTTTTCAGGGTATAGGTCTTTCACTTCCTTGGTTAGGTTTATTCCTCGTTATTTTATTCTTTTTGATGCAATTGTGAATGGAATTGCTTTCCTGATTTCATTTTCTGCTAGTTCATCATTAGTGTATAGGAAAGCCACAGATTTCTGTGTATTAATTTTGTATCCTGCAACTTTGCTGAATTCAGATATTAGTTCTAGTAGTTTTGCAGTGGAGTCTTTAGGGTTTTTTATGTACAATACCATGTCATCTGCAAATAGTGACAGTTTGACTTCTTTACCAATCTGGGTGCCTTGTATTTCTTTGCTTTGTCTAATTGCCATGGCTAGGACCTCAGGTACTATGTTGAGTAACAGTGGGGAGAGGGGCATCCCTGTCTTGTTCCCAATCTTAGAGTAAAAGCTTTCAGCTTCTCACTGTTAAGTATAATGTTGCCTGTGCGTTTATCATATATGGCCTTTATTATGTTGAGGTACTTGCCCTCTATGCCCATTTTGTTGAGAGATTTTTTATCATGAATGGATGTTGAATTTTGTCGAATGCTTTTTCAGCATCTATGGAGATGATCTTGTGATTTTTGTCCTTCTTTTTGTTTATGCTGTGGATGATCTTGATGGATTTTTGAATGTTGTACCATCCTTGCATCCCTGAGATGAATCCTACTTGGTCGTGGTGTATGATCCTTCTAATGTATTTTCGATTTCAGTTTGCTAATATTTTGTTGAGTATTATTGCATCTATGTTCATCAGGGATATTGGTTTGTAATTTTCTTTCTCGTTGGGGTTTTTACCTGGTTTTGGTATAAGGGTGATGCTGGCTTCATAGAATGAGTTTGGGTGTATTCCCTCCTCTTCTATTTTTTGGAAAACTTTAAGGAGAATGAGTATTATGTCTTCTCTGTATGTTTAATAAAATTCCACGGTAAATCCATCTGGCCTGGGGGTTTTGCTCTTGGGGAGTTTTTTGATTACTGCTTCAATTTCATTGCTGGTAATTGGTATGTTTAGATTTTCTGTTTTTTCATTGGTCAGTCTTGGAAGGTTGTATTTTTCTAGGAAGTTCTCCATTTCTTCTCGGTTTTCCAGCTTGTTAGCATATAGGTTTTCATAGTATTCTCTAATAATTCTTTGTATTTCTGTGGGTTCTGGCGTCATTTTTCCTTTCTCATTTCTGATTCTGTTGATGCGTGTTGATTCTCTTTTTCTCTTAATAAGTCTGGCTAGGGGCTTATCTATTTTGTTTATTTTCTCAAAGAACCAGTTCTTGGGTTCATTGATTTTTTTCTATTGTTTTATTCTTCTCAATTTCTTAAATTCTTCTCAATTTTAATTATTTCTTCTCTGATCTTTATTATGTCCCTCCTTCTGCTGACTTTAGGCCTCATTTGTTCTTTTTCCAATTTCGATAATTGTAACTTTAGACTATTCATTTGGGATTGCTCTTCCTTCTTTAAATATGCCTGGATTGCTATATACTTTCCTCTTAAAACTGCTTTTGCTGGGTCTCACAGAATTTGGGGCTTTGTGTTGTTGTCATTTGTTTCCATATATTGCTTGATCTCCATTTTAATTTGGTCATTGATCCATTGACTATTTAGGAGCATGTTGTTAAGCCTCCGTGTGTTTGTGAGCCTTTTTGCTTTGTTTGTGCAGTTTATTTCTAGTTTTATACCTTTGCAGTCTGAGAAGTTGGTTTGTAGAATTTCAATCTTTTTGAATTTACCGAGGCTTTTTTTTGTGGCCTAGTATGTGGTCTATTCTGGAGAATATTCCATGTGTACTTGAGAAGAATGTGTACCCTGCTGCTTTTGGGTGTAGAGTTGTATAGATGTCTGCTAGGTCCATCTGTTACAGTATGTTGTTCAGTGCTTCTGCGTCCTTATTTTCTGTCTGGTGGATCTGTCCTTTGGAGTGAGTGGTATGTTGAAGTCTCCTAAAATGAATGCATTGCATTCTATTTCCTCCTTTAATTCTCTAAGTATTTGTTTCACATATGCTGGTGCTCCTGTGTTGGGTGCATATATATTTATAATAGTTATATTCTCTTGTTGGACTGACTTTATCATTATGTAATGTCCTTCTTTATCTCATTACTTTGTGTTGAAGTCTATTTTGTCTGATACAAGTACTGCAACACCTGCTTTATCCTCCTTGTTGTTTGCATGAAATATCTTTTTCCATCCCTTGACTTTTAGTCTGTGCATGTCTTTGGGTTTGTGGTGAGTCTCTTGTAAGCAGCATACAGATGGGTCTTGCTTTTTTTATCCATTCTATTACTCTGTGTCATTTTATTGGTGCATTTAGTCCATTTACATTTAGGGTGATTACTGAAAGTTATGTACTTATTGCCATTGCAGGCTTTAGATTCGTGGCTACCAAAGGTTCAAGGTTAGCTTCTTTACTATCTTACCATCTAACTTAATTTGCATATTGAGCTATTATAAACACAGTCTGATGATTCTTTATTTCTCTCCCTTCTTATTCCTCCTCCTCCATTCTTTTATATGTTGGGTGTTTTATTTTCTGCTCTTTTGTGTTTCCTTTGCCTGCTTTTGTGGGTATTTGATTTTATTTTTTGTCTTTAGTTAGTATTTGGTCTGCTTTCTTTGCACGATTTTATTTTCTCTGGTGACATCTATTTAGCCTTAGGAGTGCTTCCATCTTGAGCAGTCCCTCTAATATATCCTGTAAAGGTGGTTTGTGGGAGGCAAATTCCCTCAACTTTTGCTTGTCTGGGAATTGTTTAATCCCTCCTCCATATTTAAATGATAGTCATGCTGGATACAGTATCCTTAGTTCAAGGCTCTTCTGTTTCATTGCATTAACTATATCATGCCATTCTCTTCAGGCCTATAAGGTTTCTGTTGAGAAGTCTGATGATAGCCTGATGGGTTTTCCTTTGTAGGTCACCTTTTTTCTCTCTCTGGCTGCCTTTAACATTCTGTCCTTGTCCTTGATGTCCTTGATCTTTGCCATTTTAATTATTATGTGTCATGGTGTTGTCCTCCTTGGGTCCCTTCTGTTGGGAGTTCTGTGTGCTTCTGTGGTCTGAGCGACTATTTCCTCCCCCAGTTTGGGGAAGTTTTCAACAATTATTTCTTCAAATACACTTTCTATCCCTTTTTCTCTCTCTTCTTCTTCTGGTACCCCTATTATGTGGATATTGTTCCGTTTGGTCACAGTTCTCTTAATATTCTTTCATTCCTGGAAATCCTTTTATCTCTCTCTGTGTCAGCTTCTCTGTGTTCCTGTTCTCTGATTTCTATTCCATTAATGGCTTCTTCCACCTCATCCATTCTGCTTTTAAGTCCTTCCAGAGATTGTTACTTCTGTATTCTCCCTCCCAACTTTATCTGTTGGCTCTTGCATATTTCTCTGCAGCTCCATCAGCATGGTTATGACCTTTATTTTGAATTCTTTTTCAGGAAGATTGGTTAAATCTATCTCCCTAGGTTCCCTCTCAGGGGATGTCTGTGTGATTCTTGTCTAGATCAAATTCTTCTGCCTTTTTATGGCGATAAGAGGTAGTTGTGGACTGTTGGCATGTGTGTCACCTGGGAGAACAAAGTCCCTTCCCACTTGCTCTTTGTCTTTCTGTCCTGCGAGAACGGCAACCCCTGCAGCTTGTGCTGGGCAGCTGTGCGCCGATGGTGTCTCTGAGTCTGGCCCAGGCAGCTGCAGTGGAGGCTCTGTGTGGGCTCTGTGTGTGTGTCTGGTCTCAGGCTGCCCCTCCACTATGGCGGGGCTGCACTGGAAGGGGAACAGGAGGGAGGCTGTTTATTGCCATGAGGGGCCTCAGAGCTGCGCTGCCACCCAGGGGGTTAGGACACCCAGAATTCCCCGGGATTCCCAGCTGCTAGGCTGAGTGTGCTGGGTCGCTTCCGTCTAGCTGTGAGGCTCCTGTCCCTTTAAGACTTTCAAAAAGCAGTCACTTTTTGTTTGTTTTAGGGGTGCTGGCTTTGGGATCCCGCTCGCAGGTTTTACTGTACCGTTGCCCTAGTATCCAGTGCAGCACGCACTGTGTGTCTGTGCTCCCAGTGCAGATGACTAGGGCTGGGTATTTAGCAGTCCTGGACTCCCACTCTCTGCCCTCTCTGACTCCTCTCCTCCCCCTGGGGAGCTGGGGTGGGGGGTGCACTAGTGCCCTGCCTGGCTGCGACTTGTATCTTACCCCCTTCGTGAGGTCCTGGGTTCTTGTAGGTGTAGATATAGCCTGGCTGTTCTCCTATATCTTCTGGTCTCTCTTTTAGGAATAGTTGTATTTGTTGTATTTTCAAAAATATATATGGTTTTGGGAGATTTCCTCTGCCCTACTCACACTGCCATCTTGGCTCCTCTTCCCCTGATATTTTGATTTGTATCTTTAATTGGAGGTGAAGTTGAGCATGTTTTTATAAGTTTATGGACTACCTATGTTTTTCTATGAACTGCTTGTTCGTGTCTTATGCCCATTTTTCTATTTGGTCATTTTTGACATATTGACTTGTAATAGCTGTTATGTTAAGAAAATTAATTCTTTGACATATTTGCCACAAATATTGTTCAGTTTGTTATATACTCCATTAATGATACTTTTTCTATACAGAAGTATAAATTTTGGTGGAAAAATTATCAGTGTTATATTTACAGCTTTTTGGTCTAGTGTTACTAAGGTTTTAACTAGAAAAGGAAAACAGTCATATTTGCATATAAAAAAGAAAAAACCTCTGTTTTGTGGAAAATGGATTGGAAAAGAACAGTATGGAAAAGAAGCAGCCAAGGGACCACAATTACAGAGGTTGTTTCGATAGAGTGAAAGGATGGTATGGGGCTGGGGAGAATGTGGAGAAAAAAGAAGTAGATTGATGTTGGGTTGGATATGTATTAAGAAATTTAAATGCACTCCTGTCCTTGGATTCCAAAAGAAACCTGTGGAATTCCTGTGAAAAATTATTTCTGCTTAAGCTAGCTGGATGGTTTCTACCACTCATATGCAAAGAGGCTTAATAAATACATCCATCAAAGCTGTGTGAAAAAAAGCTCTGTTAAGTCATGTTCTCCTTAATACCTGGAGGAGTTGGTAAAGGCAACGAGGGTTCCAGGGATCAAAGCTGTGTGAAAAATCAATGTGTTACTCTTGACCAAAGAGTCTTAAATTTTCCAACAATTTAGAGGAAGATAATCTAGAACATACATTATTTTTTAAAATTTAAGTATTGTTGAAATACAATCTCATATTGGTTTCAAATGTACAACACAGTGGTTCAACAGTTTACCCATATTATTAAATCCTCACCCCCTCTAGTGTGGTTACTATCAACATAGAAAGATGTTATATAATCATTACTATACTCTCCAGAGAACATACAGTATTTTAATTTAAATCTACAATCCAAAGAAGATCTAGAGGGAACATTTTTGAGTAATGTAAGAAATAGGCCAAGGTTGCTTCCCTGTCTTCTCCCATGTTAAGCCATGTTCTCCTCAATACCTGGAGGAGTTGCTAAAGGTAATGAGGATTCCAGGGATCACATGCACAGATTATTATGCAAAAGCTTCTCTTTTTACAGGGGTCCTGGTATCAAATCATCTCTTTTCCCAAAAGAGCCACTCAGTAGGTATTGAGGATTATTCTTCCAAACATGCTGGTGTGTAGCTGAGTGTGGTAAACTGCCTCTCTGAGCTGAAAAAAGGCACTTTAATTAAAGGCTGGTTCATAAACTCTACACCTAGGTCAATACCAAAATTACTAATACCCAAACTGCCACTACTTCTATCACCATCTACCTCCACAAACCTTTGCAATGAATACATCTTATTTTCCAAGGAGCTTTCACATTCCAATTTACATGAGTTAAGCATAATTTTCTCCATTTTACAGTGAGGAAGACTTGAGGAGCAGCATGGTATAATGGAAAGAGAATGGGCACGGAGGCAGAAAGACCCAGTAGCTACAAGAGCAGCCAAGAGAGCCACAGCCAAGTGAAAGCAGGTATTTAGAGTGGCAGTGGAGCCCTAATGCCCAAAGCTGCTTTGTTTTGAGGGCTCTCATGAATCTGACAAACTGGAAATCTAGTTTTAACAAATTAGTAATCACTTAGAAAATGACATAATTAATAAAAAAAGTTTAGTAAGGTCAATAGAAGTAAAATCAACATGAAAACTGAATTTTATTTCTAAATACCAGAAGAAAAAAGAAATGTAAAAAGATAATATATATAGTATAAAAATGTGAAGTTCTATGAAAAAATTCTAAGTCTTTATTAGGACACATTAAAGAAGACCTAAGTAAATAAAGAAATAGACTATTTGTAGATTGGAGAACCCAGTATTGTAAAAGTCTCCTGTCTTGTGAAATTTGATCTATCGATTCAGTGCAATCCCAAAATTTTAAAAATATCACAAGCTAATTCTAAAATTATACACAAAAGGCAAGAATAACCAAGACATTTTTGAAAACAAGATGGGAGGGTATATCTTTCCACATACCAAAGACTATTTTTATGTTATATGGCAAAATTAAGAAAAGATAGCATTGGTGGAAAACAAACTTGCATATATGGACATTTCAGAAATGACATAGCCTATCAATGGGGAAAGGAAGTACTTTCTAGTTCCTTTCTGCTTTCACTAATGGTCCTGGAAAAATTAGTCATTAGTTTATCTAAGCTTAACTCTCAGTTAATCAATTTACTTCATGAACCCAGGAAAGGTGATGCTACATAAGAATGAAATTATACCTTTAAAGAAGCCATAGTACTGGAGGTGACGGTACATAAAGTCTTCATAGGGATCAGGAAGAGTCTGTGAAAGGAAAGGCCAACTCAAACAGGAAAAGTCCTTTAAAACAACACTGAACTCTTGGTAATAGGCACACAAGCACTGTCCAGAGGGCAGTAGACCTAAGAACGTCTGTAAACAAATCCGGAGAAAGACATTCCTGCAAATTATTCTATCTTGGGGGTCAAGATCTCCGCCTAGAAAAAGGTATCACCGGAATATATCATATGATCAACTATTGTACTTCTGTGGAGTTCCTGAAGAGGGGTGTGTACCGACCTCCTGCTTGAGTTCTGTTTCCAATGCTGGGAACATGTTACTTCTGCGTGGTATGCTCAAGACCAGTCAATGACACCGGTATCCAGCCACAACCCCTGCCCAGTTTCCAAAGGGCAACTGATTACATAGAAGCTAAAAATAAAAAAAACAAGTCAACTGAAAAAACTGCGGATATTCACTCCCCGCTCCGCTCCACAGCTCTCACGCGACTAGAGCAAACCCTTTCCGCATCGCTCCCTCTTCCCTGCCAACCCAACCTCTCCTCAGACAAACAGGCCCTTCTGGCTGGTGGATCCCGCTGGGATGCCCGAGCGCACCTGAGGAATCACGGAGCACGTCTCATCTTCCAGTCTCCTCCCGCGGTCTCGGGACCCTTCCTAGCTTCATGCTTCCCTTTCTCTTTGGAGGGCGATGGCCACCACTAGGACACCGCAGAAAAGGGAAAGAAATGAGAATGGAAAGACCCGGTTAAGTCATTTGGGAGTAGATGAGAAAGAACGGTCAGGGGCCCGGAAAACGGAATTCAGGGGCTCAGAGATTCCTGGTCCAGGGAAGGTAGTAAGGGGCAGTTTCCCCGAAGCGTCGGGGAAGGGCGCGCAGATTTCCTAGGAGAGCGGAGGGCAGGGTGCGACCGTCTTCGCGCCCTGGCCTGTACGGGGCAGCAGGGGTGGGCACGGCGCCAGAGAAAAGCTATGCAGGGCGGAAGGCCAAAGGCCACGGCACGGCAGCTACAAAGGCCGGGCCAGCTCCGGACAGACGAGACGCGTCTCGCCCAGCCGCCACCGCTTTCGGCGAGGGTCCCGGTAGCCTAGCAACTCAAGGGCGTAAGCTGGAAGGAGGGGCTGCCAGGCGCTTCCGGAGTGAAGCCCCGCCTTCAACACTGGGTAAAGGGCACTTGCCCGCGGCTGGAGACCGAATTTGGATTCATCTTCCCTTCTTACGATACTGCAGTCCCGCTTCTGGACAATCGAAACTGGATCGATGAATACAACGCCAGTAGTCTCAGCATATTTCAAACCTCTTTTCCGTTCCTTTGCTTTAGGTAACTGTTAGGTATTGTTCAAAGGGAGCTGCTTCCCCCCTTTCACCTGATAAATGTCCACCCCATAGTCAGAACCTTCTATATTGAAAGAATGCAAGAAACAAAAAATTAAAACCACACGTTTTACCTATCAAATCGTCAGATTTTTAAAAATGCTCCATTCTGGTAGGATAATAAATGCTCAGCTGCTCTGCAGCAATTCCTACAAGTCTGTAAAAACTGTTAGGCAGTTAAAGCAAAGACTTTAGTGACTAGTTGATAGCCTTTACTAAGTCCAGAAAGTTACTCTGTGCAAATTATAAAAAAAACAATTTGTATACGAAAAGGTCATACCGATATTTGCATAATGGTAAATAATATCCAACACACTAGCATACATGACACTGATTAAGTAAACATTTAAATCACATGCATATAAATATACTGGAATAAAATTCAACTATTGTCATCTTTGGTTAACTTTATATGAATATAACCATAAGTATTATAATTAGAGGCAAAAGCTAGAAACTTTTTTCTCAAACTGTAACATTACATCACTTCCAAGATTTAAGTAGGTCAAACACTAGATAATACTAGAGTAAAAGTTCCAAAATTTAACTCATATAGCACTTTCTAGTACTAGAAGACTGTTTTTCTAACCCCACTCCCCCGCACCTCTAAACTGACTCAAGATCCTGCTGCTCTTCAATGTTTGTGGACACCTTATACTGTATTTGATTAGAAAAAAACAAGAATTGATTTAGTCTTGGTTACATAATCGTGAGCAACAGGCTTAGAAGAGCAAAAGGATAACCAATCACAAGTATAAAAAAAGCTTTATTAGTGCATATATACAAATTTACAAGGTCAGAAACTGGAGAAATACAGCTTTAAAACACAACTTGCCTTTTCTTCAGTTTAAAGTGACTTTTACCTGATTGTGATACAACAGAATCTACAGAACAGTGAACTGCATTTTAAATACTGGAATTTTATGAAGAGTACATTCACACATAAAAGGGAGGCAAATTTTGGAACAAGGTTAAGACAATGGAGTCACATTAATACATACAATGGCTCTTGTTACATTTACTGCCACGTATGGGAGGGAGAAATTCTCAAAAACAAAGACATGAACACCTGCTGCTGCCTGTATTGAAATTTAAATATGCCACCTAGTATGTGAAATGACTGTGCTATCAGCTGTAGAATTTGTGAGAAAGAGTAAAGAGCATGGCCATCTGTCAACAAAAGGTAAACAACCTGATATATACTTCAGCACTTAAGAGATGACAGTTTAGAGGAACAGGTCAGAAAGAGATTGATGATCCCAATTAAGCAAGGTAGAATACAGAGCTGCCTTCTTAATTGCACTTGTTCCGGAATTTAAGTTAATGAGAGAGCCACACTAGGCACTAAGTGAGTCCCTAGTAGTTAAGAAAATTCTTCACTTTTCGTCAGTGAGCCCTCTATAGCAGTGTCATATTTATGAGCCACATGTTTCAGACTGATGAAGTTAATGTACCTAACTAACATGCTGAGTTTGACAGTATGAGAACAAAGGCAGTAAACATTACTCCAGCAAAACACTCTCCAGCAAAACAGAAAACATTACATTTCACAAATGTGAAAATTTTGTATGAGTAAGCTCTTGTCCAGGAAATTCATATGCTCTCCCTCATAACATTTATAGTTTATTGACAACTGTAAAACTGGTTTAAGACTCTGAACATGGAATAAGTCAGTAATAAAAATTAAAAAGAATTTTAAATTATGTGTTTGGAGCCATTTTCCTTCTCTTCAGTCTTGCTCGCCAATCCTCAGGAAGGGCTTCAAAATTAGCATTTCTCTCTGCCATGCCACTGTGAAAACAATATACAGATTACTTCACTGGAAAAGAAAAATATGAAACCATTCGTTTCCTAGCAAATAAAAGCTTCTAACAAACTGAAATTTATCACATCTATGTCCATAAAAATACTTCAAGTTTCTCAGTTAAGTGCCAGTATATACTTCATCCAATTCTCATGGGTCAACCAAAGACACACATACTCTGTTTTATGTATATATGTTCATATTTATTTTTATGTATTTCCAATAACCATTAAAGCCACAATGAAGGAATAAAACATACTCTTGTAAAAGTTTTTCTTGGTTCCTAGGAAGTATGATTCTTTAAGGAAGATCTATTTAACCCTCAATATACCATCAGGGACCTTATACTTTTTGAGATTCTCTTTTGATCAGTTTTAACTATTTGTGAAGGACTGTATCTTATGGTTTAGTCACTCATTTAAAAAATATGTTAAAACTCGGATTCTATCTTGCATTTGCCAGAATGGGAGCACTAGATTTTTTCACAAATCTAAAATAATTTAAGATAAATACAGGATCTTCATGATTTCCCCCATCATCTTCAGATAGTTTGCTATTTCATCATTGTAGGAATGAATCATAACTCAATACCTAGCAATACCAAAAGGAGCTAAAAAAATAAAACTAAATAATGAAATCATCTACAAAAATGATGCAAAAGTGAGATAAACTGTCACTTATAGTATCCATCCCCCAATTTTCTTGCCGATTGCCCAAAATGGTGCATTTCTAGATCTTATGAAGACATCTTCATAATCATCTTTATTCCCCCTCACAAATATTGGACAAACCAGAGGATGCATGCCAAGACATAGACAGCAGCGCTGCAGATTCTAATTAAGATGGTAAAATTGATCAAACTATGAATGTTAAAAGGACCACATACTAGATGAATTTTCTCAAATTTAAGACTGATGAATGAATAACATATTTCTAAGGACAAAAAGGAAATATAGTCTTCTCACTCAAAAGGAACAACTTTATCAGCCAACACTTCATAACAAGAACCTGGATCTAATTTTCCTAAAAAAGATATGTTAACAGCAATCTGTCAGGTTTTAAGATTCTCTATGCTACAATTTGATAGATTTGTAAGGGGACAAATGCTGAAAGATGGTGTGTAGTGACTAGAGAAAAACAGAAATTTTAGGAACAAAAAAAATTCACTGGCATGACCACTCCAACTGGTATTTATGTATCTAAAAATGAAAATATTTTGAACTATGAAGCAAAGAAAGACAGCTATCCTCTCCCAAATGTTTTCGTTAAGTACTGCATTTGTGATGTCACAAGTGCAAAAACCAGAAGTGATGACAAGCTAAGAACCTATCAAAGATGAATTTGGAACCTGGCATCACTATGAGATGACTTATGTTCCCGGTTGTGCATGACAACTGGGCAATTAGTTGCATTCAGAGAATGTTGTTCATTTCAGTATGTATACCTTCAAAACAAGTAGCAATTTGGGTTAGTTTGTTTTAACACATACTGAAATGATAATTTCTAATGATGTTTTCTCTCCCCACCCTTTTTTTTTTACCTCTATTATTTGTAAAATAAATTCTTAAAACTACATAAAAGGGTCTATTGAATGTAGACAGTAAATGGAGATGACTACTTTTCTTGTTATAATGAGAATTAAGACAGTCCCTTGCCTAAAATGAATGATCAGTGGAAGCATTACAGCTCTGATATTTCTGGTTTTGAAAAGAGCCATGGCCATTATTTTTATATGGAAACAAACTTTCTATGAATTAAAAACTGTTTTAGATATTAGTCTGTAATCAATACCAAAAATTAAAGGCTGTCATTTTAAGAATACAACTGCTCTAAAATAGCAACTACAATTACCACAACCCATTCCTGGTTTGTTTCTTTGTACCTGACCAGCTGCTGCTGCTTCCACTCTTCAATTCGCTTCTGTGCAGTTGATTCCCGGTCTTCTTCACTGGAACTAGAGTTCTCCTCTTCATCTAACTCACGCTGGATACTCTGCCACTTCTTTACCAGAGATGGCATTTTGGTTTTACTCTTCTTTGCCTGAAACAAAGGTAAAAGGTCAGAAAAAATGTAATATATAAAATAAGGAAATGAGTCCTCCTCCATATAAGATCAGGATCTTTTTCCTAGTTCTAAGGAGTAAGTGGAATTTGAAATCAAGAGAACACAGAAAATAAACACCATTTAAGTTCATGCCAGAAATTTTTACCAACTCTAAACATAATACTTGGTTAAAAACCTAAGAACATAAATGTGGTATTTTATGAGATCAGGTCAGAAACAATTTCTTTAGTCTCCTTATTCTATGGTATTAAAAACAATTGCCCTATCTCATCTCAAAATCAGTGTTCCGTTTTAAAAATTTTAAACAGATGCAGTGTTCACATCAAGTGAAAAATAGAGCTGAAATAAATGACCAGCTTTCTTGTAAAGAGCAACAAAGTCAACAACAATATTAAATACAAAAAAAAAAAAGAAAAAACCCAAGGAGATATATCAGAAGAGCAATGATGGGATTAGTTCTAAGAGGAGGTATTAGAATAAATCTTATTCTTCTTTTGGTTCACCTTCATTTTCTAAATTGTCTATGTAAGTATGATCTTTAGTAAGAAAAAATACTTGTGATATTCACAGAAAGAGTTATATATTCAACATGGTTTGCTCTATCCTTCCAATCAGTGGCTCTCTAGCAAAGAGGACTTCCTTGGCCACCCTATCTGAAAGCACACCACCTCCCAAAGACTGCTTTCTATCCTCTTACACTGTTTATATTTTTACACTGCATTTTAAAACACGGAGCATGTATTTGCTTACCTGTCTCCCCAGTCCCATCCCCTCTCTCCCCCAGCCCACCAGAAGGGAAGCTCTACAATAGCAGAGATTTTGTTTCATTTACTACTAAATCCCAAGCTCTTAGGGATAATACCTAACAAATAGTATGCCTTTAATATATACATATACATATATATATACATAAACATATAGACATCTGTAAGTAGTTATGTGAAATTAGAGAGCCACTGAATCAGACATTGATAAATCCAATTTTTATCCCTGTATTTTTAAAGAGGAGCAGAGCTGTGTGCTTAAAGGCTAGACCAGGTTATAATCACAAGCAGGCACTCAAGTGGTAGGTATGATTGAGTGCTGTGTTCACATTGAGGACTGGGTATAGGGGGCCCAAGCTGTTTATCCTGCCTCACTTTAGACACATTTCTTGATTAAGTCCCCCAAAGTCTGAGAAAATAAGATTAACATTTTCAGTCTTCTTTGATTATTTGGCTCCCTGCTTAATACCCTATTTTGACTATCACTGACAGTTCTTAACTTTTGGGGGAAATGAATGCCCATCTATCATACTTAGACCTTCAGCTTCACACACCTTCCCACATTCCATTCTGTTATTTCAACTGTAGTACACCCTGACCCCACTGTATATGCACCCTTCTAACAAGCTCCAACACAGCCCATTCCGGGTCAGCATGGAACCCACTGAGTAAAAAGTAACATGAATTAATAACAGTCAGTATGTAGAGGGATCACTGGGATAATAACCTTTCACCAAACATCTGCAAATATGATTAAAAAACACAGATCTAGGTATGGTCATTGTTTTATTTTGACTTCTACAGGGTTTCATGAATTGTTAAGTGTATTTTATTCTTATCTGTCATGGGAAAGTAAGTTACATTTTAGAAATTAATACTGCCTAGCATATTCAAAACCATGGATCTAGAGTTGCACTGGTTATTTGAACACATTTTTAGAAGGGGAAGATTGCAGTCAGAGGAATAAAGATGAAATGGCTGGAACTCCTTCTTCCTTAGTTTATTTTCTAGTATGTTGCACACAAAACTCTTTAGTAAAAAGACTGAAAATACTATTGGTCTTAAATATTCTTGAACATTAGAGGCATTAGGGATTTATTTTACATTCTGTAAAAATGGCCTGTAACAACTAAAAGATGGGTCATTGTTTTCAGGTTATCCAGTATGTGAAAATGATACATTAGAGTTCTGGATTGTCAAAAATATTATTTATAAGACCATAAATGGATGACTGGCTAAAAAATTACTTGTTAAATGAATGGAGTAATTACTTCTTTTGGAGGACTGCAGTAAGGGTGCCAGGAAAGCTTTGTAAAATAAATGATTCCTGAGCACTAATTCTAACATTTAATTGTATACAGAATGAACAGCAGTGGGACTGGTGGAGAAAGACATGGAGGTAGTAAACAGTATGTTGGTTCAGGAGAACTGCATATGCTACAGTAAACAGCTTGACAACTGTCTATTCAAAATATTGTCCTAATTGTCACTGTTGACTTTTACATTTACTTCATTTTCAGATAATTTCTGGAACCTGAGCACCAACTTGGATAAAGTGGATCAATCCAGAATCATACTATTTTGTGTGAATGCAAAACTCAATCAGGAAGGTTTCTTGAACCACTGTGAAGCCCTGTTTGACCCCTGGGGCAAAAGACTACAATTGAAGCTGACAACAGAGTGCCAACACTTTGAGTTAAAGCTGATTAAGAAAGCTTATTTGGGTAATCAGGGCATTCAGAAGAGCCCAAGAAGGTGACAGCAGAAAGACGGGACTACGAAGCTCCTGGTTCTTGTTCCCCATGGAAACACTATGTAAACACATACAGACTGACTAAAAAGGCTTTGTGGAAACTCTGGAAACTAGTCAAAGATCTGCAGCATCCAAGAGAACACCCAATCAAGAAAAGCCACTCAGAAAGACAGGACATTTGCTGGCATGTTTGCTCCCCATCCTTAGTGTGGCTGGGATGAAATGGCCCAATTCTCAGGTTCCCTCACTTATGATGCAAGGGAAAGAAAGAGTAGAATGTATGAAATGTTCTAGGCTGTCTAGAGCTGCCTGAGGGATGGGGACTGGTTTCTGTATTGCCTGACTTTGGAGTTCAGGCAGAAATGGCAGCATATTCTGGATTTCAATATGGAAGCTATTAGAGGCTGTGGCAACTGCTGCAGCATATGAAAACTACAGGAGGACTGCAGTGGGAGATTATGGACGGAGGACTGCAACAGAACATCCAAGGCTCCTAAGAGAAGTAGTGTGAGACTCAGGGAAATTAAAACTAAATGTATACAGGGGTATGGGAAAAAAGAACAGAACAAGTTCAGGGAACACAAATATACAGAAGAGGGCTGAAAAGATTTTGGGTCTTCATGCTGGGCTCATTAATGAAGAACTTCCCCCATACACAGCCAGTGTGCAAAAACTGGATGTAGTAGTTGTTTTGTTGAATGCCCAATTTCCAACAAAAAAAATCAA
Organism: Manis javanica; assembly: GCF_040802235.1. Lineage (NCBI taxonomy): Eukaryota > Metazoa > Chordata > Mammalia > Pholidota > Manidae > Manis > Manis javanica. The sequence continues at coordinate 67,554,446 of NC_133166.1, forward strand.
AAGCATACCAAGAAACTGGTAAACACACATTCATAAGAAAAAAATCTCCAGAAATTAACCATAAAGAAATACATGCTTCAGACTATACTAGATAATAATTATCTTAAATGTGTCCAAAGAGCTAAAGGAAAACATAAGCAAAGAACTAAAGGAAATTAGGAAAATGATATGAACAAAATGAAAGTATCAACAAGGAGACAGATGTAAAAAAAGAACCAAATAGAAACTGGACCGGAAAAAACACATTAACTGTATCCAAAACTTCATTAGTTCAACAGCAGACTCCTACAGGCAAAAAAAGAAGGTATTAGCAAAATGTATGATATGTTATTTGAAATCATTTCAGTCTGAGGAGCAAGAAGACAAAGAATGAAGCAAAGTGAACAGAGTCTAAGTAACCTACAGGACAGCAACAAGTACACCAACATATACATTTTGGGAATCTCAGAAGAGGAAGTGAAAGTAGCAGAGTGCTTACTTAAAGAAATAATGGCCAAAAGCTCTTCAAGCTTAAGGAGCAGCACGGATGTATGTATCCAAGAAGCCTAATGAAGCCCAAGTGTGATAAAACAAAAAGACTGTACTGTGACATAAAATCGGTCAAAAGCCAAAGAGAGAATTTTCAAAGCAGCAAAAGTAAAGTGACTTCCGTACAAGAAATCCTCAATAAGATTATCAGAGAATTTCTGGCAGAAACCTTGCAAGTCATAAGGCATATATGGGATGACATATTTAAAATGATCAAACAAGGAACTCATCTGAGAATTCTATACCAGGCACAATTGTCCTCCAAATATAAAAGAGAAATTAAGACATTCCTAGGTAAATAAAAGCTGAAGGAATTCATTACTCCAAGACTTGTCCTGAAAGAAATACAGATGGCCAACAGGCACATGAGAAGATACACATCACTAATCACCAGGGAAATGCAAATCAAAACCACAATGAGGTATCACCTCACACCAGTTAGAATGGCCACTACCCAAAGATGAGAAATAACAAGTGTTGGCAAGGCTGCAGAGAAATGGGAACCCTCCTACATTGCTGGTGGCAATGTAAATTGGTACAATCACTGTGAAAAGCAGTAGAGCGGTCACTCAAAAAACTAAAAAAAGAAGTACCATTCAATCCATTAATTCCACTTCTAGGAATTTACTGGAAGAAAACAAAATCCCTGATTTGAGAATATATATGCTCCCCTCTATTTATTGCCACATTATTTACATAGTCAAGATATGGAAGCAACCTAAGTGTCCATCAATAGATGAACCAATAAAGATGTGGTACACATACACAGTGGGTTGTTATTCATTCATTCATTAAGAAAAAAAGAGAGAGAAATCCCGTCATTTGCAACAAGATGGATGGATCTGGAGGGTACTTTGTTCAGTGAAATGAGCTAGGTGGAGGAAGACAAGTACCATATAATTTCACTTACTTGTGGAATATAAAAACAAAGCAAAACAGAATGAATGAACCAGCAGGAGACTTATAGGCACTGAGAAATGACTAGTAGTTACCATGGAGAAGGAGTTGGCATGGTGGGTGGGAAGGGCAAGGGGGATAAAGGGGCACAAAAATTCTCAACCATAATATAAGTTGGTCACAGGGATAGTGCAGAGCATGGAGAATACGGTCACTGATTCCATAATCTTTCTATGTTGACAGATAGTAACCACACTAGAAGGGGTAAGGGTTTAATAATATGGGCAACTGCTGAACGACTGTGTTGTATATGTGAAACTAAGATTATGTATCAATGACACTTCAATTAAAAAGAATTAGAAGAAAAAAAATGAAAGGAGAGAAAAATATATTCCATGGAAAGAATAACCAAGAGAAAGCAGGGGTAACAATATTAATATAAAATAGACTTTTAAGTCCAAAACTGTACTTGGAGATAAAGGACATTGTTACTATAAACATGTAAACCCAAGTAAATTAAACCAGTATCATTTACAGTAACATCCGAAAAAGTAAAACATACAAATTGAGTCAAGGAGGAGAAAGACTTTGTACACTGAAAGTGACAAAAAACTGCTGAAATTAAAAAACTAAATAAATGGAAAGAAATTCCATAGTCATGGATCAAAAGATTCAATATTGTTAAGATGGCAATGTGATGGCCTAAAACAATCTGCATATTAAATGTAATCCCTAACAAAATTGCACTGGCCTTTATGCAGAGATGGAAAACCTGAGCTTTAAATTCACATGAAATTACAAGGGGGCTTGAATAGCCAATACTGAAACAGCACAATGATAGAGAACTCAAACTTCTCAATTTCAAAATATGAGGTGACAGTAATAAACACAATGTGATAATGGCATACAGACGAATGGAACAGACATGAAAGTCCAGAAGTACTGATTTTAGATAAGATCTTCCACTCTGTGGGAAAAGAATGGTCTCTTCAACAAATAGAGCTGGGACAAGAGAATATCCACATTGAAAGAGACCTCTATCTGACACCGTAAACAAAAAACAGGATAAAGGGGCACAAAAATCTCAATCACAATGTAAGTTGGTCACAGGCATGGAAGTGCATCATAGAGAACAATAAATGGTTCTGTAACATCTTGCAGTTACAATGGTTCTTAACTGCACTAGTTTGGGTGAGGATTTAATAATGTGTGCAGGCTAAACTACTGTATACTTGAAATCAATGGAGTATCATATCAACTACACTTCAATAAAAAAATAAAGAAAAGAACTTGAATGGACATTTCTCCAAAGATCAAACAGCCAACAAGCAAAATGAAAGATGACCAACATAATACCTAACTAGAGCTGTGTCAAGAGATTAAAGATAGCAGCATGAGAGGAGACAGAGGCTTCCTCCTAAAACTGCATATAATATGAAAATATAATTAATACAACTAACCCCGAGAGAGCAACAGGAAAAAGGACTGTGCCAGACTACATACCTGGAGAAAAGAGCAGACCTCACAGAACAGGGTAACGTACCAAAGCTGTGGCCTGATAGGACCCAAGCCTATCCCCCACCCCAGCTCACTGACGGGAGGAAGAGAAACTGAGCAGGGAGGTAGTGGAAGCCTGGGACTGCTGAATACCTAGCTCTGAAGATCTGCTGTGGGAGCACAAACCTACATTTCATAGTGCTTTCATAATACTCTCGTGATTACGGGGTTGGAGACTGGGATCCTGGCTGCTTGTGGAATGTAGGGACACATATCCAGCTGCTCTGGGACAAAAGCTTATACCTGTGTGCTCGGCCCACTGGTTCAGGCAGTGGAGACAGGCATAGCAGCCAGGAAGCAGGAAACAGCTCCTTCCTCCCGCCAGGCACTAATACCACTTGCCTGTGACCCCCGACATTGCTTCAGGGACTGAGCAGTTCCAGACAGAACTTCTGGACACTAGAGGGCGCCATATACAGATATGAAACCCCAAAGGAACCTGGTCCACAGTAAAATTATTAGCACAATTCCTGAGAAAGATTTAAATGACATGGACCCCGTGACTCCTCCTGAGAGTTCAAAATAAAAATCATTAACATGCTCATGGAGGCACGGAAAGATATTCAAGAACTCAGGAATGAATTCAGGTCGGAGATCCAATCATTGAAGAGCACAATGGAGAGTATTAAAAGCAGATTGGATACGGTGGAGGAGACAATAAATGAAATAAAACCAGAGAAGAGGAATACAAAGAAGCTGAGGCCCAGAGAGAAAAAAGGATCTCTGAGAATGAAAGAATTTTGACAGAACTGTGTGACGAATCCAAACGGAACAACATTCACATTATAGAGACACCAGAAGAAGGAGAGAAAGGGACAGAAAGTGTCTTTGAGAAAGTAATAGCTGAAAACTTCCCCCATCTGGGAATGGAGATACACAGATCTCCCAACACAAGGGACCCAAGGAAGACAACACCAAGACATATAGTAATTAAAATGGCAAAGATCAAGGATAAGGACAGACTATTAAAAACAGCCAGAGAGAGAAATAAGATCATATACGAAGGAAAGCCCATCAAGCTACCATCAGACTTCTCAGCAGAAACCTTACAGGCCAGAAGGGAGTGACATGATGTATTTAATGCAATGAAGCAGAAGGGCCCTGGACCAAGATTACTTTATCCAGCAAGATTATCATTTAAATTTGAAAGAGCGATTAAACAATCTCCAGATAAGCAAAAGCTGAGAGAATTTACCTCCCACAAACGATCTCCAGTCTATTTTGGAGGGACTGCTATAGATGGCAGTGTTCCTAAGGTTTGATTAAGCTGTCACCAGAGGTAATAAAACCACAGTAAAGAAAGTAGAACAGCTAATTACTAAGCAAATGCAAAATTAAATTAACTATCCCCAAAGTCAATCAAGGGATAGACAAAGAGTAAAGATATGATACCTAACATATAAAGAATGGAGGAGGAAGAAAAAGGAGGAAAAAAAGAGAACCTTTAGATTGTGTTTGTAATAGCATATTAAGTGAGTTAAGTTAGACTTTTAGATACTAAGGAAGGTAACCTTGAAACTTTGGTAACCACGAACCTAAAGTCTGCAATGGCAGTAAGTACGTACCTATCGATAATCACCCTAAATGTAAATGGACTGAATGCACCAATCACAAGACACAGAGTCACTGAATGGATAAAGAAACAAGACCCATCTATACGCTCCCTGTAAGAGACTCACTTTAAACCAAAAGACATAGACAGACTAAAAGTGAAGGGATGGAAAAAAATATTTCATGCAACTAATAGAGAGAAAAAAGCAGGAGTTGGAGTACTTGTATCAGACAAAATAGACTTCAAAACAAAGAAAATCACAAGACAAAGAAGAACATTACATAATGATAAAGGGGTCAATCCAACAAGAAGATATAACCATTATAAATATCTGTATCTATGGTCCCAACACAGGAGCACCTACATATGAGAAACAAATACTAACTGAAATAAAAGGGGAAATAGAATGCAATGCATTCCCTTCAACATTCCACTCACTCTGAAGGACAGATCATCCAGACAGAAAGTAAGTAAGGAGACAGAGGCACTGAACAACTCATTAGAACATATGGACCTAACAGACATCTACAGAACTCTATACCCAAATGCAGCAGGATACACATTCTGCTCAAGTGCACATGGAATATTTTCAAGAACAGATCACATACTAGGCCACAAATAGAGCCTCAGTAAATTCAAAAAGATCGAAATTGTACCAACCAGTTTCTTAGACCACAAAGGTATGAAAATAGAAATAAATTAGGAAAGAAAATGAAAAAGCCCACAAACACATGGAGGCTTCACAACATGCTCCTAAATAACCAATGCACCAATGACCAAATAAAAACAGAGATCAAGCAATATATGGAGACAAATGACAACAATAATTCAACATCACAAAATCTGTGGGACACAGCCAAGGCCATGCTAAGAGGAAAGTATACTGCAAAACAGGCCTACCTCAGGAACAATCCCGTATGAACAGTCTAAACTCACAATTAACAAAACTAGAAAAAGAATAACAAATGAGGCCCAAAGTCAGTAGAAGGAGGGATATAATAAACATTAGAGCAGAAATAAATAAACTTGAGAAGAATAAAACAATAGAAAGAATCAATGAAAGCAAGAGCTGGTTCTTCAAGAAAATAAACAAAATAAATAACTCCTACCCAGACTTACCAAGAAAAAATGCAAGTCTACACACATAAACAGAATCAGAAATGAGAAAGGAAAAATCACTATGGACACCACAGAAATAAAAAGTTAATAGAGAATAATATAAAAAATTATATGCTAACAAACTGAATAACCTAGAAGAAATGGACAACTTTCTAGAAAAATACAACCTTCCAAGGCTGACCAAGGAAGGAACAGAAAATCTGAAGAGACCAACTATCAGCAACGAAATTGAACTGGTAATCAAAAAAACTACCTAAGAACAAAACTCCTGGACAAGATGGCTTCACCACTGAATTTTATCAAACATTTAGTGAAGACCTAATACACATACTCCTTAAAGTTTTCCAAAGAGTAGAAGAACAGGGAATATTTCCAAACTCATTCTATGAGGCCAGAATCACTCTAATACCAAAACCAGGGAAAGACGGCACAAAAAAAGAAAATTACAGACCAATGTCCCTGAAGAACATAGATGCAAAAATACTCAACAAAATATTAGCAAACTGAATTAAAAAATACATAAAAAAGATCATCCATAATGATCAAGTAGGGTTTATTTCAGGAATGCAAAGATGGTATAACATTCGAAAATCCATCAGCATTATTCACCACATCAACAAAAAGGACAAAAACCACATGATCATATCAACAGATGCTGAAAAGGCATTTGACAATATTCGACATCCATTGATGATAAAAACTCTCAACAAAATGGGTAGAGGGCAAGTACCTCAACATAATAAAGGCCATATATGACAAACACACAGCCAACATCATACTTAACAGTGAGAAGCTGAAAGTTTTTCCTTTAAGGTCAGGAACAAGACAAGGATGCCCACTTTCCCACTTCTATTCAACATAGTACTGTCGGTCCTAGCCATGGCAGTCAGACAACACAAAGAAATAAAAGGCACCCAGATTGGTAGGGAAGAAGTTAAACTGTCCCTGTTTGCAGATGACATGATATTGTACATAAAAAACCCTGAAGAATCCACTCCAAAACTACTAGATCTAATATCTGAATTCAGCAAAGCTGCAGGATACAAAATTAATACACAGAAATTTGTGGCATTCCTATACACTAACGATGAACTAGCAGAGAAATCAGGAAAACAATTCCATTCACAATTGCATCAAAAAGAATAAAATATCTAGGAATAAACCTAACCAAGGAAGTGAAAGACCTATACCCTGAAAACTACAAGACACTCTTAAGAGAAATTAAAGAAGATACCAATAAATGGAAACACATCCCGTGCTCATGGATAGGAAGAATTAATATTGTCAAAACAGCCATCCTGCCTAAAGCAATCTATAGATTCAATGCAATTCCTATCAATATACCAACAGCATTCTTCAACGAACTAGAAAAAATCATTCTAAAATTTATATGGAACCACAAAAGACCCCGAATAGCCAAAGCACTCCTGAGAAGGAAGAATAAAGCTGGGGGGGATTACGCTCCCCAACTTCAAGCTCTACTACAAAGCCACAATAATCAAGACAATTTGGTACTGGCACAAGAACAGACACATAGACCAATGGAACAGACTAGAGAGCCCAGATATTAACCCAAAGATATATGGTTAATTAATACATGATAAAGGAGCCATGGATATACAATGGGGAAATAGCCTCTTCAACATTTGGTGTTAGCAAAACTGGACAGCTACATGCAAGAGAATGAAACTCGATTAGTGTTTAATCCCATCCACAAAAGTAAACTCAAAATGGATCAAAGACTTGAATGTTAGTTGTGAAACCATAAAACTCTTAGAAGACAACATAGGCAAACATCTCCTGAATATAAGCATGAGCAACTTCTTCCTGAATGCATCTCCTTGAGCAAGGGAAACAAAAGCAAAAATGAACTCATGGGACTACATCAAACTAAAAAGTTTCTGTACAGCAAAGGACACCATCAACAGAACAAAAACGCATCCTACAGTATGGGAGAATATATTTGTAAATGACATACCCAACAAGGGGTTACCATCCAAAATATATAAAGAACTTAAATGCCTCAACACCCAAAAAGCAAATAACCCTATTAACAAATGGGCAGAGGATATGAAGAGACAGTTCTCCAAAGAAGAAATTCAGATGGCCAGCAGACACAGGAGAAGTTGCTCATCATCACTAATCATCAGGGAAATGCAAATTAAAACCACAATGAGATATCACCTCATACCAGTTAAGGATGGCTGGCATTGAAAAGACTAAGAACAACAAATGCTGGCAAGGATGCGGAGAAAGGGGAACCCTCCCCTACACTGCTGGTGGGAATGTAAGCTAGTTCAACTATTGTGGAAAGCCATATGGAGGTTCCTAAAGAAACTAAAAATAGAAATACCATTTGACCAGGGAATCCCACTCTTTGGAATTTACCCAAAGAATACAACTTCTCAGATTCAGAAAGAGATATGCTGGTTACATAGGATTAAGTAAACTAAGGAAGATGATTTTGTGGCTCTTTGTTTCAAATGTTGTTGATAAAGTGTTTTAAGCTTTTTCTCTTAAGCTGACAACAGTTTAGTAAATGACTATCTTTATATGCAGAATTGAAACATTTATCTTTCTACCTGATCTCTCCAGAATTTAAAAACTCTAAGTGACTATTTTTATATTTCATGGCAGTATGTTTATTTGCATAAGTTCAATATGAACCTGCTCTCCTTGCAAGAGGAACAATTAAAAACACAGGTTATAAACTTTACATCTCCCTGTATGGCTCCGGAAGATGACTGGTTAGCCAGAGACGGGTAAGATTCCTCAAGGGAGGAACAACCTAAGACAGGCACAGTCGCAGGGGGGCCATCAGGTGAGAAATTGGGGACCAACAGTGGTGAAGCTTAGAACCTCACCCCCCGTTTTGAGAGAAATCTTCTGCATCCGTGGATGTTTTATTGCCCTTGTCTAGCTCGGATTAACACATAGTCTACAGGCACACACCTGATCATCTACAATTGCTCTCTTACAGCACTACACTATGTTTTCTACCTTTATCTTGCATCTACCTACCACTTCAGCATTTATTAAAAATAAAAATAATAATAATAAAGGGAGAAATGTGGGATCCACATATAAATCAAGTATAAAAATCAAACGAATATTCATATTTGACCTGTTTATAGTTCATAATGCGTGATCAAAACCGAAAGTTTCTGTGATGACTGCCCTTGTACTGTTCACCATGTAAGAACTTATTCACTATGTAAGAATTTGTTCACCATGTAAGAACTTGTTCAGTGAAATGGATTAATGATTGTGCATTGAGCATTGACTCCCCTATACAGAATTTTATTGTTGTTAACAACCGTTTGATCAATAAATATGAGAGATGCCCTCTCAAAAACAAAAAAAACCACACAGGTTATACTACCAAGGCTTTGACTGGAATGTCATACCTGACAGACATGAGCATAAACTCAGATATGAACAGCTTTAAGGAACTAAGGTTGACTTTATAAAGCCAACAAAGCCCCTTGGAAGAACTGGCCTGGTGCCTTGCTTACAGGCTTCCCAGCAACCTTACCAGGTGAGTAAGGAAGGTCACTTCCTGGCAGGTGCAGGAACCTCAGGATGTCTTGGGGACCTTGAGAGGAGAGGAATTAACCCAAATCTAAAGGTACTGCAGGCAAAACCTGATGGCAAGTCTGGCTTTGCTGTCTGGCCCCAAGAGGCCTTTAAAAGTTCAATCTGAAATTCCTTATAAAAAGTTCCAGCAAAGCATACTTAAAAGAGCCTATATAATCAATTGCTCTTCTTGCTGCACTTATGCAAATAAAGCCAAGTGTTAATTATTTTCTTAATCTGGTTACTTCTAATAAAAATGAGGGTGATTTTAGAGAAAAGTATTGTTTCAATAATGCAGCCTTATCCATACTAAATCCTAATACTAGTCATTGGGACATAAACTAGATCCAGAATTCTAGCTTCTTCAAAATATCTGGCTATGATTTTCCAGATGTTTTAGTTTTCTCCTATCATTGCAACTGAAGTTTTACTATTTCTAATTCTCATATTCAAACATGCATTCTTAATCTCATCAAGTTTGTCCTTCCAAAATGAAAATCCAACTCCAGATGTTGCTACTTAACCTAATAATACAATTTGTTCTAACTTGCCTAGAAGCCACAAAACTGCAAATAGTAATAGAAATGGAACCTGGAATAGAAGTGACCATCTTCCGAGGCCCTCTCAACTGACCACTGATGGAGACCTAACTGCACCCTTTACTGTGCCCCTTCTCAGCATGAAGCAGCCAGAGCAGTCGTCACCCCCTTTCCCTAGCAGCAGCTAGGGTTTCCATCTGTAGAGGGGGGAATGAGACAGGGACCATGAGTGAGGTCAGAATAGCAGGGCAGAATATTTACAGTCAGAGCAATGTAAATATTCTGCAATGGGCAAAGAAGTCCCTTTTGAAACTCTGTGCTAAGCATTATGCAAAGTCAAGGTCACACTAATTCTCTAGGAAGAGATACCAGACTAAGAATATAGACATCTTCAGTGAGATTAGTTAAAGGTCAAAAGGCCAGGAGCAACTTGGCCTGGAATGTTTGAGTGTTCTGCAAGGGTATCAGCATAACCCGTGACTCTGTGGTCAGCCACAGCAATCAGACTATGACCCAGCCCAGCTTGCGGACAGGGCAGGTGGTACAAGCCCACACTGCTAAGCCTTTTTTGATGTTCTGGAAAAATCCTCAACTGCCTATAAAACCCCCTAGACAACACACCACTATGGGCTCTCTTGTCCCCTCCTAGCATGAGCTGGGAGCTCTGTCCTTTCACTTCATCTCTAAATAAAAGCCTGTACCTTGCTCTCCTAAAAAAAAAAAAAAGATATATGCACCCACCTCTATGCTTATCGCAGCACTTTTTACAATAGCCAAGATATGGAAGCAACCTAAGTGCCTGTCAGTAGATGAATGGATAAAGAAGATGTGGTACATATACACAATGGAATACTATTCAGCCATATTCTGCCATTTGCAACATGGATGGAGCTGGAGGATATTACTCCCAGTGAAATAAGCCAGGCGGAGAAAGACAAATGCCTAATGATTTCCCTCATTTGTGGAGTGTAACAATTAAGCAAAACTGAAGGAACAAAATAGCAGCAGACGCAGAGATTCCAAGAATGAAGTAGTAGTTACCAAAGGGGAGGGGTGTGGGAGGGCAGGTGGGGAGGGAGGGAGAAGGGGATTGAGAGGTGTTATGTTTAGTACACATGGTGTGGGGGATCAGGGGAAGAACAGTATAGCACAGAGAAGGCACATAGTGGATCTGTGGCATCTTGCTGCACTGATGGACAGTGACGGCACTGGGATATGGGTGGGGACTTGATATGTGTAAATGTAGTGACTACATTGTTTTTTCATGTGAAACCTTCATAAGAGTGTATATCAATCATACCTTAATAAAAAAAAAACCTAACTATAGAAATAGAAATCAATACAATGAGATAGTATTTCATACTTACTAAGATTGGTATTAATAACAATTTTTTTATTAAGGTATCATTGATATACACTCTTACAAAGGTTTCAGAAGATAAACAATGTGGTCATTACATTCACCATTATTGAGTCCCCCCCACCATACCCCACTGCAGTCACTGTCAATCAGTGTAGTAAGATGCCAGAGTCCCTATTTTGTCTTCTATGAGCTATACTGTCTTCCCCGTGATCCCACACACATCATGTGCACCCATCACAAAACCCCACAATCCCCTTCTCCCTCCCTCCCTTCCCACCCGCCCTCCCACACCCCTCCCCTTTGGTAATCACTAGTCCCTTCTTGGAGTTTGTGAGTCTGCTGCTATTTTGTTCCTTCAGTTTTGCTTCATTGTTACACTCCACAAATGAGGGAAATCATTTGGCACTTGTCTTTCTCCATCTGGCTTATTTCACTGAGTGTAATAATATCCTCCAGCTCCATCCATGTTGTTGCAAATGGTAGGATTTGTTTCTTTCTTATGGCTGAATAATATTTCATTGTGCTATGTACCACATCTTTATCCATTCATTTACTGATGGACACTATGGTTGCTTCTAATAACAATTTTTTTAGAAAATGAAAACAAGTGTTCGTGAGTATATGAAGATATTGGAACCCTTGTATAATGCTGGTAGTAATATAAAATGGTTCAGCTTCTGCAGAAACACTGGTGGCTGCTCAAAAAATTAAACAGAATTACCATATGACAATTCCACTCCTAAGTATACACCCAAAATAAATGAAAACAATATGCATGCACTCATATGCACATACAAATCAGTACTATTCATAATAGTAAAAGGTGTGAAATAACCCAAATATCCACGAACAGATGAATGGATCAACAAATTGTGATACATACACGCAGTGGAATATTATTCAACAATAAAAAGGAATGAGTACATGACACAACATGGATGAACCTCAAAAACACTATGCTAAGTGAAGGAAGCCAAACACAAGTTCACATTTTTATGATTCCAGAATAGGTAAATCCAGAGACAGAAAGCAGACTGGTGGGTCTTAGAGGCTGAGGAAAGGGGTAATGGGGAGTGGCTGCTTAATGGATACAGTTCTTCCAGAGCGATGAAAATGTTATGTAACTAGAGAGAGGTGGTAGTGAATTTACTAAATGCTAATTAAACTGTATACTTCAAAATGGTTAATTTTATATGAATGTCACCTTATTAAAAATAATCAAAAATTTCTAAATAAAACTTCAGTGAGAGATTTACCTTGTCTTTCTTTCCTTTTTTTGTCTTCTCAGATGGTGGCATTTTGGGAGCTGGTGGAGGAGGTGGAGGAGGAGGTGGAGGCGGAGGCGGAGGTGGAGGAGGAGGAGGAGGAGGAGGTGGTGGTTCTATTACGGCACTGGTAGGCACAGCACCTCGGGCCTGCACTGGCTGCAGTGTGGGAGCAGTCACTGCCATTGGGACAGAGCATTCAGCATAGCTCATAACTGCAGGAGCTGATGCCAGTCCTAGGTAATTTGACTGTAAGCTCATTCCTCTGGCCTGATGACCCATTCCTGTTGCTGGACGGCTAACTGATATTGCATGGTATCCAATCCCTGCAGACTGGTTTCCAATCCCTGTTGCCTGCTGACCTAACACAAAAAATATAAAATGAAACTATAAAAAAGATATTGTGACAAAGCCAAAAACAAAGAAAAGAAAAAGGAAACTGGAGGTTAGATCATCTACAAAATGATTCCAATGTACCTTTTGCTCAAAAAACAGCCACATTTTTTGGTAGCAAAATATTAGTATTTAGCATTAAGGTATATAAACATCAGAAATCACTTATATTATGTAAATGCATAGAAATACATCTGGAAGGACACTTGCCAAATGTTAACAGTGGTTGTTTCTGAAAGAAATGTTAAAGGAAACATTTTCTTTTCCTTTAACATTTTCTCCTTTAACATTTTCATTTCCTGTAACATTTTCTCAATTTGTAACATCTAATTCTGGAAACAAAGACATAATACATTGAGGAAAACACATTTTAATCACAATGCTTACCTGCAGCTATAGCTGACTGGCTGTAGAGGACAGGAGAACTACCAATGGTAGCTGATCTCTGAACTACTGCAGTACTAATTTCTGTAGCTTTTCTCTTTATTGCTTTAGTGGAAGGAGAACTAGAGATGGTAGCGTCAACTGAACTCTGAAACACAGAGATTCTAGTCAGTGGCTAAGGGCCCTGGTTAAACATCCTCCTCTAAAATAAAATGCAGTATCAGTTATGCCCAGTCCCCAAAAACTCATCAGAATGCCAAGTAACATTCCTCACCTGGCTAATCACAGCTGTGACTTTTGTTGAAGGTTTTGTTGGAGTATCCTCCTCTGTTCCTGGGGCAGGAGGCTCCTCACTTCCCTCATCCTCCATCTCTACCTCTTGGATCTCACCATCTTCTATGGGAGGAGGGGGAGGAGGGGGAGGGGGAGGGGGGGATTCTGGGGGTGGAGGTGGGGGTGGTGGCATTTCCAAAGGTAATGGAGGTTGAAGCACTGGCACATTTGACTGAAGGAGGGTCCAGAATGGAGTGAGTGGCATGAGTGATGAAGAAAAAGACTCTTTACAAAGAGAACCTATGAAAACAAATATGAGTCAGGGAAAAGGCAAGACAAAAATCCATGGCTTATATGCACAGAAATGTTCAGTTGATTGATGAGATAAAATCTGACCCACAACATCTGTGGCTACATGGATGTCACTGAAGTTTAAATAACCCAGTTCAAAAGGACTTCCAAGGAATGATAAATTTATGAACCTCACAGTCAACACTTGCCCCAGCTGTGTTATACTAGTCTTGTTCTTTGGGTTCAGATTTATCAATGTAAATAAGAAGTACATCACATCAACTCAAATGAACCAGAAGTTTTTAATTTCAAATATTCACAATTTCACATACAAAACCGGAAGGCAACACTCCAAGGGTCTTTAGTATTTCAAAAGTGAAGAGGTGAAGTGAATGATGTGCATTGCAACATTGATTCTCTGTAGTTTATTTTTAGAGAGTTACTTAAATGACTGGGGATGACCCAGGTAAGTACCCATTCAAAAATTTCACACATACTCTACCTGTTTTAATTAATTTGAATTGCTAAGCTTTAAAAATCCATTTGCAAGGTACTATTATCAACCCTATCATTCCTTCACACCTTTGTGTGAATTATATTCATTTGCTAAATCACAGTAACACAAACTGGGGGTGGGGGGTGGGGGTAATTTTTTATTTCTGGAATGAGAAAAGGAAAATTTAGGGGACTAAATCTTAAAGGTAAATGATAACTAAGGTACACATGAAAAAAGTGTTTAAATGTGCAGAGGATTAAAAATTGCTATTGAAGTCTAAATTAAGAAATTATATTAAAAAGAAACAAGATCAGCTTTCCTCAAATTTTGCTAAAGCCAGTTAATTAATGTCCTTTTTCTGCTGGGGAAAAAATTTAAAGATTAGAGAAAATAGGAGGATATACTTACTTGTAGCTTTCCCCATCCCTCTTTATCGTCAATAGGGAAGTTTCACAATATATGGGACTATTAGATATATATCCCAGGAATGTTGAAGGGGATTTTCTCCCTAAAATCATAGAATTTAGGAGTAGAAGAGACATGAGAAATCATCTAGTTCAACCCTCTCATTTTAAAGGTAATGAAACCCAGGAGGAAAAGGACTTGCCTAAGATCATATAGCTCTTAATGGCCAGATCTGACTCCTAGTCTATTTACTTTACCAAGATGTCCTGGTGAAAAGTCAGGAGTCCACAAGCCTTAGAAATCTCAAATAAATATCATTTCTCATGGAGTAGAGATCCAGACACAGTCACGTGTTAAATTTCATGGTCAAAAGCAGTGGATTAGATAAGGGCTCTATTATAAAAGGCTCTAGGGTAAGAGTAAGGCCCTTTACTTTGCTCAATATACACAATACTGGCCACTCAAGAAGGTAAAACCAAGGCAACCAAGAACCATTTGTCTTTTAGAATAGCTTTACTTTTTATGGAACGAATGATACATTATGTAAAAGACTTAAAGAATACGACTTGCATGATACTGTAATTACTTTGAGAAATTCCTTACTAAGGATAAGGGCCCTAAAAAAAAAATTCACCAGAAAACAGGAATGCAGTTTTCTAGCTAAAAAACTTTAAATGTCTCATTAAACTTTTGTATTTGGTCATATCTAATATAAATTTATACATCAACTTTTAGACAAATGAAGTCTGGATACGGCCAGTCTACTACATTATATCAAAGTACATAAAAATCATTATCACAACTAATGTAATTAACTTTAAGGATTAATAACTTAATAAATTTCCTTCTATTAAACCAACCATAATATATGGCAGGTAAATAAGGTCAGATTTTATATTTGTAAATTTCTCATCTAGAGGCATTATGCACATACCAATACATTTATTATGGTATAATCTGCAATGTGGAAGAACTCAAAAGAAACACACAGTAGGTTCAAGGTTGGTTATGAGGTTTACAAATTTCCAGCAAAGCTCAGAATTAAATTTTGTGTGAATGTGAGATAAACTAGACCTGACAATTTAGCAATAAACAAGGAGAAGTTTTAGAGTTAATATTTGAATTACAAACTAAGTTTAATTCAAAACAGAAAAGCTGTGCTGTAACATCGATAATTATCTCCTTTAGCTTAAATACAAAAAATTTTAAGAAATCCTTGTTTGAATATCCATGATGTCATACTACATGATGCTCCTATTTTCAAATTTAACTCGGTTCATTCTGCCATTTGAGACCACATTTAAATCTGTAGTTCAAGGGAAGAATAAAATGATATACACAGCTTTTATTATGTGCTAAGAGACTAAAAAACTACAAGCTTATAAACAGAATAGTGTGGGGATACAAATTTTGGATTCTTCAAGAACTTATTTTATGTCTTTATTTCTATTTATAGGCAGTTTTCCTATATTCTCCCAAAGAGAAATTTTTTCTTAGTATTTTGAACCAACAAGCCAATTAAGCAGTTTAAATCAAGAAGTTATTAAACAGTTTCATAGACTTTTTTTGAAAAGCAGCTAAATTTAACCTAAGTGACAACAGTCCAGTAAAACAGATATATTATCTTTAGAGACATGATACTAAATTCAAAAACTAAACAAGGATTAAAACTGAACAGAACTTTGAAACTTCCTTGCTTCCCAGTGTAGTAATATTTCTTTAAAAGATAGTTTAACCACTTCTGGGTTGATAAAAGAGCATATATGATATAAATTTTCTTTATAGGCTTAAAACAGTGATCATATTAGTCTTAAATCCCAAAGACCTTAGTGTAAAATTTGGATTTCATTTAGATCAAGTTTACCATGTGGTTAAGTGGCTCTCAATAAAGAAGTTTAAGACTACAAACTGGTTTATCAGTGGTTTTTTCCTACAACTGGCTTTTTCCTACAATGGTTTTAATCTGAGAGGAATGTCTCAAGATCTTCCCTTTACGAGATAGTACCAACTGTGTGTGTCATGAACAAAGGCAGAAAATAAGTTAATACTTAACTCTAAGGTGTTCAAAGAACACTCAATAGTTGGTAATGCTAGGATATTTAGTTTTGGAAGAGTTGGTTATGCTAGGATACTCAGTTTTGGAACATATAAGAAAGGGACATTAGACTGGTCAGGAATGGAATCATCTGCCCAGAACCACCATCAAGCCTCTTCAATTCACTACCTACTACAAAGCAAACAAACAAAACCAAACTTAATAGACATACCTATCATTGCTACCATAAGACCAGGGCAAGTAACCAAAAGAAAACCTCGTCATGAAAACAGTAAATAAAATGCCCTTATAGCTTGAGAAAATATATTTCTGAAATATGAAGTAGAATAAAAAACCTTTTTTCCATGTTCTTCAAATTACCACTACAGTCATGTGGCTTTTTAGAGTCATCTGGTAACAATTCCTAGGCTATTCAAGAAATTAAAATCATTTTGTACATAACCAATTTCATTTGGCAATTTAACGGAACTTTCTACTGGGTTTGGGGAACCTGTAGAACACAAAGCATCATTTTTGATAAGCAGAGGACAAAAGAAGTCACCTTTTCATTTCCTATCTTACTAACAAATTCCATGTCTTTTTTTATTTTCAAAGGTTTATTACTGCAGAAACCACATCACAGACTCTTGCTTTCATATGCCATTATTTCAACAATAGCTACCAGAGTTTTTTAGATCAAAAAGTTGCTTATCGTCGTCATGACTATGCTTCATCATTCACTTATTTTTGTAATTCCAAGAAAGATGGACTTAGGGGGGGAAATTTCATCTTCTTCCATAATGTGGACATCAAGCCATGGCTATTCAGAAGAGCTATCAAATTTTCTCAGAATAACTAAGAAGCTATGAAACCACTCCCTGAGCCTTTTTAATGTCTGTAACTAAAATGAAGCCTTCTGTAAGTACTTAAGTAGATTCAGTCATCCTGTTTTATACTAGAATATTACTGGCGATTTGCAATGATCAGTTATTTTGCTTCTCTGAAACAAGTATGGTCTGAGTTTCACAAGCATTCCTCAGATCATTCTGATTTTTAACAACCATACTTCTATAAGACTAGTGGAGTTGATAAACAAGGTTGCAGTTATCAACAGACTAAATACTTTACAGAAAAGCAGAGTATCTCATTATCATTCCACATAGACAAGTCAACTATTTAGTTCCTTAGCATTAATTAGCATTCCTATTATTGAATATCCACAACTTTGTGTCCTGAGAAGTGGCTGTAGGACAATCTTTTAAAACATATTGGCTCATGGTTTCATTTTTTAGTGGCATCTAGTATCAACAACATGCTCATTTCCAACCAGTCACTGTCAGTTTTCTTCAGTACACATCCGGCATTCTTTCTTTTAGGTCAAGCCACTATTTTTTAATTGGAAATTTGTTGTTATGATTTATTTTCTTTCATGGTATCAATTAATACAAGTCCTTTTTCTCTAAAATCATTTCTCTCCAATTAGTACAGGATAAATTGTCCCACCTGTGGAATTCTCAGAGGTTTCTGTAGAATTTGAATCAGTGCCAGTTTTGTCTTTCAAGGTCTGTTTAGGAAGAGTCTCGTCTCTACTTTCTTGTGCTTGGCTTTCCTCCTCCTCCTCCTCACCATCTGGGAACTCCCACTGAGACTCGCCCGACTGTTCGTTTACATAGAAATATCGTCTATGATCCCTAAATTACAAGAAAGAAAACATGGGTTTTAAGACCCATTCTCCTACAAAGACATTTATTTCCATTTGGTCCTGTCCCAGGACAGCAGTCTGCTCTCACAGGGATGAACCTCTTCTTAATGGACTGCTATTCACAAAGGCAACAAAGAGCTTTGACAATTGAGGATGGAGAACAAGTGTAATTCAAAGCTTTTTGCACTGCCAGCAACTCTGAGAATACAGCCCTGAGCCCTCTCACTCCAACAAATGACTTAGGAAACACCTCTCACATCTTTTTGTGTGTGTGTGCCAATGCTTAACAGGGTTTCAAGTTTCATTAATGAAGGGACTCAATCTCCTAGAACACTAATTTCCCTTCCAAAGAAGAGAACAACGAAGTTTGCGAAAGGTGACTCTTCCCCTCTTGGACCGTGGAATTCACATTTCACATTTCATATTCTTGATACCAAACACAGTGAAAGCTAAAGAGAGGGAGAGGATCTGGGAGCTGAAAAATAAAAGAGCAAAGATTTCAAATAACGAAAAAAAAAAATCAAGAAAAGCCAAATATAAAAAGAAATATTTTCATCTGACCTGCTGGCAGCAGATAGTAATCTTGTTCTTCATTCACATCTTCAGCCACGAAGCTTTCCTTAACTTCACCGAGGTTAATCAGGAGTAGTTGCTTCCAGAGGTCCTGTAAAGCGCACAGAGCTCTCGCATGCGCTTAACCCCCAAGCCCGCCCTACTCCGTGCAACAACACTCTGGAGAGTAAAAACCAGCTTTGTCCAATCTTGGGAAAAAATCCGTTACATGGAACATTTTAAACATTGCTTTTTTGTTTCTCCAACGTGTGGCTGGCCCAAACTCTGTAAGAGCTTGTAGTGCTTTGCCTGCCTGGCATCGCTAACTGTAGCTGCTCTCAGTCTCCAGACAGGCTGTCATCGTCAGGTGGTGGTGATCACAAATCATGTCTGAGATGTCAAACGTGAAAGGTGAAAAGGGGAGAAGAGTGCGTACCTGTCCCAGTGGCAGGACCAGCCTTTAGGAGTGGCGTTTATTTCATACTGTTTTAGCTGTTCTGCTGCATCCTGTAGTTTTCGTTTAAGGTAATTTCCATTAAGTGCCCCTTCCCTCCAGTCTGCAATCCGAGTCTAGAATCAATGAACACAGAAATAAGTTTAAGACTTACTATTATGTCAGGCAGAGGTAAAAGGGATATTAATTTTTCTGGTCCGTAACTATATTGCAATACTCTGGGGCAAAAGAAGAGTAGGCCAAAAAGGAAAAGAAACCCCATCTTAATTTCATAAATAATCTTGTTTGCTCTGCAGAGTTCTGAAAAATGAGACTGGACCCCAGTATATTTTTATACTGCCAACTCTTCAAATACCTGTGAAAATGAGTGACAATAATTTGTTTTCCCCTTTGGACTATATTAAAACTGGTTCTCCAGTAATTTTACTTTTTTTTGTAGACAGTCCATTCACTTCAATAATGTTATTAATTCAAAGTTTCAATCTTTAGGGATCAGTTTACCATTGGAGTTCCTTACTTAACTTGTGACTTATGCAGGTTACAAATAGGAATCAGAACTTTTTTCTTAGGTAGATTTACAATGCTTAACGCTTTATAATTTGTAACACTTTTAAAGTACTTTCAACATTGAAAGGCCTCATCTGATCATTATGAATAGGATTCATATTGACTAGGAAAAATTTCATATTAAAATATTTGCCTATTTAAGGTAGTAGTATCATCATGCCCAAACTCTCAGTTCTATTTTCATAATTATATTTTGCTTTGGCTAATACACAGTTCAGTTTCCTGGGTTGGTGGTTCAAATATGCATTATTGTTAAAAATTTTAATTTAGGATTAAAACATAAATAAGACAGATTTCTCATATAATATTTTATGTGGAGATTGACCGTTTATACCAAAAACTGTTAAATTACCTCAGTCTGTAAGAGCAGCATATGAAAGTTGGAGATGGACTGTCTATTAATGCCTAGGAATTCAAATTTACTTGTCAGGGTATTTGCCAGTTCTCCAATCTGAAACTGTAATGCAGGAAGGAAAAAAAGGGGGAAATAAAAACAGAATCAGCATTATTTTCTATATTATGTAAAATCTTTCATTTATTCTTATAGGTACTAGAAAAACAGGTCTACCTATAAACACCCTTTCTCAAACAGCTGCATCCAGTTAGGTAGAAGATAAAATTCTAATTTATAGTGTAACAATTCACATATCAAAGTGATTACAGATTCAAAAAAATTAAATGCATATTTAAGACAACATGGAAATCAACAGTTGAAAATAGACCCTAAATGACAGAACTTCCAATATTGCCCAAACTATCATTTATCCGTAAGTATTATTATAAGTATTATTATAAGTATAATTGCTTATACTAGCTACACACTGACAAAATTAATTCTTCTAGTCCCTCCTACGTGGTTGTAAACTAGCTAGTGACTGGATAAATTCTTTCAAGTCAAAAGATTACGCTAAGTGGTTTTTCAACAAACCACCTTCAAGTAGCCACGTATTTACATGGTCCAATTCTCATCATGACATAAGGTTAGAAAGAAACTGGAACCAAAGCTGCCTTTGTGTAAGGACAAGCAGTTCACAGGAATTAAATTTGTGAAACTTTAGTCTCCTTAGTACTTCCAAACTAGAGAAGCCTATTATTAAGTAAGCTATTGCTTTCTAATGAAGGCTTAACTTTAAAAAAAGTAATTAAGCAGTTAGAATGTTTTTTAAGGTAATTCTACTACATCAAGTCACTCTTTAATTCCTTATAGCCTTACATATGACCTTTTCACCTAACCAAATAAATGATTTATATCTGGAGACACTAAAGATTACTACTTGCTAACAGAAAGTAGTTTAATGGCCAATTTACAAGTATTTGTCAAGTTGCATTAAGTACTACACATACTTTCAAATCCTGTTCTTCTACTTTAGGTGCTGTTTGTACTTTTATCTTTTCTGGTGATTCATCTACTTCCATCTCTTTGTCCGAATTCTCATCTATTTTTTCTGAATTTTCAGCACCAATTGCTGCAAAAGAAAACATGTGAAATTTAATCAAAAGGGCTGTTACCTATAAAGCCCCATATAAATTTTGACCCCTGAAGGAGAGATTTCTGAAGGTTACCAGTTCTTTCCTTTGCTGTGTTTTCCGTACTTGAAGTCAAAGAAGCCCTAATGACTTGTCAACCTGTCTTTATAAAGCCAAAACTTTATCCATTGTAATTACCTTTCTTAAAATGTCGATAAATAAAATTTACTTTTACTACATTACCTTGTAGTTTCCGCATTTCCTTTATCTATTAATCTTTTCTAATCTCTTCCAGAATATCCTTGATTACTTATAAAAGCTAGATATCAAACCTGAGCTATATTGATTGGTTCTTAATGAAGTGGGTTTTGGAAAAAAGGCTTTTAAAATCAGAGCAGCATTAATTTAAAACGACTGGATAACCTCCGTCCTGAATGGTTAAGACTATCTATAGACAATTTATATGGGGCCAAACTCCTCTCTGGTGCTGATGGTCTGCTGGTAGTGGGAATCTTCAAAAGAGAGTAAAATAGGTTTACCACTAACTTAAATGGAATAAAGATTCAACTTTATTATTTGTTATATTTGCTTCTTAACACCTGCTTACCAAACTAATCCAAACATACAATGTAAATTATTCTTTAATGAGACGATTTAGAAATCAGATTAAAAAAAAATAAACAAACCAAAATTAACTCTTTTCTTGACTCTGGTTCATCCTTGATCTGAAGAATTTTAACATCACTTTCAACGCTCTTATTAGCCTAAAACTTTTTAAGTACTCAACCTCATCATATAATGGTCATGCTCTTTTTATATAATTATTAATATTCCTTCTACACTTCCAAATTGTCTCAAATAATAAATTTAACATGCTTTGAAAATCACTGTTTTTAAACACTGAGTGGTATATGTATCTTCATTTAACTCTTCCCGCATCAATGAACATTTAAGCTATGTTTGTGTTTCACTCTTAAAAATAATATTGCATTTGTATTAGCCAAAAACACCCCAACAAACCATTTCAATGTCTACCCAAGGTAAAATGTATAAGTTGTGTTCTTGCAGTCAAATACTAAAAAGCAATAAAAAAATGAAATAATCCATAGTTATGTGCACCAATTCAAAGGATTAATATCAGAAACAATAATACTGAATAAAAAAAGCCACAAAGATATGCACATTCAATAGGGAAATGACAGCATCTTCAACTGGTGTTAGCAAAACTGGACAGCTACTTGCAAGAAAATGAAACTGTACTATTATTTAACCCCAAAAATAAAAGTAAATTCGAAGTGGATCAATGACCTGAATGTAAGTCATGAAACCATAAAACTCTTAGAAGATAACATAGGCAAAAATCTCCTGAATATAAACATGAACAACTTCTTCCTGAATACATCTCCTCAAGCAAGGAAAATAAAAGCAAAAATGAATTCATGGGACTACATCAAATAAAAAAGATTCTGTACGGCAAAGGACACCATCAACAGAACAAGAAAGCATCCTACATTATGGGAGAATATATTTGTAAATTACATATCCAACAAGGGGTTAACACCCAAAATTAATATAAAGAACTCACATGCCTCAACAACCAAAAAGCAAATTAACCCAAATAAAAAATGGGCTGAGGATATGAACAGACACTTGTCCAAAGAAATTCAGATGGCCAACAGGCACATGAAAAGATGTTCCACATCACTAATCATCAGGGAAATGCAAATAAAAACCACAATGAGGTATCATCTCACACCAGTTAGGATGGCCAGTATCAAAAAGACTAAGAACAAATGCTGGCGAGGATGCAGAGAAAGGGGAACCTTCCTACACTGCTGTTGGCAATGTGAACTAGTTCAACCATTGTGGAAGGCAACATGGAGGTTCCTCAAAAACTAAAAATAGAAATACCATTTGACCCAGGAATTCCACTCCTAGGAATTACCCAAAGAAAACAAATTCTCAGATTCAAAAAGACATATGCACCCCTATGTTTATCGCAGCACTATTTACAATAGCCAAGATATGGAAGCAACCTAAATGTCCATCAGTAGATGAATGGATAAAGAAGATGTGGTACATATACACAATGGAATACTATTCAGCCATAAGAAACAAACAAATCCTACCATTTGCAACAACATGGATGGAGCTAGAGGGTCTTATGCTCCATGAAATAAGCCAGGCGGAGAAAGACAAGTACCATATGATTTCACTCATACGTGGAGTATAAGAATAAAGAAAAAACATAAGGAACAAAACAACAGCAGAAACACAGAACCCAAGAATGGACTAACAGTTACCAAAGGGGAGGGGTGTGGGAAGCAGACACTGATGGATAGTGACTGCAAAGGGGTAACGGGGGTACTCCATAATATGGGTGAATGTAGTAACTGCATTGTTTTTTCATGTGAAACCTTCATAAGAGTGTATATCAATAATACCTTAATAAAAAAAAAAGAGAAAAGAAAAAAGCCACAAAGAATGCATACATTAATATTCTATGTATATTAGGTTGGCAAATAGCTAAAAATGTTGTGTTTAAAGATCTCTCCATAATGAAGCTAAAGGAAGGTACTTACTAACACCATCAGGGTAGAGGTTATGTCTGGCACACGCGTATGTGATGGCAGAGGCACAGGGAACTTCAGAGGTGCCAATAACCGTCTTCTGTTAAGCTGGGTTGAAGTTACCTGAGTGCTTATTTGTTTTATTCTTATACTTGGTGGTAGGTACAAGTATTTAATTTCTAGCTCTTAGACTTTAATATTCTGGAGGGCAATTAGGCAGGATCTATCAAATTAAAATGCACGTAACCCTCTGATTTAGCCACACCACTAGGATTCTATACTATAGTGATACTAAATATACCTAGATACTAGGTACATGTACCAGATGTTTCTTACAGCATTGTGTGTGTGTGTGAAGTATCATATCAAAAAAAGGAAAGGATTTCCCTTCTATATTTTTCAACTCTAAAGTTTAATGTAAAGCACAATTACCAGTTTCTCCATTTTCTGGAGTCTCCTGTCCAGTTTTGCTAGAACTCCGGCTGATGGATTCTGGACTGGTAGCTCGAACAAACATCTTCCATTTCCCTCTTTTAGACATAAGTCGATGCATCCCATCTTGAGATGCTGGCTGGCTGATATCAGAACACGGACTAGACCCTGACACACTACCATCTCCTTCCTCCAAGGCTCGTAACTCTGCCTACAATGAACACAACATAAAGTTAGAGTGTCATTAACTGTTAATCTATATGCAAGCAATTGTGAGTAGCAAGAATGTAGCCGTGTGTTCTGTGAATTTAAATCTTTTGAGGACAGGAAGAATTTCTTAATACATTTTTCCATCAGAGCTGTGCATTTTACTCCATATTCTTTTGTTACACAAGAAATGCTTTCTCATGATTATAGTTAACAAATATCAATTTGAAGGACAGGTTCTAGAGATTCACTAACAGAAATTTTCCAGTACATGTACACAACAGATAGGCTTAACTTTGCTAGTTCTTCTCCATAGCTTCAAATTTTTCAAAAGGGGGAAAGCTTCAAGGAGGTATTACTATTGTAACACCTGTTAAAATTTTGCTTCATATTCAAGACAGCAGTAGATGAAACTGTTCTAAGAAATAACAAGGCAAAAAATAGGTAAAAATCAGCTTCTCAAGCAGGAAGGTTTCCTGAGGACCACCTTTTTTAAAAGGAAAGTACATGAAATTATGGGTTCCTCCAAATCCTTCTGTTACAAGGCCCATTTAACTATCAAATAATGGTATGGTTGAAGTCAACTTCTATTTTAATAGCTGGGTTAAGAACCAAGCTCTCAAAGAATTGTGCAATGCTCATTTGTCAAGAAACTAAATCAAAGACACATTACTTTGATCATAGCATGACCAGGGACTATGAAGAAGTACAACTCCACAGCTCAGATTTTTACTGCATAAGCTTAAACATATCTAGATATTAAACATATCTAGATAAAAGGGTAAGGAAAACAAGAACCCAGTAATGCCTATAAATTGAGTACAATGATGCCAGAGTACGATAATACTGAGGGGAGAAAAATGTGTTTAACTAGAACTTCAAGAATTTACCTTTTTCTTTTCCAAAACTAGCTCCAGCTCAAGGGTATCTTGTTCCTCTTCCTCCTCACTTTCTCCAGACTGAACAGCACTGCACAGATCTTCCTGAGAAGGGTCTTCCATATTGTCCAGTGTAATTTCCTGTGGCTTTACTATTGCCACCTCCTCTACTGTTGCAGTTACTTCTTTTACTTCTGAAACTGACTCTACTTCTTTACAAATTACTTTTCTTCTCCATCTCTCTTCTTCCTCTTTTATTCCCTCAGGCAATAAAGGAGCAAGCAGTGATGCTGCCACGCCTTTCTTCTCCTCCTCACTATTTGAGAGAGCCTGGATTCCTTCATTTACTTCCTATAAAGAATAAAATCATCTCACTTGAACATATATTTAATTGTTCATGTTAAATATAACTGTTTTGCAGTCACTGCATATCCTTAAAAACCACCCACTCCCAAAAGACTAGTATATATATTTTTACCATTTTCCTTAAGTGTGTAATGGAAACCTTGTTACTTTAGGAAGTCCGTGCTTGTACTAGAACCTAGTTCTGGGTGAACTCACACATACCCTCCCCACTATTCTCCCTAAGTCAAAAGGCAGAGTTAAATAAGATCAGAATTTTGTCAGCTCAACACATGACTGGATAAATCTTCACCATCTTCTGTATGAGATAACCTTATAGATACGCTGTGAAGGTGATTTAGAGTAAAGTGAGTATTTCTAAAATGCAACGTGTGATTATATTTCAAGTATCTTATTTCTTCCACTAAGATATTCATTCTACTCCCTCCTGGAGTAGTGAACATTATTAAAAAAGTATTTTTGTTACAAAATAAAACAAAACCCACTTAAACTCATCTTTAAATTAAGATAAATTTCAACACATACTCTTCTTGTAGAATATAATTTACTTTTCTTACTGATGAGGCTATAGAAATGCTTGTTTCACTAGTAGTATAGTTTCTAAGGTAGCCTATCTTTTTATTTTAAAAATCTTATGTGGAATTCCAAAACAGAACTGTTCTGAAGTGGAGAAGGGGCCTTGAGGCCCTACCTATTTAGCTGTTCCCATGTCCTTTGTAATGACCCAAGGAGCCTCTATGACACCCTGAAGCTCCAAAGAAGAACCACTGACCTGGGTAACAGCTATAAATGTCACACAATAAACACAAACGGATCAAGTAAAACTTTCAAAAACAAAATTTATCCTATTTCACAACTGGCTGTAAAACATTAACAGGTTTCTATACATGTGCCAGAGTAACAGTCAAGTTCTTTATATCTGAAAATAAGCAAGTGAGGTTAAGTTGTTAACACTGACCTTTTTAACCTCTCGTTTGGGTATGATTGATCCACTCTTACTACTGGAAACAGAAGGGTTTTTCTCCTTTGTATACATGTCTGTATTTACTACAAAATTAGCTTCAGCATCTGTTACAGAACTACAAAAAAAAAAAAAAAAACTTAGCAAGGGAAATAGAGGCAATATTAGCAAAAGGTAAGACTCTAATATCTTTCTAGGTTAATTTCTTTTCAAGACTACTACCTGGGCTGGTAATGTTGTAATCCTTGCACCTGTGCAGCAAGATACTGGGGTAACTCCCAAGTCACTTCATTTGTTTGTGTATTCCAATAATAATAGCATCCTGTGTTCTCATCCCAGACTTCTTGCCAATCTCCCATCTCAATTCCAACTGGAAGCAAATATAACAAATTTTTAGAAACATAGATTTCTCTGCAATTCTGACCTTACATTCCAAGTCAACTCTAAAGCCAGAGCTATCTAGCACAGGGTTTCTCAACCTTAGCACTATTAACATTTGGGCAGGATAGTTCTTTGTTGTTGTGGAGGACAGTAACCTATTCTGACGACAACCAAAAATTTGATAACACTGTCAAATGTCTGCAGGGCAGGTGGGAGCAGAGGATGACATGAGACGACAGCTTCCTCCCAACCATCTTTGCAAACATGGTTCAAAAAAAGAAGTTTGATAGTCCAAAAATGTATTCTGAACCCCAAAGGACCTTTTAAAAGACTGGTTATTATTATTCACTTGGGCATAATCTGCTACTAGTTAAAAGGGCAAGCAATTATCTTTGCAAAGATAAAACATTACATCCTAGTAGTTTGCAGAGAAAACTATTCCCCTTACCACCTTTCAAAAACCATATCTAAAAAGGCCAGAACCCTAAAGTCTAGGGCTACAGCATGTGGGCTTTCACCTCTGGGAATCTGAATGCCTAGAACACCTTTAATGACTGAACTTCAGACTTCTTTAAAAATCAAAGGACCAAACATACCTCCTGCCAATGAACACTGAGTATCATACTGCCACCCTGATGTCTGGGTTGAGTCTGTTCCATTTGAAGTAGTGGAAGAAAGGGCAGATGTTGCCAATTCTTTTGGCTCTGGTCGAGGTGGAGTTGGAGGTGTAGCTGATGCTCCTATAGGAACTGCAGGCTGAGGAGCTGTTATTGCATCTATCTCCTTTAGAATGAAAATAATAACAAATGCATTAACCATATCAAAACCAGAAAATTGAAGAAATAATAATCACTATATAAACAGTCCTACACACTCAGTTCTCAGTTTCTCAAATCACAACCTTCATCTTCCATTACAGACATTCTCCAAGCCCTTCCATTTTTCATTTTTCTCAGAGAGGTAGAGGGGGAGAAGAAGGGAGAGGGAGGTATTGAGACTGACAAGTGGACTAACCAACCACTTGAGATCCAGGCCCAAACTGGCTTCAATAAAAAAACCCAAATAAAAGCACTACTAACCGCTAGGAAGTTGGCCAATGTACTATCAATATCAGCTGACTGGTTTCCATTCACCTCTTTAGACTGTGCATGTTTCTCTGCAACATCACTCTCATCATCATCACTGTCAGCATATGCACCAAGTAAGCACAGACCTCCTAGAAACAAAAAAGCAAGCATGCCAATATGTCCTAGAAAGTATCCAAGACAAAATAAAACATGCCTCTTCAGCCAAAAAGTTAACGGTTTACTTACAGATTAGAACATAACCTCAAAATGAATCATTGAACTGCAACAAAAAGGTGTAAGTTACACAATGTACTTAAAGCTAATAAAATCAATCCACATAGCTACCTGACATCCTCCTTAAAATACATGCCCAACTATTCAACCTCATATTCTGTCAAGATACCATATGACTGATATATATATATATCCCTTTTTTAGAATTTGTTCATTTATGTGTCCATCTTGTTGCCGTAACTGGCAAGCAAGTAAGCCAACTAGGGTTTAGCAGATGAAACAAAACTCATGGAAGTGAAAAACAAAGCTCTTTTCCAATGATTTTTCTCAAAGAAGTGAATTAAAATGGAACTCAAAAAGAACCAAAACAAATCAACAAAAACAGCTAGAACCAATTATCAATGTCTTCCTCAAATTCAAGTATGTATGATATCTGTAACACTGCTGTGTCATTTCCTTTTGTATCATCTGTGGCTACTCTAATGTTACAACTAAGTGAGCATATATACCCCCTCTTTATATGTCATTTCATTATAGTAGGCATACAAATTGTTAATGTCTAGTTAGACTTTAGCCATCAATAAGACTAAATTTCCCAGTGCCTAGCACACTGTGTTCTCAACCAATCAATAAACAAACAAACAAACAAACAGATGTCAGGAAGTAAAGTCTATTTTTCTTTGTCAAAATTCCAAAAATGAATCAATGGGTTCACCTAAAGTAAAATTAAGTTGCTTCATTTATCATACAAAAGTTCACAATCAATGTTTCAGTTATATAAACCTTGCTGTCATTTTTAGCATATAGTTAAATTCTTACACTAAATAATCATTTTAAACTCATTAGACTTTTAAGTAGACATTTATTTAACATATTTCCATTTTCAAGTTACCAAATATTTTATTTCTCATTGTTTTGGGGTATGCCAGTCAATTTTCCTGATTTTATGAATAAGAGTTAATACCCTTACAAGGTAGAACTACATAAAAGGAGACATTTCTGTATGGAAAAGATTTACACTTTAGTATTCATCACTGGTGGTTATTTTTGGGAGGAGGAGAGGATGGGAAATGTATATTTTTACATAAAAACACTCCTTAGTTTAGAGACATTGAGAGAAATAATCACCTAGGTCACTGGCCTTAATTCTATCCCCTTTGATAAAAAGGTTCCAAGCAGGTGAGCTGCATGGAATTTTGATTGCAAAGTTCCCCCATGCAGGAGTAATTCCCCAGCTCAGAGTGGGTCTCAAGGGCAAATAGGTTTAAAACAAGGTTCCACTTATTCCTTTTTTCTTCACCTCAGAGCTTTTCATAGTACACACATCAAAACTCTTCTAAGCTCCTAATAACATACTGCCTATTATATAGCAAAGTCAATGAAAATTATTGAACTCAATGTTTTGGGGAAATGAGCATACTTGATCTTGTTAGAATCAACAAAATTATTCAGTATATTTCTTTTTTTTTTTTTTGGTATGCCAGAATATTTTTTAATTAAGCTTCAAGAAAAATTGAAATAAATGAAATAGCAAAACATCAGTAATTCCTTATTATTTATCCTTTTACAAAAAGACAGTTGGAACAAATAAATATAAAATGGTATGTGTCTTACTTAGCAATGGACAAATACAGGTTTTCTTGGTATTCTCCACAAAAATAAGCTAATGAAGCTTCCAGAAGTTGACTCATCCTATCTATTGCCTGCTCTCTATAGAAAGGTCAATTCTTTAATTCCCTAAAATTTTTAACAATGGATTCTTGAAATAAGTAATCGAAAACTGACTCAGGGACTAAGACACCTGAATCAAGTTAAAAATATACATATGTTGCCCAGAAACTTCAACTAACGAATATTCTTACAAGTTTTTCATTTCTTACCATTTGTGTGAATAAAGAGTCTATTCTGTTAAAATTTGCACGGCAAATAAAATGAGAGCTAGGTACAATATGTACACTTCTTTGTCCTAAGAGAAAACATTAAATACAGATATACTTAACATACAGTGAACATGCCATGTATTTTCTTAAAGCCAACAAAATCCTGATTTCCTGTGCCTTACAGGGGTCCCAAATCATCTGGGACCAAATCAAGTCATAAAATTAGCTATACAACAATACAAATTTGATATTTAATGGATGTATCCATTTGGAGGTCGCGAGAACAATGGACGTAAACAATGTCAGTACAAGTAGAAGCGCACATAAGAAACAGCACCTGCAGGTGATGGGGGGGGGGGGGGACAGACAGCTCTGCGCCCCACCGGGCACGGGCAAACCCTACTCAAGTGTTGCCATGGACACAACACCCTAGGTTCTTCAAAACCCCAGTCATTCAGTTCTAGTCTGAAACTTTCTTTAAACTTCAAAAGCCAATTTAAATTTAGGGGGGAAACCTTTTTTGAATTTGTGGCTAAAGATCATTAAAGTTTGAGATCAATTTCCTAGAAGGCAAGTCGTGACTCTCCAGAAGTGTGAACAAACGTCACAGAGCCCGAGGTAAAGAGCCAGTTGGCCGATGTGCTCAGTCAGGACCCCTACGGGGTCCCGAGGTGCTGCCACTCAGCGATTTAATCAGCCTCCTCATGCCAGAAGGCAGTGCTCCATGATGGATGCGGGTCGTACCTGCTGCTCATGAGACTGATGAGACCCCACCAACTCAGGAGTTTACAAATCCAAATTTCACTCCAGAAGTACCAATTTGGAATATGGATTTGCAGACAGACAGTACAGACAACAGCTGAGTGGAAGCTGCTTGCAATCACCTTTTATTTTTTTTCCTTTAGGGCTACAGAAAATCTGCACATAGACAAGGCCATTAACTCTCACAATAAAAATACACCTCAAGTAGCCGAGGCCTCCGGTCAGATTCCAGGCGAGGAGGCGCCGGACCTCATCCTATTCCACAGGACTGCTTCCCTGCAAGCCTGCAGGGTTGGCATCCATTCTCTCTAGGAAGATCAGCTTCTCACAAACTGCCTCCTTTATCCATAAATACTGTGATACCTCATTAGGTTCCGTGAAGAGGGAAGGTGGAACGTGCAGTAAATTAGCAATTTTGCTCTCTCGTGATGTATATTCTCGTAACATGTAGGTCTTGCCGGCCTCATGGTAAAGTCTTGTGTCATTCATCCTGATAAGCACCCCATCGATTCTCAAGAAAAACCGCAACAGCAGGAAAAAGCTATAAGGCATTACTCTAATTTTTACACTCAAGCTTGAAACTCCATGATCATGAAGTTCATCCTCAAACAGGAGAACTTCTTCAAAAAACTTAATCGGTTCTCTGGCTTTCAGTTTCTCTGTGTCTATATGATCTGTTGTAGGCACAACCTTCAACTTAAGTGACTCTCCCAGCAATGTCCCCTTATAGTCGGTCGTGTAGGTCCAGTCGTGTGGTTTGATGACCTCCTTGGGGTGCTCACTCTCCATCCTCAAACAGCAGAATGAGAAGGATCAGATTCAGGAGTGCAGAACACCAAATGACATTCTGCCTTCCTGCCACTCTTCAGCACAGGCTTCTTTGAGCATTCCTTGGTAATTGTTCACACATCTTAATGCGTCTGTAGCACTGAATTCAATCCCAAAGCCAGAGCAATGCTGGATTCTTAAAACGTTGTCTCCAAACATCATTTCAGGGAGAGATGGCATATGCAGTTCATCAGCTAACTTCTCCACGTCCACCGACTTCATGATGTGCGTCTTGGCGGCCGTCAGCCTCCACGGCCCGAAGAAGTCCTGGAGGCAGCTCTGGAAGCCGTGAATCATCATGGCCGCGGTGGGGCCTGCGCGCGCCTTGGCGACAACGGCGGCCGACCCGTGAGCCTCCGCCTCCCACAGCCTGGAGCCGTTTCCATGCCCGCCCCCACCGCCCTTCCTCCCGCTCCCACTTTCCAGTATATTTCTTAAGAATAATCTGGTAACATGTACCAAGAGCCACAAAACTCTCCGTCTTTTAGCCAAACAATCCCACCTTTCAGGATATAACCCCAAGAATTAAAATAAATTTTTTTTGCACAAATCTTCTAAGCAGCCTTATTTACTTATTTATTTTATTAAGGTATCATTGATATACACTCTCATGAAGATTTCACAAGAAAAATAATGTGGTTATTACATTCACCCTTATTATCGAGTCCCCCTCCATGCTGCATTGCAGTCACTGTCCATCAGTGTAGTAAGATGCCAGAGTCCCTATCTGTCTTCTCTAAGCTACATTGTCTTCCTTCCCCATGACCCCACACACACCATGTGCACCACTCATGACACCCCACAATCCCTTTCTCCCTCCCTCTCCACCCCTCCCCTTTGGTAACCACTAGTCCCTTCTTGGGAGTCTGTGAGTCTAAGCAGCCTTATTTAAATAACTGAAAGCTGTGAACTCAAATGCTCTCAAATAGGATGACCAGCAAGACAAATTACAGCATAGTACCTGATGCAATATTATTTTATGATTAATCTGATGATATAGAATTACATGAAATAATGTTAAGGGGACAAAAAGTAATGATAAAGGAATAAAATCAAGATAAAAACATCATGAAAGGCATGTAAATTCTAACTACACATCTGAAAATTCAGTCCATACATAAGGAACAGGCATGAATTTAGAGTAATACTGAAAATAAATGTTCACAGTATTATGTAAAACTGCTTCTTCTTAGAAAAATAAAAGGCTCACAGGACCACACTCTCTACTATTACTGAGATGTTGCTACTTGTAACTAGAGGAAGCAAAATCATTCTTCAGAGCCACAGAAATTAGCAGTCCTTTTTTGAGGGGGGTGCTAAAGTCTTCAAACTCAACATACTTAACCCTTAATGGATAGTGCCATGACATCTGGAAATCAACTAACTCTCAGGCAGTAAATTATTTCTTAGATATATACCTTACTTTCCTGATATAAGCTTCAAACAGTACCTATGTCTTCCTTATACTTCTAATAATTATCATTTCCTCTAACACTGTTTGAATGAGTGGTTTATAACTCTTTTGGTCACAGAAACTATTAACAATATGATAAAAGTTATGGACCCCCTCCCAGGAAAACACACCTGAGTGCAATTTTAGGGGATTTACAGACCTCTGACACTCATCTGGGGAGCCACAGTTAAGTACCCTTTCCTAGAAGATGCTTAAACACTGTTGTACTATCATACTAGTCTACTGATCTAATTTAAGAGAACTTACTCTGAAATTTTACACAGCTAGTTTCACATGCATATACATAAAATTTTTTAGAATTGAAGTATTAGACACACTTGCTCTATTACGTTATAAAAGCATACTTTTTTGAATACTTCAAATTTTTATTTCTGTGGAAAGAAATCTGGCATGTTTTCAGCGATAAAGGTTAAAATCCTTTAACTAAAATCACCTAAACAAAAAAAAAAAAGGCAATTCTTGAGTATCTAATAGTTACACAAAGCCATGCAAATAAAGGAAAAGTGATTCTCTTTGGTTTTTGTTTGACAAACCTTTCTCTATGCCTTATACCAACTGGTAGGTAAGAACTGAATAAAGCTGATATATTGCTGTTGCTGGATGAAGTTGGACAGAATGAAAACATTTCTGTTCGTAAGTCACACGAAGGCCTAAATGCTGACTGCAATCAAGGAAATTTCTCAAAGGAACATTTAAATTCTATCCATTTCACATGATTCTCAGAAAACAACTCAAATAATGTGTGTAGTCTACACAAAATGGTATTTTCTAATTTCAAAATTCCTCTCAGAGCCAAATTTTAGCTTTTCTAAACCACACTGGGTTGTTTTTTTTTCTTTTCTTCCAGTGGCAAATGGGAGGGGGGATGGGGAACAAGCATCTATTATTTCAGGTGCTATATAGTAGAAAAGCACTTCAAACTACGAATAATAAAATTAGGACTACCTATAGAATAATTAGTGTCAAAATATATTTTAACCTTTATGTGAAGAGTAGGGTAAACAAACTCTCTTAGCACTTGCTGTGTGTTTGAACTTTATAAATTGTTCAGTTTAATCCTAAAAATAACTTAGGGCTGAAAGATCCATTTTACAGAGGACCAAGGTGGTCTTGAATGCTAGAGTAGTCATTTGTACCCAAGTTTGTCTACAATATCACTGTTGCAAATATTCCTTCATGCTTAAAAAGTATTTAATAAGAGCAATTTTCAGGTCCACAAACATTTGCTAATTACCCATCAAAGCAGTAAGTTAGAAAAGAAATAGAATGAAAAGACATTGTTAGTACCCCTGAAGAAGGCCAAGATAGTCGGGGAGCGAGAAAACTAGTCACAAAATGTAATTAGAAGAAAAAGTAGTACAAAGTATTTTGGGTACCGAGAAAAAAGCAACAACAAATTTTACACTGGTTGAAGTGTATGCGAACAAGCCCTCAGAAAGATGATCGATTTCCATTTTATTAAGGAAATAGCAATTAGCAACACGCACGCTTTTCAACACTCAAGACACAAACCCAATTTGATCCCAATGATGGACTTTGTAAAAAGGATTAAAAAACAAAATAGAACTATACCTGTTGCTTTAACGGCTGTGGGTCTGGTGGTCATGGTTGGTTTGGGAGGATTCTCAACAACTCTGGGGACCGCCACCACTACTTCCTGTTCATCTGGGTTTAGAGAGTGAACAAAAGAAGGCTAGTCAGACGACGGACCAGATAACACACTCTAAATGAAATGACACTCTTTAATTTGACATTTCAAGACTACATTTCATCTCTTTAAAAACAATATGAATAATCCATCAATGACCCAAATAATTGGGAGATGATAAAACAAGCACGGCTAGAATCTTCCATTTGACTGGTGACTTTAACATTAAGAACCTGAACATTGTATATAAAAACATCTGAAATAATACAAAAGTCACACACACAATCTTCTGCAGACTACCGGAGCGCCTTTACAACAAGCACACTACAGTACTTTCTTTCGCCTGAGTTAACCAACGTGATTTTTTTAACACCTGAAATGGTCGTGGCTTGTCGGGCGTCTGGCCCCCATAGCGCCATTTAACACTCTTAATCTAAGTACAATTACGAGGAGGAACAAGTACTTGGTAACCCACAGGCTCCACTTCTCCAATGGAATACCATTGGGATATCTGCCAATTCGGGGTCACTCAGACTTTGACATTATAGAAAGGGCTTGCTCACTTCTTAAAGGGTCCCAATTTCAACAAAAATGAAGGTTAAAGCAGGAGACGTGTAGAAAATGCCATGTTCCACTGTTACCAGGCCTCAGACGTGGAAATTAACTCTCACATCTACCCCACAAGTTACCCAAACCAGAAGTGGGCACTGCAGACAGACTCAAGGCACCCCGGCCAAACCCTGCGCCAGAGAGAGAGCGCCGCCGGGTCGGCTCGCGCCGGGCGCGCACGGCTCCGTCAGCCCCTCCCGCAGCCGCGAGGCGCGGAGCCGTCCTCCCGCAGGCCTCGGATGCGGACGCCGCTGGCCCGGCCCCTCCTCCTCGCAGGGCTCCGCCGAGAGGACTAGGCTACGAGTTTTGGCCTCCCCGCTTACGGGCCGGGTCCTTCATGCGATCTTACCCTCGGAAGGCGAGTCGTCCCGAGGCGAGGCCGCAGTCCCCGCGGTGGTCGTCGCCGCCGCCGCTAGGGATGGCTGGCTGGGCGCCGCCGCCGTCGAGTCCGGCTCGGTGTCGGGTTCTGCCTCCAGGTCCCGGCCTGGAGTGCTGCTCCGGTAACCCGGCGGAGAAAGCTGCAAGATGGGCCTGCGGCCGGGTACCGCCCGGGATTTCTTCCCCATCGCGAGCCGCGAACGTCGGGCAACCGAGAGGGGCGGGCACTCGGCACGACGCTGCGTCACCAATGTTCACACATCGCGACACAGCCTCCGCCAAATATCCGCTTTTAACCGGCAGAGCGCGCTCCCGCGCAAGCGCCCTGGGCAGTCTACGCGGCTCCGCCTCCTTTGTCTTCTCAGTAGCAGGGCGGGCTTTACCTACGGGCTAGGCGATTGGTTGTTTTGACCAATTGAAGGAACCAGTAGCCAAAAGGAAAGGAAAAAGGGTGAGTCCAGCCAATAGTGAGGAAGGACCTAAGTTTAGAACGACTTCCCGTTACGGCGGGCTCCACCCATGCGTTTTTTTGCGGTTACTTTTCTTTACCCCACTAGCCTCCATCTTGTTCCTGTTCTTGGCCCTCAGTTGTAATTTTTCCTATCGGAATCTGTTCTTCTTTCTGGGACCTTCCCTAAGTTTCGCCCTGATTATTTATGCTTACTTTGGGTATAGCATGGAACGTAAAGTAGAATAGTGGGTTTCATACTTACGTAAATTTTTTTCTGAGGGCATACAGATGATATTTAATACTGTTTTAATGATAAACTGGAAAAAAATCACATTATACTGTATAGGAGGGGAAAGCCTAAACTGTTGCCATGGGATACGGGAGCCTTTCCAACCTGGCCCACTGCTTTATTAGACTCATCTTCCTTTAGCATTCTCTCTTCCCCTGTCCAATTCTTTACCCCTCTGGAGCCACCCACTTGGAGCATCTCCTCACCTTTAATCCTTCACACTAGTTGGAATATTATGGTATCACATGGTGAAATACTTTTTATTCCTCAAGACCCAATGCAGGCAGGTATTACTTCTCTGAACTTTATGTCTCAAAGCTGAGTGCCACCCCACCACTTGACATCTTGTTGATACCTGTCTCCTTCTTCTCAACTAAGCTTCAGAAGGATGTACGGGTATTTATTTGTAAAGCCCCAGAAGCTAATTTAGTCACTACCAGATAATACTAACGATATCTAATGCTTAGTGAGCACTTACTATGTGTCAGGTGCTAAGTGCTTTGTATATGGAATTGCATTTGGTTCTCACAATACCTTATCCCTTACAGATGAACCTTCAAATTGGTTGTTAAATGAAAAAACCATGAAAGTAATGACTTGTCTGTTTTGTTCCCTGTATCATACGCACTTTCTGGAACTTAAGCACCCAGGGTTTGAATGAGTGTAATGCGTGAGAATTCACACATTTAATATAAGTAACAACAGTTCTTTTTTTTTCTTGCCTATGGGAGGAATATCTAGATTAGAGTGTCCTGACATTAGACTCCCAAGATTTCTGAAAAATTAACAGAAGCAGGGGAGAATTTGCTGTTTTTAAACTTAGCAGTTTTTTTGTTTTATTAAGGTATTATGAAGATTTCACATCAAAAACAATGTGGTCACTGAAAGGGTATCTCGCTGCGACCCTCCTTGCCCAGGACGACTTAAATGGAGGATAAATTACTATATTTTTATAGTTACTGCATTTACCCATATTATCAAGTCCCCACCCATACCCCAATACAGTCACTGTCCATCAGTGTAATAAGATGCCACAGATTCACTGTTTGCCTTCTCTGTGCTACACTGTTTTCCCCGTGACCCACCACACCATGTGTACTAAACATAAACCCCTCAATCCCCTTCTCCCTCCCACCCTGCCCACCCTCCTACACTCCTTGGTAACCACTAGTCCCTTCTTGGAGTCTGTGAGTCTGCTGCTATTTTGTTCCTTCAGTTTTGCTTTGTTGTTATACTCCACAAATGAGGGAAACCATTTGGCACTTGTCTTTCTCCACCTGGCTTATTTCACTGAGCATAATATCCTCTAGTTCCATCCATGCTGTTGCAAATGGTAGGATGTTTGTTTCTTATGGCTGAATAGTATTCCATTGTGTATATGAACCACATCTTCTTTATCCATTCATCTACTGATGGACACTTAGGTTGCTTCCATTTGTTGGCTATTGTAAATAGTGCTGTGATAAACGTAAGGGTGCATATGTCTTTTTGAATCTGAGAAGTTGTATTCTTTGGGTAAATCCCAAGGAGTGGAATTCCTGGGTCAAATGATATTTCTATTTTTAGTTCTTTGAGGAACCTCCGTATTGCTTTCCACAATGGTTGAACTAGCTTACATTCCAACCAGCAGTGGAAACTTACCAGTTTTCTGATTTAGTTATTGAGAGAACAGGCATTGAAATATGGTAGTTGTGCATAGGAGTACCAAATCCAAATCCAAATCCAAACCTCAAAATTCCGCTCCAGCACATTCCAGGTGATTGCTTGCGTTGCCTGGCAGCTGCATCTGGCGAGGTCTCTCCCTGTGTACTAGGTTAAACACTAGGAGAAACCTCAACCTGAATGGGGAGGGTTCTTGAACGTGCAAGGTCAAATCAGAGACCTCAGTAGCTCCTCCCTACTTGTTTGAACTAGGACAGAGAGAGTGAAGACTTGTGCTTAAGTTTAGAAAATTGAATGAAATAGCAAAGAAACAAAGACACAGCACTGGAAGAGCACAGAGACAAAATGCAGTAAGTTGAGCAGGGAGTTTTTATTTGAGGTAAAAAAATACACACAAAGAAGGAACGTGGGCAACCTCAGAGAGGAGGTGTGCTTAAGGATTTGGGAGGTTTGGGGTTTTATAGGGCCTTTTGGGTAGGAGCAGAAGGCATGATATTACAGGTGATTCATAATTCCTTTGAAGTTTTATCTTAAGAATAAGGTTATTTAGGTAACTGTGTTGACCCAGATCTTGGCATTCCTTATTCACATAGATTCATTTACAATTTGGAGGCCTTTCTCCTGTCCTGGTCACAAAGTTACTTAATTGATTAAGGGTCTGGAAGAAAAGGAAGAACAGCCTATAGATTAAGTTAAAGATTAAGATGGGCCTTTTTCACAGGCTGAGTAGATTTTATAATAGCATGACCCTTGTCCCATTTCCCTGTCCTACCTCACTTGGACAAGTTTCTTAACATCCCTAAACTTGTTTCTGCAACTGCTAAAAGTGTTAATAACAGTATCCACAGGGTTTTGTGTAGTTTATAGTTTTAAACCCTTTGCACCAGGAACAAAAAAAGCAATCATTATATATGGTAGCTCTCATTACTATTAATGAGCCTTTTATTTAAATAAAAATCCAGTTTCTTGTATAAAACTGGCTGGACCCAAGTTGAGCTTATGTGCTAAACTACAAATCATAGAAATGTGAAAGGCTGTTTTCCTTGGGGGAAACTTACATTTCTGGAGGTGATGTTGTTTATAACCACAGTTATCACCCTGGAGGTTCATAGAACTTTTGGGAGACCATTAAAGCAATATAAGAACCCAACTGGTTGGATCAGAGGTGGGAATGCAGGGACCGTATCAGTTAAATTTAAAAATTAAAAAAGTTTTTAAATTTAGGTTATTCTAATGCTTAGCCAGGGTTGAGAACCACTGGCTTTAGAGGAGACATATTTTGCTGCTGGCCTCAGAGAAGGTGGGCCAGGAATAGGCAGATTATGACTAAGACCTACAAGGGTCGTACAAACAACTATAGAAACAGAATATGTGACAGGCCATATGTCATATGACATTACAAAACCTAAATCATTTATACCTGGCTCTTTAAGAAAAGTGTGCTCGAGTTTAGACTCAAGGTGGTTCAAGTCACTCCCTTTAAAGAAAACTGAGACCTGATCCTTGATTACCAGTGGCCTAAGCACCTCTGGAATTACGTTATTTTGGTTATGATAATGTTTCAGTAAAAAACAAATTATCAGGGCTGACATTTGACAAGTAAAATATGGGAAGAACAATCATTTGAATAAGCTTATTTTCAAATATGTTTAGTTATAATCATATTTATTGAGCAGTATCTACTTGGTATGTGATATTAATTTCAAAAGCTGACCTTCCTGAATACATTTTAAAGCTCTAGCTTTTGGTACTTAAAGAAGTCACCAGCAGAGGTGGACAGTCTACAGAAGTCTGTTTCAGTAGGGCAGAATGATGTATTTTACCTAAATTGTATCACTTATTTACTGTCTCACCCTCAGCTGGGTATATTTTGATCAAATCCAGTGCTAGCTGCTAGGGGGTTAGAATCAGATGCCACAGGTTTAAGGCTCAGCCCTCTACAGGACTACTCCTAAGAAGGGCAGTTTCAAGTAGGTCCCCAGGCCACCCACACCTCTGAATGGACATGAAGTCAGGGGTTTCCACAATCTCCCCAAGCTTAATAATTCTCTAGAACCATTCACTGAAATCTAGAAAGCATTATACTTAGAGTTTTATTTTAAGGATATACATATGGTGAGGTCTGGGAGGAAGCAAAGAACTCCCATGCTGCCTCCCTCTGGAGACATGGCATGTCAGTCACCAGCCCAGCACAATGTTTTCTCCAACCAGTAAGTTCTCCCCAACCTTGATGTTGTTTTTACTGGGACATTTATATAGGCATGGTTGATTAAGTCATTGACTACTGTGACTCCGACTGAACTGTTTCCAACCCTCCAGTCTTCTCAGAAGGATGAGCTGGCCTGAAGTTTCAACCCCATAATCACCATCACAGGGCTGATCTTCCTGGTAACTGGCCCTGCTCTGAAGCTACATCTAAGGGCCCTGCCAAGAATCCCCTCATTAGCGTAGCATAATAAAGACTTCCATTATTCAGGAAATTGCAAGGGGTTTTGAAGTTCCATGCCAGGAAATCAGGAACAAAGACCATGTATATTCTTTATTATAAATTATTTGCCCTTGTGTGTTTTATGAAGTTAAACCATCAAACCTCATTTACTGGAGTACCTACTTTCAGTCCATAGAGACTGGCATAGATCATTTGAACAATAAACTGTGGTCTTTTGATGGAGCTCTATGCAGATGCACAAATGATATACAGGATAAAAAATTCCTGTGGCTTAGTGAGTTAGTTATTAAGGTCAGTCTTCAGAAAAACCAGTACAGGCCTACCTATGTTTTTAGATACAAAATTGGAAAGAACTGTTAAGATTAAACAAAAACTTAACAACTTTCTGTAATAGACTGTGCTGTAGTAGAAAAAAAATATACTAATTGAGTTGAGATATGTTACTTGTGATACTTTTCATTTGTTGACTAATTAAATATAAATCCCACTTATATTTGCATCCCCCTAAGAGCAAGGAATGCTGGTATCTGCCATACAAGAGCAGACTGGGAACTAAGAGGTGGCCAATGGCAAAATCTGTGGGGATGGACAGTCCAAGGTTT
This sequence comes from Manis javanica, assembly GCF_040802235.1. Classification (NCBI taxonomy): domain Eukaryota; kingdom Metazoa; phylum Chordata; class Mammalia; order Pholidota; family Manidae; genus Manis; species Manis javanica. The sequence goes on from NC_133166.1 coordinate 67,595,986, forward strand.
CTACAGGCTTCCATTTCTTATATTCAGTTTTTAAGCTTTTGTTTAAAAAAAACATAAGCCTTGTGCAGTGAAGTTTTTAGAAAACACCACTGCCTGCCTGGGCTTTGGGAGGGGATCAGAATGGGGAGAGGAGAATCAGTAGTTAACTGGTGACATATAGCTGGCCTAGCGAAAGTGGCAGTACACCAAGATAGCTTTGTAGAACAAAATAGCTTTCTTGGAAGGTGACAAAAATCAGTGATAAACTTGGTAAGAATGATCAATATGACACTCGGTGTGTCATAAATTCTAATAACAAGCGATACCTACTTATTGTCATAGGGTGTTAAGTTAGGGACCTTGTCAATTACATTTTGTTAAATTAAGAACTATGAAGTTTCCTCTAAGAGTCACACGTAATTTAATGGTAGTTCAGTACTAAAAAATTTAATACTTATTTTAATAACACTTTGTAATCAGAAAATTTCCAGAGTTGGAAAAGACAAGGAATAATGATGTATTGTGGTCTATTAAAATATCACATGGTTCAGAAAACAAAAAATTCAGACCCAAAGTGGTGAGAAAAGTTAAGTGAAAGAATGTGGACACCTTCTGCTCTAATAGGGAATCAAAGTGAAGAAGGTGTAAGAAAATGGACACAGAGCTGGATTGGTTCCGGCATGGATTCTAGATCTTGAACCAAAATTGTGATGACAGGAAAAACACGTCAGTGTCTTGTCAGCAGCCACCATGGAAACCACTGCTTTGAACAATGCAAATGGGTAAATTTCTGGAACAGAGCCAGTCTCAAACTGCTGCTTGTCCTCCAGAAATGGTCACAAGAGGATTTGCTTATTTTTCAAACTGTGGGTTATAATCCATTAGTCACTCATGAAAACATCAAGGTATGTAGTAAGTGAGGATATGTATTTGTGAAACCTTTCTTTTGGTTATATATGTGTGTGTGTTTTGCTATAGTTGGAAGCCACTGGTTTAGAAAGCTGGGAGGGTATTGGCTCTCCCAGTCCCTAACTGCATCAAACACTTCATATTAATCATGGCAGAGCTAAAATGAAAAAAGAACCAATAATACTCAATACCTACCAGTAATAGTACCACAGTGAAACTCATTTGTTATTTAAAATATATAATATATATATGGTATTTATAGTATAAAAATTAAAGACTTAAGAAGAACTTAGGAAGGTCAAGGGACACACAAGCAAGTAGTATACAGATCATTTTCCTTAAAGGATAATGATATACAGGATAAAATACACAGGATTAAATCCAAGCTTTTATTTTTCACTTCCTCCAAAGTTTGTAGGCATGAATGCTTCTGAATCTGACCAGGAAAGTTTGTATTTTGGTCCAATACATTATAAGAATAAATGTATGATCAAGTCTGGCTTGATTATCATAAAGCACAGGAGTTCATGGAATTTACTTTGAAAATCTGTTACTTTCATAGATGGTGGATTTCCAATTTTTTTCTTAGCTAAAAGTCTACTCAATTTAAGCCTTATAATCAGATTCAAAATAAGATAGCTTCTTTCTTATCTGCTCATATTTTAGGCTTAATGTAGGCAAATTTTTAGTACTTTATTGAATATTACAAAAACTCCACAGTAAATAATGAAGAGAGTATGCAAAGCCATTAACCTGTTTGCAATACAGAAAATACATGTCAGTTATGGACCAAAATAATTCCACCGAGTTACAAAAAATGTTAGGGAAGGATGAAAGGGTTTGCAGTGACTGCTTTGCTTTTGGTGGTCAGCTAAACAAACCAACAATGACCAGCTATTTTGGAAAGTGAGGTGGGTTTTAATTTGCAGATAAAGGATGTCTTCGGTAGTTTAAAAAAATATAAACTCTAAAAAAGCTTGTGAATCATATACAAAAGCAGCTGTTTTGAGAACAATGTTGAAAACCAGAAATTTTGTGTTAGCACCGCCAGCAAGCACAGGTCCTATGACTCATCTGCTCCCATCTGTTGGGCAGAATGCAGACTTGAATGTTATATACACATCATTTACAGGTATACAAATCGGCCTGGAATACAGGGTTCCTGTAGGGTAAAGTCTTAAGCCTGAAGAGGCACCAAGAGACTACAAAGGCTAGGCAACTATCTGGATCACAAGTTCCGACGATATAATAAATCCCGTGTTGCCATGTCAACTTTTTGCTGGTAGTCCTCTAATTTGTCAAGTATTTTCTGGGACAGCTATAGGAGAAAAGAAGGGAATCATTAGAGAAGAGGTCAAGGACTGAAGAAGACTGAAGTTATTAATCAATTTGACTTCACCTACCAGGCTCCCCCTTAATAAAGATGTCAGCCAGACTGCTTCATGTACTTACCATTCAGTACAGGAATCTCTCTGTAACTCTACTGATAAAACCAACTTCTCTGTTATATACAATTTTCCTAGTCCTGTTTTCCTAGTGAATTTTCTAAATATGCAAATCACACGAATATTTTTAATAAAAGCATTACCAGCTCTCTTCCCAGAACCAGAGAGGCTACATCTGATTTAACTAATCATTTTATAAAGGACTTGGGGCAGCATGCTAAAGACAAGTGAGTTTTGCCCTCCCCTTAATCCTGAGAACTCAAGAGCAAGCTTAAGGTGTAACTGCTAATGTATGGGCATAATTATACAATACCTCATGAAGGATTTACTTACTGCAATGTTGTGACTGTTGGCACTATTCTCTCCCAGAGCCTGGAGAAGCTGATCAATAGAAGAGTATGGGAGCCACACCACTGGAGCTGTTGCAGATAGTGGAAACTGAAAGGGAAAATATCTATAATTTGAAGAAAATCTGAAAAGTGGACCATTTCTTCTGGGTACTTTCACAGGCCTCAGTAACATAAAACACTCTAATATTTTTCACAATAAGAAATTTTGTGTGCGCACATGAACATACATGTGTGCACCCACACACCCACAGCTGGACCCCTCCTTTTTTCTCTTCAACTAGGGAACTTGTTCTTTTGTCAGTAAAGTCAAATGCATTTTTAAATTCATGTCCTCTCTTAACTTAAAGGAGTCCTCAAGCTTATTAAGGATAATCACACTAAAAAAAAACTTCAAATTTTTATTAGATTAAAATTTAAATAGCATCTAAATAAATCATACTATTTCCAGTCTGAACTTTATTTGGGAAAAAAAAATTGGAAAAGGAACACTCAACTTTTGAAGTCCTGAATACATTTCTGAGAGTTGAAGAACTTGGCTCTGAAGTTAACTAGCCCTAGATTGTAGACCTGGTTCTCCTATTTACCATCTGTGTAAGCTTTGGCAATTTACTTAACCTCTGAACCTCTGTCTCCTCATGGGTTAAAAAAAAGAGAAACAATTAAAGTAGTCTCTGATAGGGGGCTGTAAGGATTAAATGAGAAGAAACTTGCAGAGACTCAGCACAGTCTTTGGCACACACAAAATACCATTTTGTTCTTATTTATCTAATTCCTCCAAATACTAAAGCCACTTCCTTTTATGAAGAAAAACAGAAAGTATTCCCATTTTATAAATAGGAAACTGTAGTGCCAGTCCCTGATTTTGAAGAAAACTAGTTATAAAACTATAAGGGTGAAAGTTGAACCCATTATTTGATAGTTCAATTTACTGTCAGATCCTCACTTGACTGAGTACGATAATACAAAATTAAAATGAACTGTGCATACATGCCTACCTCAATTCCAAAGTACTGATGTCCTTTTCCCAAAACAGCATCCACATACTCTGAAACCAAATCCACAGCTTCTTCTAAAAGGTCATAGTTTAAGTACAGACGGAGCAACTCAGCGGCATCAACCTTCTGTAAGAAGTTGGTGATTAAGAACATCTACCTATATCCATCTTATCTGGGCAAAGGCCAGAGGATGTGAGTGTCTGACTCCTGGCATTTATACTTCTCAGTGTAAGTAAATGAGCACCTTGGTTTACTTACCTTGGTTTCTTTATCTTGGAGTAAGTGTTGGATTATGAGGAGCCCAGTTACCTCTGGGCATTTTGTAAGGTTAGGTGGCTTTCTGCCCCTGCTTTGTGATCTAAGATACATTTTAGTTCTTTTCTACTGTTTCCATGGAAGCAAAAGTCAACAAACCTTCCCAGAAATGATGTGTACTAACGAAACAATATATTCACATTAATTCTCAGAAATATCTGAATGACAGATACTAAAGTAATTAAAAGAATCACTAATTTTAAATGCCTGAATTAAATTTGTACTGAACTCAGAGTGATAGAAAAATGAATACACCTCAGTTTGGAAGGGCTCTAATTACGTGAAAACACATTAACTTTCATGACTTCCAGCTTTATATTCTCTTTCCCTAGTCTACCCACTGTATTTCAGATATGGTAATGGTAGTTTCAAATTTAAGACTGAATCACATCAAATTAGGAGCTTGCTAATACATACACCCTGGATCCTAGCCCCAGATAATTTGATTCTTTAAATTTTATTCTTTAAGTCTGGGGTGGGGTTCAGGAATCTGTATTTTGAAGTCCACCACCCAAATAGTTCTAATGCAGGCAGTTCAAAAACTCAATATTGACAAAAACTGAAACACTGTTGTAGTATTTGAAAACTACTCCGCGCACTCCTATGAGTTTTTGAGTATTGAATAGTGAATATTGTGTTACACATATACTTACTATTCTAAATATATATACTCATTGTTCAGTGAGCACACAAGCAGGCATTCACTTGATCACTAACCTGTACAACTTTTATTTTATTTTACTTTACTTTATTCTTTTGTTAGAAAATGTCTTTTATTAACCCATATACAATTATGTGTTGAAGAATTAGGTCAGAATGTCTGTCAAACTGGCTGGCCATAAAAACTCCAGCACCACTTAAACCTGCAGCACTTTTCAATATGAACACCCAGTAGTTCATGTGGAATTGAAGTTAAGCTTCTTACTGTTTTTAGATTGAGAAGCTGTCCACAATCAGTGTATTTCCATAAATTATCACTCTTTTTCATTTTAATCATCTCGTGAAGTTATTCAGAATGATAAAGATCAGCTTCTTATTCTCTACAGGTTAAGAAACCACTTACCTTGTAACTGTTTATAAGCCAGTTTGGCAGTGGCACTCCATGAGACAAGAGCTTGTTGATTACACAGTGGTGATATAAATTATTCTGGACTTTGTATCTTTCCAGGTAAGTTGATAATAGTCGCCACGCTTCATCTGTAGCACTTGACAAAAGCAAAAAGAGCTAATGAGTTCCAGATTCTTAACAGACATTTATAGTACCATTCAAAGCATGTTATCTATAAGGAAAAGATCTTTAGAAGCTCACAATTGAACTGATAATATAGCTTAATGGCAACTAACATTATTATTAGTTGGGTCAGTGTGACTTCAGGGTAGCACTAGAAACTAGATGACCTGCATTCTTGTACTTCTCTCCACACAAGTTGACTTGATTTCACAATTCATAAAACTTCTTTGTTGTGGATGTCTGAGGGAAGGAAATTGGGTCAGATCATGGTTTCCAAACCTGATCAAGCATTAGAATCCTGTAGAAGTTTTGATTTAGAAGATAAGGGTGATATCTCATTATCTATATTTTAATAATGATTCTTGTGTGCTAATTAAGGTGTTGAAAACTAATGTCAGAGGACATCCAAATCGTAAAATGCTGCAATTCTAAAGCACTAAGCTGCATAAGCCAAATTATAAACGCAATTCAAGGAAGAGCAGTTTTCTGAGGGTCAGGTTGTTAGAGAATTCTGAAGTAGCTGAGGTACTTTCAGGTGGACATAAACTGGGTGCCCAGAGGAAGTAGACGGAGGGTGAACGCTCATAGTGCCAGATGCACACTAGGCATGTACCTAGACTCCTTTGTGGTGATGACCAATGAGAGCTGATTGGCTGCTAGCCAGGGCCAGGCTTCTGCTTGTGCTGCCTCTCCTCCAAACTGCAGTTTGATGCATCTGCAATGAAAATGATTCCACACATAATAAATTAATTTGCTGAAAAGCACATTATTTGTTGCTAAAACTAGAGCTAAGATGACAACTTTGGCTCTTGTATATGATGAATTCACTACAGGAGTATTGGCTCTCCCACTTCCACACAGTCACACAACAGGTTGACCCACAAGGTCATCGATAAGTATTAAGAGAGAATTAACGTCCAAGAGAAAACGGATGATGAAAAATTCTGAAAGCTTACAAACTATTTCCAATTCACAAACTACTGACTAGTATTTAGGCATAAGGTAAACTCAGTAAGAAGTCCTTTCTAATAATGCTTACAGGGAACAATAGATATCCTGAAGGACTGAATAGACCATATGCCTTGTCTAAAATGGACACCACTGTTTAACCCAGGTTATCTATTATCATATGGGAATGTGGGCCTAGGAATGCCAGATCTTCTGATTCCTCAAGAGAAGTTATAAAGCAAGATTAAAAAATAAAAATCACAATCAACTAGAAAAAAATCATTGTGTGAACTAAACAGAAACACTTCTTTAAAATATAACTGGCTTATAGAATACTGGCTCATGTGACTACTACTTTACACTAAGAAATAGTATATTTTTGCATTAGAAAACTAAGATACAAAAAGACAATTTCATACATACTTGAAAGCAAGTCCCTCAAAGACTGGTGTTAAGGGAAGCTTAAAAGTTTGACACAGTGATATTGCAGTGTCAAAAAGGCCAGCCTGAACCAAGAGAGTGACCATCTCCTCTGCTGATGAACTTCCTGTGGAAATGGAAAAAAACTGTTTGTGCAACCATGGCAAATGAGCCCAAAGTAAACTTTGTTGGTGAATACCTCAGAATAACAGTGGCATGCTTTATACCCAACTAGCGTACTATGACCATTGATTGCCTGGCCCTAAGCTATGCTGTTGCTACTGACAGACTTTAAATTCTCACCTGCCACTGCAACTGCTGATGGATCATGCTGAGCCAAAGTGAGGCGAATGCGAGCCAAGGAACATTCTTTCTCCAGATCTTCCAGTTCCAGGATTTCTATCTGCTGATTGGCTATAACCCAAAGAAAAATATTTTTGATTCTGAAAGTACAAAGGAAGTGCCTATTAAATTAATTCAATTTGTTAATTTTCACTAAAAGTTAAGTGAAATTCATTTTAATTTCCAAAGGCATGATGATGGGGAGAAAAGAGGGGGCTCAATGAAAGCTAATTTAAAAAATAAAGCAACAACTTCTCTTTATGTATAGTAACAATAGCTGCAGTTGAGGAGGTGCACAAGGTATTTTACATATAATTTCATTTACCTCTTTCAGCTGTGAAATACTGTTATTTATCAATAAGAAAGGAACATGCTCAAAGTGAGAGAGGCAGAATTAAAACCAGGTGTGTCCAACTCTAGCACCTAGGCTCTTGAAGGAAGAATATTATGCCTCTACAGTAATAGCAAATGATCCTGACAAAACAAAAGTTTGGTACTAAGCAGATTTAAATATAACAAGTAACAAAAATACACACTCTTTTTAAAGCATTTTAATTTCTTATATAGCCGTACAAAATTTTCAAAGGGCTGCTGGACAACCTTTAGCAGATTAAAATACTGAAAATAAACTGCAAAGAAGTAACTCTATATTTTTACAATATAATCTCTATACATATATAAAGTATGCTACAATATATGTTATAACTACTATATAAAAATATCTGAATATAAATGATAACACTACATTATAACTATACAATTAGATTCCGGCAAACATTCAGTAGGAGACCCCTGACTTACTTGGAGCAGCTGTGCATTCTCCATCATGATTCCTCTTAGGGGATGCTCCTGGGCGATCATACTGAAAAGATAAAATAAGTGATTTAACAGTGAAAAATTAAGTGTTTTATTTTGATATTGTTATCTGTGATCCAGAACTTTCATGCTTAAATCCTCTCAATATTAATCTTGTTCATGTTAACTAACATTGCTCTTCTTGCAAAGCACTGTGATCATCAAAGAAATGGTATTACTTAGCAAGTTGGCTCCAGTAGCTATACACGCTACTGAATCCAAGGACATGAATTTAATCTCCATTTAAACTATTTGACTTCCTTTGGTTTCAGTTATATTCTTCACCCAAAACCCTGGGAAGCAGCCTAGCAAATGCAGAACTACACAGTGTAGGTATTCTGGGACTCTATCACCCCATTAGCATGGCAGGAAAAACTCAAAGTGCATGTTCTTTAAAACAGTAACTGTAGACTGAATTAACAAAAAACAAATAAAATAAAAGCAGCTACCTTTTACTGAGCACTTTCTGCAGGCCAGGCACTGTTACTATTCTAAGCAATCTATATGAATTATCTCATTTAATAACCAAACAGTTGCATAAGGTAGACATAATTATCATTGTCCCTATTTTATGCAAGAGGATAACTGGACTGCAAAAGATTAAGTAATTTTTTGAAGTAATTTTTAGTAAGATCTAACTCCAAAACTACTCTGCAATACTTCTTCCTACAATAATTATGAACTTGGAAACTAAAGGGGTAGTAATATCTAACAGCTGAATGGATGCAAAAGTAGGTTAATTTCACACATATTCAACTAGAAATTTTAAATGAAATGAAGCAAAATGAGGTAAGTTTTGAAAGGACCAACCCAAATAAATGATCCCCAAATTCCAGCACAGAAAGTTTTCATACCACTGCACCAGATGCTGGCTGTACAATCCATGCATATTCTGGACAAATAAGTCGCAAACAATTAATAGCAGCCAGATAACAGTTGCCTTGCTTCTCAAGTCCCCAGAGAGTTCGGACCTCTCTGCCAAGACGCAATCCATACTCAAACATCACTGTGCCAGCTATGAGTCAATAATAAATTAGACATTAAAAAAAAAAAGTGGTTATTTAGAGATACACAAAGATGTTATACTCACTAAACATTAAAATTTAAAACATAATTTTTAATTATGAGATTAATTTAAAACCATAAAAATTCATGTGTTGGTGAAAATTCATGTGGTGTCCTCTAGCCATTTTGCTAGAGGAATAGCTAGCCTTGCTTCAGAAAGACCTGAACCTTAATCTAGCTAAACTGGTGTTAATCAGATTGGTATAATGGATGTTATTATTGTGAAAGCAAATAACTAGAGATTTTTAATCATCTCTATTTCCCTTTCTATATGATTCAAGAAAATAAAGAATATGCAAACATCTTTTACCACCAGGACTATTGAGAACATGCCTATGAATTACTTCTATCCATTCTTTCCAGTGAAAATCAGCAAGAAACATTCTGAGTGAAAATGGCATAAAAATGTTAGAAGTTCCAAAGAGGAACCACAATAGTTATCTTGGAAAATATGATCTTAAAACAGATATGTAATCCCTTCATTTTAGCTGTTCTGATAAAGACTTCTTTAGTCCTTGTACAAATCCAAATTAAAGTACATTCTATAAAAATGGCTCACCTGTATTCTTAAAAAATATTACTGTTATCAAAGGCAAAGAGAGGCTAAAAGAAGTGCTCCAGATTAAAGAGATGACAAATAAAGGTAATACATGATTCTACAGGAAGAGGTGAGGACAGTATAGCAGGAATGTGTTATTAAAAAAAACCATGACAATTAGCAAAATTTAAATATGAGCAGCAAAACAGATAATAGTACTATATTTACATTTAATTCATGGAATTAATAAATTACATTTTCCTTAGTTTGATAATTGTATTGAGGTTACACAAGAACATGTCCTTAGGAGATGCATCTGAAGTATTCATTCATTGAGTCATGAAGCCTGCAACTTACTTTCAAAGGCATAGCACAATAAACAGGCAAAGAGAGAAGGACAGGGGCAAAATGGCACAGGAACTCAATACCAGCCACAAAAATTTGAGGTGCCTCCAGTGAAAAAGTTAGGCTCTTTTAAAATCATAGGAGATATATAGAATACTATCTTACTGGAAATGCCTTAAGAATGTTTGAGAATGGAAGTGCCTATCTTTAAGGCTAACAGGTAATCTTCAGAAGGGTGAAGCTCATTTTAAATATAATTTCCCCAAAGGCTTGTAAAGAACACTCATCCCAACAGTAAAAACAAGGTAAAAATTAAGTCAGACATTTCACATATATGTAAAACATGCTTAAACTGATAAGGTTGCCTCCAACAAAGAGGGCTTCGATTGCTTACCCTTTCGGTAATTGTGACGATAGATGTGGAAGGCATAAAGAAGCTCATAGTAATTGTGAGTCATGAGGTCCACAGCTCTTGCACGTGATTCAATTATTCCCACAACCTGATGAAGGGGAAGCAATCAGACTATCAAAGTCAGTAGCCACAATGACAATGATCACTGTTGCATTCAGTCATCAGTGATAAATGAAAATACCTCATTATGCAGATTCACATAGGGAAACTCCACAAGATCCTGCAATTGTGAGCGTTCACAAAGAACTACCACCAGTTGCCGTAAACAATCTAACTGCCTAGGAAGAAAGAAAGGGATATGAGTGCAGACTGCCTTGGTGGATTACAAAGGGCTGGTCAATGGCCTGATCCAAAAAAGACAGAGATTCAGTACCTGCTGGAATCAGCAATTTGGGTTAAGGTTTCATATGCTTGGCTATTATGACCCAAATCCAAATGATGTTTGAAAATGCATGTCCTCAAAGTAGCCTAAATATCAGATACGGGGAAAAAAAGAACAGAAATTAAAATGCCACATCCATGACAAATGTCTAGGGAAATAACTAGATTTGTTAGTTCTTACCTGACTTTTCCAGTCATCACCTGCTTCAGTTAACGCTGATGTAGCCAACTGAATAACCAGTTCAGGCAAACCAACAACAGCAAGGAGACGCAAAACCTAAGATGAAATGGAAGACATTTTCATTAAAATAAACATGGCAGTGAACTTCAAATTGAAATATGATTTCAGGATACTTAGAAAGATAACTAGGTAAGATAAAATGAAAAGTATTTGAAACATGATGGATGGGATTATTTAATAGTTACGATTCTTCTTTAGATTCTTTTTTTTTCTTATTTTCTATCATTAATGTACAATTACATGAGCAACATTATGGTTAGTAGACACCCCCCATTATCAAGTCCCCACCACATACCGCATTACAGTCACTGTCCATCAGCATAGTAAGATGCTATACAATCACTACTTGTCTTCTCTGTGTTATACTACCTTCCCCAGATCCCCGAGCCACTACACTATGTGTGCTAATCGTAATGCCCCTTTTTCCCCTTTATGCCTCCCTTCCTACCCATCCTCCACAGTCGCATTCCCTTTGGTAACTGTTAGTCCATTCTTGGGTTCTGTGAGTCTGCTGTTTTGTTCCTTCAGTTTTTGCTTTGTTTTTATACTCCACAGATAAGTGAAATCATTTGATACTTGTCTTTCTCTGCCTGGCTTATTTCACTGAGCATACCCTCTAGCTCCATCCATGTTGTTGCAAATGGTAGGATTTGCTTTCTTCTTACAGCTGAATATTCCATTGTGTATATGTACCACATCTTCTTCATCCGTTCATCTACTGATGGACACTTAGGTTGCTTCCATACCTGGGCTATTGTAAATAGTGCTGCTATAAATATAGGGGTGCATATGTCTTTTTCAAACTGGGCTCCTGCATTCTTAGGGTAAATTCCTAGGAGTGGAATTCTTGGGTCAAATGGTATTTCTACTTTGAGTTTTTTGAGGAACCTCCATAGTGCTTTCTATAATGGTTGAACTAATTTACATTCCCAGCAGCAGTGTAGGAGGGTTTCCCTTTCTCTACATCCTCACCATTTGTTGTTGTTTGTCTTTTGGATGGTGGCCATCCTAACTGGTGTGAGGTGATATCTTATTGTGGTTTTAATTTGCCTTTCCCTGATGATTAGTGATGTGAAGCATCTTTTAATGTGCCTGTTGGCCATCTGAATTTCTTCTTTGGAGAACTGTCTGTTCAGATCCTGTGCCTATTTTTTAATAGTTATTTTCTTTTTGTTTGTTGAGGTCCATGAGCTCTTTATATAATTTGGATGTCAACCCTTTATCAGATATGTCATTTATGAATACTTAGGATGTCTTTTTGTTCTACTGATGGTGTCCTTTGCTGTAAAGAAGCTTTTTAGTTTGATATAGTCCCACTTGTTCACTTTTGCTTTGGTTTCCCTTGCCCGGGGAGATATGTTCATGAAAAGCTGCTCATGTTTATGTACAAGAGATTTTTGCCTACATATTTTTTCTAAGAGTTTTATGGTTTCATGACTTATATTCAGGTAATTGATTGATTTCAAGTTTACTTTTGTGTATGGGGTTAGACAATATTCCAGTTTCATTCTTTTGCATGTAGCTGTCCAGTTTTGCCAACACCAGTGTTGAAGAGGCTGTTTTTTCCCCACTGTTTATCCATGGCTCCTTTATTATATATTAATTGACCATATATGCTCGGGTTAATATCTGGACTCTCTATTCTGATCCACTGGTCTACAGGTCTCTTCTTGGGCCAGTACCAAATGTCTTGATTACTGTGGCTTTGTAGTAGAGCCTTAAGTTGGGAAATGAGATCCCGCCTCTGCTTTATTCTTCCTTCTCAGGATTACTATGGCTATTCGGGGTCTTCTGCGGTTCCTTATGAATTTTAGAACTATTTGTTCTAGTTCGTTGAAGAATGCTGTTGGCATTTTGATAGGGATTTTGATAGGTGCTATTGTTTTCATTTGTCTCCATATATTGCTTGATCTCTGTGTTTATTTGGTCATTAATCCATTGGTTATTTAGGAGGATGTTGTTAAGCCATGTGTTTGTGAGCCTTTTTGTTTTCTTTGTACAATTTATTTCTAGTTTTATACCTTTGTTATCTGAAAAGTTGTCTGGTGCAATTTCAATATTTTTGAGTTTACTGAGGCTCTTTTTGTGGCCTAGTATGTGGTCTATTCTGGAAAATGTTCCATGTGCACTTGAGAAGAATGTATATCCTGCTGCTTTTGGTGTAGAGTTCTGTAGGTTTCTGTTAGGTCCATCTGTTCTTGTGAGTTATTCAGTGCCTCTGTGTCCTTACTTATTTTCTGTCTGCTGGATCTGTCCTTTGGAGTGAGTGGTGTGTTGAAGTCTCCTAAAATGAATATATTGCATTCTATTTCCTCCTTTAATTCTGTTAGTATTTGTTTCACATATGTCGGTGCTCCTGTGTTGGGTGCATAGATATTAATAATGGTTATATCCTCTTGTTGGACTGACCCCTTTATCATTATGTAATGTCCTTCTTTATCTCATTACTTTGTCTGCTTTGAAGTCTATTTTGTCTGATACAAGGACTGCAACACCTGCTTTTTTCTCCCTATTGTTTGCATGAAATATCTTTTTCCATCCCTTCACTTTCAGTCTGTGTATGTCTTTGGGTTTGAGGTGAGTCACTTGTAGGCAGCATATAGATGAGTCTTGCTTTTGTGTTCATTCTATTACTCTGTGTCTTTTGATTGGTGCATTCAGTCCATTTACATTTAGGGTGATTATTGATAGATACTTACTTATTGCCATTGCAGGTTTTGGATTCGTGGTTACCAAAGGTTCAAGGGTAGCTTCTTTACTCTCTAACCATCTAACTTAACTCACTTATTACACTATTATAAACACAGTCTGATGATTCTTTATTTCTCCCTTATTTTTCTTCCTCTTCCGCTCTTTATATGTTAGGTGTTTTATTCTGTACTCTTTTGTGTTTCCCTTGACTGATTTTGTGGATAGCTGATTTTATTTTGCTTTTATTTAGTATTTGGTTGGTCTACTTTCTTTGCTGTGACTTTGTTTTCTGTGGTGACATCTATTTAGCCTTAGGAGCACTTCCATCTAGAGCAGTCCCTTTAAAATACACGGTAGAGATGGTTTGTGTGAGGCAAATTCCCTCAACTTTTGCTTATCTGGGAATTGTTTAATCCCTCCCTCAAATTTAAATGATAATTTTGCTGGATATTCTTGGTTTGAGGCCCTTCTGTTTCATTGCATTGAATATATCATGCCATTCTCTTCTGGCCTGTAAGGTTTCTGCTGAGAAGTGACGATAGTCTAATGGGTTTTCCTTTGTAGGTGACCTTTTTTCTCTCTCTAGCTGCTTTTAATACTCTGTCCTTGTCTTCGGTCTTTGTCATTTTAATTATTATATTTCTTGGTGTTGTCCTCCTTGGGTCGCTTGTACTGGAACATCTGTGGGCTTCCATGGCCTGAGAGACTATTTCCTTCCCCAGCTTGGGGAAGTTTTCAGAAATTATTTCTTCAAAGACACTTTCTATCCCCTTTTCTCTCTCTTCTTCTTCTGGTACTCCTATTATGTGAATATTGTTCCTTTTGGATTGGTCACACAGTTCTCTTAATATTCTTTCATTCCTAGAGATCCTTTTCTTTCTCTGCCTCAGCTTCTCTGTATTCCTGTTCTCTGATTTCTATTCCTTTAAGTCTCTTGCACCTTGTCCAGTCTGCTCTTAACTCCTTCCATTGCTTGAATCAATTCTGTTATTTCCCTCCAGAATTCATCCCTTAGCTCTTGCATATTTCTCTGTAGCTCCATCAGCATGCTTATGACTTTTATTTTGACTTCTTTTCCAGGAAGATGGGTGATTTCAGTCTCACCAGGCCATCTCTCTGGTGTTTAAGGGATTTTGGACTGAACAAGTTTCTTATGCCTTTTCATGGCAATGGAAGTGATCGCCAGCGAGTGGTGCATGTGTCAGCTAGGGGAACAAAGTCCCTTCCTTCTCGCCTTGCCCATCTCTGCTGCCTGTTCTTGTCAACTGCACACAGGGAGCAGCTTCTGGGTTAATCCCCTGAGATGTCATAGGCGGGGCTGCCCTCAGGCTAGCTTAGAGCACTGCGGGGGGGTTGCTGGCGTTTTGGGTGTGTTCTGTCATCAGAACGGTGTCACTTAGTGCTTTCAGGACTCTGCGCTGATTTCTGCTGCCTGTGCCGGGCAACTGCACACAGGGAGCACTGCCTCTGGGTTGATCCCTTCAGCTGCTGTGGGAAGAGCAGCCCTTGGAATGGCCTAGGGCAGTGGAGGTGGTTGCAGGTTAGCTGCGCTTGTTCACTGTGAGAACAGAGTCCCTACATGCTTCCCGGACTCTGCACCGGTTTCCTCTACCTGTGCTGGTCAACTGAGTGCAGGGGGCAGCCTCTCGGTTAATCCCCTGAGTTGCCATGGGCAGGGCGGCCCTCAGACTGGCATAGGGCAGTGGAGGTGGTTGCAGGCACACAGCACATGTTCACTGCTAGAATAAAGCCTCTTTGTGTCTTCCAGATTGTGTGCCAGTCTACGCTGTCTGTGTCGATTGACTGCTGGCAGGGAGCAGCCTCTGGGTCTGGTCTGCTTAGGTGCATGCTGGGAGAGGCCTCTGTGTGGTTGCTGTGGGTGGGGCTGCTCCCCGGTTGCTCCACAGCAATGGCGGGTCAGCCAGTTCACTTGAAGTGTTGGCTGGGGGGTGAATGAATGGCAGGCTGCTTAACACCCTGAGGGGCTTTGGTGCTGCGCTGCCATGTGGGGGTTTTGGGTGCCTGAAGTTCCTTAAAGTTCCCAGCCTGATGGGCTGAGTGTGCCAGTATGATTTTGTCCACCTGTTAAACCCCTGTCCCTTTAAGACTTTTAAAGCACCCACTTTACTTTTCTCCCAGGGGAGCCGGCTGTGGGAACCTGCGTGCAGTCTTAGTCTTGGATTTTGCTTTTCCATTCCTCTAATATTCAGTACACCATGCAATGTGTGTCTGTGCTTCGGGTGCTGATTACTAGGGCTGGTTATTTAGGAGTCCTGTGATTCCACTCCCTCCCTAGTCTGATTCTTGTCCTCCTGATGGTGAGCTGGGGTGGCGGAAGGGCTTGAGTCCCACCAGGTCACAGCTTTGTACTTTACCCTTTTCGTGAGATGTTGACTTCTCGCAGAATTGGATTTAGCCTGGCTGGTGTACTGTATCTTTTGGTCACTCTTTTAGGAATAGCTGTATTTTCTGTATTTTCAAAATATATATATGGTTTTCAGAGGAGATTTCCACCACCCTACTCACACCTCCATCTTGAGAATCTCCTCGATTCTCCTTTAGATTCTATTGTTAAGTAACAGGCTTTTTGTAAAACCTTTTGCTTTTTGTTCACAGGTCAATCCTCAAGTGTTTAGT
Organism: Manis javanica; assembly: GCF_040802235.1. Taxonomy (NCBI): domain Eukaryota; kingdom Metazoa; phylum Chordata; class Mammalia; order Pholidota; family Manidae; genus Manis; species Manis javanica. The sequence continues at coordinate 67,612,085 of NC_133166.1, forward strand.
ACATAATAGTACATCTCAGTAAATATTTGAATCAATATAATTTCACTACTTTTTTTGTTTAGATCATAGATTAATTTAAAGCCTTGCAAATAACACCAAAGCCTTACAAAAACCTTAAAGAAAATACATTAATATTTGACATAATCCATTTCTAATATAACATGCAACAATGCTTTTCAAACTTTTTATTAATGTATTATTGATATACACTCTTATGAAGGTTTCACATGAGAAAACAACATGCTTACCACATTTACCCATATTACTAAGTCCCCACTCATACCCCATTGCAGTCGCTGTCCATCAGTGTAATAATGCCACAGATTCACTATTTGCCTTCACTATGCTACACTGTTTTCTCCATGAACCCTCACAACATGTGACATAATACCATTCAATCCCCTTCCCCCCACTCCACACCTGCCCTCCTACACCCCTCCCCTTTGGTAACCACAAGTCCCTTCGTGGAGTATGTGAGTCTACTGCTGTTTTCTTCCTTCAGTTTTGATTTGTTGTTGTACTCCACAAATGAGGGAAATCAATTGGCACTTTCTCCACCTGGCTTATTTCACTAAGCATAATATCTTCCAGCTCCATCCATGTTGTTGCAAATGGTAGGATTTGTTTCTTTCTTACGGCTGAATAGTATTCCATTGTGTATATGTACTACATCTTCTTTATCCATTCAGCTACTGATGGACACTTAGCTTGCTTCCATATCTTGGCTATTGTAAATAGTGCTTGATAAACATAGGGGTGCATCTGTCTTTTTCAAACTCGGCTGTTGCATTCTGATGGTAAATTCCTAGAAGTGGAATTCCAGGGTCAAATGGTATTTCTAGTTTTAGATTTTTGAGGAACCTCCATATTGTTTTCCACAATGGTTGAACTAATTTACATTCCTACCAGCAGTGTAGGAGGGTTCCTCTTTTTCTGCATCCTCGCCAGCGTTTGATTTTCTTAGTCTTCTCGATGCTGGCCATCCTTACTGGTGTGAGGTGATATCTCATTGTGGTTTTAAATTGCCTTTCCCTGATGATTAGTGATGTGAAGCATCTTTTCATGTCTGTTGGCCATCTGAATTTCTTCTTTGGAAAATTGTCTCTTCATATCCTCCACCTATTTTTTAATCAGGTTACTGGCATTTTGAGAGCTGAGGTGTGTGAGTTCTTTATATACTTTGGATGTTAACCCCTTGTCGGATATGCCGTTTAGAAATATATTCTGCCATACTGTAGGATGCCTTTTTGTTCTGTTGATTGTGCTTGCCGTACAGAAGCTTATTAGTTTGATGTAGTCCCATGTGTTCATTTTTGCTTTTGTTACCCTTGCTCGAGGAGATGTGTTCAGAGAGAAGCTGGTCATGTTTATATTCAGGAGAGTTTTCCCTATGTTGTCTTCTAAGAATTTTATGGTTTCATGACTTACATTCAGGTCGTTGATCTACTTTGAATTTACCTTTGTGCATGGGGTTAAAAAATAATCCAGTTTCATTCTCTTGCATGTAGTGGTCCAGTTTTGCCAACACCAGTTGTTGAAGAGACTGTCATTTCCCCTCTGTATGTCCATGGCTCCTTTACCATATATTAATTGGCCATATACGGTTGGGTTTATATCTGGGCTCTCTAGTCTGTTCGATTGGTCTATTGTTCTGTTCTTGTGCCAGTGCCAAATTGTCTTGATTATTGTGGCTTTGTAGTAGAGCTTAAAGTTGGGGAGCATAATCCCCCAAGCTTTATTCTTCCTTCTCAGGATTGCTTTAGCTGTTTGGGGTATTTTGTGGTTCCATATGAATTTTAGAACGATTTGCTCTAGTTCACTGAAGAATGCTGTTGGTGCTGACAGGAATTGCATTGAATCTATAGATTGCTTTAGGCAGGATCACCATTTCAACAATATTAATTCTTCCTATCCATGAGCACGGGATGTTTCAATTTCTCTCATGAGTGTCTTGGAGTTTTGAAAGTATAGTTCTTTCACTTCCTTGGTTAGGTTTATTCCTAGGTATTTTATTTTTTTGATGCATTTGTGAATGGAATTGTTTTTCTGATTTCTCCCTCTGCTGGTTCATTGTTAGTGTATAGGAATGTAACAGATTTCTATGTGTTAATTTTGTATCTTGTAACTTTGTTGAATTCAGGTATTAGATGTAGTAATTTTGGAGTGGATTCTTTAGGGTTTTTTATGTACAATATCATATCATCTGCAAACAGGGACAGTTTAAGTTCTTCCTTACCGATCTGGATGCCCTTGATTTCTTTGTGTTGTCTAATTGTTGTGGCAAGGACCTCCAGAACTATGTTGAATAGAAGTGGAGAGAGTGAGTCCTTGTCATGTTCCCGATCTTAAAGGAAAGGTTTTTGGCTTCTCGCTGTTACGTATGATGTTGGCTGTGGGTTTGTCATATATAACCTTTGTTATGTGGAGATAATTGCCCTCTATACACATTTTGCTGAGAGTTTTTATCATGAATGGATTTTGAATTTTGTCAAATGCTTTTTTGGCATCTATGGAGATGATCACATGGTTTTTGTCCTTTTTGTTGATGTAGTGGATGATGTTGATGAATTTTCTAATATTGCACCATCCTTGCATCCCTGGAATAAATCCTACTTGATCATGGTGGATGATTTTTTGGATATATTTTTGAATTTGGTTTGCTAATATTTTGCTGAGGATTTTTGCATGTTTGTATACTGGGCATGTTGGTCTGTAATTTTTTTTTTGTGGCGTCTTTCCCTGGTTTTGGTATTAGAGTGATTCTGGCCTTGTAGAATGAGTTTGGAAGTATTCCCTCTTCTACTTTTTGGAAAACTGTAAGGAGGATGGGTATTAGGTCTTCACTACATGTTTGATAAAGTTCAGTGGTGAACCCATCTCTACCATAGGTTTTGTTCATAGGTAGTTTTTTGATTACCAATTTAATTTGGTTGCTGGTAATTGGTCTGTTCTGATTTTCTGTTTCTGGATCAGCCTTGAAAGGTTGTATTTTTCTAGAAAATTGTCTGTTTCTTCTATGTTATACAGTTTGTTAGCATATAATTTTTCATAATATTCTCTAATAATACTTTGTATTTCTGTGGTGTCTGTACTGATTTTTCCTTTCTCATTTCTGATTCTGTTTATGTGTAGACACTTTTTTTATCTTGCTAAGTCTGGCTCTGGGTTTATCTATTTTATTTATTTTCTCGAGGAACCAGCTCCTGCTTTCATTGCTTCTTTCTATTGTTTTATTCTTCTTGATTTTATTTATTTCTGCTGTAATCTTTATTATGTCCATTCTTCTACTGACTTGGGGCCTCATTTGTTCTTCTTTTCCTAGTTTCATTAATTGTGCATTTAGACTGTTCATATGGGTTGTTCTTTCCTGATGTAGGCTGGTTTTGCAATATACTTTCCTCTTAGCACTGCTTTAGCTGCATCCCATAGATTTTGAGGTGTTGAATTATTGTTTTCATTTGTCTCCATATATTGCTTGATTTGTTTTTATTTGTCATCGATCCACTGGTTATTTAGGAGCATGTTGTGAAGCTTCTATGTGTTTGTGGGATTTTTCATTTTCTTGGTGTAACTTATTTCTATTTTCATACCTTTGTGGTGTGAGAAACTGCTTGGTACAATTTCAATCTTTTTTAATTTACTGAGGCCCTTTTTTTTTGCCTAGTATATGATTTATTCTTGAAAATGTCCCATGTGCACTTGCAGAATGTGTATTCTGCTGCTTTTCAGTGGAGAGTCCTGTAGATGTCCTTTAGGTCCATCTGTTTAATGTGTTGCTCAGTGCCTCTGTCTCCTTATTCATTTTCTGTCTGGTTGATCTGTCCTTTGTAGTGAATGGAGCCTTGAAGTCTCCTAGAATGAATGCATTGCATTCTGTTAATTCTGTTAGTATTTGTTTCACATATGTTGGTGCTCCTATGTTGATGCACAGATATTTATAATGGTTATATCTTCTTGTTGGATTGACCCCTTTAATATTATGTAATGTCCTTCTTTATGTCTTGTGACTTTCTTTGTTTTGAAGTCTATTTTGTCTGATACTAGTACTGCAACACCGGGTTTTTTCTCATTCTTGTTTGCATGTGCGTATGTCTTTGGGCTTAAAGTGTTCTCCTGTAGGCAGCATATAGATGGGTCTTTTGTTTTCATCCATTCAGTGACTCTGTGTCTTTCGATTGGTGCATTCAGTCCATTTACATTTAGGGTGATTATTGATACGTATGTACTTATTGCTATTGCAGGCTTTAGATTCGAGGTTACCTAAGGTTCAGGGGTATCTTCCTTAGTATCTAACAGTGTAACTTAACAACTTACTATGCTATTACAAAAACAATGTGAACATTATGTTTTTCTCCTCCTTTTTCTTCCTCCTCCATTCTTTATATATTTCGTATCAGATTTTGTACTCTTTGTCTCTCCATTGATTGACTTTGGGTTAGTTGATTTAATTTTGCATTTGCTTAGTAATTAACTGTTCTACTTCCTTTACTGTGGTTTTATTACCTCTGATGACAGCTTTTAAACCTTAGGTACACTTCCGTCTATAGCAGCCCGTCCAAAATACACTGTAGAGGTGGTTTGTGGGAGGTAAATTCTCTCAGCTTTTGTTTATCTGGAAATTGTTTAATCCCTGTTTCAAAGTTAAAAGATAATATTCCTGGATAAAGTACTCTTGGTTCAAGGCCCTTCTGCTTCATTGCATTAAATATATCGTGGTACTCCCTTCTGGCCTGTAAGGTTTCTGCTGAGAAGTCTGACGATAGCCTGATGGGCTTTCCTTTGTATGTGATCTTATTTCTCTCTCTGACTGCTTTTCATAGTCTGTCCTTATCCTTGATCTCTGCCATTTTATTTATTATATGCCTTGGTGTTTTCTTCCTTGGGTCCCTTGTGTTGGGAGATCTGTGTACCTCCATGGCCTGAGAGACTATCTCCTTCCCCAAATAGGGGATGTTTTCAGCAATTACCTCCTCAAAGACATTTTCTATCCCTTTTTCTCTCTTCCTCTTCTGGTACCTCTGTAATGTGGATATTGTCCCATTTGGATTGGTCATGCTCTTCTCTCAATATTCTTTCATTCTTAGAGATCCTTTTTTCTCTCTGTGCCTCAGCTTCTTTGTATTCCTCTTCCCTAATTTCTATTTCATTTATCGTCTCCTCCACCATATCTAATCTGCTTCTGAAATCTTCCTTTGTATGTTTCATTTCTGATACTCTGTTCTATAAAGATTGGATCTCTGACTGGAATTCATCCCTGAGTTCCTGAATATTTTTCTGTACCTACATTAGCATGTTCATGATTTTTATTTTGAAATCTCTTTCAAGAAGATTCATGAGATTGATTTCATGAATGTATTTATAATTTTGCTTTGGATCAGGTTCCTTTGATGTTTTGTATTTGTATGTGGCGACCTCTAGTGCCCATAAGCTCTACTCTCTGGAGGTGCTTAGCCCCTGGAATAATGTCGAGGGTTGCAGTTGAGTGGTGTTGGTGTCTGGGGGAGGAAAGAGGTGTTTCCTGCTTTCCAGCTGCTATGGCTGTCTCCACTGCCAGAACCAGTGGGCCGAGCACACAAGTATAAGCCTCTATGCTTTGTTTGTAGCTGCTGTAGGCGTGGCTTCCCTCTGGCTGGCCTAACCAGAGCAGGTTTTGCTGGTTTGCATGCTAGGTGCAGTCTGGCGCAGTCCTCTTTCCTGTTGCTGTTTCAGGATTAGTTGTACTAATAATATTTTCATATTACATTTTCCAGGTTGGCAGAAAGGCACAGCAGCCTGTGTATCACAGGGGGTGGGCCTTGGAGCTGGGTAGCCAGCCAGGGAGCTGGAGCGCCTGAAGATCATGAAAGTTCCCAACCTGCTGGGCAGAATACACCCAGACAATTACACAACAGCAGTAAGCTCTGTGCAATCCTAGCCTCTTTACCAGCCCTCTCGCTGTTAGGAAGTCTCTCAGACTGCCCGCCTTTCTTTTGCCTCAGAGCAGCTGGATATGGACCCCTGATTTCCAGAAGTAGCAGGAATTTCAGTCTCTCCAGGTATTCTGCCTGTCTTAGCTTTTCCAGCCCCCCTAATCATGAGAGCACCATGTTATGTAAGTTTGTACTCCCAGATCAGATCTCCAGAGATAGATGTTCAGCAGTCCCAGGCCTCCACTCCCTCCCTACACCATTTTTCTTCTTCACGCCGGTGAGCTGGGGTGGGGACAGGGCTTGGGTCCTGCCAGGCCACGGCTTTGGTACATTACCCTGTTTTGTGAGGTTTATTTTCTCCAGGTGTATGCAGTCTGGTGCAGTCCTCTTTACTGTTGCTCTTTCAGGATTAGTTGTATTAATAATATTTTCATATTACATTTGGTTTGAGGAAGCCTCTGTTGTGATCACCTCTTATGCCATCTTCAATCCCTCTCTCAAACCTTTCTGATGTGACAATGTGCATATTCCCCCAGGCATGTGCACATGTGTTTACTTATATATATACATTTCTCTAACTTTTATGTATAATAACTCATTCAAAATATAAATTTACAAATGGTGAAATAAAGGTATGACTGAAAAATAGTTTACAAATTATTTGTACTTATCAGTACTTATTTTTATTATATGGTTTCCTTTATTAACAGTACAAAAACTCCTTTTCTGGATACTTGGTTTTTTTCTTGAGGTTCTACTTTTTTACTAAAGTATACCACACATTTAGAAATGTATACAAAGTCTAAGTATATAGCTGTTGAATATTCACAAAGTAAACATATCCATGTTACCAGCACCCAAATTAAGAATTATAGCAACACTCCAAAACCCCGTGTGACTCCTTTCAGCCTCTACTGACTTGTAATAGTTTTGTTTTTAATTTCATAGACACAGAATCTTTTGGTTTGTATTTTATGTGTGTCTGCCTTCCTTTGCTTAACATCTTTTAAGACTAATCTGTTACTACATGGAGCATTTCATTGCTGTATTGTATTCCATGAAAGACTATACCACAATTTATTGATCCATTCTGTTAATGGACACTTGGGTTGTTTCTAGTATATGACTTGAGTGAGTATCCTGCTAGAAAAACAGTTACACTCTTGGCAAATGTGTACATCTTTCTAGTTATACTTAAATTGGAATTTAAATCGGGCATGTCAATGATTGGAGCTATTAGGTACTGACAGTTTTCCAAAGTGATTGTAACCAATTTAACTCCACATCTGATTAGGATGCTTAATGCCTTGAGAGTTTTCATGGTTTCACACTATATGGAATCAACATTTCAATTTTAGGTACACTTTCCTAGATTTTAAAATAGCATTCCTAAAAAGTTCAGTTGTTTTTGACTGATTCTTGTCAGATCCAATTATAGGTTGTCACTGTTTCCACCTTGTTATGTGGCTGATGAAGAGTCTATATCAAAGTTAGAAGTGTCAGCCCTATCTTTTCCTCATTTGCTTGTGATTTGTTATTATTGTCTTCAAGCTGGCTTCTTTGCAGGAATTTCTAAAAGCCAAGCCTACATTGTGAAGGTGATTTTCATTAACTAGGTAAACAGTCTACTGAATCACAAAGATGAGTGAGAGTGCCATTTTGCACTCCACCCCCCACCATGACATCTTACTCTTCCCTCAGATGCCAACCTGAAGACGAAATGAAAAATGAGCACTTGATAAAAGGACCAAGAAGGATGCCAGAGTCCACCACTCTGGCACGTCTTAATTTGTTTCTGCTGTGGGTGAGGGCTCTAGTATTTTCATTCCAAGTCCCCAAAGTTTGGGGTCTACTGGAGCAGTGATTCTTATTATTCTTGAATCAATACATTTCTTGTGATGAAAGCTAAGGAATCCCTCCACAGAAAAAATACAAACAATATCTGTACACAATTTCAGGGGATTTATCAATTCTTTAAGTCTATCTGGCCTCATATTAAAAATCCTTACTTAGAATTCAAAATGATTTTCTAATTAGAAGGATGGCAGAGGGTTATTAGGAACTACAAATCTATTTCACTTAAAATTAATTTCTCTTTAACAAGCAATGAACAAAAAGCAGCAAAGGCTGCCTTTGTTGCATGTACTGTTTGGTAGGAAATCCAGATAACAAATAACATACATCTAAAATATAACATCAAGCACCGTTAAGTGTCATATAGAAAAAAATAAGAGCAGGGTAAGGAAAGATACTTCCACAGGGTCTCAATCTGCATGTTTGCATGTAAGGGAGAAAGGGAGCAAGTGTGCATGAGGGCATGAGCACAAAAACAGGTGAGGCAGGGAGGAACTCTCTGAGGAGGTGACACAGGAGTACAGACATGAATGAGATGAGGGCTGAGACCTGACTACCTGGAGGAACAGCTGAGGGAACAGAGTATGTGCTTGACTTGCTTGAGATAGTAAGCAGGCCACTACTGTTCTGTTTGAGTGACAAAAGGAAGAGTGGCAGGTAAAAAGGTCAGGAGGAGTACCCACTGCCAAACCATCAGCTAAAGCTAACAAATACAGCATTACAAGTTAATTCTTTGAGACTAATTCTCATAAGCAAGCAAGTAATAAAATTCTAATGATGACTGGGCTAATAAACTATCACAGTGGGAATTTCATTTAACAACAGTTATCAAATTAAAAACATATATTTCTTTAATTTCTCTAGGCAAATCCATTTTTCTCTTTACTTGGAATTCAGGGAATGATTACATTTTTTTTGAGAGGGCATCTCTCATATTTATTGATCAAATGGTTGTTAGCAACAATAATATTCTGTATAGGGGACTCAATGCACAATCATTAATCAACCCCAAGCCTAATTCTCAACAGTCTCCAATCTTCTGAAGCATAACGAACAAGTTCTTACATAGTGAATAAGTTCTTACATGGTGAACAGTGCAAGGGCAGTCATATCACAGAAACTTTCAGTTTTGATCACGCATCATGAACTATAAACAATCAAGTCAGATATGATTATTCATTTGATTTTTATACTTGATTTATATGTGAATCCCACATTTCTCCCTTATTATTATTATTATTTTTAAATAAAATGCTCAATTGGTAGGCAGATGCAAGATAAAGGTAGAAAACATAATTTAGTGCTGTAAGAGGGCAAATGTAGATGATCAGGTCTGTGCCTATAGACTAAGTATTGATCCAAGCTAGACAAGGGCAACAAAACATCCACGGATGCAGGAGATTTCTCTCAAAACAGGGGGGTGAGGTTCTAAGCCTCACCTCTGTTGATCCCCAATTTCTCACCTGATGGCCCCCCTGCGACTGTGCCTGTCTTAGGTTGTTCCTCCCTTGAGGAATCTTACCCATCTCTGGCTAACCAGTCATCTTCCGGGGTGATTACATTTTTATATTATTTTTTTTCTCCCCAAATATCAAAGCAATATATTTCAGAACATTTTACACAGGATGGTATAAGAAGGATTAAACCATTATATGATGTACCTTATCATAATACTGCAGCCTGGGTGTGGACACAAACTCCCCATCCTCTGAGCGAATCAAACGATCCAAGAATTCCTCTTTGCCTACTTCAGATGCCGCCTGGCAGAAGCATTCCAGAGCCTGAAGAAATAGAAGAATCCAAAGTGACTTCTAATGGACTATTCCAATGCTAGCTGCTGTAAATCAGGGGTTTGTGTGCCAAGGAAAGCCAAAAACAAAAAATTATTTAAGACCGTTGACTACATTCACAGTTTCTGCCATTCTAAATTCTGTCTGATGCATTATTATTTTTCTTTATCTCATTTTTACATAAATGCTACTAAAAAATAAACTTTCATAAGACAGATAATTGATGGACAGATAAATATGTAATAAAGCACGTGTAATACAGTATGTTAACATTTGTAGAATTGTTGTAAAAGTCTAAACTTTTCTGTATGTTTAAAATTTACATTAATAGGATGTAACTGAGTAACAAACTTCTCTGGGTCCTCACTAATCTGCCAAGTACAAGAAGCTGTACAGTCTCACAGGTGTATCATGCCCCTCACTGGCACTAGCAGGCTTTACCTAGAGGAATTTATGCCTCCCATCCCCTTCAGCCCAGTTATTGGAAATTAAGTGTCCTCCTTGCACTAGAGTTTGTTCATCATACAAACGCAGTCTACCTTCTGCCCTTCTCCTGTAACCAGGTAACATTGTCCCAGCATAAATCGACAGGAACCAACATTTACTTGACACCAGGGATGCAGCAGTTGAATATAATCCTTAAAAGCATAAAAGGTGTTTTCTGATTAGCAAATAGATACTTAAGGAAGACACTCATTTCCAGGTTCTTCACAGAGAATCAACACAAATCTATTTCTGTGTTGACTGACTGCTACAAATCTATTTCAGTATAAATTCATTTCTCTTTAACAAGCAATGAACAAAACTCTGAAGGCTGCCTTTGTTGCATTTACCTTTTAGTGGGAAATCCAGATAACAAATAACACATAGATATCTAAAATACAACATCAAATATGGTTAAGTGTCATATAGAAAAAAACAAAGCAGGGAAAGGAGAGAGACTGCCCATAGTGTCTCAATCTGCATGTACGCGCACGTATGGGAGAAAGCAATCAACCCAAAAGTTGTATTTCTTCAAATCATCTGAAGATTAAAACCTAATCCTGTCAATCTACTCTTGCATTAGGTAAGTTACCGTAAGGAAGCAAACATGACTCCTGTAACACCAGTACACATGTAAACGTGCATTCACCTTCCATGTTAGCAATTGTCCTGTTTTTGGTATATACTGGTTCACTGACTAGATTCCTGTAAAGGATTTATATGAAGACAATGGTGTGTTTGTTTTAGTATAAAGAGAACCTAATAGAAGTAATAAAAGAAAAAAGATATTCTAGGGGGAAAAAAATATTAGGAATCATACTGTCAAGCGAGAAGTAAAGAAAACCTCTCTGGGTTATGTTTTGGTACAATCAGTTTTAAATTATTGTGGTTCTTATTATCAGCCCAATTAAAATACAGGTAACATTTACAAAGAAAAAATTTCAGAAATCCCATTCTTCACAAGAATGATTAAATCTGAAATACTCAACAATACTCACCTGCAATTGTACATACTGACAATTTCCCATCAAACATTCTAAAAAGAGACAACCAGGATTGCTAGGCCATCTAGCCACTGGATAAGGAGATTTACATTTTCTTGGCAAAACATAAATATACACATTGGACAGCAAACTCCATAAACTGGATTAATTTTTTATAAAGAAGGTAAAGAAAAGGTAGCAGAGCACATGCTGTTTCCACACAATTTCGTAACCTTAATATTAGACAAACACATTGGAAAGGTTATATACTAGGAGCCTAGTCACCTGGCTTAGAACTTAATTCTATGGGGTAAAGCATGTATTCCATCCCTGGGTGGTCATTTCCAGTTTTAGCTGGTATACTGCACAAGCATACTGTTGGTGCCAGGGGATACCTAGCACCTAACAAAGGAGTTGGCATATAGAGCCATTCAATAAGTATTTGGTGAATATATGTATTAAATGAGACCTAGGTATTAAAAGTGTATGCACCAATACAATCTGGCTCAACTCATGAGCAAAACACAAAATTAAATAAAATACAAATTGGGATCATATCTGAAAATAACTATTATCATTTCTTGTTGGGGGAATAAACACCCAACTTCATTAAAATCTTCATGACACAGGCAGAATAAGAGCCTTAGACTATTTAGATACAAGAAACTCTTCAACTAGCTTTTAAATAAAAGGATACAAAAGCTGCAATAAATAATTGGTAATTGCAGTAGTCATTTCAGGCCAATTCAACCCAGTTTGGCTCAGAGGTGCTTTTGGCTGAGAGAAGAGATGAGATATAATGTGTTTTCTCGCAACATCTTGGAAGAATAATTCCACAATTGTCTGAGGGCTAGATACTTTTAAAAAAGAAAAAGGTAAGACAATTACCAACTTATGATGGTAACATCAATTTTCATTTCAGATAGTCTACCAATTCACTTTATGCCTGTAACAAAGAACATTTCAAAATATGAAATGCATCATGGGTGTAATCAATGGCAATATAAATAAAACCAGTTTGTAAACTGTGAAGTACTGTAAGAAATGCAATAAAAAGCCACTTAAATCAACATGTCATTTCTGTTCACTTATATTACTCCTCCAGATCCATCCATGTTGTTGCAAATGGTGGATTTGTTTTCTTCTTACACCTGTGTGTCCCCTACAAAGTGTTTACAATAAATACAGTCCCAAGATTCTAAGTTTCATATGAAAACAACATAAAATATATTCTCCGTAAGTAAAAAAATCTTTTTTATAATTTTGGATAATTTTTTTAAAATTAAGGCATCATTGATACAGTCTTATGAAGGTTTCACATGAGCAACATTGTGGCTTCAACATTCACCCATATTGTCAAGTCCTCCCCCTGACACCACTGCAGTCAGTCTTATCAGCATAGTAAGATGCTGTAGATTCATTACTTGTCTTCACTGTGCCATACTGCCTTCCCTGTGACCTACCTACATTCTGAGTGCTAATTATAATGTCCCTTAATCACCTTCTCCCTCCCTCCCCACCTCTCCTCTTTGGTAACCGCTAGTCCCTTTTTGGAGTCTGAGAATCTGCTGTTGTTTTGTTCCTTCAGTTTTGCTTTGTTGTTATACTCCACAAACGAGGGAAGTCATTTGGTACTTGTCTTTCTCCACCTGGCTTACTTCACTGAGCATAATACCCTCTAGCTCCATCCATGCCGTTGCAAATGGTGGATTTGTTTTCTTCTTACGGCTGAATAGTATTCCATTGTGTATATGTACCACATCTTTATCTGTTCATCTACTGATGGACACAAGTTGCTTGCACATCTTGGCTACTGTAAATAGTGCTGCAATAAACATTGGGGTGCATATGTCTTTTTGGATCAGGGAATCTTGTTTTCTTCAGGTAAATTCCTAGGAGTGGAATTCCTGGATCAAATGGTATTTCTATTTTTAATTTTTTGAGGAACCTCCATACTGCTTTCCACAATGGTTTAACTAATTTACATTCCCAGCAGCAGTGTAGGAGGGTTCCCCTTTCTCTGCATCCTCTCCAGCATTTGTTGTTCCTAGTCTTTTGGATGTTGGCCATCCTAACTAGTGTGAGGTGATACCTCAATGTAGTTTTAATTTGCATTTCTCCGATGATTAGTGATGTGGAGCATCTTTTCATGTGTCTGCTGGTCATCCAAATTTCTTCTTCGGAGAAGTGTCTGTTCAGATCCTCCGCCCATTTTTTAATTGGGTTATTTGTTTTCTGGGTTGGGTGCTGAGTTGTGTGAGTTCTTTATATATTTTGGATGTTAACCCCTTATCTGGTAAGTCATTTACAAATATATTCTCCTATATTGTAGGGTATCTTTTTGTTCTGCTGATAGTGTCCTTTGCTGTACAGAAGCTTTTTAGTTTGATGTAGTCCCATGTGTTCATTTTTGCATTTGTTTCCCTTGCCCGAGAAGATGCATTCAGGAAAAAGTTGCTCATGTTTATTATATTCAAAAGAGTTTTGCCTATGTTTTCTTCTAGGAGTTTTATAGTTTCATGGCTTACATTCAGGTCTTTGATCCATTTCGAGTTTACTTTTGTGTATGGACTTAGACAATAATCCAGTTTCATTCTCTTACATGTAGCTATCCAGTTTGCCAACACCATTTGTTGAAGAGGCTATCATTTCTCCCATTGTATACATGGCTCATTTATCAAAGTACACAGTAAATTCTAAAAATGTTTTTGTTGAATTAATCACTGGAGCATCAGTATACAATGGCAAAGTAGCATTGTCTATATATCTGCAATACCCTTAAATTATGCCTGATTGAGGCCTGTGGTTTCTTGGACTCCTTTGTCGCAGCTAGAGATTCAGACCATAGCTTGCTTATACCCTCCTGAAGTGAAGGCAGAGCTTAGCCAATCTTTTCACAGCAAAGGTGACAAGAGATCACTTTAATAAATATGCAATAAATGTCAAATTTAAAATCAAATGCATACACAGTCCAGTACTTACCAAACTTATTTGCCATTAAAGCACCAGAGTCAGTTAGTTCCAGTACTGCTAAGTGTTGGAGATTAGATTCCCTGTGAGAAAAAGGAAAGATAGCTTAATAAATTCTTCTATGCAAACATTACTTCAACAAGTTTGCCAATCAATCACTGCCAATGTAACTAGTAAGTTGCACATAAAAGCTCCACTGAAAGCGCGCGCGTGCGCGCACACACACACACACACACACACACACACTCTCTCTCTCTCTCTCTCTCTCTCTCTCTCTCTGGAAAACATGTCATAATTTAGAGCAATGAGAAGACAGAGCAGAGATTTCCTAGACCTGCCATGAAAAGCCTTACCTTGCTGCATACAGGATCATTTCTCTTACTGAAAATGTGAATCTTGTAAGTAATGGATTTTTTTCTCTTCTTTTGCTTATAAAGAAGCTAAGCCTACCTTTAATAATTAGTGTGTTTTTGTGTGTGGTCTAACTTCCCTGTGACCTCATCTCAATATTCTGCATCCAACAGGATTTATCTTTATGTCATACACATATATAATATATAGTAGTAAATACATATTTTTATTTTTGTAAGTTGCCTTCAACTTTCAGAAAATGATGCATCTAAAAGCTTTCTGGATTTCAAAGGAAAGTCATATTATAGCATGTTTACAATTTTCAGACAATGAAAAAATAAACTATTTTAAAAATAATCAGAATAATGAAACTCACAGTGTGTCAACTGGAACATCAGTTGCCAAGCACTGACTTCCCCACTTAATGAGGTAATAAGATAAGAGTAGGGGAGCTGTTCGATGTAGTAGGTCTTGCTGAGCTTGAAAGAGCTGACCAGGTCCCAAAATCACCTACACATGACGGGTGGGTAGGGAGACAGTAAACAACAATTAGTAGTAACTCTTAAGGTTCATGTGGAGTTATAGTAAACAAACACAGTTACAAAGGGTATACAAAAAAGCAACATACACACATAGAAAAACCCATATATACCTATTATATTCAGATGGCAGGTGGCAAAATATCTAACCAAACACTTAACAGTATAAAAATAATCAAAAACAGCTATCAAGTCATTGGAGCTGATGGTGAAAAAGAAAATAAGAAAAAGCTTTAACTTTCATTAAATCTGTAGTTTTAGAATTCAAGATGGGTAATGAGGAAATCTCTTTCTAATGGTTCTAGTCTTGGGTAAAAACAGATATGACCATTAGAAAAAAATTCAGCAATGTTATTAAAAGCTTTAAATTGTGTGAGGCCTGTGATCAATCAAAATCAATTCTAGTTCTGAGAATTTATCCTGGAGATACAATCAAAGATGTACAGAAAGTCATAGCTGTAAGGAAAAGCTGGCAACGACCTGGGTGGCCACAAGTGGGACTGGCTGAATAAATTAAGTTGTACTAGGTAACTATTAAAATTAAGTTGTAGGAGAATATTTAACAACCCTTGAAAATGCTGCTGAGATTTGTAAAGTGTAAGAATAAACACAGATTACAAAAAACACTATGAAGTATATCCTAATTTTAGAAATAAACTTTCTACATAGAGAAAAGCACATACACAAAATGCGAACAGTGGTCATCACTGGGTAGATGACTACAGAATTTTTTTTTGTTTACAGATAATGGCTTACATTAAAGGTTCTACAATGAACATCTTTTACTTCTGTGTTTAGAAAAAACAACAATGGTTATAACTAAAAACAGCAACAAAACCCCTGGAGAAATAGAAGAATCTACAAAGATTGATAAGAACTTAGTAAGGGCTGCCCTAAGTGAGACTCTCAGAAAAGGTTCGTTTTTCCTTCGGTGGTCCTAAATAAATCACTTTCCTAAATACTTTTCCTTATTTTTACCAGAAATTCTACCAGTATCAATGTATTTGAGTTAGTAAATTCTGATTTAAATAGTATAAATACCTCTGGGAGCCCCAAAGGACTTTCAGTTATTTATATGTTAACATGAACTGGTTTAAAACAGATTGTTTCCTTCTCAGGCTCGGAGGAAATTACCAGCTGAAAGACAAATGGGACCTCTGCCTGTAGGCAGAAAGGTGGTTTTTTAACATGGAACATTCAGGAGGATAGGAGACAAGAAGAGTCTCGTAGCCTAAGAACAGGATGGAAAAGTAAGCACAGAACAGAGTTGGAAGGACCCCAAAGACAAACTCTGCAGTCTCTGAACTCTATTTAGGATAAATCCTGTCCTGCAGAGAATTCTTTTTCCTCTTCCTCTCTCCTCCATGCTGAATGGTACCCTGCTATCATATCCAAAGTAGTACTAACACTACTAAATTTTGGAAGAGCCAACCTGGGAAATTTCCCCACCACTATACATGCAAAGATTAAGAGTAAAACAATCTGCTTCATATCTGTTCTGTAACTTTAGATCATGATGTTTACTCATTCTTAATTCAACAAATATTTATAGAGCACCTATTGCAGGCCAACCACGGGAGACAGAGCAACAAACAAAGACAGTCTCTGTGCTCATGGAGCTGACACTCTGCTACGCACCTGCAGGTTTAGATCAAATTTTAGATTTTGTAAGTTTTCCCTCATGTAGTACTTACTGCATCTCCTAGCCTCATTAATAGCTGCTGTAAGATCAAAAGGTCTCGGCAGATGAGGAAACGAGTACTGGCAATTTTACACACACCTCTGCACACAAGATACCCTGCTGTGCTACCACCATAGAGCTGGGAAAGATTGATGCGAATATTCAAAGGCTGAGCTGTAATAAAAAAAAAGTTAAATGTATCATTGTTTTTCTCCTTTAAATCAAAAAGGCTCATTTGTTGTTTTGTTTTTTACCTGGATTGAATCCCTTTTCCATCTCCACTTCTGTTTCATAATCCATTTCCCGTAAAAGTAGTCCAATAGCATGGATTGGGTTCTTAATCTCTTGCAGTTTACTACAAATATCCTCCATCACATTTTCTCTATAAGGACAATACGAAACTCCTATTACTACTGAGAATATATATGACAGACTCTGTATGTACTGTAATTTACATGTTCTGTGAAACAGGAAAACCAGCCACATAATAAAGGAATGGAGATAACCACTCTCGCGTAGAAGATACTTTTACTACACATACAGATGTTCCCAGAAATGACAAGATAGAATGAATGTGAGAAAAATATATTTATATTTCAGAATTTATAGCTCAGTTAATAGTTTATAGCCAGATCATAATTTATGAGTCTGTTCCAAAACTGAATTCATGTGTTAAACTTTGTTTAAAAGTTGAAACACCCATTTAGAATCATTGCAACTTATTTTAAGTCACTACTTTGTACATACTAGAACATACATTAAAAATGTGACTTTGGCACTAAAAACTGCTAAATTTTCATTAGGAAATGCACTTTACCCTAAATTCTCCTTACACATCAATAGTGATCAAATCTTCCAGAATCTGTTCTGCAGCCTTTTCTGGAGACTGTAGATTGTAACACCTCATTTCCATCATTACTGACATATCCATAGTTACTGACTCTCCAATCAGTCGTAGACATTTTATAAGACATATGACATCCCGAGCAACATCCACATCTGTGAATAAGAGAAAGTTAAGTCAAGTCAGTGAAGAGCTACTGAATAATACATTAAAATATTAATCATTAAATGCCAAAGATCTATCTGAGGTCTTAGAGATGGGTAGGCCTCTTCACTTTTCATTAAAATATCTATGATAAGGTAAATTGACTAGGAAAGGTCAAAGTGGCAATGTATTTTTGCATCCATCTGAAACAAACCATAGGGTTCATGTAGGAAGGTTTACAAAATTACTATGAATATGAATGTAACAATCACTATTACCATCAGATATAGTTGTCTCATCCTCTGTCAAAAGGTTCTCATCAGGCAGGAGATACAAATGATCCACTAAGGAGGAAGGCACAAGGAAAGACAGATACCCCTGGAAATACAAACCTTCTAGTTAAATTTTTTTTCAGTGAATGTTTAAATAATCGAGACCTGAATTTTATCACAAGGAAACACTAGACAAATCCAAATTGAGGGACACTCTACAGAACAGCAACGTACAGTGTTTAAAACAAGTCAATGTCATGAAAGATAAAGAAAGACTAACAATTCAAGATTAAGCTAAAGAAACACAAAAACGAATATATGCAAAATCTTGGATTAGATTCTAGATCAAGAAGAAAAATTATGGGCACAACTGGTAAAATCTGAATATAAACTGTATAATATTATATCAATGTCAAATTGCCTGACCTTTAAATTGTGATGTGATTATGTAAAAATAGTTCTTGTTCTTAGATACATACTAAAATATGTAAAGATAAAAGCAACTTGTATGTTTACTACTAACAACTCTCAAGTGGCTCAGGAAGAAAAAAATATATTTGTAGAAGGAAGGAAAGCAAGTGGAAGTTAACAATTGTTGAATCTGGGTGAAGGGTATATAGAAGTTCTTTGTGTGATTCTTCTAACTCTTACCTTAAGTTTGAAATCACTTCATTATAAAAGTAAATAAACACAAGTATAAATAATGTGGAAGCTATCTAAATACAAATAAACTTTATTTTTAGAAAAATAAAGTTCTACAAGCTAACAACCCGCAACAGACTAACACTCCGAAAGACCCACTGAGCTGCCAAAAGGAGTCCCTCTGTATGCTTCAACTTTCTTACTTTTTTCAGCAGGCACATCATGTTTGTGTGTGGATTCAAATGCAGGGCAAGAGGATGAGAGAGGGCTTCTTGATACTGAAGACAACAGGCATAGAACTTGTACCAGAATTCCTGTTGTAAATTTCGAAACTCCTCCTGGGAATATTCATACTCTGTTACACTTCCTTGGAGCTGGCAATGAAAAAATGATAAATTCTAACATTTGGGATTTTTTCTCCACCAAAACTTAACTGTCTAATATCATTCTTCTAAGTTACAGCCAAATGTTACCTTATATGTTACATGCCACAGACTATATAATTCTTTAATTAAAAAATTTAAACATTTATAGTTCCTACTAACAAGGTCTAATGAACAATCTGAACAATTCCTTAGTACTAGTCTGCCTTATGTCAAAACGGAAAAAATCACCATCCTTTCTTTGCCCACATCTTACCTCACTTTCAACAGCTAACGTAACTTCTTTCTTTAGTTCACTCCAGGAAAGATCTAAATTCCTCTCAGTTCTTCGACAGAAAATCTAGAATTAAAAGACATTTTAGGATATTATATACTACCCCAAAGCTGAATTAAAAATATTCCAGTTTAGAAGACATTGAGGTGATATATTATACAATAGAGACTGCACAAGCCTGGAATACACATTTACTCCTAACACCATGCCAATAATTTCTATTAAGTGAAATTATAACAAGTTTGAAATAGTTTCTAAAGACCAGAATAAACTACAGAAATCCATAAATCTGTTAAGAATTACAGTAGGGTACATTTAGATTATTACAAAAAGCAAAAGGAAACAGAAAGGTTTTCAGCCAGAAGGAAGTATAAGATGATGCAAAACATACACATCCTGAGACTGGCAGGAACACAAGCTAGAGTGGTGATGTGGCTGGGTACTTTACTAGGGGTGATTCTCATGAAGGATAGCATTTGGTAAATGCCTTAGTGATTAATTACTCAGTGCACAAGAGATATTACATTTGATCATTATTAACAAGGAAGAAGTTCTGATGAGATGAGAGAAAAAGTCACCTTAGGAGAGTGACCAGGTCATCCTAAAGTTTTATCAGAAAGAAAGCAGAATAGAAAACATGCAATAGTAAGATATTCACAAATGTACCTAGAAAAGTCAAGAGTCTGGGAACTACATCACCTGAGAGAAAGTTAAGGAAGTGGATGTATTTAGACTATAGAAAGACAACATGGGAAAATTGTTAAATTATTTGAAGGATGCCTTATAGAAGAGAGACATGTTCTATGAAGTTCCAGAGGAAGGAAGCCACCAAAAGTATGAGGGTTAAATTTGTTCCAATACTGGGAAGAACTTTTAAATGACACAGTTTGGGAACAATAGATAACTCACATCAGCGCAAGTGAGAAACTAGTCATCGGAGGCAGACAACTAGAAGCTAAATGGCTGTCTGTCAGAGAAGCCTCAAAAGATCTTTTGAGGAAAGATTAGGAGATTCTCAGGGACCTTTCAATTCTGTGAGTGATTGCTCCATTTTAAAATCCATAAAGATAACTGGAAGCCTAGGTGACTTGAAACAATTATTTTGTAAAGCATCAAGTGTCTCTTAAACCATTTGACTCTGAAGCTTAGATTTTGAGTTTTCTTAAACTGAACTCACTGTACTAACAAAAGGGTAGAAACAATACCATCAAAACTAACCAAGAAAACATTCTGGTTTTAAGTGTAGAGATTATATACCATGTAGTATGGTATCTTTTTATAATAGTGTAGGCACAAGTTTCTCTTTTTACGACTGACATGCTTCATTAATTATTGGGCAAGTGCCTCCAACCTCATCTCCCTGCTGAGAATCTTACTTAGTGGGAAAACACATTTAAAAAATTAGAATAGAGTTTATGAACACATGTATATGCAATTGCAAAAATATGTTTGGTGTTTAGTATATGCAACACAAAAATTACTAGTAATCATTAATTACTCAATAATAGTAATAAAATAAGAGACGGTCTTAAAAAAAATTAAGTATTTTCATGCTGACCTGTAAAGCTTTACATAAAGCTGCATTTATGAAACGTCCTGGTGTAAATAGACTTTGCAAGTACATCTCCTGTTAGAATATTAAAACAAAAGTTAATATTCTAAAAAGATAAAGTTTGGGAAAAGTTGGAGAATTTGACACATTAGCACCTGAGTTTGAGTTTCTATTATGTGAATATGGTCCTAAAATACTTGAGCAATAATAAGTAGTAGGGCATTCCGTATTTTTACACTGAAGTGACAAATGCAATGTCTTTTAGTCAACTAGATGTACTATACTGAAAATAGTGTAGTCCTCATGGAGCACCTCATTGGGATCCACTGGAAAACTGGTAAATCTGGGTGAAGGGTATATACAGAAGTTCTTTGTGCTATTCTTGTAACTCTTTCATTATGTTTGAAATCACTTCATTATAAAAGTAAATAAACACAACTAAGTATAAATAATGTAGAAGCTTTCTAAATACAAATAAACTATATTTGTTGAGCTTGTCAAATGACAATCTTAAGCTGAACAGGCAGCACCAGGTTTATTGGTGATACATGCTGGTGAGAGGATAAACTAAACTGGTTCCCTCACCATTCACAAAGTACTTTTATGGCTGACATATAAAAAAGGAACCAAGAAGAATAAGCATTATATATAAGACAAAAAACTGCAATAAGCTCTCACAAGTGGAGAAATGAAGTAGAGAGATAAAGTGGGAAGTCTCATATTGCCTAATTATTTTGACCAAATTTCATAAACTAGATTTGCCAGTATGTAGCAAACCTGACCGACCTTCGTTAAAGTTTCCCTCCTTCTACTGAGGTTCTGGGGGATGACAAAGACCAAAATGAAGGAGAAAAACAAAGATTTTAATCATTAGCATATGATTTTGGCTTTTAGATACTAGTCAAGTGCCAACAAACTCTTGGTATTAAAAATTTAGCAATATTCAATTTCAGTTACTTAAAGTGAGTTTTCCAATCCTACAAATAATCATTGTTTCTAATCCAGAGGTCACAATCTTTAATCTCATTTTAACATCAACGTGTCAACAGAAAGCTCTTCTTCCATTTATCCTGAGGGTGTCCCTGAAAAACAGGGAGACTGGCTTGTTTTGCTCTCTGCTACATTACCTTTTAAAGTCATTTTCACCAGAGCATATACCTCTACCAGAATTTACCTTATTATATGCATGTACCCACATGATTAGTATAGTGACATCTAAAATCCATTTTCCCTTTACTAACAAATTCTTTATTTCCTCTCAGGGGAACCATTCCTTCTCCACCTATGCCCCACAACAGCAAGGCCCAGGATGGACATGTTTCTCACGCCAAGCCAGATTATTCTATTCCTTCTGATCAGTGACTATGTCAAGAATTTGCACATTCCTCAAGCCAGGCCAGTGAGTGTCCATTTCAAGACCTGGGATAGAGGTATTCTCTTCATTGTGGGGTTGCTCAGTTCACAGAGCCTGAGAATAAATCCAAGGAGGAAAGCAAATAAAGATAAAAGAGAGATCAAGCCCTGAAAGTTCTGTTCCAGCTATAGCTGAAAGCAGGTAACTCTGGACTCAGCTGCAAAGCCATTACCTTCTCTTTTTAAGCTTAGGGTAGTGTGAGGTAGGTGTTTTCACCTGAAGCTAAAAGAAATCTAATACAACTGGTTCTTTTCAAATTAATCAAGGTAAACCATCCCCTTCTGTAAGACTAGCATTGCTTACTCTGGGGTCTTGGTCATCTCTGATAATGATCTCTTCCTCTGGCAGAGGCTGCATAAAGACTGGATTCCACTGTCCTGCAACATTACTAAATGGGAAAAAAAAGTTCACCAGTGTATGTAAAAATGATGAGAACAAATGAAATTTATGCTTTTGGCAGTTATCTGGGCAGGGAGGGCCCCATCACTAAATTTCTGCAATGACTGCTTGATCAATTCTTAAAAATGTCTCAAAAAAAAAAAAAAGGAAGGAAACTTACTTGGTGGAGTCTGGTTTTATAGACATGCTCATGCTCTTACCAGTTTTAACAGGCACTCTCCTGAAATTAAAATTCTAAACACAAATTTACAAATAGCTAACTTTTATTTTGCATTTACTGTATGTTAGACATTATTCTAGGTGGTTTTAGATATTCATGTATACCTTATAACTTTGAAGGATGTATTACCCCCATTTTGCAGAGGTGAAAACTGAGACTTAGGATATCTCACAGTAAGTTGCACAACCAGATTTAAACTTTCATTTGACTTCAGCTCCTTTGTTTTTTACCCCTTTACTTGAATGCCCTCTATATGGAATACCCTCATATTTTGAGGTGTGGCTCAAGGTCAGTATGGGGGCAAGCATTCCTAGAATTCTGTTCTAGAATATAGGTTTATAAGGGACCTCTAAGGTGTAATTCATTTAGATTCAAGGACATGAAGGAATATTGCAAGGAATCCTGCACAGGTGTTTCAAGGATTACACAAGTGTTTATTGGTTTTTAAATGTATCTTGTAACTACTAAAAAATATTAAATACTATATATATTAAAAATTTGGATGAGGAAATATATCTAATATTAGATATTATCAATACATTATTATAATTTTATATTCACACTACCTTTGTTATATTGGAGTTCATTACCTTTTGAAAAAAGGGGTTTCCTGTTTTAAAAAAGTTTGAGAAGTTCTGTACTTGTGCACTCTATTTCTCATCTTATGACGAGGAAGCTGAGAACCCAAAGGGACTGCAGTATCTTTGGGAAGCTGTGGGTATTGGAAATAGCCTTTGCTCAGAAGCAAAGAAAACTCCCAGATTAGAAGTAGTTTGGATCTATGCTTATCTTTCCCAAGAAACACGGTGTGTTCTTTATCTTATTCCAACCCTAAAAATCTTCATTTGTCCTAAAAACAAAAAGTAAGAAACAACACAAAATACAAAAGACATTTCAGGAAATAGTCAACAACAGGCAAATCCAGCACTGAGTCCTACTTGACTTTTGGTTCTACATAAAAAAGCTCTCGTTTTCTTAGTGTGAGACTGCTTGGGTTGAGGTAGGAAGATGGAATATGTGACCCATACTGTTCAAAGTTGATATATTTCACAACTGTCTGGTTTTCAGCATCATGCCACAGGGCCCAGATATCCGTAGAGGTTAAGGCAAAGTCAATCAGTGTCTCCTAGGAGGAAATGTGATGGAAAAAAAAGGGTTAAAATAAGAAAGGGTAGTTTATGGAAACTTAAATTTGTATCAGCACATGAGGTAAATAGTAAAAGCACCACATGAATTTGGTAAAACCGAAATTAAATTGTTTGCATGCATTACTAAATATTCCATTTTAATATTTCAATCCCATTACAACATAGGTTAGCCAATGCTTCTTTCCCATACTTGTATGATATGCAAAGGATGATCCAACCCACCTGAGAAGTGAATAGTGAGGAAATGTGATCTAGACTATAGCGGCTATTCTCAGTGCTCACCAGTTGGAAAATGCAGAACTGTTAAAACACAAGTTGATCATTTATTACTTGAAGTAATCAACATGCTACTTTTCTAACTAAGAGTTATATTAACACTTAGAAAATAATTTTTGAAAAAGGTTGTAAAATACACAAAACATTTACTACCATAACCATTTTTAACTGCAGAGCCAGTTAAATACATTCACTTCATTGTGCAAATGATTTTCAAACCTTTTTTCTTCTTGCAAAACTGAAACTCTATACTCATCAAACAATTCCCCATTTCCCTCCCTACCCAGCTCCTGGCAACCACCACTTAAATTTTTGTCTCTATGACCTTGACTACTCTAGGCACTTTATATAAGTGGAATCATACAGTATTTGTCTTTTTGTGACTGTTTTATTTCACTTAGCACAACATCCTTAAGGTTTATCCATCTTGTAGCATGTATCAGAATTTCATTCCTTCTTAAAGCTGAATAACATTCAATTTCATGTACATACCACATTTTGTTCATCCACTCATCAGCCAATGAACACTGACAGGTTGCTTCTACCTTTTGGCTATTTTGAGTATCGCTGATTTGAACATGGGTGTACAAGTATCTCTGAGACCCTGCTCTGAATTCTCTTGGGTAGGTACCCAGAAGCAGAATGCTGGATCACAGGGTAATTCTATGATTAATTTTTTAAGTAACTGCCATACTGCTTTCCACAGTGGTTACACATTTCACATTCCCACCAACAATGCATAAGGGTTCCAATTTTTCTACATCGTTGTCAACACTTGCTCTTTTATTTTTTGATAGGAGCCGTCCTAATGGGTGGGAGACAGTATCTCATCATGTTCAGAAACCTGTCATTAAGTTTATATTTTTACCAAAGTACCAGAGATAATTTAAAATATATATGCAATACAAATCAACAGAAGTTAATCTTTATTAAAATACCCCATAAAAGAAATTTGTATTTGGTATGTAACTCCACTGTCAAAACAAAAAAAAATTCAAACTAAAAAGTAATGTTTGATGGATAAATATTTTCTTTTACTAAGAAAATTCACTATAAATTGATGAGTGACACTGATTCTGTCTTTATAACATAAGCAACTATCCACAGGAAGTACTAAAAGGAAAATATTCATGATTGTCCCTCTTGAGTAAAAAAAGAGGTGTATAAAATATAAAAAGGTATATGTAGTGTTCACATTCATCTTAGTCAAAGCTGTATTTTACAAGGTGCAGATCGCAATCTGTAAGTGGGACATGTATCAATTTAAGCAGGTCTCAACCAGCATTTTTGAAAAAAGGTATTGGAGTTCCTCACTCATAGTAAAGGTAAATGTTTCTATAAAGATATTCTTCATTACATGTTCACCATCACATATGCGAATACTAGGTAGCAATGCAAACGATCTTATTAAACACAAGTTGCAAAAATGCTAGTCTAGTGAAGTGCTTCTCAAACTGTACTAAAGGACCACTTACTAAAAGAAATTTCCAATGTTTCAGACTGATTTATTTATTTATTTTCTGGTTCTTCCTCTATTTTTTATTGTGCAGATATTTTAAAGGTTTTTTTTTCATTTCCTATCATTGATGTACAATTACACGAACAACATTGTGGTTACTAGACTCCCCCTATTATCAGGTCCCCACCACATACACCATTAAAGTCACTGTCCATCAGCATAGTAAGATGCTATAGAATCATTACTTGTCTTCTCTGTGTACTGCCTTCCTGTGTCCCCACCCTCCACATTATACATGCTAAATGTAATGCCACTTTCCCCCCCTTTATCCCTCCCTTCCCACCCATCCACCCCAGTCAGTCCCTTTCCCTTTGGTAACTGTTAGTCCATTCCTGGGTTCTGTGAGTCTGCTGTTGTTTTGTTCCTTCAGTTTTTGCTTTGTTCTTATACTCTATATTAGTCTTTCTTGACCTGGCTTATTTTACTGAGCATAATACCTTCCACCTCCATTCATGATGTTGCAAATGGTAGGATTTGTTTTCTTTTTATGACCTAATAATATTCCATTGTGTATAGGTACCACATCTTCTTTATCCATTCATCTACTGATGGACACTTAGGTTGTTTCCATATCTTGTCTATTGTAAATAGTGCTGTGATAAACATAGGGATGCATAAGTCTTTTCAAACTCGGTTCCTGCATTCCTAGGGTAAATTCCTAGAAATGGAATTCCAGGGTCAAGTGGTATTACTATTTTTAGTATTTTGAGGAACCCCCATACTGCTTTCCACAATGGTTGAACTAGTTTACATTCCCACCAGCAGTGTAGAAGGGTTCCCCTTTCTCCACATCCTCGCCAACATTTGTTGTTGTTTGTCTTTTGGATGTTGGCCATTCAAACTGGTGTTAGGTGGTATCTCATTGTGGTTTTAATTTGCATTTCTCTGATGATTAACGATGTGGAGCATCTTTTCATGTGCCTGTTGGCCATATGAATTTCTTCTTTGGAGAAGTGTCTGTCCAGATCCTCTGACCATTTTTTAATTGGATTATTTGCTTTTTGTTTGTTGAGGTGCATGAGCTCTTTATATAATTTGGATGCCAACCCCTTATTAGCTATATCATTTATGAATATATTCTCCCATACCGTAGGGTGTCTTTTTATTCTACTGATGGTGTCCTTTGCTGTACAGAAGCTTTTTAGTTTGATATAGTCCCACTTGTTCATTTTTACTTTTGTTTCCCTTGCCCACAGAGATAAGTTCAAGAAGAAGTTGCTCATGTTTATGTCCAAGAGATTTTTGCCTGTTTTTTTCTAATAGTTTTATGGTTTCATGACTTACATTCAGGTCTTTGATCCATTTCAAGTTTACTTTTGTGTATAGGGTTAGACAATAATCCAGTTTCATTCTCTTACATGTAGCTGTCCAGTTTTGCCAACACCAGGTATTGAAGAGGCTGTCATTTCCCCAGTGTATATCCATTACTCCTTTATCATATATTAATTGACCATATATGGTTGGGTTTATACCTGAGCTCGCTAGTCTGTTCCATTAGTCTACGGGTCTGTTCTTGTGCCAGTACCAAATTGTCTTGATTATTGTAGCTTTGTAGTAGAGCTTGAAGTCAGGGAGCGTAATTCCCCAGCTTTATTCTTCCTTCTCAGGATTGCTTTGGCTGTTCAGGGTCTTTTGTAGTTCCAAATGAATTTTAGAACTATTTGCTCTGGTTCATTGAAGAATGCTGTTGGTATTTTGACAGGGATTGCACTGAATCTGTTGATTGCTTTAGGCAGGATGGCCACTTTGACAATATTAATTCTTCCTATTCATGAGCACGGAATGTGTTTACATTTATTGGTATCTCCTTTAATTTCTCTCATGAGTGTCTTGTAGTTTTCAGAGTATAGGTCTTTCACTTTCTTGGTTAGGTTTACTCCTAGGTATTTTATTCTTTTTGATGCAATTGTGAATGGAATTGTTTTCCTGATTTCTCTTTCTGTTAGTTCATCGTTAGTGTATAGGAATGCAACAGACTTCTGTGTAGTAATTCAACTTTCCTGAATTCCAGATATTAGATCTAATAGTTTTAGAGTGTATTCTTTAGGGTATTTTTAATATACAATATCATGCCATCTGCAAACAGGGATGGTTTGACTTCTTCCTTACCAATATGGATGCCGTTTATTTCTCTGTGTTGTCTGATTGCCATGGCTAGGACCTCCAGAACTATGTTGAATAAAAGTGGGGAGAGTGCGCATCTTTGTCTTGTTCCCGATCTTACAGGAAAAGCTTTCAGCTTCTCGCTGTTAAGTATAATGTTGGCTGAGGGTCTGTCATATACGGCCTATATTATGTTGAGGTACTTGCCCTCTATACCCATTTTGTTGAGAGTCTTTATCATGAACGGATGTTGAATTTTGTCGAATGCTTTTTCAGGATCTATGGGGATAATCATTCGGTTTTTGTCCTTTTTGTTGATGAGGTGGATGATGTTGATGATGTTGTTCCATCCTTGCATCCCTGGGATGAGTCCCACTTGATCATAATGGATGATCTTTCTGATGTTTTCTTTTTTTTTTTGAAAGGGCATTTCTCATATTTATTGATCAAATGGTTCTTAACAACAATAAAATTCTGTATAGGGGGGTCAATGCTCAATGCACAGTCATTAATCCATCTCAAGCCTAGTTCTCTTCAGTCTCCAATCTTCTGAAGCATAACGAACAAGTTCTTATATGGTGAACAGTACAAGGGCATTCATCACAGAAACTTTCGGTTTTGATCACGCATTATGAACTATAAACAATCAGGTCAAATATGAATATTCGTTTGATTTTTATACTTGATTTATATGTGGATCCCACATTTCTCCCTTTATTATTATTATTATTTTTATTTCTAATAAACTGTTGAAGTGGTAGGTAGATGCAAGATAAAGGTAGAATACATAGTTTAGTGTTGTAAGAGAGCAATTGTAGATGATCAGGTGTGTGCCTGTAGACTATGTGCTAATCCGAGCTAGACAAGGGCAATAAAACATCCATGGATGCAGAAGCTTTCTCTCAACACAGGGGGTGGTGCTGAGGTTCTAAGCTTCACCACTGTTGTTCCCCAATTTCTCACCTGATGGCCCCCTGCAACTGTGCCTGTCTTAGGTTGTTCCTCCCTTGAGGAATCTTACCCATCTCTGGCTAACCAGTCATCTTCCGGGGCCATACAGGGAGATGTAAAGTTGGTAAGTGAGAGAGAAGCCATATTGTTTGAAAAGGTTAGCTTTTTATTTCTTTGCAGATTTATGCCCTGTGGCTTCTATGCCCAGCACTTGTCTCGAGGTATCTTTACCACCTGGAGGAATTATGATACTCGGTAAATTCGATATGAGGCACAAATTCTATTTAAGGGTTGTAATTAGAAAGGAAGAAGAAAAGCTATAGAGGAAGCATAAGGAAGAAAACATGGGAGGATTGATTATTTCTTTGACATATCTTCTTGTAGAGTACCTTAAGTATGTATAGGTTTTAAACTACTAACTTGCGCACACATATTAACATAATAGGAATACGGTGACATAAACAAAGCAAATCTATAATTACGACCCATCTCCAGTGAAGCCAAGAAAACCATTTAGGCACCATAGGCATTTGTGAAAATTAGTCTATGATATGATGGATATTGTCCAACTGTACTTGAACAGTCTGAGAAAAATCAGACAAATTAAAGCATCCCATTTCGGGAATCTGTTCACATCCCATATGTTCTTTTAACCGTAGATAGTCTATAGTCATGAGATTTTGGAGTGCTAAAACTTGCACCACTCCCAACTCCTGGTTGAGTTCCAACAGTACAGATCCGGTCAAATTCGTTGTCTCACTGTATGCACATGCCAGCCTAGACATCTCCCTCCTCATTCCTATGGCAAGTCCAGGAGACGGTGGGCTGGATGCAGCCACAACCGCAGCATCGTCCGGATCCCTGTGGAGGCTTTTTGATGATCATCCCCCGGCACAAGTCCTCCAGAGAGTGCTGCTGCCAGAAGCTCCTCCTCATATCGTATCTTAGGGCATTTTCTGGGTATCCAAGCTAGGCCTTGATCTTCTGCATAGAAACAAACAGACCCTTTGCCCACACGTTGACATGCCCTCTATACCACTGTGCAGAACTCATTGGAGGTCAGCACACAGTAACTGCTTTTTTTTTTTTTATTAAGAGAAAGGAATATTATCAGAAAAGAATACCTCCATAGCTGATCATCTGACACCCGTTAAGTAATCAACATTAAGGATATTTAAAGCATGCGTTGATCTTTGATTTACCAATAGTTTTATCCTACCAAGGAGTAATCCCCCTTTTCTTTCTTTTTTTTTAAAATTTTTAATCTACACTTACATGAAGAATACTATGTTTACTATGCTCTCCACTATATCAGGTCCCCCCTAACAACCACATTACGGTTACTGTCCATCAGCTTAGCAAAATGTTGTAGAGTCACTACTTGTCCTCTCTGTGTTGTGCAGCCCACCCTTCCCTTTCTCCCTCCCCCCATGCATGCTAATCTAAATACCCCCCTTCTTCTTCCCCCCCCCTTATCCCTCCCTGCCCACCCATCCTCCCCAGTTCCTTTCCCTTTGGTACCTGTTAGTCCATTTTTGGGTTCTGTAATTCCGCTGCTGTTTTGTTCCTTCAGTTTTTCCTTTGTTCCTCTACTCCTCAGATGAGTGAAATCATTTGGTATTTCTCTTTCTCCGCTTGGCTTATTTCACTGAGCATAATACTCTCCAGCTCCATCCATGTTGCTGCAAATGGTTGGATTTTTCCACTTCTTATGGATGAGTAGTATTCCATTGTGTATATATACCACATCTTCTTTATCCATTCATCTACCAATGGACATTTAGGTTGCTTCCAATTCTTGGCTATTGTAAATAGTGCTGCGATAAACATAGGGGTGTATCTGTCTTTCTCAAACTTGATTGCTGCGTTCTTAGGGTAAATTCCTAGGAGTGGAATTCCTGGGTCAAATGGTAGGTCTGTTTTGAGCATTTTGATGAACCTCCAAACTGCTTTCCACAATGGTTGAACTAATTTACATTCCCACCAGCAATGTAGGAGGGTTCCCCTTTCTCCACAGCCTCGCCAACATTTGTTGTTGTTTGTCTTTTGGATGGCAGCCATCCTTACTGGTGTGAGGTGATACCTCATTGTAGTTTTAATTTGCATTTCTCTGATAATTAGCAATGTGGAGCATCTTTTCAGGTGTCTCTTGGCCATCTGTATTTCTTTTTTAGAGAACTCTCTGTTCAGTTCATCTGTCCATTTTTTAATTGGGTTATTTGTTTTTTGTTTGTTGAGGCATGTGAGCTCTTTATATATTCTGGACGTCAAGCCTTTATCGGATCTGTCATTTTCAAATATATTCTCCCATACTATAGGGTTCCTTTTTGTTCTATTGATGGTGTCTTTCACTGTACAGAAGCTTTTCAGCTTAATGTAGTCCCACTTGCTCATTTTTGCTGTTGTTTTCCTTGCCTGGGGAGATATGTTCAAGAAGAGGTCACTCATGTTTATGTCTAAGAGGTTTTTGCCTATGTTTTTTTCCAAGAGTTTAATGGTTTCATGACTTACATTCAGGTCTTTGATCCATTTTGAGTTTACCTTTGTATATGGGGTTAGACAATGGTCCAGTTACATTCTGCTACATGTAGCTGTCCAGTTTTGCCAGCACCATCTGTTGAAGAGACTGTCATTTTGCCATTGTATGTCCATGGCTCCTTTATCAAATATTAATTCACCATATATGTTTGGGTTAATTTCTGGAGTCTCTAATCTGTTCCACTGGTCTGTGGCTCTGTTCTTGTGCCAGTACCAAATTGTCTTGATTACTATGGCTTTGTAGTAGAGCTTGAAGTTGGGGAGTGAGATCCCCACTACTTTATTCTTCTTTCTCAGGATTACTTTGGCTATTCGGGGTCTTTGGTGTTTCCATATGAATTTTTGAATTATTTGTTCCAATTCATTGAAGAATGTTGCTGGTAATTTGATAGGGATTGCATCAAATCTGTATATTTCTTTGGGCAGGATGGCCATTTTGACGATATTAATTCTTCCTAGCCATGAGCATAGGATGAGTTTCCATCTATTAGTGTCCCCTTTAATTTCTCTTAAGAGTGACTTGTAGTTTTCAGAGTATAAGTCTTTCACTTCTTTGGTTAGGTTTATTCCTAGGTATTTTATTCTTTTTGATGCAATGGTGAATGGAATTGTTTTCCTGATTTCTCTTTCTATTGATTCATTTTTAGTGTATAGGAAAGCTACAGATTTCTGTGTGTTAATTTTGTATCCTGTAACTTTGCTGTATTCTGATATCAGTTCTAGTAGTTTTGGAGTGGAGTCTTTAGGGTTTTTTATGTACAGTATCATATCATCTGCAAATAGTGACAGTTTAACTTCTTCTTTACCAGTCTGGATTCCTTGTATTTCTTTGTTTTGTCTGATTGCCATGGCTAGGACCTCCAGTACTATGTTAAATAACAGTGGGGAGAGTGGGCATCCCTGTCTGGTTCCCGATCTCAGAGGAAATGCTTTCAGCTTCTCACTGTTCAGTATAATGCTGGCTGTGGGTTTATCATATATGGCCTTTATTATGTTGAGGTACTTGCCCTCTATTCCCATTTTGCTGAGAGTTTTTATCATGAGTGGATGTTGAATTTTGTCAAATGGTTTTTCATCATCTATGGAGATGATCATGTGGTTTTTGTCTTTCTTTTTGTTGATGTGGTGGATGATGTTGATGGATTTTCGAATGTTGTACCATCCTTGCATCCCTGGGATGAACCGCACTTGGTCATGGTGTATGATCCTTTTGATATATCGTTGAATTCTGTTTGCTAATATTTTGTTGAGTATTTTTGCATCTACATTCATCAGGGATATTGGTCTGTAATTTTCTTTTTTGGTGGGGTCTTTGCCTGGTTTTGGTTTTAGGGTGATTTTGGCTTCATAGAATGAGCTTGGGAGTATTCCCTCTTCTTCTATTTTGTGGAACACTTTAAGGAGAATGGATATTATGTCTTCTCTGTGTGTCTGATAAAATTCCGAGGTAAATCCGTCCAGCCCCGGGGTTTAGTTCTTGAGTAGTTTTTTGATTACCATTTCAATTTCTTTGCTCCTAATGTGTTTGTTTAACTTTTGTGTTTCTTCCTTGGTCAGTCTTGGGAGGTTGTATTTTTCTAGGAAGTTGTCCATTTCTTCTATGTTTTCCAGCTTGTTGGCATATAGGTTTTCATAGTAGTCTTTAATAATTCTTTGTATTTCTGTGGAGTCTGTCGTGATTTTTCCATTCTCTTCTCTGATTATGTTGATTTGTGTTGATTCTCTTTTTCTCTTAATAAGTTTGGCTAGAGGCTTATCTATTTTGTTTATTTTCTCAAAGAACCAGCTCTTGGTTTTGTTGATTTTTGCTATTGTTTTATTCTTCTCAATTTTGTTTATTTCTTCTCTGATCTTTATTATGTCCCTCCTTCTGCTGACTTTAGGGCTCATTTGTTCTTCTTTTTTCAGTTTTGATAATTGTGATGTTAGACTATTCATTTGGGATTGTTCTTCCTTCTTCAAGTGTGCCTGGATTGCTATATACTTTCCTCTTAAGACTGCTTTCGCTGCGTCCCACAGAAGTTGGGGCTTAGTGTTGTTGTTGCCATTTGTTTCTATATATTCCTTGATCTCTATTTTGATTTGTTCATTAATCCATTGATTATTTAGTAGCATGTTGTTAAGCCTCCATGTGTTTGTGAGCCTTTTTGTTTTCTTTGTAGAATTTATTTCTAGTTTTATACCTTTGTGGTCTGAAAAATTGGTTGGTAGAATTTCAATATTTTGGAATTTACTGAGGCTCTTTTTGTGAGCTAGTATGTGGTCTATTCTGGAGAATGTTCCATGTGCACTTGAGAAGAATGTATATCCTGTTGCTTTTGGATGTAGAGTTCTATAGATGTCTATTAGGTCCATCTGTTCTAGTGTGTTGTTCAGTGCCTGTGTGTCCTTACTTATTTTCTGCCAGGCGGATTTATACTTTGGGGTGAGTGGTCTGTTGAAGTCTCCTAAAATGAATGCATTGCAGTCTATTTCCCTCTTTAGTTCTGTTAGTATTTGCTTCACATATGCTGGTGCTCCTGTGTTGGGTGCATATATATTTAGAATGGTTATATCCTCTTGTTGGACTGAGCCCTTTATCATTATGTAGTGTCCTTCTTTATCTCTTGTTACTTTCTTTGTTTTGAAGTCTATTTTGTCTGATATTAGTACTGCAACCCCTGCTTTCTTCTCACTGTTGTTTGCCTGAAATATGTTTTTCCATCCCTTGACTTTTAGTATATGCTTATCTTTGGGTTTAAGGTGAGTTTCTTGTATGCAGCATATAGATGGGTCTTGCTTTTTTATCCATGCTATTACTCTGTGTCTTTTGATTGGTGCATTAAGTCCATTTACATTTAGGGTGACTATTGACAGATATGTACTTATTGCCATTGCAGGCTTTAGATTCATGGTTACCAAAGGTTCAAGGTTAGGTTCTTTAGTATCTTACTGCCTAACTTAGCTCACTTATTGAGCTGTTATATACACTGTCTGGAGATTCTTTCCTTCTCTCCCTTCTTATTCCTCCTCCTCCATTCTTCATATGTTGTGTGTTTTGTTCTGTGTTTTTTTTAGGGGTGCTCCCATCTAGAGCAGTCCCTGTAGGATTCCCTGTAGAGGTGGTTTGTGGGAAGCAAATTCCCTCAGCTTTTGCTTGTCTGGGAGTTGTTTAATCCTGCCATCATATTTAAATGATAGTCGTGCTGGGTACAGTATCCTTGGTTCAAGGCCCTTATGTTTCATTGAATTAAGTATATCATGCCATTCTCTTCTGGCCTGTAGGGTTTCTTTCAAGAAGTCTGATGTTAGCCTGATGGGTTTTCCTTTATAGGTGAACTTTTTCTCTCTAGCTGCCTTTAAAACTCTTTCCTTGTCCTTGATCCTTGCCATTTTAATTATTATGTGTCTTGTTGTTGTCCTCCTTGGATCCTTTCTGTTGGGGGTTCTGTGTATTTCCGTGGTCTGTTCGATTATTTCCTTCCCCAGTTTGGGGAAGTTTTCAGCAATTATTTCTTCAAAGAGACTTTCTATCCCTTCTCCTCTTACTTCTTCTTCTGGTACCCCTATAATACGAATATTTTTCCTTTTGGATTGGTCATATAGTTCTCTTAGTGTTGTTTCATTCCTGGAGATCCTTTTAACTCTCTCTATGTCAGCTTCTATATGTTCCTGTTCTCTGGTTTCTATTCCTTCAATGGCCTCTTGCATCTTATCCATTCTGCTTATAAATCCTTCCAGGGATTGTTTCACTTCTGTGATCTCCTTCCTGACGTCTGTGATCTCCCTCTGGACTTCATTCCATTGCTCTTGCATTTTTCTCTGCATCTCATCCCATTGCTCTTGCATATTTCTCTGCATCTCTGTCAGCATGTTCATGATTTTTATTTTGAATTCTTTTTCAGGAGGACTTGTTAGGTCTGTCTCCTTCTCAGGTGTTGTCTCTGTGATCTTTGTCTGCCTGTAGTTTTGCCTTTTCATGGTGATATAGTTTGCAGAGCTGTTACGAGTGACAGCTGGAACAGCTTTCCTTCTTGTTGGTTTGTGGCCTTCCTCTCCTGGGAGAATAGCGACCTCTAGTGGCTTATGCTTGGCAGCTGTGCGCAGACAGGGCTTCTGGTAC
Organism: Manis javanica; assembly: GCF_040802235.1. Lineage (NCBI taxonomy): Eukaryota > Metazoa > Chordata > Mammalia > Pholidota > Manidae > Manis > Manis javanica. The sequence continues at coordinate 67,647,426 of NC_133166.1, forward strand.
GTGCCCGGTTGCTATGGAGTTTATATCCGCTGTTGCTCTGGGCGTGGTGCGGCTGGGGCTGCTCCTCCAAAATGGTGCAGCCCTGTTGGAGAGGGAGCGGCTCTGTAATGGGCCTCTGTGCTCCCTATTGCCCAGGGGGTTAGAGTGCCCAGAGATCCCCGGATTCCCTGCCTCTAGGCTAAGTGTCCTGTCCTGCCCCTTTAAGACTTCCAAAAAGCACTCTCCAAACCAAAACAACAGCAACAACAAAAGAGGAAGAAAAAAAAAAGGAAAAAACACGCGATTTTCTTTGTCCTCAGGTGCTGGTCTCAGGCACTTGCTCACCGGTCTTGCTGCCTTGTTTCCCTAGTATTGGGTCCCTATCCCTTTAAGGCTTCCAAAAAGCTCTTGCCAAAAAAAAAAAAAGGGAAAAATGCGCGATTTTCTTTGTCCTCAGTCGCTGGTCTCAGGCACCCACTCACAGGTCTTGCTACCCTGTTTCCCTAGTATTGGGGTCCCTTTCCCTTGAAGGCTTCCAAAAAGCACTCGCCAAAGGGGAAAAACACGCGATTTTCTTTTTCCTCAGGCGCCAGTCTCAGACACCCGCTCACCGGAATTGCTGCCCTGTTTTCCTAGTATTGGGGTCCCTGTCCCTTTAAGGCTTCCAAAAAGCACTTGCCAAAAAAGAAAGGGAAAATCGCGCGATTTTCTTTGTCCTCAGGCGCCAGTCTCAGGTACCCACTCACCGGCCTTACTGCCCTATTTCCCTGGTATTGTGGTCCCTGTCCCTTTAAGGCTTCCAAAAAGCACTCCTAAAAAAAAGGGAAAAAACCGCTCCGGTTTCTTTTGACCCGCCAGGAGCCGGGGGTAGGGGCGCTTGGGTCCCGCCAGGCTGGGGCTTGTATCTTACCCCCTTCGCGAGGCGCTGGGTTCTCGCAGGTGTGGATGTCGTCTGGATGTTGTCCTGTGTCCTCTGGTCTCTATTTTAGGAAGTTGTCTTTGTTATATTTTCATAATTCTATGTGGTTTTGGGAGGAGAGCTCCTCTGCTCTACTCACACCGCCATCCTCGTGATGTATTTTTGAATTTGATTTGCTAATATTTTGTTGAGTATTTTTGCATCTATGTTCATCAGGGATATTGGTCTGTAATGTTCTTTTGTGGTATCTTTGCCTGGTTTTGGTATTAGAGTGATGCTGGCCTCGTAGAATGAGTTTGGGAGTATTCCCTCCTCTTCTACTTTTTGGAAATCTTTAAGGAGGATGGGTGTTAGGGCTTCACTAAATGTTTGATAAAATTCAGCAGTGAAACCATCTTTTACACGGGTTTTGTTCTTAGGTAGTTTTTTGATTACCAACTCAATTTCTTTGCTGGTAATTGGTGTATTTAGATTTTCTGTTTCTTTCTGCATCAGCCTTGGAAGGTTGTATTTTTCTAGGATGTTATCCATTTCTTCTAGGTTATCCAGTTTGTTACCATATAATTTTTCACAGTAGTCTCTCATAATTCTTTGTATTTCTGTGGTGTCTGTAGTGATTTTTTCTTTCTCATTTCTGATTCTGTTTATGTGTGTAGACTCTCTTTTTGTCTTGATCAGTCTGGCTTGGGGTTTACCTATTTTGTTAATTTTCTCGAAAAACTAGGTCCTGTTTTCATTGATTCTTTCTATTGTTTTATTCTTCTCAATTTTATTTATTTCTGCTCTAATCTTTATTATGTCCCTCCTTCTACTGACTTTGTGTCTCATTTGTTCTTCCTTTTCTAGTTTCATTAATTGTTAGTTTATAGACTGTTCATATGGGATTGTTGTTCTTTCCTGTGGTAGGCCCGTATTGCAATATATTTCCCTCTTAGCATGGTCTTCGCTGCGTCCCACAGATTTTGCAGTGGTCAATCATCGTTGTCATTTGTTTCCATATATTGCTTGTTTCTCTTTGTATTTGGTCATTGATCCATTGAATATTTAGGAGCATCTTATTAAGCCTCCATGTGTTTGTGGGCTTTTTCGCTTTCTTTGGGTAATTTATTTCTAGTTTCACACCTTTGTGATCTGGGAAGGTGGTTGGTACAATTTCAATCTTTTGTAATTTTCGGAGGCTCTTTTTGTGGCCTAGTATGTGTTCTATCTTGAAAATGTTCTATGTCCACTTGAGAACAATGTGTATCCTGTTGCTTTTGGGTGAAGTATTGTGTACATGTCCGTTAGGTCCATCTGTTGTAACACGTTGTTCAACAGTGCCTCTGTCTCTTTACTTATTTTGTCTGGTTGATCTGTCATTTGGAGTGAATGGTGTGTTGGAGCCTCCTAAAATGAATGTATTGCATTCTATTTCCTCCTTTAATTCTGTTAGTATGTGTTTCACATATATAGGTGATCCTGTGTTGGGTACATATATATTTATAATGGTCATATCTTCTTGTTGGATTGACCCCTTTATCATTATGTAATGTCCTTCTTTGTGTCTTGTGACTTTCTTTACTTTGAAGTTTAATTTGTCTGATACAAGCACTGCAACTCCTGCTTTTTTCTCCCTGTTAGTTGCATGAAATATCTTTTTTCATCCCTTTACTTTCAGTCTGTGTATGTCTTTGGGTTTGAAGTGAGTTTCTTGCAGGCAGCATATAGATGGGTCTTGTTTTTTTTATCCATTCAGTGTCTCTTTATGTCCTTTGATTGGTGCATTCAGACAATTTTCATTTAGGGTGATTATCGATAGGTATGTACTTATTGCCATTGCAGGCTTTAGATTCATGGTTACCAAAGGTTCAAGGGTAATTCCCTTACTATCTAACAGTCTAACTTAATTCACTTCCTATGCTATTACAAACACAACCTGAAGGTTCTTTCTTTTTCCTCCTCCATTCTTTATATGTTAGGTATCACATTCTGTACTGTGTCTATCCCTTGATTGACTTTGGGGGTGGTTGATTTGATTTTGTATCTGCTTAGTAATTAATTCTTCTACTTTGCTGTGGTTTTTTTCCCCCTGGTGACAGCTATTTAGCCTTAGGAATACTTCCATCTGTAAGAGTCCCTCCAAAATGCAGTGTAGAGGTGGTTTGTGTGAGGTAAATTCCCTGTTTTTGCTTATCTGGAAATTTTTTAATCCCTCCTTCACATTTAAATGATACCCTTGCCAGGTAGAGTATTCTTAGTTTGAGGCCCTTGTGTTTCATTGCATTAAATATATCACGCCACTCCCTTCTGGCCTGTAAGGTTTGTGTTGAGAAATCTGATGATAGCCTGATGGGTTTTACTTTGTATGTGATTATTTTTATCTCTCTAGCTGTTTTTACAAGTCTGTCTTTATCCTTGATCTTTGCCATTTTAGTTATTATATGTCTTGATGTTGTCTTCCTTGGGTCCCTTGTGTTGGGAGATCCATGAACCTCCACATGGCTTGAGAGACTATCTCCTTCTCCAGTTGGGGAAGTTTTCAGCAATTATGTCCTCAATAACACTCTCTCTCTTCTTTCGGTTCCCCTATAATGTAGATTTTGTTCTGTTTGGACTGGTCACACAGTTCTCCCAATATTCTTTCAATCTTAGTGATGCTTTTTTCTCTCTGTGTTTCAGCTTCTTTGTATTCCTCTTCTCTAATTTCTATTCCATTTACTGTCTCTTCTACTACAGCCAATCTGCTTTTAAATCCCTCCATTGTATGTTTCATTTTAGGTATGGAATTTCTTAATGATTGAATCTCCATCTTAAATTCGTCCTTGAGTTCTTGAATGTATTTCTGTACCTCCATGAGCATGTTTATGATTTTTATTTTAACCTCTCGTTCAGGAAGATTGGTGAGTTCAGTTTCATTGGCACTTTTTCTGGGGTTTGTGAGATTTTGGTCTGAACCAGGTTCCTTTGACAGTTCATAATTCTATGTGGTGCCCTCTAGTGCTCAGAAGTTCTTGTCTCTGGAGCCGCTCAGCCCCTAGAGTGAGGTTGGGGGTCGTAGGGGAGTGGCACTGGTACCTGGGAGTAGCAAAGCGCTGTTTTCTGATTCCTGGCTGTAGTGCCTGTCTTCAGTTATCAGAGCCAGTGGGCTGAGTACACTGGTGTAAGCCTCTGTGCTTGGTGTCTCTAGCTGTTGTAGGCGGTGCCTCCCTCTGCCTGGCCTGACAACAGTGCAGTGATTGCCGGTTTGCAAGCAGGTGTTGGCAGGCCAGGACGAAGGTGCAGTAGGCTGCGTGTCACAGTGGGGGGCCTCAGAACTGAGTAGGCAGCCAGGGAGATGGAGTGCATGAAGCTCCTCAAAGTTCCCAAACTGCTGGGCTGAGTGCTCCCAGACTACCTTGTCCACCTATCCCTTCTCTACGTAGCAAGCTTCATGCAAATCCTGCCCCTTCAGCAGCCCTCTCGCTGCTAGGAAGCCTCTCAGACCACATGCCTTTCCTTTGTCCCAGAGCGGCCGGTTGTGGATTCCCATACTCCCAGAACGGCCAGAATCTCAGTCTCTTAAGCACTCCGCCTGTCCCAGCTCCCCAACCCCACCAACCTCTAGAGCACCATATAAGGTACATTTGTGCTCCAAAGCAGACCTCCAGGGCTGGGTGTTCAGCACTTTTAGGCTTCCACCTCATTCCCCGCTCCGTTTCTCTTCCTCCCGCCAGTGAGGTGGGGTGGGGAAAGGGCTTGGGTCCCGCCGGATCAAGACTTTCATACGTTACCCTGTTTCGTGAGGTCTGTTCTGTTTGTAAGGTCTGTATTCAGTCTGGTGCAGCCTTCTTTCATGTTGCTGTTTTAGGGCTAGTTGTCTTAACTATATTTTCATACTATATGTTTTCAGGAGGAATTCTCTGTCTCACCTCTCATGCTGCTATCTTGAATCTCTCCTAGACTGATATTTTACAAAATAAAGAAACCTCAAATATGGATGTCTGCAACAATATCAAATCACTTCAAAAGTTGCAAAATGCTTTCTTTCACTTTCTGTACATCTCTTACTATACATCGGTAACAAAGAATTCATGGCCCAGGACTGTTTCACAGACCACACCATAGGTCCACGGGACTTCTGTTTGAGATTTTTATTAGTGTCTTATATGCAGATGGTATGCTTATAATATCCATGAGGACATGATGCTGGGAATGACTGAATTAATACACATTAAAGAATTAGAACCCAAAGAACCAAAAGAAAAACAAGAAGAAACATGAAATTAATAGAAATTGACATAGAGATTTAAAAAATCCAACTGTTCAGATTAGGGAGGAAAAAAGTCTACTCAAGGAGTTTTTGTGAAGTAGAAAGACCATAGATTCATTATAATCTGAAAAGGCTAAAAAACTTAACTAATTTTAGTTTCATTAACAGAACCACAATGCTCAACACAAACAAGTAAACATGCTGTTCAATTTGATACCATTTCTACATTGGATTTTGGCTCTGTTAGAGCAGTGGTCCTCAAAATGTGGTCTCTGGACTCCGAGAGGTCCCTGGGGCTGTTTCAGTGGTTCAGTGAGGTAAAAATTCTTCACATAATAACACTATGACATTATTTGCACTTTTCCATGTTGATGTTTGCACTGATGATGCAAAAGCAATGATGGGTAAAATTACTGATGTTTAAACATGAATCAAGGCAGTAGGCAAACTGGACACCCTTTCAAGACAAAAACACTCAACAAACAAGGAATAGAAAGCAACTTCCTCAACACAATAAAGGGCATTTTAAAAAAATTCATGGCTAACATCATACTCAATGGTAAACACTGAAAGTTTTCTCCCTTAGATCAGCAACAAGACAAGGATGTCAGCCAACTCTCACCACTTCTATTCAACATTGTACTAAAGGATCTATCCAGGGAAATTAAGAAAAAGAAAAAAGAAAAGCACCCAATTGGAAAGGAAGTACCAAAACTATATTTGCAGATGAGATTAATTTGTATATAGAAAATCCTAATGATTCCACTATAACACTATTAGAATAGAAGATTTCAACAAGGTTGCAGGATACAAGATCAATATATAAAAATCAACTGTATTTCTATAAACTTGCAATGAGCGATCAAAAAATAAGATTAAGAAAGTAATTTCACTTATAATAGCATCAAAAATAATAAAATACCTAGGAATAAACTGATCAAAAGAATTGTAAAACTATACTCTGAAAACTATGAAACATTCTAAGAAGTTAAAGATCTAAATAAATGGAAATGCATACCCTGTTCATGGACTAGAAGACTTATTACTGCTAAAATGGCATTATTTTTCAATATGATCAACAGAACCCACACAATTTCTATCAGAATCTGTGAAATAATAAGACATAATGAAGTGACTCCTGGATAGCCTCAGTATAGGGACTGGTTACCAGGACGACCAAGCCTTGATTAGGCTTGGAACTTTCAGCCTCCATTCCCTTCCTATGGAAGGGGAGAGAGGCTAGAGATTAAGCTAATAATCGATCATATCTACATGATGAAACCTTCATAAAAATCCCTGAAGTATGGGATTTGGTGAACTTCTGGATTGGTGACCACATTCATGTGCCAGGAGGGTGGCACAAGCCAACACCCTGAGGACAGAGGTCCCTGTACTCTGGACATTTCTGGATTTCATCCTATGTACCTCTTCATCTGCTTTTCTTCTGTATCCTTTATCATATGTGTTACCTCATTTACATATGGTAAATATGTGTTTCCCTCACTTACACAAGTGACTTCTGTGGGCTATACTAACAAATTATTGAACCCAAGGAGGGGGTCATGGGATGAATCAAGAGCCCAAGGAGATAAGAAGAGTTTGGCATTTGGGAGTGGCCTGGTTTGGGTGTTAGTCCATGATGAAGATGAGAGGACTTCCACATGTATGGCAGGCCTCATGTAGGGTGGAAACTCAAGCAGTGTGAGGAGGGTGTCCATAGAATGGCAGCCTGCATTAGGGATTACAGCCCAATCAAGTGAGAAGGGTGTCCATTGCACGGGGAAGGCTAGTGCAGAGTGTCAGAGCCACATAAGGTGGGGAAGGCATCCATGGCAGAGCAACCTGGAGTGGGGTATCAGAGCTCAATGGGAGTGAGGAAGACACCCAGATGGGGCAGTGACCCAGCAGGGGGAATTGAACCTCCAGCGCAGTGAGGAGGACAAACCCTACCTCACTGGAATGCTATTAGAATTAGATGGATAATTTGTAGAATGTGACCACAGTGTAAACAGAGTCCAAGCATTTGCTATTAATGTACATAAAGGGCCTGGCACAGAAAGGTACTGGCACTGTGCCAAACACAGTATCCAACAAATGGCTGTTTATATGATTATACTATTATATTACATTCTAAATACCTCATCTGCATGTAACAGTGTTTAGATTATGAACAGAGTAGTTTTCTAAAAACTAACTTCCTTTCAACCACTTAATAACACCTACAACCCTTTCATAATGATATTTTTTTCACCCAGACTTCCAAATTGGCTCTTTCTTTAGTTTTGGTTAGCCCTTCCTTTCATATTCCTTTAAATTCTCTACTCCCTTTTATCTTGACTTCTCCTTCAAGATCTTTTAACCCACCATCTCTGCAGAAACAACACAGGAAACATGTAGGTTGTTGTGAAGACTCCATTAAATAGATTTAATGAGTCCACAGCTACTTCCTCACATCAGTATATACAGAATTAACTTGGTATATATCTTACTTGTTTCATACCTGTCCTCGTTTTGGTGCATGCATGTATATCCCTAGGTAGAGTCCCATGGAAGGGGAATAAGCAAGTCGTAATTTGTGCCCAGTCCCAGCAATGAGCCGAAGGTCTTTATTCACAGGGACATACTCCAGCACGTCAGCTACCATCAGGCACATTTGGTCCTGCCCAAGATAAGGTTAAGAAGTCATATCGAAGAATACTTAGGCTAGAAAAACACATCCTTTCCCTTTGTAAAGGATGCATGTCCATTATAGCTAGCATTCTATCTAGTTTGTCTGCTAAGAAACTCTACAGGTTTTTTAAGGGCCAAGATGAAGGTATCTTTTCAATCTGACAGAAAACATCTGATTTATAAACATTTTGTTTGTAAATCTGAAAATTATTTTACTAACTTGTGCTTTAGCAATAAATTTGTTCCTCTTAAGTGAGAAGTAGTCTGTAGTTTTTCAATTTTTTTGGTAGGATTCATAATTTTCAAAATAAAAATATAAAAAGTTAGGGGCAAAATGTATGAAAAATAAAGTTAAATGAAATTCTCTATCTGGACATGGCTCATAATTTCCAAACTAAGTGATCTGATTATCTTTAAGAGAAGCAGCAAGATTTACTTCAATACTTAAAATTCACAATTCTATTCTAACTTAGAGTAATTATAAATGTCATCATTTACCTTGTAAGACCACATTCGTAGTTTATGATCCTGGCACAGAGCAAAGATGAAGGCATCATGCTCGACACAATGAACAGCAAGACTGAGGGGACGATCTGAAGACCCCTGATCACCTCTGAAGACATAAGGCCAAGTTTTAGTTTTACTGTTACAAATCATATGATCATTAGAATTTGCAATTAAAGAGGTAAAATAATATTATAAAGGTACTCTTAATCAACAGGAGCAAGAGTTTATATGCTTGTATAAGATCAGCCATTTTCTATTTGATTTACAACCAATTACTATGATAAATTTTAAAAGGCCTTACATAAGAGTGGAATAATGTTCTAACTATCAAAAATGTTGTTCTAATATTATACTAATTGGACTTGGTAAGTCATAGCACAGCACTAAACTGGATACTCTGAGAATATATACAATAAGCCAGTTTCTCCTGTCAAGGTGTCCAGTCCCAAATAAAGGGGGTTCTGTAGTGTGGCTCTCTTCAGACAGAATGTGATGTTGTACAGATTCTTCTCCCTTCCAATACAACGTTTATCTGCCTTCGATAAGATTGGAGGCACTCACAGGTTCTGATTAAAAAAGAGTAAATTCATGGCCCCTTTGATTTACCTGCCACACACCACTCACCTGATGGCTGTAGGCATCCAGCCTATAAGCAATCGTTGCATTACTGAACTCTGTTTCAGTTCCACTACTGACACCATTCCTACAAGATTGAAAATAGACCAATGATATCCAAGGCATCTCTTGATCCAGTTTCGAGAAACCCAAAGACAAGAAAGATGCACCCATGAACAAGTCTTTATACAGGTAACAGGTTTCTACATTTCTGTACATAAGTTTTAGGATGTATCTTTCGACATATGTCACACTTAAAATAATTGGAATCATTAATAAAAATAAAGAGCACTAACATATTCCTAGGGAGAAGTCTTGCCATTTACAAACAGTAAGCCATACTGGTGCTCCGGAGAATCCCTTCACTTGTTCCAGAGGAATCACTGGGTACCTTTTGTGTGCCAGGCACAATTCCAGATGCTGGAGATGTTGCAGTAAACAAAACAAACCTAAACACTCCTGTTCTCATGGAACTTTACATTCCACTGGAAGGTAGGGAGAAGCAGAGAAATTAACACGTGAAGTAGAATGACAGTAAGTTGAGAAAAATAAAACATGGAAAAAGCATAGTGAATGCTGGTGCTGGGTGTGTGTGTGTGCATGTGCACATGCATGAAGTTTTGAAAAAGAGTGGTCAGGGGCGGCCCCCTGAGGGGACATGACATAAAGACCTAAAGGAGTTGAGGGAATGAGCCAAGCTGGTAGCTGAGGAATGACTATCCCAGGTAAAAGCCCCAAGGTAAAAGTATACCTGGTACGTTTAAGAAGTTGCAAGAGGGCATGTGCCCCGTGCAGCAAAAGGAGATGGGGGAATAATGAGAAGCTGAGGTTAGAGAGGTAGCAGAGGGTCACTGTAAGCCCATGTAAGGCTCTCAGGTTTATTCTGAGTGAGATGAGGAACCACCCTCATTCCAGGGCTTTGAATGGTTAAGTGACATGACTCAATTTAGGTTTAAAATGTATTAATCTGCCTTAGAGTTTCTATAAAAGGGCAAGCACAGTTCTGGGGAGATATTTAGGAAGCTAATGCAATAATCGAGGCAAGAGGTAGTGGTGATTTTGAGCAGGCTATCAGCAGCTGAACTTCCTTGTTTTAATTAATTTATTTTAGTTATAGTACCTCAACCTGAAGGGAGACAACCAATCAACTTATCTCTGCAACATGCCTTAGAACAGGCTGTCTAACAGGTATCTGTTTTCCCAGACTCCAATAACCTTTGCAGTTCCTCATCCATTCATATAAAGTCTCACCTTTTTGGGAAAAAAAAAAACAGGAAAGCACTTGGGACTCATCAGGCAAGCCATACTGAACGACAATATCAGAGCCAGTACAGAAGCAATTTCTGCATTAGAGGACAGGTTTGGTCGTCTAAGGTTTGTATTAATGCCAACAATCCTTGTTTAAAAGTTAAATTTGTGCTCAATTCCCATTCTTACCAGGTATGTCATAAGGAGGTAGTTTAAGAACAAAGATTCCCCCAGAAGCAGATGGTAGAGCAAACAGAGCTTCCCCATCGTTGCTAAGCCAGGCTGCCGAGGTGGTGGAATTAGGCGAGAGTCCAGGTACTGCTGGAATTAACTGATAGTTGCAAGGATCCCTGAAATCAACTTTTCCAATGTCTGTGAATATTGACTGCATCTGACTTTCAGTTACCAACTCCTGTGGAGTAATTAGAATGAAAAATCTGTTAAATAAAAATTAACTGAATTGTGCTCAATTCCTCTCAATTGCTACAAAAGCTTGTAAAAAAAAATCACTGAGCTTAAAAAACAAAGTTATTCTTTTTAATGAAAACTATCTCTTCACCGTAAGACGTGTCTGAACACTTTAGATAGTAATATCAAGGTATGCTTGGTGAGGACCTACAAGGAATCCAGACTTCCTTCAATTCCAAAGGATACTGTTCCCACACTAAATGTGTGCCAGAGTAACTTGAAGAATAAAGGATATTACACTTAACCAACTTACACTCCTATACATCCGGGAAGGGTGTGGTAAAAGTAACCTGTGCACTGTTTGATTGGTTAACATTAAGATTATCACATGATACTGAGTCTCAGAGATATGAACCCCTGCAGGTAAGAGGCTGCAATTTTGGAATTTGAGGCGAACTGCATTATTCAACAGATTTATGTCCAGCGACTCTTCCATCAGCTCCAATGTATCTCCGAAGGTCTTCCTATTAAAAAAAGAGACATTTGTTTAAAAGGTTTATGCTTTTCTTTCCACTTGATTGTTGCACTGAAATATATATGAATAGTTACCATGTGAACTCTCCCAGTTTGAAAACTTTGGATAAATAAATTCAGACCAACTTTTATTATTCAAAACACATTATACAGATTTATAAAACACAGCATAATATAAAATCCAAGTATTATATGATTTTCTGTTAAATGGAAGCATTTCCAAACTTGATAAGCCATTTATTTAGAAGGGTATTCAATACAATTAAACTCCACTATAATGAAAATTCACACCATACCCCCCATTACTTGTAGTGGAATGCGGTCTCTATACATATTACTACAGCACTGAACCGCAGTGACCTTAATAAATGTGGATATTTTCCCTTGTATTACTTCTCCCTGCTGGGATGCAGGACAGACTCTTCTTCAGGTGCAACTCTGCCATGTGGCAGTGTTAGAACCAGAGAACATAACACTGGGAATGCCCTACCTTCCCATCACCTCATCTACCATATTACCTGCATCCTTCCCCACAGGGCAAGTCTCCTTCCAGTAGTAAAAGGCCAATTTCTTTTTTTTTTTTTTTTACTTTTTATTTACTTTCGTATCATTAATATACAATCACATGAGCAACGTGATTACTAGATTTCCCCCATTATCAAGTCCCCACCACATACTCCATTACAGTCACTGTCCATCAGTGTAGTAAAATGCTATAGAGTCACTACTTCTATTCTCTATGCTATACTGCTTTCTCTATGCCCCTCCTACATTATGTGTGCTAATCCTAATGCCCCTTATTCCCCTTATCCCTCTCTTCCCACCCACCCTACCCAGTCCCTTTCCCTTTGATAACCGGTTCCTGGGTTCTGTGAGTATGAGGCTGTTTTGTTCCTTCAGTTTTTGCTTTGTTCTTATACTCCACAGATGAGTGAAATCATTTGGTATTTGCCTTTCTCTGCCTGGCTTATTTCACTGAGCATAATATCTTCTAGCTCCATCCATGTTGTTGCAAATGGTAGGATTTGTTCTTTTTATGGCTGAATAATATTCCATTGTATATATGTACCACTTCTTCTTTATCCATTCATCTACTGATGGACACTTAGGTTGCTTCCATTTCTTGGCTATTCTAAATAGCGCTGCAACAAATATAGGGGTGCATATGTCTTTTTCAAACTGGGCTCCTATATTCCTAGGGTAAATTCCTAGGAGTGGAATTCCTCAGTCAAATGCTATTTCTATTTTGAGCATGCTGAGGAATCTCCATACTGCTTTCCACAATGGTTGAACTAATTCACATTCCCACCAGCAGTGTAGGAGGGTTCCCCTTTCTCCACATCCTTGCCAACATTTGTTGTTGTTTGTCTTTTGGATGGTGGCCATCCTAACTGGAGTGAGGTGTTATTTCATTGTGGTTTTAATTTGTATTTCTCTGATGATTAGCAATGTGGAGCATCTTTTCATGTGCCTGTTGGCCATCTGAATTTCTTCTCTGAAGAAGTGTCTGTTCAGTTCCTCTGACCATTTATTGATTGGATTATTTGCTTTTTGTTTGTTGAGATACGTGAGCTCTTTATATATTTTGGATGTCAACCCCTTATTGGACATGTCATTTATGAATATATTCTTCCATACTGTAGGATGTCTTTTTGTTCTGATGGTGTCCTTTACTGTACAGAAGATTCTTAGTTTGATATAGTTCCACTTGTTCATTTTTGCTTTTGTTTCCCTTGCCCAGGGAGATATGTTCATGAAGAAGTTGCTCATGTTTATGTCCAAGAGGTTTTTCCCTATTTTTTTTCTAAGAGTTTTATGTTTCATGACTTACATTCAGGTCTGATCCATTTCGAGTTTACTTTTGTGTATGGGGTTAGACAATAATCCAGTTTCATTCTTTTACATGTAGCTGTCCAGTTTTGCCAACACCAGCTGTTGAAGAGGCTGTCATTTCCCTATTGTATATCCATGGCTCCTTTAGCGTGTATTAATTGACCATATATATGCTTGGGTTAATATCTGGACTCTATTCTGTTCCACTGGTCTATGGGTCTGTTCTTTTTTTTTATTTTTTATTTTTTTTTGAGAGGGTGACTCTCATATTTATTGATCAAATGGTTGTTAACAATAAAATTCTGTATAGGGGGGGTCAATGCTCAGTGCACAATCATTAATCCATCTCAAGCCTAATTCTCGTCAGTCTCCAATCTTCTGAAGCATAACGAACAAGTTCTTACATGGTGAAAGAATTCTTACATAGTGAATAAGTTCTTACATGGTGAACAGTACAAGGGCATTCATCACAGAAACTTTCGGTTTTGATCATGCATTATGAATTATAAACAATCAGGTCAAATATGAATATTCATTTGATTTTTATACTTGATTTATATGTGGATCCCACATTTCTCCCTTTATTATTATTATTATTTTTATTTTTAATAAAATGCTGAAGTGGTAGGTAGATGCAAGATAAAGGTAGAAAACATAGTTTAGTGTTGTAAGGGAACAATTGTAGATGATCAGGTGTGTGCCTGTAGACTATATGTTAATCCAAGCTAGACAAGGGCATTAGAACATCCACGGATGCAGAAGATTTCTCTCAAAACAGGGGGGGTGAGGTTCTAAATCTCACCACTGTTGATCCCCAATTTCTCACCTGATGGCCCCCCTGCGACTGTGCCTGTCTTAGGTTGTTCCTCCCTTGAGGAATCTTATATGGGTCCGTTCTTATGTCAGCACCAAATTGTTTTGATTATTGTGGCTTTGTAGTAGAGCTTGAAGTTGGGAAGTGAGTTCCCCCGTGCTTTATTCTTTCTTCTCAGGACTGCTTTGGTTATTGGAAGTCTTTTGTGGTTCCATATGAATTTTAGAACTATTTGGTCTAGTTCGTTGAAGAATGCTGGTGGTATTTTGATAGGGATTGCATTGAATTTGTAGATTGCTTTAGGCAGGATGGCCATTTTGACAATATTAATTCTTCCTACCCAAGAGCGTGGGATGAATTTCCATTTATTAGTGTCCTCTTTAATTTCTCTTCAGAGTGTCTAATAGTTTTCAGGGTATAGGTCATTCACTTCTTTGGTTAGGTTTATTCCTAGGTATTTTATTCTTTTTGATGCAATTGTGAATGGAATTGTTTTCCTGATTTCTCTTTCTGCTAGTTAATTGTTAGTTTATAGAAATGCAACAGACTTCTGTGTATTAATTTTGTATCCTGCAACTTTGCTGAATTTAGATATTAGTTCCAATAGTTTTGGAGTGATTCTTTAGGGTTTTTTATGTATAATATCATGACATCTGCAAACACTGACAGTTTGACTTCTTCCTTGCCAATCTGGATGCCTTTTATTTCTTTTGTGTTGCTTCATTGCTATGGCTAGGACTATGTTGAATAAAAGTGGGAGAGTGGGCATCCTTGTCTTGTTCCTGATCTTAGAGGAAAAGCTTTCAACTTTTCACTGTTAAGTGTATTGCTTGCTGTGGGTTTGTCATATATGGCCTTAATTATGTTGAAGTACTTGCCCTCTATACCCATTTTGTTAAGAGGTTTTATCATGAAAGGGTGTTGAACTTTGTCGAATGCTTTTTTCAGCATCTATGGGGATGATCATGTGATTTTTGTCCCTTTTATTGATATAGTGGATGATGTTGATTAATTTTTGAATTTAAAGGCCAATTTCTGACTTTGTCAAGTATATTCTCTTATACCCACCTCCCACCTCCTTCCAGAGCCTTTCATCGACATTCAAATATGCTCTTCCTTGGCCTCTCCTTTTCCATCATCACATTCCCTCCATTCTGCTCTGGCCAAACTTTCTCTATCCCTTCCCACACCCCCTTTAACCTCCCCGGTTTCTACTAAGGTCACCATAACAATTCCAATGGACTCTTCGGTTCTTCTCTTGACCTTTTAGGAGAATGCCACAAAATTGACCCTGTCATCCTTTTTAGAAAGTCTCTTCTCTTGATGTCTTTGAGGCTACCCTCTCCTAGTTTATTCCCTCATCTCCGGGCATTTCCTCTCCTTCCCCCTTGACCTGACCCCTACATGTTACTTCTTCACACCTTAGTCCTGGGTCATCTCTGTTCACTGTACACATTCTCCCAAAGTGCATCTTATCCACTCCCAAAGCTAAAAAACATCATTTCAGCTCTACTCATTTCCCAGAGCTCCTTTGCTTCTGGTAACTCGTGGTATGTCATCAGCACAATTTTCTGGATTGCTTCACCCTCCTGTCTTACAGTTAAAGTTGGGTCCTGATATTCCTTGAAGATAGCTCCCAGAGCCCTCTCTAATAGTGGTAGCTTTCTCTACCACACTTCTTGTAGTGTTGCCTCAAGGTAGGGCACAGGTGTCCTACTCACTCTCCAGCACCACTCCAGGCTACTGTTCCTCCCTCCCTGCCCAAACCACTCAGCTCTGAGGCTTATGAACTCAGATACCACCTGCGACCCCTGATTATTGCAGTTATCTTTTTTTCAACTGAAGTATCATTGATATACAGTCTTTGGTTTCAAATATACAACAGAGTGGTTCAACAGTTACCCATATTATGAAATCCTCACCCCTTCTAGTGCAGTTACTATCAATGTAGAAAGATGTCACAGAATCACTGATTATATTCTCAATGCTGTACTACTGTCTCTGTGACCAACTTACATTGTGATTGCGAATTATTGTGCCCCTTTATCCCCCTCATCCACCCCAATCCACCCCAACCCCTTCCCCTTGGTAACTACTAGTCACTTCTCAGTGTCTATGAGTCTACTGCTGTTTTGCTTTGTTTTTATATTCCAGTTAAGTGAAACCATATTGTATCTTTCTCTGCCTGGCTTATTTGACTGAATATAATACCCTCTAGATCCATCCATGTTGCAAATGCAGGATTTCTTTTCTTTTTATGGCTGAATAATATTCCACTGTGTGTATGTACCAAATCTTCTTAACCCATTCATCTACTGATGGACACTTAGGTTGCTTCGGTATCTTGGCTATCTCACTGCAGTTATCTTGAAGACTGTCTCCTGGCTTACTGTCACTCTCTTCCTTACTTGTCCTGCCACAGTTAACAACTTCAATATCCATGTTTTTTCTAATACCTCATCTTCTCAATTCCTCACCTCTACTGGTTGCCCTTGAACACATACAAATATGTTGGCTTTTTTTATTTCATTTACTTTTCTCCTTTGCCCTCCTGCTACCAGTTAATTTCTCTGCTTCCTTACAGCAATATTACTTGAGAGTGCGGTTCCATACTCACAACTCCTGCTTTCCCCTTCTCTTCTGAATCCACTCCATTCAGGCTTTTGCACCACTAATGGAGCAATTCCTGACTAGGTCACCATCGATCTCCACAATGCAAAGCTCTATTTCCATTTCTTTGACTTACATGCAGCATTTAAGTTTTTCACTCTCCTTCTTCCTAAAACATTTCCCTTGGCTCCTGAGACAGCCCTGTCTTTGCTCAGCTCTCACCTCATCAGCTTTTCTTGCGCAGCCTGTTTACAGCGTTCCTCATCTTTCTAGATATTGGGAGTGCCCCAGGGTTCAGGCCTCAGACTTCTCCTCTTCCCTTATCTACCTACATGAGTGGCTCTGACTGGGGCCATTCTTCCCCCACAGCCAAGGACGTTACCAACTTCTGGAGAGATTTTTGTTTGTTACAACAGGGGTGGTGGGTGCTATTGCCAGGTAACAGGTAGAGGCCTGGGTTGCTGCTCAATACACCATGATATACAGGCCAACCCCCATAATAATGATCTGGCCCCAAATGCTAATAGTGCAGGGGTTAAGAAACCCTGATTTATACTCAATTTTAAGAGATCTCATTCAGTGTAACAGCTTTAAATGCCACCTAATGCCAATAATTCCCAAATCTGTATCTTCAGCCCAAACTCTCCACTCAACTCCTAATTACTGCCTCAACACTTCTGGGTATCTTAACAGGGATCTCAAACTGAACCTGTCCAAAACAGAATTCCTGGACCCAGCAAATCTAAAAAGCAAAGGAACAAAACACCTGATTAATCTGTGTTCTTTCCCAACTCAAGTAATGGTATCTCTATAACTTCCAGTTGCTCAAGCCAAAAATCTGGAGGACATTCTTGACTCTTCTCTTTCAGTATGCCTTACAGCTGACCCAATAGTAAATTCTAACAAATTCATCTTCAAAACTATGCACAATCAGAACATTTCTCACTGCCTCTACCAAGACCACCCTGGTCTAAGTCACCATCATCTTTTGTCTGGATTTAGGCATCAATCTCCTAATCGATGTCCCTATTGCCACCCTTTACCCACTACGTTCTCAACACAGCAGCCACAGCAATCACCTAAAAACTTGGGTCATGTCATTCCCAATTAAAACCTTCAATGGCTTCTTCTCATCTCAGAAGTCAAAGCCTTAAAATAATTGATAAAGCCCTAATCTGGCCCTCAGCCACCTTATCACACTGCCCTTTGCCAGCTCAGCCATGTCCTCCTGGACCCCTGCCACTCACTGCATCTTTTGTTCCTTTCTCTTGGAAGGCTCACCTGGAATTCTCACTCCCCAGATATCTCACTTCCTCTTAAGTGTCACCTGGGCTCTGCCTAGCTATCCCATATAAAATATCAATTCCTGTAGGCTGTCCCCTTCCCTCTCTCTCACCTTGCTTCCCTGTTCTCTATTCCACTTATCACTTGACAAACTGTACTTACTTGTTTTCTTTTGGTTATTGTTGCTTATTGCCTATGTCCCTCCTTAAGAACAAGGACGTTGTCTGTTTTATTCCCTGCTATATTCCCAGTCCCTCAACATTGACTGGCACTAAAACAATTTCTTAAATAAAATGAGCTTTGTATCTCTAACATAGATTTCTCTTCTGAGCCTCAGACCTATATACATTTCAATGCCTATTTGACATTTCCAAAAGGTGGTTACACAGGTACTTCTAATTTAGTATATCTGAAAGTTATTCACATCTTTCCAATCTCTTCTGTATCTCAGTAAATGGCAACCCCTCCATCCAGTATCTGTTTAGTCATACTAGATACCCAGGAGTTGTCTGTTCCCACCTTTTCCTATACCATCTCCCAGTCCATATTCAATCTATTACCAAATCCAAGTGAAGCTACCTTCTAAGTGTACCTTGAATCCATCATTTCTCCTCTCCTAGCCACTTCCACAACTGAGCCACCAGCATTTCTTACTTGGGTCATTATAAAAGCGAACTGCTCTACTGTATTATGTTTACACCCACTTCCACAAAATAGACTGATTTTTTTAAAATGCAATTTTGATCATGTTAATAACTCTTCAAAACCCTTTAATGATTTCTCAGTGAACTTAGGCTAAACCCCAAATCCTTGAAAAGGACCTGAAGGTCTTCCATGACCTGAGACCTGCTCATCTTCCAAGTCTCAGCATTGAGATCTCACATCACTTTCAATTTTACCTACAGACCTTAAGCTATACAGATATTCAGTCCACTCCTCAAAACTTCCCAGGTCTTTCCACCTCAAGGACTTTGCATATGGTGATCCTGTTTGTTGAACTACTCTTGCTCCTCAAACCCCTGCCTAGCCAACCTTTCATCCTTAAGATTTCAGGTTAAACGTGAGTGATTTCCTTTAAGACCTTCCCTGCCTCACCAATAACATTTAGTCTTCCCATTAGGCTCTCACAGCTCTTATACTCTTCCTCTGATGCAAACAGGAAAAATCTGAACTTACATACCTATGTTGTGGATATTAGTTCAGTGGCTTTTTCTTTCATAAAAGTGCCTCATGGAAGTTGGGTCCACATCTATTCTTTTTTTTTTTTTTTTTTGAGAGGGCATCTCTCATATTTATTGATCAAATGGTTGTTAACAACAATAAAATTCTGTATAGGGGACTCAATGCATAATCATTAATCAACCCCAAGCCTAATTCTCAACAGTCTCCAATCTTCTGAAGCGTAACGAACAAGTTCTTACATGGTGAACAAATTCTTACATAGTGAATAAGTTCTTACATGGTGAACAGTGCAAGGGCAGTCATCACAGAAACTTTCGGTTTTGATCACACATTATGAACTATAAACAATCAGGTCAAATATGAATATTTGATTGATTTTTATACTTGATTTATATGTGAATCCCACATTTCTCCCTTATTATTATTATTATTAATTTTAATAAAATGCTGAAGTGGTAGGTAGATGCAAGATAAAGGTAGAAAACATAGTTCAGTGCTGTAAGAGGGCAAATGTAGATGATCAGGTGTGTGCCTATAGACTAAGTATTAATCCAAGCTAGACAAGGGCAACAAAACATCCACAGATGCAGAAGATTTCTCTCAGAAAAGGGGGAGTGAGGTTCTAAGCCTCACCTCTGTTGATCTCCAACTTCTCACCTGATGGCCTCCCCTGCGACTGTGCCTGTCTAAGGTTGTTCCTCCCTTGAGGAATCTTACCCGTCTCTGGCTAACCAGTCATCTTCCTGGGCCATACAGGGAAATGTAAAGTTGCTAAGTGAGAGAGAAGCAATATTGTTTGAAAAGGTTAGCTTTTTACTTCTTTGCAGATTTATGCCCTGGGTCCACATCTATTCTTAAATGGCTACACCTTGCAAGATGAAAATGGTTAGTTGTTTTTGTTCACCACTTCATCCCTAGCACATGGAGCACAGTGCCTTTTATGTAGAAACTCATACATATTTGTAGAATGAAGGAAGCAATAAAACACTATAAAAACACACAATGAATTCAAGTTTAAAACTGGCCTTTGGGGCTTTATTCAGTAAGCTATATTCCCTCTGCTTTTAGTGCTGCCTAGGAGGCTACCTCTCCTAGAACTGTCTCCTTAACTTTCTCCTCATTCAGATATTAACAGAAAAGTCTTTCTCTTTTCCTGTCTATTAACGCTTCCGGGAATCACACTTTGGGAACAGCGAAGAAAATTCAGACACTGAACCTTACCTTCCGGGGGTGGGGGTGAGCGAACAGAGTACTTACCAATGAATGAACCTGTTCCTGGTGACTGAGAACAACTTGCCGCTTTCCACATAGTAGAAGCCTCCAGCGCTCTCGCTGTATTTCACGGTTCCAATCAAGGCATTTGCAGTCCCTGCAAAAAGAGGGTGATCAGCCGGCACATGTGATTCTCTGGGGATGACAGGCAATGAGGGCGCTGAGAAAGCAAAGGATGACGGACTGACAATTCACACAAAAAGAAGGGGAAGAGGAAAAAGGGCACTAGGAAGCTCTGATCCCTGGGATATAGGCATGTGGACACAGAATGAACTGGGGCGTCACAGGTTCAGGAATCCACAGAAGAGGCCCGGAAGGATCGGATCGCACCCTCCTTGACTTATTCCTTACCAACGCCGCAAACTGTGAATTCCCGAAAATGCCTCGGCCTTTCGCGCTCACTGCCGCTGAGCTCCACGAAACTCCGTTCCAGGGATCCCGCCGCCGCCATTTTCACGCCGCCGCCGCCGCCGCCGCCGCCGCCGCCGCCGCCGCCGCCGCCGCCGCCGCCGCCGCCGCCGCCGCCGCCGCCGCCGCCGCGAGGCCTGACGGGACACGAGCAGTGACGGGCGGTGATCGTCATTTCCGGGGACGGGGCGGGCAGGTGCGGGACTTTGGGGAAGAGAAGGGCGTGTCCGACCCTTCGCTGGGCCTCAACCGCGTTGGTGGGAAAAGGCGGGTAGGTCGGGAGGAAACCCGAGAGCAAAGCGCACGGAGAACTGACTCTACCTGCCAGACTCTTCGCATGGCCGGCCATGGAGGGCCTGGGGGCGGGACCTTCTTCCCGGCGGCCTCGGGGCAGCGGGAGGGGCCAGGATTGTTTCCATTTTAAATTCGCCAGCGCGGGCGGCGGAGCTGAGCCTCCCGGGAGAGGCAAGGTCCGAGGTGGCCCCACAGACGGGCGCCCTCTGCCGGATTCCCTAGTTGCGGTCACCTCTCCGCTGCACGGTGTCCGTTTGTAAATCGCTGCGTCTCCATTTCTTCAGCTTTCTGCGACACGTGGGATGGGGAGAGGGAGGGGAAGGAAGAGTGGTCTTTTGGGAATTTTTCAAGAGATTGTATTAGTGTATTCTTGTATAATGACACATGTGTGTTCAATTAAACATTGATGCTGCAACCTGCTGGGATTACCTAAATGCTGCTCACTTGCATACATGAAAGGAATTTGCCTTTCATTCCACCCATGATCTGGAAGTTTGGAAGATATTGTGGCTTTACCCATATCTAGGACAGACTAGATGCTCAATATTGAGGAAACTGCTAATTTTCAGGGGGAAAGGCTTTTTTTCCTTGGTAGTCAACATGTATTAAACTCTTCTGTTACGACTTCTTGATATTATCAGGGCCTGCAACCCGTCTATGTCCTGTGTTTCGTCCATCCTATTCTGACCACTCTCCACCATCTTTCCAGTTTATTCCTTTTGAGACACCAACTCCAGCAATGCAATTCCTCCATCCCACCTACAATCCTTTATTTCTACCACCTTTTCACAGTCCCTCACTTCCTTGTTACTTAATTCTTGCTCTGCTTAAGTGTCATTTAAATATCTCCCTTGCCTAGCTCTGTCTCTTCATCATACTTTGGTATGATGATTTAATCTACAACCTGGATTGAAGCCATGTTGGAGACCAAACAGGCCTGAAGAAAAATGCACAGTCATACTGCCATGCCTCCCTCTACCTCTGTCATGACTGAATCTTGAGTGAAGCCATACTGCTGCCCAGCATACACATTGTATTTCCCTTGTCCATTTAGTGTCCTAGCTGAGTATTTCACACCTCCTCTAACCTGCAACAACCTGCTCTGCCAGGCTTGCTCAGCTCTCTTCTTCACTTAAAATTGATGCAATCAAAAGAGAATATCCCACACTACTGAGACAGAGACCATGGGTTTAGACAGAGTAGGGTGAGGGCATCCAGAAAAGGCAAAGCAGGATAATTATGGTCAGAACAATGTAACAATGTGCAGAGAAATTCCTACCAAATTTTGTGTTAAATGTTAAGCAAAGTCAGAGTCACACTAATTCTTTAGGGGAAAAATACCAAACTAGGAATATAGCCATTTTTTAGTGAGATTAGTTAAAACAAAAGACAGATGGTGGGGATTCTTAAGATGGCAGCTTGAGTAGGGTGGCGGAAATCTCCTAAAACCATATATACTTTGAAAACACAGCTAATACTATTCCTAAAAGAGTGACCAGAAGATACAGTATACCAGCCAGGCTACCTCCACATCTGCAAGAACTCAACATCTCATGAAAAGGGTAAGATACAAAGCCATGACCTGGTGGGACCCAAGCACTCCCACCACCCCAGCTCACTGGCAGGAGGAAAAGAATCAGAGTGGGGAGGGAGTGGAAGCACAGGACTGCTAAATAACCAGCCCTAGTAATCTGCACTGGGAGCACAGACACACATTGCATGGTGTACTGGATATTAGAGGGACAGAAAAGCAAAATCCAAAACTAAGACTGCAAACAGGTTCCCAGAGGTGGCTGCCCTGGGGCAAAAGAAAAGCGGGCCCATTAAAAGCCTTAAAGGGAGAAGGGTTTAACAGGTGGACAAAATCGTCCTGGCACACTCAGCCCAACAGGCTGGGAACTTAAAGGAACTTCAGGCAACCTAACTCCATGGGTGGCAATGCAGCACTGAAGCCTGTCACGGTGATAAGTAGCTTGTCGTTCATTCCCCCCTGCTGGCACTGCAAGTGAACGGGCTGATCTGCCATTGCTGCAGAGCAACCAGGGAGCAGCCCCCACCCACAGCAAACACACAGAGGCCTCTCCCAGTGTGAGGCTAACTGAGCCAGACCCAGAGGCTGGCCGCTGCCTGCAGCTGAGCAATACAGACAGCAGAGACTGGTGCAGAGTCCGCAAGGCACAAAGGGGCTTAATTCTCACAGCAAACTCATGCTGCTCATCTGCAACTGCTGCCAGTGCCCTAGGTCATCCCGAGGGCTGCTCTGCCCACAACAACTCAGGGGATTAATGCAGAGGCGGCCCCTGAGTGTGGCTGCCTGGCACAGGCAGAGAAAGCCGGCATGGAGTCCAGAAAGCACGTAGGAGCTCTGTTCTTGCTGTGAACATGCACTGATCACCTGCAACCATCTCCAGTGCCCTGGGCAATCCTGAGGGCCACCCTGTCCATGGCAGCTCAGGGGATCAACTGAGAGACTGCTCCCTGTGAGTGGTTGCATGGCACAGGCAGTGGACACAGGTGCAGAGTCCCGAAAGCACAAAGGGGCATGGTTCTCACGGGAAAGTATGCTGCTTGCCAGCGACCCCTGCCAGTGCCCTAGGCCATCCCGAGGGCCACCCCACCCATGGCAGCTCAGGGGATTAACCCAGAGGCTGCTCCCTGTGTGTGCTTGCCAGGCACAGGCAGCGGAGACCAGTGTGGTGTCCAGAAAGCACTAAGGGGCGCTGTTCTCATGGGAGAACATGCTGCCCACCAGCAATGCCCACAAGTGCCCTAGGCCATCCAGAGGGCCACCCTGCCCACAGCATCTCAGGGAATTAACCCAGAGGCTGCTCCCTGTGTGCAGTTGACAAGAACAGGCAGCAGAGATGGGCAAGGCGACCAGCAAGAAGGAAGGGACTTTGTCCCCCCAGCTGACAAATGCACCACTCTCTGGCGATCACTTCTATGGCCATGAAAAGGCAGAAGAACTTTGTTCAGTCCAAAATCCCTCAAACACCAGAGAGACGGCCTGGTGAGACCGAAATCACCAATCTTCCTGAAAAAGAAGTCAAAATAAAAGTCATAAGCATGCTGATGGAGCTACAGAGAAATATGCAAGAGCTAAGGGATGAATTCTGGAGGGAAATAACAGTATTGATTCAAGCAATGGAAGGAGTTAAGAGCAGACTGGACAAGGTGCAAGAGATTTAAGGAATAGAAATCAGAGAACAGGAATACAGAGAAGCTGAGGCAGAGAGAGAGAAAAGGATCTCTAGGAATGAAAGAATATTAAGAGAACTGTGTGACCAATCCAAATGGAAAAATATTTGCATAATAAGAGCACCAGAAGAAGAAGAGAGAGAAAAGGGGATAGAAAGTGTCTTTGAAGAAATAATTTCTGAAAACTTCCCCAAGCTGGGGAAGGAAATAGTCTCTCAGGCCATGGAAGCCCACAGATGTTCCAGTGCAAGGGACCCAAGGAGGACAACACCAAGAAATATAATAATTAAAATGACAAAGACCGAAGACAAAGACAGAGTATTAAAAGCAGCTAGAGAGAGAAAAAAGGTCACCTACAAAGGAAAACCCATTAGACTATCATCACTTCTCAGCAGAAACCTTACAGGCCAGAAGAGAATGGCATGATATATTCAATGCAATGAAACAGAAGGGCCTCAAACCAAGAATATCCAGCAAAATTATCATTTAAATTTGAAGGAGGGATTAAACAATTCCCAGATAAGCAAAAGTTGAGGGAATTTGCCTCACACAAACCATCTCTACCGTGTATTTTAAAGGGACTGCTCTAGATGGAAGTGCTCCTAAGGCTAAATAGATGTCACCACAGAAAACAAAGTCACAGCAAAGAAAGTAGACCAACCAAATACTAAATAAAAGCAAAATAAAATCAGCTATCCACAAAATCAGTCAAGGGAAACACAAAAGAGTACAGAATAAAACACCTAACATATAAAGAGCGGAAGAGGAAGAAAAATAAGAGAGAAATAAAGAATCATCAGACTGTGTTTATAATAGTGTAATAAGTGAGTTAAGTTAGATGGTTAGAGAGTAAAGAAGCTACCCTTGAACCTTTGGTAACCACGAATCCAAAGCCTGCAATGGCAATAAGTGAGTATCTATCAATAATCACCCTAAATGTAAATGGACTGAATGCACCAATCAAAAGACACAGAGGCAACACAAAAGCAAGACTCATCTATATGCTGCCTACAAGAGACTCACCTCAAACCCAAAGACATACACAGACTGAAAGTGAAGGGATGGAAGAAGATATTTCATGCAAACAATAGGGAGAAAAAAGCAGGTATTGCAGTACTTATATCAGACAAAATAGACTTCAAAGCAGACAAAGTAATGAGATAAAGAAGGACATTACATGATGATAAAGGGGTCAGTCCAACAAGAGGATATAACCATTATAAACATCTATGCACCCAACACAGGAGCACTGACATATGTGAAACAAATACTAACAGAATTAAAGGAGGAAATAGAATGCAATGCATTCATTTTAGGAGACTTCAACACACCACTCACTCCAAAGGGCAGATCCACCAGACAGAAAATAAGTAAAGACACAGAGGCACTGAATAACACACAAGAACAGATGGACCTAACAGAAACCTACAGAACTCTACACCAAAAGCAGCAGGATATACATTCTTCTCAAGTGTACATGGAACATTTTCCAGAATAGACCACATACTAGGCCACAAAAACAGCCTCAGTAAATTCAAAAAGATTGAAATTCTACCAACCAACTTTTCAGATAACAAGGGTATAAAACTAGAAATAAATTGTACAAAGAAAACAAAAAGGCTCACAAACACATGGAGGCTTAACAACAAGCTCCTAAATAACCAATGGATCAATGACCCAATAAAAACAGAGCTCAAGCAATATATGGAGACAAAGGAAAACAACAGCACGTATCAAAATCCCTATCAAAATACCAACAGCATTCTTCAACGAACTGGAACAAATAGTTCTAAAATTCATATGGAACCACAAAAGACCCCAAATAGCCATAGTAATCCTGAGAAGGAAGAATAAAGCAGAAGGAATCTCACTTCCCAACTTCAGGCTCAAAGCCACAGTAATCAAGACAATTTGGTACTGGCCCAAGAAGAGACCTATAGACCAGTGGAACAGAATAGAGAGTCCACATTTTAACCCAAGCATATATGGACAATTAATATATGATAAAGGAGCCATGGATAAAGAGTGGGTGAAATGACAGCCTCTTCAACAGCTGGTGTTGGCAAAACTGGACAGCTACATGTGAAAGAATGAAACTGGATTATTGTCTAAACCAATACAGAAAAGTAAACTGAAAATGTATAAAAGACCTGAATGTAAGTCATGAAACCATAAAACTCTTAGAAAAATTCATAGGCAAAGTCCTCTTGGACATAAACATGAGCAACTTCTTCATGAACATATTTCCCCGGGTACAGGAAACCAAAGCAAAAATGAACAAGTGGGACTATATCAAACTAAAAAGCTTCTTTACAGCTAAGGACACCATCAGTAGAACAAAAAGGCATCCTACAGTATGGGAGAATATATTCATAAATGACATGTCCAATAAGGGGTTGACATCCAAAATATATAAAGAGCTCACACATCTCAACAAACAAAAAGCAAATAATCCAATTAAAAAATGGGCACAGGATCTGAAAAGACACTTCTCCAAAGAAGAAATTCAGATGGCCAACAGGCACATGAAAAGATGCTCCACATCGCTAATGATCAGAGGAATGCAAATTAAAACCACAATAAGATATCACCTCAAACCAGTTAGGATGGCCACCATCCAAAAGACAAACAAAAACAAATGTTGGCAAGGATGTGGAGAAAGGGGAACCCTCCTACACTGCTGGTGGGAATGTAAATTAATTTAACCATTGTGGAAAATAGTATGGAGATTCCTCAAAAAACTCAAAATAGAAATACCATTTGACCAGGGAATTCCACTCCTAGGAATTTTCCCTAAGAATGCATAAGCCCAGTTTGAAAACGACATATGCACCCTTATGTTTACCCTATGTTTATCGCAGCACTATTTACACTAGCCAAGAAATGGAAGCAACCTAAGTGTCCATCAGTAGATGAATGGATAAAGAAGAAGTAGTATATATACACAATGGAATATTATTCAGCTATAAGAAGAAAACAAATCCTACTGTTTGCAAGAACATGGATGGGGCTAGAGTGTATTATGCTCAGTGAAATAAGCCAGGTGGAGAAAGACAAGTACCAAGTGATTTCACTCATCTGTGGAGTACAAGAAAAATGCAAATACTGGAGGAACAAAACAGCGGCAGACTCACAGAACCCAAGAATGGACTAACAGTTGCCAAAGGGAGAGGGACTGGGGAGGATGGGTGGGAAGGGAGAGATAAGGGGGGAAAGGGGGCATTACAATTAGCACACATAATATGTTTGGGGGGCACGGAGATGGCTGTATAACACAGAGAAGACAAGTAGTGATGATTCTATAGCATCTTACTACACTGATGGACAGTGACTGAAATGGGGTATGTGGTGGGGACTTGATAATGGGGGAGTCTAGTAACCATTATGTTGCTCATGTAATTGTACATTAATGATACCAAAATAAATACAAGCAACAAACAAACAAACAGAAAACAAAGGCAGCATTTGGGTGGGAAGCAGTAAGAGATAGGCAACTCAGTTTAAACATTAGATATATACCCCTGGGCAATGCCCAGCTATGGACTGTCCCCTCCTGGCATGCCCAGGAGCTCTGTCCTCTCACCTTATCTCTAAACAAAAGCCACTCCCTTGCTTTCCTACCTTGTTTGCCAAGTTCATTCTTCAACTCCACAAACAATAACACCGGCATCACTTACCACCTCCCACTACCTACCAAATCTGTACCTAAATACTCTGACCTTCCTTCCTGCTACTATAAATTCAATTGTACTTGAGCTTATGGAGGGTCAACATTTCTATTTTTTCCCTAGATCGCTTGCTCAAGGACATCATTCCAGTAATCATCTCTCTCCTACACTTTCAGTTCCCCCGCCTCCTTTCACTGAGTTGTTTCACTAAGCATACAAGCAAGCTGTTATTTCTCCTCCCCAGCACAAAGAAGCCTTCATTTGGTCTCCACTTCAGCTACTATTAACTACTTCAGAACTCCTCTCCACCTTTAGAGCAAAAGTCAAGTGTTCTATTTAATTTCTTTCCTCTCACTCTCTAAAACCTGCTTTTACTAGGCTTTTGCTCCCACTGCTCTACTGAAATGTCTTTTTCCCCTTAGGGTCTGCAATGATACCCATGTTGCTAAAACTAATACTGAACTCATTTCTTAACTTACTTGGCCATCTGCAGCATATGACCAATTGGTTGCTTTCTTGACCACTTACTTCACATGGCTTCCAGGATACCACACTCTCTTGATTTCCTCCCAATTTACTGACTGTTCCTTTTCCAGATCCTTTGCAAGTTGCTTCTCTTTTTCCCAACCTATTCATGGTAGGGAGCTCCAGAGCTCAGTTCTTGGTCCTGTCTATACACTCCCCTGAAGATTTAATTTAGTCTTCTGGCTTTAAATATTAGATTACTGTATGTTAATAATTCTGTTATATATCTCCCATCCAAACCTTTCCCCTGAACTCCAGCCTTAGTGTCCAACTGCCTATTCTGTATCTTAGATTGAATATATCTGAAGTGGAAGTCCTGATATGTCCCAAACTGAGGTCCTGATCTTTCCCTTAAACTCCCATCTCAGTTATTGGCATTCTTCTAAATTGCTCAAGAAAAATCCCTGTAGTCCTCTTTCTCTCTTACTATATATCCAATTAGTCAGTAAATCCTATTACTCTACATTTGAAGTATAAAATACAACAATTTTCTCACCTCACTGCCTTCACCCTGGTCCAAGCTACCAAGAATTCAACTGAACTATTGTAATAGCCTCCTAAATTGCCTCTCTGGTTTCTATCCTCGTATACTACCCCTCTACAACAGACTTCACAGTCTAAGAATCATGTCTGGCTCATAAGAGATATTCAGTAAATATTTGGTGAATGAATAGTCCATGAGAGTTGATGAGGCCCTGAGTGGCATGGAGAAAAAGAGAGTAGGTCGGGAGGAATATTTAATAGATAAAATCAGTGTGATCTGGTGAGTGTGAAAGTTGAAAGAGAGGGCCAAGTCTAGGATAACTTCTATGTTGTCTCGACAATTGGGTGGATGGATGGTAGATGCCATTAACTGAGTGGGAACAGTAGAAGAAGAGGAGCAGGTCAAGGGAATGGGCAATAAAGATGAATAATATTTCCTTGTAGGAACAATCAACACTGTAAAAGTTTTAATGTTACCAAATGAAAAGTTGCATTGTTGAACAGAACCACTGTTTAAAACATTTTTTCCTAAACAAGATTTCAAGCTACTGAGATTCTACTGTTTATCTCTCACTGAAGAAAGCACTATATACTAAATGTAAATGAGAGTGGCATTATTTTTTTGTGTGTGCATGTTTACAGACTTCAACTATTATGAGTTACTAAGTTATAACTGATCATCATAGCAGTATGTGAGGCACCACAGTTTAGAGTGCTATTCTGAAGACTATTTCCAAATTCATATCTATAGGTCATATCTAGATCTCTTTCCTGAATTCTCAGTCTTTATATTCAACTATGTAGTAACATCACTGGGATTCCTCACAGGCACCCCAATTCTACATATCTAAAACTGGATTCCTTTTATCCTACTCTGCACTTCTATCATTAGCTGTTCATTTGTATCCTTTAATAGCCTTTGTAAAAACTGATAATCTACTTAGCAAACTGGTTTCCTGAGTTCTGTGAGCTGCTCTAGCAAATTAATCAAACCAGAGGAGGGGATTGTAGGAACCTCCAGTTTATGGTGAGTGGGTCAGAAGCACAGGTGACAACCTGAACTTGTGATTGGCATCAGAAATAGAGGCAATTTTGTGGGACTGATCCCATAACCTATGGAATCTGACATTATCTCCAGGTAGATAGTGTCAGAATTAACTTAAATTTGTGGGACACCTGGTCAGTGTCCACAGGGAATTAAGTTAATTGCTTGTTGGTGTGAAAAAAACCCACACACTGGATCTCCCAAAGGTCCACCTCCAAATGCCGTCACATTAGTGGTTAGGTTTCAACATATGCATTTTTGTGGAATGGGGGGGGGGAAATACAAACATTCAGTCTGTAGTACTTCTTAAAAGCTTTCACACCTATGTTCACTGCTGCAGCATCATTTACAATAGCCAAGATTTCAAAGCAACCCAAGTGCCCATTGATAAATGAATGGATAAAGAAGAGGTGGTACATACATACAATGGAATATTACTGAGCCATAAAAAGAAGGAAATCTTGCCATTTGAGACAATGTGGATGGACTTAGAGGGTATCATGCTAAGCAAGGTAAATCATATAGGGAAAGGCAAATATCATATGATTTCACTTATATGTGGAATCTAAAAAAGCAAAAAGAAATAGACCCATAAATACTGACAACAGACTGTTGGTATACCATGGGTAGGTGGGGGAATGGGTGAAATAGGTGAAGGGGATAAAGAGGTACAAACTGAAATTCTAAAATAAATTAGTAATAGGAATGGAAGTACAACATAGAGAATATAACCAATAATATTGTAATATCTTGGTATGGTAATGAAGTAACTACACTTAACACGGTAAACATTCAGTAATGTATATAATTATTGAGTCACTATGTTGTACATCTGAAACCAATATAATATTTTGTATCAACTATATTCCAAAAAAAAAAAACTTCCAGGGGCTCCCTGCTGCCCTGACTTTCAAGGTCTTTGTCCCAATTCAACATTATCTTCCTTTAAATTCCTGCATCTCCTTGAGGGATAAATACTTATTTTGTCTCAATTGTACACTGCCTTCTTCATATAGTTGGAATCCCAACTTGAGTCCAAGAGGGATTGG
Organism: Manis javanica; assembly: GCF_040802235.1. Classification (NCBI taxonomy): domain Eukaryota; kingdom Metazoa; phylum Chordata; class Mammalia; order Pholidota; family Manidae; genus Manis; species Manis javanica. The sequence goes on from NC_133166.1 coordinate 67,678,199, forward strand.
CACATCTGTCAAACTGGTGTGATGGAGAAGCCAGAAACCTATTTGCTAGGATACTGGCAAGAAACAATTTTGCTTCGGTGCAGAAGAAACCTGTAGCAATTTTATCTGTAGGACTTGGTTGTAGTGGAGGGATCAGATCATTCTGATACAGCATAATTTGTCTCCCTCCCCAGGTTCCACTGGACTGCATCTGAGCCTTTTGGAAAGCAGGGTTGGGGGGCTACAAGCAAAAAGACTAAGTTCATTACAAATTCTATAAAACATTGAGGGCCTGTAAGTGCTGCATTGAGACTGCTCCTGCAGAGTGGTCACAAAAATGAGTGCTGGTAATCCCCCTGTGCAAAGGACCCCAGAGCACATTTCAGAGGATGCCTTCCAGAAGTCTGGTGAGCAAGGGGGCAGGTTAAGTATCTGGCAAGGACTGGTGTCCAGTAGAGCAGGGGGGTTCCCCAAGGAGACTCGAGCCTGGCCAGCACAGCAATTCTTAACAATTACTCAGTGGAGTTATCTCAATTACTTGGAAATGGATTGTCTCATAAACAGATACTTTCATGAACACAGACATCCCATGGGTACTCCCAGAAATGCTTGAGGCACTCTTTAGCAGGGACTGAGAATCTGCCGGAGTTGGTGGGGCAGAAGTCAGTAGAATTTGTTCATGTTTTTTTAATGTAACTGCTTTTACCCATGAGTAATTATCCCAGATTTAGTGGTTTAAACAATACCAACTCATTATCTCACAGTTTTTAGGTAGGTTGAGTCCATCATAAATCTTATCAGGCTATAATCAAGGTGCTAGTAGGGCTGTATACTTTCTGAAAACTGTAAAGGAGAATCCCTTCTCTTATCTTTTTCCAGCTTCTAGAGGCCAATACATTCTTTGGCTCAGGGTCCCCTTCTTTCATCTTCAAAGCCAGCAATGTCACATCTCTCTCTGAGCTTAGGGAAAGGTTCTCTGCTTTTAAGGACTCATGTGATTAGCTTGGGCCCACCAAGATAATCTAGAATAATCTCTAGGTACTTTTGATCCTGGCTGAAGGGAGCTGCTTTGCTGATGGTTATACCTCCTGCATTCAATGAGTGGTCAATGTGGAAAGTCTAATTTTTCTTGTATTGATCTGGGACTACTCTGAAGGACTATGTCAGCCCCAGAGCACCATGTGCAATCAGCTGAGGCCTCAGCTCCTTTCTCTGCCTCATCACGTCTCCCTTAGCTCCTCCCAAGTGCTGCTCCTGAGAGTACGCTTTGGTAAACCTGTGTGCACATCTTTGCTTCAGAGTCCATTTCCTGGGATACCCAACATGGAACACATACACACGACATCTTGTCTCAGGATGGAAAGCCAGTGGGGAACCAGCAGGGAAAAGAATTTGGAAAGGGAAATAGTTAAGGGGAAGACCTATTCTAAATCCCAGAAATGATGAAATATTGGGAAGAACATCAGCTGGGCATTAAAAGACTTTGGTTCATCATAGATGGAAGTGTTCCTAAGGCTAAACAACTGTCACCAGAGGAAATAAAATGACAGGTAAGAAGGTAGGACAATTAATTGCTAAGTAGATGCAAAAGTAAATCAACTACCCCCAAAGTCAGCCAAGGGATAGACAAACAGTACAGAATATGACACCTAATATATAAAGAATGGAGGAGGAAGAAAAAGGAGGAGAAAAAAAAAGAACCTTTAGATTGTCTTTGTAATAGCATATTAAGTGAGTTAAGTTAGACTCTTAGATGGTAAGGAAATTAACCTTGAACCTTCGGTAACCACGAATCTAAAGACTTCAAAGGCAATAAGTACATACCTATCGATAACCACCCTAAATGTAAATGGTCTAAATGCACCAATCAAAAGACATACAGTCACTGAATGGATAAAAAAACAAGATCCATATATATGCTGCCTATAAGAGACTCACTTCAAACCCAAAAACATACATAGATTGAAAGTGAAGGGATGGAAGAAGGTATTTCATGCAAACAATAGGGAGAAAAAAGCAGGTGTTGCAGTACTTGTATTAGCCAAAATAGACTTCAAAAGAAAGAAAATCATAAGAGACAAAGAAGGACATTACATAATGATAAAGGAGTCAATCCAGCAAGAGGATATAACCAGTATAAATATGTATGCACCTGACACAGGAGCACCTACATATGTGAAACAAATACTAAAAGAATTAAAGGAGGGAATAGAATGCAATGCGTTCATTTTAGGAAACATTAACACACTGCTCACTCAAAGGACAGATCAACCAGACAGATAATAACTAAGGATACAGAGGCACACAGAGGAGAACAACCTATTAGAGCAGATAGACATAACAGACATCTATAGAACCCTCCATACTAAAGCAGCAGGATACACATTCATCTCAAACGAACATGGAACATTTTCAAGAATAGATCATCTACTAGGCCACAAAAAGAGCCTCAGTAAATTCAAAAAGATTGAAATTGTACCAACCAGCTTTACAAAGGTATGAAACAAGAAATAAAATTTGCAAAGAAAACTAAAAAGCCCACACACACATACAACATGCTCCTAAATAGCCAATGGATCAATGACCAAATAAAAACATAGATCAAGCAATATAAGGAGAAAAATGACAACAATAATTCAACACTGCAAAATCTGTGGGATGCAGTGAAGGCTGTGCTAAGAGGAAAGTATGTTGCAAAGCAGGCTTACCTCAGGAAAGAAGAACAATCCCATACGAACAGTCTAAACTCACAATTAATGAAACTAGAAAAAGAACAAATGAGGCCCAAAGTCAGTAGAAGGAGGGACATAATAAAGATTAGAGCAAAATTGAGAAGAATAAAACAATAGAAAGGATCAATGAAAGCAGGAGGTGGTTCTTCGAGAAAATAAACAAAGTATATAAACACTTAGCCAGACTTATCAAGAAAAAAAGTCTATGCACATAAACAGAATCAGAAATGAGAAAGGAAATGTAACTACAGACACCACAGAAATACAAAGAATTATTACAGAATACTATGAAAAATTATATGATAACAAACTGGATAACCTAGAAGAAATGGATAACTTTCTAGAAAAATACAACTTTCCAAGGCTAACACAATAAGAAACAGAAAATCTGAACAGACCAATTACCAACAATGAAATTGAACTGGGAATCAAAAAACTACCTAAGAACAAAACCCCTGGCTTTCAATACTGAATTTTATCAAACATTTAGTGAAGTCCTAATACCCATCCACTTTAAAGTTTTCCAAAAAGTAGAAGAGGAAGGAAAACACCCAAGCTCATTCTATGAGGACAGCATCACTCTAATACCAAAACCAGGCAAAAACATGAGAAAAAAAGAACATTACAGACCAATATCTGTGGTGAACATAGATGAAAAAGTACTCACCAAAATATTAGCAAGCCAAATTCAAGAATACATAAAAAAGATCATCCCTCATGATCAACTAGGATTTATCCCAGGGATACAAGGATGGAACAACATTTGAAAATCCATCAACATTATCCACCACATCAAAAAAAAGGACACGAACCACATGATCATCTCCATACATGCCAAAAAAGCATTCGACAAAATTCAACATCCATTCACGATAAAAACACTCAACAAAATGGGTATAGAGGGCAAGTACCTCAACATAATAAAGGCCATATATGACAAATCCACAGCCAACATTATACTTAACAGCAAGAAATTGAAAGCTTTTCCTTTAAGATTGGGAACAAGACAAGGATGCCAACTCTCACCACTTTTATTCAACATAGTACCGGAGGTCCTAGCCATGGCAATCAGACAACACAAAGAAATTAAAGGCATCCAGATTGGTAAGGAAGCAAACTGTCACTGCTTACAGATGACATGATATTAGACATAAAACACCCTAAAGAATCCACTCCAAAACTACTAGATCTAATATCTGAATTCAGCAAAGTTGCAGGATACAAAATTAATACACAGAAGTCTGTTGCATTCCTATAAACTAACAATGAACTAGCAGAAAAAGAAATCAGGAAAACAATTCCATTTACAATTGCATCAAAAAGAATAAAATACCCAGGAATAAACCTAACCAAAGAAGTGAAAGAGCTATACCCTGAAAACTACAAGACACTCTGAAGAGAAATTAAAGAGGACACTAATAAATGGAAATTCATCCCATGCTCTTGGCTAGGAACAATTAATGTCAAAATGGCCATCCTGCCTAAAGCAATCTACAGATTCAATGCAATCTCTTATCAAAATACCAACAGCATTCTTCAACAAACTAGAGAAAATCATTCTAAAATTCATATGGAACCACAAAAGACCCCAAATAGCCAAGCAATCCTGAGAATGAAGAATAAAGCTGGGGAAATTATGCTCCCGAACTTCACCAAGCTACTACTACAAATACACAGTAATCAAGACAATTTGGCAGAAGAACAGACCTGTAGACCAATGAAACAGAAGAGAGAGACCAGATATAAACCCACACAGATATGGTCAATTAACATATGATAAAGGAGCCATGGACATACAATGGGGAAATGACAACCTCTTTAACAACTGGTGTTGGCAAAACTGGACAGCTACATGCAAGAGAATGAAAATGGATTATTGTCTAACCCCATACACAAAAGTAAACTTGAAATGGATCAAAGACCTGAATGTAAGTCATGAAACCATAAAACTCTTAGAAGGCAACATAGGCAAAAATCTCCTGAATATAAACATGAGCAACTTTTTCCTGAATGCATCTTCTCAGCAAGGGAAACAAAAGCAAAAATGAACAAATGGGACTACATTATGCTAAAAAGTTCTCTACAGCAAAGGATACCATCAGCAGAACAAAAAAGTATCATACAGTATGGGAGAATATATTTGTAAATGACATATCTGACAAGGGGTTAACATCCAAAATGTATAAAGAACTCACATGCCTCAACACCCAAAAAGCAAATAACTTGATTAAAAAATGAATGGAGGATATGAACAGACACTTTTCCAAAGAAGAAATTCAGATGGCCAACAGACACATGAAAAGATGCTCCACATCACTAATTATCAGGGAAAGTCAAATTAAAACCACAATGAGATATCACCTCCCAACAGTTAGGATGGCCAGCATCAAAAAGACTAAGAACATCAAATGCTGATGAGGATGAGGAAAAAGGGGAGCCCTCCTACACTACTGGTGGGAATGTAAACTAGTTCAACCATTGTGGAAAGCAATATGGAGGTTCCTCAAAAAACTAAAAATAGAAATACCATTTGACCCGGGAATTCCACTCCTAGGAATTTACCCAAAGAATACAACTTCTCAGATTAAAAAAGACATATGCACCCCTCTGTTTATCTCAGCACTATTTACAATAGCCAAGATATGGAAGCAACCTAAGTGTCCATCAGTAGATGAATGCATAAAGAAGATGTGGTACATATACACAATGGAATATTATTCAGCCATAAGAAGAAAACAAATCCTACCATTTGCAACAACATGAATGGAGCTAAAGCATATGCTCATGGAAGTAAGCCAGGCAGAGAAAGACAAGTGCCAAATGATTTCACTCATTTGTGGAGTATAAGAACAAAGCAAAACTGAAGGAACAAACAGTAGTCAACTCAGAGACTCCAAGAAGGTCCTAGAGGTTACCAAAGGGGAGGGGTGGTAGAGAGTGGGTGTGGGGCAGAGGGTGAGAGGGATTGATGGACCCTATGATTGGCACACATGGTGTGTGTGTGTGTATGGGGAGGGTCATGGGGAAGGCAGTATAGCACAGAGAAGACCAGTAGTTACTGTGGCACCTTACTGCACTGATAGACAGTGACTGCAATGGGGTATGGGCGGGACTCGATAATATGGGTGAATGTAGTAACCACACTGTTTTTCATGTGAAACCTTCATTTGAGTGTATATCAATAATACCTTAATAAAATAATTGCAAAATAAAAGACTTGGGTTCAAGTTCTAGCTCTGTCTCAACTAACCTCTTGTCACTTAACAAGCCACCCAATATCTCTCTGTCTAAGTTTCTTAGAAGATGATATTGTATTTATTGATCTTCAAGCTCTTTTCCAGCACTAAGGCTCTAGGTCTGTCGACTAAAAGCCAGAGACAGGCTGGCTCCTCACTTTCATCTTTCTAATTTCCAGGCTTTGAATTGAGCCCACTCCAGAAGCTTCTCGGGGATGAGAATAGGCATGTCCTCCCTGAGTTAAAATTGACTTCTGTATCACATGACCTATGACCTTTGGGACACTTAGTTCAGACAGAAAATTTCTTAGATTCTTGTCCATCACAGTGCTTTCTATATTCAGTATTTTATCACTTCTATGATAAATACCTAAACATTTTTTCATGTATGACAAAGTAAGAGTATACCGTGAACAATGTGCATATTTCATGTAGGCATGTTTCTTTCTTCCTTTTTGGTTTTCAAGAAAAGTGGTTGTTGAATTGATGGGCATCTTACAGTTTCCTAGGAACCCAGGAATTAAAAATTTTGACAGTGAGCTGTCTCGTTTCTTATCTTCACCATCTATCAGCGTCCTTGGAACTTAAAAGTACCTAAACAGTGTTTGAAGGAATAACTAAATGAATGAATAAAAACACATGTGCATTCTTAGAAAACTCATATCCTTTAAACTATTGATAATGCTCGTATGGTATGGTTGTAATGTATATGGAATCATATTGCCATCTAGTGGTTAGCTGGTAACTTCATTTAGAAATGAAATGCAGAATGTTGCTAAGGTTGTTTGTGCAGCAAATTTTATTTACAGATACTTTCATAAGAAAAATATGTTTATTGGCTGACACTATATTCTGAGAATGACTTAATTTGCCACATCACCAGTAACAGGTAACTTTAAGTGAACAGTATTGTAAATTGAACCTCAAAGCAGATTTTCCTAAGCTAACTTAATAGTTAAGGGGCTTATGCATATGTTTTCCAGATGCTTTATACTCTTTTTAAGGAACAACTCATCGGACCATTGCTCTATGGGAAAAATTTTGGGAAGCACTGCTTTGTTGTCATTTCTCCTATACGTTTAATGAATCCATTAGTGCCCAGTGTTTTCCTGCCTGCAAAGCCCACTTCAAACTTCATATCCATATTCTAAACAGTAAATTCAAGGAGCATTGTATTAAGTCAGTAGTCACACCTTACATTTACATAGATCTTGGTTTTTAGGTAATAATTACTTTAATTGGAATTAGTATTATTTCACATAGAACACTTTTTACACAGTCTACTTTTTTGTGTGTCCTAGGAATGTGATTTCCTGCAGTTTGAACAGTTACTTTAAAAAACTGCTGTTGGCAATAGCAGAAATGACTTGGGATAAACCACAATGCAAATAACTTAAGATTTTCTATTTGTGCATGTTTCTTTTTCTTTTAAGGTATCATTGATAAACACTCTTATGAAGCTTTCACATGAAAAACAATGTGGTTACTACATTCACCCATATTATCGAGTCCCCCCAATACCCTATTCCAGTAACTGTCCATCAGAGTAGTAAGATGCCACAGAGTCACTATTTGCCTTTTCTGTGCTACACTCTGCAGGTTTCTTATATTGCCCTTAACCTATGTGTTGCTGTATTAATCATAGCAACTCAGTTTCAAATTCCTGGCAGGAGCTTCATTTATCCTTCATTCACTCTTTCATTTTTGACCTGACACCTGCCATGTACTGGACATTGAGATTGGAAAGACCCCTCAGAATATAAGCTCAAGGCAGTCAGAGATCTTGTGTACCTTGTTTTCTATTGTATCTCTACTGCCTAGCATGGTGACTAGCACTGACTAGATGTTCATGAAGTATTTGTGAATAGAACAAAAATTTCACTGTTTTTGAGGTTCTCCAAGTTTAATAGAAAGACAAAGGAGAAATAGAGATAACAGTAAAATATAATAATAATTAAAAAGAACTATTCAAGGCAAAATGTCTTGAAAGCCTGAGAAGGCTGGGGTGAGGAGTGACTGAGAAGCCTGGGGTAGTATTGTAGGGAGCTTCTCCTTTCTTGCTAAGGAGCTTAGATTTACTTAACTGGCTTTTCTTATAACTCAGTGCTTAAACTGCTCAATAAATTCCTGTAGATTTGGCATAAGAATTTTATTTTATCTCAAATGAAACTTTGTAAATAGTTAAAAGGATTTTTTTTGAAAGGTTGATCGACCTCACTAGAGATCCTTAACATGTGTGGGCCTGCAAGAATCTTGCTGAAAAAGAGGAGACATCACTGTAAGGTTAGTCAACTCATGAGAAATCCAGGATGACATTGTAGGTACTTAATAATTGCCTTGACACACTGTCTAGAATTTAAAAATTCTCCCCAGGAAAACCCCTCAGACCAGAGCCCTGCAGCAGAAGTGTCTTTAAAAAGTGAAATTGTAGAATAAGTAAAGTATATCAGTGACTTCTCACTTCCCTTTTCCTTATACTCTCTGCCCCCGCAGGAAACCACCATGACTTCACACAGCAGGGCCCTTTGATGGGCTCTGCAAGCCCAGGGTTACCCCAGTGATCTGACCTTCCTGTGCTTCACACTTACACTGGAGGGCCATATACCCTGGGATCCTTTCACCTTTGATGAAATATTTCCCAGAAACTTTAATATGTTATGATTTCCTACATCCTTAATTAAATGTTATTTTTCTAACTTTGTAAGAGCTTGCACATGATTTAATTCACAAAATCAGAAATAAAAAATCCTTGCTTGAACCATGTGTTGTGAGTTTTGCTTCTAAAAACATACGTGCTATACCTATCAAAACTAGCTCTAATGTAAAGTGTTCTGACATGGTTTTACACCGAAGTGCTGAAGCTACTTAAAAGCTTAATAAATTGTCCTTCCCAGAGGAATGGGTACTGTGACACACTTTGCCTTAACCCAGACATTGCCACTTCCATCTGTTGCCCATTTAGCTAGTCAGTGATGGGATTCCTTTCGTATTTCAATATCATTTCAGCATAGTGATTCAGACACCTGCTCTCAGTTGACTGGTATTGACATGTGATACATAATCTGTTTACCATCTAATTCAAAGGAATGGAACTAAATGGTGGAATTGGAGGGGTCAGCAAGGAACCAGATTTGTATACATGGGCAGTTAAGTCATCTCAGTAAAATGATTAATATTGACCTTAAAGACCAAGATCAAAGCTGATCCAGTGAAACACTTTTATTTGGACGTATAGAGCCCAGAGCAGCTTTTTCATATAAATGAACACAAGACAATTAAGAAGCCAGATATTTACATTTTAAAATGTAGATTCTCATTTAGTTTTACACTCTTGGGAGGCTGCACCCACTTCAGATGCTCCCCTTCTCATCCGATCCTTTCTTAAAACCTCAGGGCTGCCCCTTCTTTTGTTGCAGCACCATCAATGCAGCGTCAGCCAGCCTGACCATACCTTTGCATCTTCCTCTGCAAAGTAATGGTGGCAATAAATAATGATTGGGAGATTTTTGCCATCAGTTTAATTCTTTTATCTTTTCATCTGATCCTGAAAGTTTCCTGACATCTTTTTCCTGTTGTATCCCTTCAAAGAGTAAAGTTTCAAACATAAACATAGGAAGAGTTTTTAGAAATACCACTCCTTCCTCATTTTGCCTGCTAAATTTCAATTTGGTGTAGGTCCTGACAGATGTTTATAGACAAATAAATTAATTCATTTCATTTTGCAGAGCAAGGATACTCACTGACGTAAGGCTTATAACTCTGATTAGAGGCTCCAGTTTGAGGTCAGAGACCAATGCTTTTCTAAATCCGAGACTTTAGTTTTGTTTTAGCTTGCCTTTGTCACTTTCTAGATCCTGCAAGAATGTCTGGAAAATGTACTCGTGCAATCTCAGGCCTGGCAAAGTTTCTACAGGGAACCACAGGTCCACGCCTAGTGATTGTTTATAGTTCTCTTGCATCCTCCAGGATCCTGCTTACGCACCAGTTTCAGAGTAACGGTGTGTGGAGCCAAGTCAGGAGCGGTAATGTTCCTTGTCTGCCTTCTTGGGCTGGTCCTGACGCTGGATGCCAACAATGCCAGGCTCGGGAACTATTTGTTTCTGAATTCCAGCCAAGAAGTCTAACAATTCTCTCCCTTCCTTTCCATTGCCCTCTTCTTCCTTACCAATGCCAAGTCTGGGATTTTCCTTGTCTAGAGACTACACAGGCAAGGAAATGAACTTTCTTGGGATATGACAGACCATTCAACAGAATAGTGCCCTTTGTTCTTGTTCAAATGTCTTTTCCTTAAATGACATTTCTCTCTAAGGCTTCTGCAGATATATCCGCTCTAGCCACCTAATTTCTACAAGGTCCCTGTCAGAAGACTAAAAAGTAGGTGTTGGAATTCTGATTTTTCTGATTGGGAAGCAATAGCTTAGAAAGGAAAAATGATTTGCCCAGGGATTTAGTCAAGCGATTCTATTAGTTGTGTCTGAATCCATTCTTTAAACTTATTTAAAAATCCTTTTAGCTCCTAGCAACCATATCCAATACAAAGGAAGCAAACCCTTATATTTACCTACAGGAAACAGAAAGACGAAGGTCTGTTTTTTGATCAACGATTCCATCATGAGCCAGGAAATTTTATTTCATTTGCACACACATCCAGGGACAGCACAGCAGGGATCGCAGTGACAGGGATGGGGTTTCCCTCTGGTAACTAGCTGCTTGGCCTTGGGCAAGTCACTTCACTTCTCTGGACCTCAGTTTATTCATCTGCAAAATGAAACAGTTGTGATTCATGACCTCTTAGGTTTCCATCCAGCTTCCCAAGTCTACACCAAGGAAAATGCTGAGACAAAGGCATAAGGCTAAAACATCTTGAAAAAGTCAGCAAAATAGCTATACATAACACTTTAAAAGATAATCTCTGGCAAATAAAAATAGGCATACACTTTGACTGAATATTGCATTCTGGGGGCTATATCCTAAGGAAATAATGAGAGATGTGCTTCAAGATTTGTTTCTTTAAATAAACATTTACTTTTAGGATAGTTTTAGATTCACAGAGAAGTTGCAAAGATAGTACAGAGAGTTCCCGTGTACTCCATTTGTGCTCCTTTTCCATTTCCTTCATTGTTAATAACTTATAGTATGATACATTTATTACAACCAAAGAATAAGAGATGCATCACTATTAACTAAAATCCATACTTTACTCGTATTTCCTTACTTTTAATGTAATGCCATTTTTCTGTCGTAGGATTCTGCCCAGAACACCACATTACATTTACCTGTCACGTCTCCCTAGATTCCTCAGGACTGTCAGAATTTCTCAGATTTGCGTTATTTTTGATGACCTTGATAGTTTGGACAACCACTGATCAGGTATTTTGTTGAGGGTCTCTCAATGTGAATTTTTTGTTTTTTAATTTTTTATTAAGGTATTATTGATATACACTTTTATGAAGGTTTCACATGATAAAACAATGTAGTTACTACATTTACCCATATCATCAAGTCCCCAACCATACCCCAATGCAGTCAATATCCATCAGTGCAGTAAGATGCCACAGATTCACTATTTGCCTTCTCTGTGCTACACTGTTTTCACCGTGATCCACCACACCATGTGTACTAACCATAATACCCCTCAGTCCCCTTCTCCCTCCCTCCCCACCCGCCCTCCCACAGCCTTCCCCCCCAACAGCCCTCCCCTTTGGTAACCACTAGTCTCTTCTTGGAGTGTCTGAGTCTGCTGCTCTTTTGCTCCTTCAGTTTTGCTTTGTTGTTATACTCCACAAATGAGGGAAATCATTTGGCACTTGTCTTTCTCTGCCTGGCTTATTTCACTGAGCAAAATGTCCTCCAGCTCCATCAATGTTGTTGCAAATGGTAAGATTTGTTTCTTTCTTATGGCTGAATAGTATTCCATTGTGTATATGTACCACCTCTTCTTTATCCATTCATCTACTGATGGACACTTAGGTTGCTTCCATATCTTCGCTATTGTAAAAAGTGCTGCAATAAACACAGGGGTTCATATGTCTTTTTGAATCTGAGAAGTTGTATTCTTTGGGAAATTCCAAGGAGTGGGATTCCGGGTCAAGTGGTATTTCTATTTTTAGTTTTTTGAGGAACCTCCATATTGCTTTCCACAATGGTTGAACTAGCTTACATTCCCACCAGCAGTGTAGGAGGGTTCCCCTTTCTCCACATCCTCGCCGGCATTTGTTGTTCTTAGTCTTTTTGATGCTGGCCATCCTTACTGGTGTGAGGTGATATTTCATTATGGTTTTAATTTGCATTTCCATGATTAGTGATGTGGAGCATCTTTTCATGTGTCTGTTGGCCATCTGAATTTCTTCTTGGAGAACTGTCCCTTCATAACTTCTGCCCATTTGTTAATAGGGTTATTTTCTTTTTGGGTGTTGAGGCGTGTAAGTTCTTAATGTATTTTGGATGTTAACCCCTTGTCAGATATGTAATTTACAAATATATTCTCCCATACTGTAGGATGCCTTTTTGTTCTGTTGATGGTGTCCTTTGCTGTACAGAAACATTTTAGTTTGATGTAGTCCCATGAGTTCATTCTTGCTTTTGTTTCCCTTGCTCGAGGAGATGCCTCTGGGAAGAAGTTGCTCATGCTTATATTCAGGAGATTTTTGCCTATGTTGTCTTCTAAGAGTTTTATGGTTTCATGCCTTACATTCAGGTCTTTGATCCATTTCAAGTTTACTTTTGTGTATGCGGTTAAACAATAATCCAGTTTCATTCTCTTGCATGTAGCTGTCCAGTTTTGCTAACACCAGCTGTTGAAGAGGTTGTAATTTCCCCATTGTATGTCCATGGATCCTTTATTATATATTTATTGACCATATGTGCCTGGGTTTATATCAGGGCTCTCTAGTCTGTTCCATTGGTCTATGGGTCTGTTCTTGTGCCAGTACCAAATTGTCTTGATTACTGTGGCTATGTAGTAGAGCTTGAAGTTGGGGAGCATAATCCCCCCAGCTTTATTCTTCCTCCTCAGAATTGCTTTGACTATTCAAGGTCTTTTGTGGTTCCATATGAATTTTAGAACCATTTGCTCTAGCTCATTGAAGAATGCTGTTAGTATTTTGATAGGAATTGCATTGAATCTATAGATTGCTTTAGGCAGGATGGCCATTTTGACAATATTTATTCTTCCTATGCATGAGCACGGGATGTGTTTCCATTTATTGGTTTGTTCTTTAATTTCTCTCATGAGTGCCATGTAGTTTTCAGAGTATAGCTCTTTCACTTCCTCGGTTAGGTTTATTCCTTGGTTAGGTTTATTTATTTTTTTTTTGATGCAATTGTGAATGGAATTGTTTTCCTGATTGCTTTCTCTGCTAGTTCATTGTTAGTGTATAGAATTGCCACAGATTTCTGTGTATTAATTTTATATCCTGCAACTTTGCTGAATTCAGGATCTAGCAGTTTTGGAGTGGATTCTTTAGGTTTTTTAATGTACAATAATATCATGTCATCTGCAAACAGGGACAGTTTAACTTCTTCCTTGCCAATCTGGATGCCTTTTATTTCTTTGTGTTGTCTGATTGCCGTGGCTAGGACCTCCAGTACTATGTTGAATAGAAGTGGAGAAAGTGGGCATCCTTGTCTTGTTCCCGATCTTAAAGAAAAAGCTTTCAGCTTCTCGCTGTTAAGTATGATGTTGGCTGTGGATTTGCATATATGGCCTTTATTATATTGAGGTACTTGCCCACTATACCCATTTTGTTGAGAGTTTTCATCATGAATGGATGTTGAATTTTGTTGAATGCTCTTTCGGCATGTATGGACAAGAATCATGTGGTTCTTGTCCTTTTTGTTGATGAGGTGGATGACGTTGATGGATTTTCAAATCCTTGCATCCCTGGAATAATCCTACTTGATCATGACGGATGATCTTTTTGATGTATTTTTGAATTCAGTTTGCTAATATTTTGTTGAGTATTTTTGCATCTATGTTCATCAGGGATATTGGTCTGTAATTTTCTTTTTTTGTGGTGTCCTTGCCTGGTTTGGTATTACAGTGCTATCTTCATAGAATGAATTTGGAAGTATTCCATCTCTTCTACTCTTTGGAAAACTTTAAGGAGGATGGGTATCATGTCTTCACTAAATGTTTGATAAAATTCAGTGGTAAAGCCATCTGGTCCAGGAGTTTTGTTCTTAGGTAGGTTTTTGATTACCTGTTCAATTTCCTTGCTGGTAATTTGTCTGTTCAGATTTTCTGTTTCTTCCTTGGTCAGCCTTAGAAGGTTGTATTTTTCTAGAAAGTGGTCCTTTCTTCTAGGTCCAGTTTGTTAGGATATAATTTTTCATAGTATTCTCTCATAATTCTTTGTATTTCTGTGGTGTCCATAGTGATTTTTCCTTTCTCATTTCTGATTCTATTTATGTGTGTAGACTCCCTTTTTTTCTTGATAAGTCTGGCTAGGGGTTTATCTATTTTGTTTATTTTCTTGAAGGACAAGCTCTTGCTTTCATTGATTCTTTCTATTGTTTTATTCTTCTCAATTTTATTTATTTATGCTCTAATCTTTATTATGTGCATCCTTCTACTGACTTTGGGCCTCATTTGTTCTTCGTTATCTTGTTTCATTAATTGTGAATTTAGACTGCTTCTATGGGATTGTTCTTTTTTCTGGAGGTAGGCCTGTACTGCAATATACTTTCCTTTTAGCATGGCCTTTGCTGCATCCCACAGATTTTTGTGGTGCTGAATTATTGTTGTCATTTGTCTCCATATATTGCTTGATCTCTGTTTTGTTTGGTCATCGATCCATTGGTTATTTAGATGCATATTGTGAAACATCCATGTGTTTGTGGGACTTTTCATTTTCTTTGTGTAATTTATTTCTCATTTCATACCTTTGTTGTCTGAGAAACTGGTTGGTACAATTTCAATCTTTTTGAATTTACTGAGGCCCTTTTTGTTGCCTTGTATATGATCTATTCTTGAAAATGTTCCATGTGCACTTGAGAAGAAAGTGTATTCTGCTTCTTTTGGGTGTAGAGTTCTATATATGTCTGTTAGTTCCATCTGTTCTAATGTGTTGTTCAGTGCCTCTGTATCCTTACTTATTTTATGTCTGGTTGATCTGTCCTTCACAGTGACGGGAGTGTTGAAGTCTCCTGGAATGAATGCATTGCATTTTATTTCCCCTTTTAATTCAGTTAGTATTTGTTTCACATATGTAGGTGCTCCTGTATTGGTTGCATAGATATTTATATTGGTTATATCTTCTTGTTCGATTGACCCCTTTATCATTATGTAATGTTCTTCTTTGTCTCTTGTGACTTTCTTTGTTTTGAAGTCTATTTTGTCTGATACAAGTACTGCCACTCCTACTTTTTTCTCACTATTAGTTGTATGAAATATCTTTTTCCATCCTTTTACTTTCAGTCTGTGTATGGCTTTGGGTTTGAAGTGAGTCTCTTGTAGGCAGAATATAGATGGGTCTTGTTTTTTTATCCATTCAGTGACTCTATGTTTTTTGGTTGGTGCATTCAGACCATTTACATTTAGGGTGATTATTGATAGATATGTACTTATTGTCATTGCAGGCTTTAGATTCCTGGTTACCAAAGGTTCAAAGTTAACTTCCATACTGTCTAAGAGTCTAACTTAACTCACTTACTATGCCATTACAAACACAATCTAAAGGTTCTTTTCTTTTTCTCCTCATTTTTCTTCCTTCACCATTCTTTATATATAAGGTATCATATTCTGTACTCTTTGTCTATCCCTTGATTGACTTTGGGGATAGTTAATTTAATTTTGTGTCTACTTAGTAATTAGCTGTTCTTTCTTTACTGAGGTTTCATTACCTCTGGTAAAAGCTATTAAACCCTAGGAACACTTCCATCTATAGCAGTCCTTCCAAAATAGACTGTAGAGCTGGGTTGTAGGAGGTTAATTCTCTCAGCTTTTGCTCATCTGGAAATTGTTTAATCCCTCCTTCAAATTTAAATGATAATCTTGCCTGATAAAGTTATCTTGGTTCCAGGCCCTTCTTTGTTGCTTTAAATACATCATGCCACTCCCTTCTGGCCTGTAAGGTTTCTGCTGAGAAGTCTGATGTTAGCCTGATGGGTTTTCCTTTGTATGTGATCTTATTTCTCTCTATGGCTGCTTTTAATAGTCTGTCCTTAGCCTTGATCTTAGTCATTTTAGTTACTATATGTCTTGGTGTTGTCTTCCTTGGATCCTTTGTGTTGGGAGATCTGTGGATCTCCATGGCCTGAGAGACTATCTCGTTCCCGATTGGGGAAGTTTTCAGCAATTACCTCCTCAGAGGCACTTTCTATCCCTTTCTTTCTCTCTCTTCTTCTTCTGGTATCCCTATAATGTGAATATTGTTCCATTTGGATTGGCCACACAGTTCTCTCAATATTCTTTCATTTGTAGAGATTCTTTTATCTCTCTGTGTCTCAGCTTCTTTGTATGCCTCTTGTCTAGTTTCTATTTCATTTATCATCTCCTCCACCATATCTAATCTGCTTTTAATACCCTCCATTGTGGTCTTCAACGATTAGATCTCTGACCGAAATTCACTCCTGTGTTCTTGAATATCTTTCTGTACCTCCAGGAGCATGTTAATCATTCTTATTTCAAACTCCCTTTCAGGAAGATTCATGAGGTCGCTGTCATTTAAATCTTTCTCAGGAGTTGTATGCATAATTTTACTTTGAACCACATTCCTTTGGCATTTCATATTTGCATATGGTGCCCTCTAGTGTGCAGAAGCTCTACTCTCTGGAGCTGTTCAGCCCCTGAAGCAATTTCAGGGTTCACAGGGGAGTGGTATTGTTGCCTGGGGGAGTAAAGAGCTGTTTTCTGCTTTCTGGCCACTCTGCCTGCCTCCACTGCCTGAACCAGTAGGCTGAGCACACAGGTATAATCCTTTATGCTTTGCATTTGTAGTTGCTGTAGACAGATCTTCCCTCTGACTGGCCTAACAGCAGGGTAGGGGTTGCCAGTTTGTGAGCCAGGTGGGGCTGGCTGGGAGAAAGGCACAGTAGACTGGGTATCAAGGAGGGGATCCTTGGAGCTGTGTAGCCATCCAGGGAGCTGGAGCACCTGAAGATCATGAAAGCTCCCAACCTGCTGTGCAAAGTGCACCCAGACAATCTTGCCTACCTGTCCTTTCTCCTGAGCAGTAAGCTCTGTGCAATTTTTGCCCCTTTAGCAGCCCTCCTGTTAAGGGCTTCCTTGTTAGGAAGTCTCTCAGACTGCCTGCCCTGCTTTCCACAAGTGGCTGGAATCTCAGTAAGTTTCCCCAGGATTTCTGTCTGTCCTAGCTCTCCAACCCCTTAATCATGAGAGTACCATGCAAGCACTATGAAATGTAGGTTTGTGCTCCCAGAGCAGATCTCCAGAGTTAGGTATTCAGCAGTCACAGTCCTCCACTCCCTCCCCGCTCCGTTTCTTTTCCCCACCTGTGAGCTGGGTGGGGGAAGGGCTTGGTTCCCACTGAGCCACAGCTTTGGGATGTTACCCTGTTCCATGAGGTTGCTCTTTTCTCCAGGTGTATGCAGTCTGGTGCAGTCCTCTTTCCTGTTGCTCTTCCAGGATTAGTTGTATTAATTATATTTTCTTATATGCGGTTTTAGGAGGAAGCCTCTGTCTCACCTCTCATATTGGCATCTTTAATCATAATCAATTTGGGTCTGTTTTATTTTTTTTAAAATCATGATTAGACCAGGAAGGTCACAGAGGTAAGGTGCCATTCTTGTCACATCATGTTAGTGGAAAAAGCTGTCTACATGACTTTTCACCAATGAATGCTAAGCTTAATTATATTGCAGTGGTAGATAGGATTTGTCAATAACAGGAGTAGAGACACCATAAGGGCTGGGATTTTTTACTATTCACTCACCACTGGGCTCCCTGTGTTCTGACACATAGTAGGTGTTCAATGAATAGAATTAAACACATTGAATGGAAAAGTGCTCAGTTAAATGAATTGATTCACTCAATATAATGGAATACTAGCAGTCATCATAAATATTTGTTGTATGGAGAAATGTTAATGATATGTTCAGTGAATAAAACAATATAAATATTTGTACACATCCTGGGGGGTGGAGCCAAGATGGTGGCGTGAGTAGGACAGTGGGAATCTCCTCCCAAAAACATATCTATTTTTGAAAATACAACAAATACAACTATCCCTAAAAGAGATACCAGAAGCTACAGGACAACAGCCAGAACACATCCACACCTGCAAGAACCCAGTGCCTGGCGAAGGGGGTAAGATAAAAGTCCCGACCCGGCGGGACCCAAGCACCCCTCACCCCAGCTCCCAGCAGGAGGAGAGGAGTTGGAGCGGGGAGAGAGAGGGAGCCCAGGACTGCTAAATAGCCAGCCGTAGCCATCCGCACCAGAGCGCAGACACAGTGTATGCATGGGGTGCTGGAAACTAGGGAAACAGAACAGTAAGACCTGTGAGCAGGTCCCCACAGTTGGTATTCCTGGGACAAAGAAAAGCGAGAGCTTTTTGAAAGTCTTAAAGGGACAGGGACCCTACAGGTAGACAGAAGCACCCCGGGACACTTAGACCATCAGCTGGAAATCCTGGCAAACTCTGGGCATCCTAACCCCCTGGGCAGCAGCTCTGAGACCCCTCATGGTGATAAACAGCCCCCCCATCTGATTCCACTCTGGCTCCTGCCATAGCAGAGCAGCAGCCTGAGGCTGGCCATGCCCACAGCAAGGGAGCTTCCTCCATAGCAGCTGGGCAAGAAACAGACCCAGTCTATGTGCAATTGTCCAACACAAGCCCTTAGGGGTCACCGTTGTCCCAGTAAAGAAAGACCAGGAGCAAGTGGAAAAGGTCTTGGCTCTCCCAGGTGACAGATGAGTCAATAGCATACCACTGCATCTATCAACATGAAAAGGCAATAAAATTTGATCCAGACCAGGCTAACCCAGAACACCTTTGACATCCTCTCCTGAGAAGGAATCTGGGGAGGTAGATTTACCCAATCTTCCAGAAAAAGAATTCAAAACAAAAGTCATAACCATGCTGATGGACTTGCAGAGAAATATGCAAGAACTAAGGAGGGAGAATACAGAAATAAAACAATCTCTGGAAGGACTTCAAAGCAGAATGGATGAGATGCAAGAGACCATTAATGTACTAGAAAACAGAGACCAGGAATGCAGAGAAGCTGATGCAGAGAGAGATAAAAGGATCTCCAGGAATGAAAGAATATTAAGAGAACTGTGTGACCAATCCAAAAGGAACAATATTCGCATCATAGGAGTACCAGAAGAAGAAGAGAGAGAAAAAGGGATAGAAAGTGTCTTTGAAGAAATAATTGCTGAAAACTTCCTCAAACTAGGGGAGGAAATGGCCTCTTAGACCACAGAAACACACAGAACTCCCATGACAAGGGACCCAAGGAGGACAAAACCAAGACACATAATAATTAAAATGGCAAAGATCAAAGACAAGTACAGAGTATTAAAGGCAGCCAGAGAGAAAAAAAGGTGACCTACAAAGGAAAACCCATCAGGTTATCATCAGACTTCTCAATAGAAACCTTACACACCAGAAGAGAATGGCATGATATATTTAGTGCAATGAGATGGAAGGGCCTTGAACCAAGAATACTGTATCCAGCACGATTATCATTTAAATATGAAGGAAGGATTAAACAATTCCCAGACAAGCAAAAGTTGAGGGAATTTACCTCCCACAAACCACCACTACAGGGCATCTTAAAGGGACTTCTCTAGAGGAGGAGGAATAAGAAGGGACAGAAATAAAGAATCATCAGTGTTTACAATAGCTCAATAAGTGAGTTAAATTAGACAGTAAGATACTAAAGAAGCTAACCTTGAACCGCTGGTAACCACAAACTTTGGGTTTGAGGTGAGTTTCTTGTAAGCAGCATGTAGATGGGTCTTGGTTTTTTATCCATTCTATTACTCTGTGTCTTTTGATTGGTGCATTCAGTCCATTTACATTTAGGGTGACTATTGAAAGATATGTACTTATTGCCATTGCAGGCTTTAAATTCGTGGTTACCAAAGGTTCAAGGTTAGCTTCTTTAGTATCTTACTACCTAACTTAGCTTGCTTATTGAGCTGTTACATACACTGTCTGGAGATTCTTTTCTTCTCTCCTTATTCCTCCTCCACCATTCTTTATACGTTGGTTGTTTTATTCTGTGCTCTTTTGTGTTTCCTTGAACTGCTTTTTGTGGATAGTTGATTTTATTTTTTGCCTTTAGTTAGTATTTGGTTCGTCTGCTTCCTTTGCTGTGATTTTATTTTCTCTGGTGACATCTGTTTAGTCTTAGGAGTGCTCCCGTCTAGAATAGTCCCTCTAGAATACTCTGTAGAGGTGGTTTGTGGGAGGCAAATTCCCTCAACTTTTGCTTGTCTGGGAATTGTTTAATCCTTCCTTCATATTTAAATGATAATCATGCAGGATACAGTATTCTTGGTTCAAGGCCCTTCCATCTCATTGCACTAAATATATCATGCCATTCTCTTCTGGCCTGTAAGGTTTCTGTTGAGAAGTCTGATGATAGCCTGATGGGTTTTCCTTTATACGTGACCATTTTCTTCTCTCTAGCTGCCTTTAAAGCTCTGTCCTTGTCCTTGATCTTTACCATTTTAATTATGTGTCTTGGTGTTGTCCTCCTTGGATCCTTTCTGTTGGGAGTTCTGTGTATTTCTATAGTCTGATTGATTATTTCCTCCCCCAGTTTGGGGAAGTTTTCAGCAATTATTTCTTCAAAGACACTTTCTTTTTTTTTTTGAACAAGAACTTTTTTTTGAGAGGACATCTCTCATATTTATTGATCAAATTGTTGTTAACAACAATAAAATTCTGTATAGGGGAGTCAATGCATAATCATTAATCAACCCCAAGCCTAATACTCAACAGTCTCCAATCTTCTGAAGCATAACAAACAAATTCGTACATGGTGAACAAATTCTTACATAGTGAATAAGTTCTTACATGGTGAACAGTGCCAGGGCAGTCATAACAGAAACTTTCAGTTTTGATCACACATTATGAACTATAAACAATCAGGTCAAATATGAATATTCATTTTATTTTTATACTTGATTTATATGTGAATCCCACATTTCTCCCTTATTATTATTATTATTATTTTTTTTTTAATAAAATGCTGAAGTGGTAGGTAGATGAAAGATAAAGGTAGAAAACATAATTTAGTGTTGTAAGAGAGCAAATGTAGATGATCAGGTGTGTGCCTGTAGACTATGTGTCAATCCAAGCTAGACAAGGGCAATAAAACATCCACGGATGTGGAAGATTTCTCTCAAAACAGGGGGGGTGAGGTTCTAGGCCTCACCTCTGTTGATCCCCAATTTCTCACCTGATGGCCCCCCTGAAGCTGTGCCTGTCTTAGGTTGTTCCTCCCTTGAGGAATCTTACCCGTCTCTGGCTAACCAGTCATCTTTCAGGGCCATACAAGGAAATGTAAAGTTGGTAAGTGAGAGAGAAGCCATATTGTTTGAAAAGGTTAGCTTTTTACTTCTTTGCAGATTTATGCCTTGTGGTTTCTATGCCCAGCATTTGCTTTGAGGTATCTTTACCACTTGGAGGAATTATGATACTCAGTAAATTCGATATGAGGCATGAATTCTATTTAAGGGCTGTAATTAGGAAGGAAGAAGAAAAGCTATAGAAGTAGCAGGTGGAAGAAAATATGAGAAGATTGATGATTTCTTTGACATATCTTCTTGTAGAGTAACATAAGCATGTATAGGTTTTAAACTACTAATTAAATTGTGTACACACATTAACATAATAGGAATATAGCTACATAACCAAAGCAGACCTACAATTACCAGCCCTCTCCAGTGAAACCAAGAAAACCAGTTAGGCACCCGAGGCATTTGTGAAAACTTGTCAATGATATGATGGATATTGTCTAACTGAATTTGAATAGTTTGAGAAAAGTCAGACAAATTAAAACAACACATTCCTGGGAACTGTTCCCATCCCATATGTTCTTTTAACAGTAGATAATCTATAGTCGCAAGATTTTGGAGCTCTGCAACTTGCACTTCTCCTAATTTTTGGTTGAGTCCTGACAGTATAGATCCACTCAAATTTGTTGTTTTACTGTGTGCCCAGGCCAGCTTAGATATCTCCTTCTTCATTCCAATGGCAAGTCCAGGAACCAGTGGAATGAACGCAGCTACAACTGCAACAGTGCCAGGATCTTTGTTAAAGTTTTTTGATGATCATCTTCTGGAATGACTCTTCCAGAGGATGTTGATATTGGAAGTTCTTCATATCATATCATAATTCGTTTTCTGGGTAGCCAAATTAGGCTTTGATCCTCTGTATAAACACAAACAAACCCTTTGCCCACACTTTGATATGCCCTTTATAGCATTGTGAAGAACTTATTGGAGATCACCACACAGGAACTGCTTTTTTTTTTTTTAAGAGAAAGGAATATTATCAGAAAAATATATTTCCATAGCTGGTCATCTGACACACTTTAAATTATCAAAATTAAGCATATTTAAAGCAGGCATTAATCGTTCATTTACAGTTAGTTTTATCCTATCAGGGAGTAATCCCCCCCTTTTTTTGTTATCATTAATCTACAATTACATGAAGAATATTATGTTTACTAGGCTCTCCCCTATACCAGGTCTCCTCCACAAATCCCTTTACAGTCACTGTCCATCAGCATAGCAAAATGTTGTAGAATTACTACTTGTCTTCTCTGTGTTGTACAGCCCTCCCCTTTCTCCCACCCCACCAATTATGCATGCTAATCATAATACCCCCTTTCTTCTTCCCCACCCTTATCCTTCCCTACCCACCCATCCTCCCCAGTCCCTTTCCCTTTGTTACCTGTTAGTCCATTCTTGGGTTCTGTGATTCTGCTGCTGTTTTGTTCCTTCAGTTTTTCTTTGTTCTTATACTCCACAGATGAGTGAAATCATTTGGTATTTCTCATTCTCCGCTTGGCTTATATCACTGAGCATAATACCCTCTAGCTCCATCCATGTTGTAGCAAATGGTAGGATTTGTTTTTTTCTTATGGCTGAGTAATATTCCATTGTGTATATTTACCACATCTTCTTTATTCATTCATCTACTGATGGACACTTAGGTTGCTTCCAATTTTTGGCTATTGTAAATAGTGCTGTGATAAATATAGGGGTGCATCTGTCCTTTTCAAACTTGAGTGTTGCATTCTTAGGGTAAATTCCTAGGAGTGGAATTCCTGGGTGAAATGGTAAGTCTATTTTGAGAGTTTTGAGGAACCTCCATACTGCTTTCCACAATAGTTGAACTAATTTACATTCCCACCAGCAGTGTAGGAGGGTTCCCCTTTCTCCACAACCTCGCCAACATTTGTTGTTGTTTGTCTTTTGGATGGCAGCCATCCTTACTGGTGTGAGGTGATACATCACAGTGGTTTTAATTTGCATTTCTCTGATAATTAGCGATGTGGAGCATCTTTTCATGTGTCTGTTGGCCATCGGTATTTCTTTTTTAGAGAACTGTCTGTTCAGCTCCTCTGCCCATTTTTGAATTGGCTTATTTGTTTTTTGTTTGATGAGGCGTGTGAGCTCTTTATATATTCTGCACGTCAAGCCTTTATCAGATCTGTCATTTTCAAATATATTCTCCCATACTGTAGGGTTCCTTTTTGTTCTATTGATGGTGTCTTTTGCTGTACAGAAGCTTTTCAGCTTAATATAGTCCCACTTGTTCATTTTTGCTGTTGTTTTCCTTGCCCAGGTAGATATGTTCAAGAAGAGGTCACTCATGTTTATGTCTAAGAAGTATTTGCCTATATTTTTTTCCAAGAGTTTAATGGTTTCATGACTTACATTCAGGTCTTTGATCCATTTTGAGTTTACTTTTGTATATGGGGTTAGACAGTGGTCCAGTTTCATTCTCCTACATGTAGCTGTCCAGTTTTGCCAGCACCATCTGTTGAAGAGACTGTCATTTCACCATTGTATGTCCATGGCTCCTTTATCAAATATTAATTGACCATATATGTTTGGGTTAATGTCTGGAGTCTCTAATCTGTTCCACTGGTCTGTGGCTCTGTTCTTGTGCCAGTACCAAATTGTCTTGATTACTATGGCTTTGTAGTAGAGCTTGAAGTTGGGGAGTGAGATCCCCCCTACTTTATTCTTCTTTCTCAGGATTGCTTTGGTATTCAAGGTCTTTGGTGCTTCCATATGAATTTTTGAACCATTTGTTCCAGTTCATTGAAGAATGTTGCTGGTAATTTGATAGGGATTGCATCAAATCTGTATATTGCTTTGGGCAGGATGGCCATTTTGATGATATTAATTCTTCCTAGCCATGAGCATGGGATGAGTTTCCATTTGTTACTGTTCACTTTAATTTCTCTTAAGAGTGACGTGTAGTTTTCAGGGTATAGGTCTTATAGGTCTTCACTTCTTTGGTTAGGTTTATTCGTAGGTATTTTATTCTTTTTGATGCAATTGTGAATGGAGTTGTTTTCCTGATTTCTCTTTCTATAGGTTCATTGTTAGTGTATAGGAAAGCCACAGATTTCTGTGTGTTAATTTTGTATCCTGCAACTTTGTTGTATTCCTATATCAGTTCTAGTAGTTTTGGAGTGGAGTCTTTAGGGTTTTTTATGTACAATATCATGTCATCTGCATATAGTGACAGTTTAACTTCTTCTTTACCAATCTGGATTCCTTGTGTTTCTTTGTTTTGTCTGAATGCCATGGCTAGGACCTCCAGTACTATGTTGAATAACAGTGGGGAGACTGGGCATCCCTGTCTTGTTCCCGATCTCAGAGGAAAAGCTTTTAGCTTCTCGCTGTTCAGTATAATGTTGGCTGTGGGTTTATCAAATATGGCCTTTATTATGTTGAGGTACTTGCCCTCTATAGCCATTTTGCTGAGAGTTTTTATCATGAATGGATGTTGAATTTTGTCAAATGCTTTTTCATCATCTATGGAGATGATCATGTGGTTTTTGTCTTTCTTTTTGTTGATGTGGTGGATGATGTTGATGGATTTTTGAATGTTGTACCATCCTTTCGTTCCTGGGATGAATCCCAATTGGTCATGGTGTATGATCCTTTTGATATATTTTTGAATTTGGTTTGCTAATATTTTATTGAGTATTTTTGCATCTACATTCATCAGGGATATTGGTCTGTAATTTTCTTTTTTGGTGGGGTCTTTGCCTGGTTTTGGTATTAGGGTGATGTTAGCTTCATAGAATGAGTTTGGGAGTATTCCCTCCTCTTCTATTTTTTGGAAAACTTTAAGAAGAATGGGTATTATGTCTTCTCTGTGTGTCTGATAAAATTCTGAGGTAAATCCGTCCAGCCCGGGGGTTTTGTTCTTCGGTATTTTTTTGATTACCGTTTCAACTTCTTTGCTCGTAATTGGTTTGTGTTTCTTCCTTGGTCAGTCGTGGAAGGTTATGTATTTCTAGGAAGTTGTCCATTTCTTCTAGGTTTTCCAGCTTGTTGGCATATAGGTTTTCATAGTAGTCTTTAATTTGTATTTCTGTGGAGTTTGTCGTGATTTTTCCGTTCTCATTTCTGATTCTGTTGATTTGTGTTGATTCTCTTTTTCTCTTAATAAGTTTGGCTAGAGGTTTATCTATTTTGTTTATTTTCTCAAAGAACCAGCTCTTGGTTTCATTGATTTTGCTATTGTTTTATTCTTCTCAATTTTGTTTATTTCTTCTCTGATCTTTATTATATCCCTTCTTCTGCTGACTTTAGGCCTCATTTGTTCTTCTTTTTCCAGTTTCGATAATTGTGATGTTAGACTATTCATTTGGGATTGTTCTTCCTTCTTCAGGTGTGTCTGGATCGCTATATACTTTGCTCTTAAGACTGATTTCACTGTGTCCCACAGAAGTTGGGGCTTTGTGCTGTTGTTGTCATTTGTTTCCATATATTCCTTGATCTCTATTTTAGTTTTTCGTTGATCCATTGATTATTTAGGAGCACGTTGTTAAGCCTTCATGTGTTTGTGAGCCTTTTTGTTTCCTTTGTAGAATTTTATTTCTAGTTTTATCCCTTTGTGGTCTGAAAAGTCGGTTGGTAGAATTTCAATATTTTGGAATTTACTGAGGCTCTTTTTGTGACCTAGTATGTGGTCTATTCTGGATAGTGTTCCATGTGCACTTGAGAAGAATGTATATCCTGTTGCTTTCGGATGTAGAGTTCTATAGATGTCTATTAGGTCCATCTGTTCTACTGTGTTGTTCAGTGTCTCCGTGTCCTTACTTATTTTCTGCCTCACGTATCTATC
Organism: Manis javanica; assembly: GCF_040802235.1. Classification (NCBI taxonomy): domain Eukaryota; kingdom Metazoa; phylum Chordata; class Mammalia; order Pholidota; family Manidae; genus Manis; species Manis javanica. Next base: position 67,704,446 of record NC_133166.1, read on the forward strand.
CTTTGGGGTGAGTGGTGTGTTGAAGTCTCCTAAAATGAATGCATTGCAGTCTATTTCCCCCTTTAGTTCTGTTAGTATTTGTTTCACATATGCTGGTGCTCCTGTGTTGGGTGCATATATATTTAGAATGGATATATCCTCTTGCTGGACTGAGCCCTTTATCATTATGTAGTGTCCTTTATCTCTTGTTACTTTCTTTGTTTTGAAGTCTATTTTGTCTGATTTTAGTACTGCAACCCCTGCTTTCTTCTCACTGTTGTTTGCCTGAAATATGTTTTTCCATCCCTTGACTTTTAGTCTGTGCATGTCTTTGGGTTTGAGGTGAGTTTCTTGTAAGCAGCATATAGATGTGTCTTGCTCTTTTATCCATTCTATTACTCTGTGTCTTTTGATTGGTGCATTAAGTCCATTTACATTTAGGGTGACTATTGAAAGATATGTACTTATTGCCATTGCAGGCTTTAAATTCATGGTTACCAAAGGTTCAAGGTTAGCCTCTTTAGTATCTTACTGCCTAACTTAGCTCAATTATTGCGCTGTTATATACACTGTCTGGAGATTCTTTTCTTCTCTCCCTTCTTGTTCCTCCTCCTCTATTCTTCATATGTTGGGTGTTTTGTTCTGTGCTCTTTTTAGGAGTGCTCCCATCTAGAGCAGTCCCTGTAAGATGCCCTGTAGAGGTCGTGTGTGGGAGGGCAAATTCCCTCAACTTTTGCTTGTCTGGGAATTGTTTAATCCCTCCATCATATTTAAGTGATAATCGTGCTGGATAACATAGTCTTGGTTCGAGGCCCTTCTGTTTCATTGCATGAAGTATATCATTCCATTCTCGTCTGGCCTGTAAGGTTTTTGTCGATAAGTCTGAGCATAGCCTGATCGATTTTTCTTTATAGGTGACCTTTTTCTCTCTAGCTGCCTTTAAAACTCTTTCCTTGTCCTTGATCTTTGCCATTTTAATTATTATGTGCCTTGGTGTTGTCCTCCTTGGGTCCTTTCTGTTGGGAGTTCTGTGTATTTCCGTGGTCAGTTCGATTATTTCCTCCCCCAGTTTGGGGATGTTTCCAGCAATTATTTCTTCAAAGACACTTTCTATCCCTTTTTCTCTCTCTTCTTCTTCTGGTACCCCTATAGTACGGATATTGTTCCTTTTGGATTGGTCACACAGTTCTCTTAATATTTTTTTAATTCCTGGAGATCCTTTTATCTCTATGTTAGCTTCTATGTGTTCCTGTTCTCTGGTTTCTATTCCATCAATGGCCTCTTGCATCTTATCCATTCTGCTTATAAATCCTTCTAGAGTTTGTTTCACTTCTGTAATATCCTTCCTGGCATCTGTGATCTCCCTCCAGACTTCATCCCATTGCTCTTGCATATTTCTCTGCAGCTCCGTCAGCATGTTTATGATTTTTATTTTGAAATCTTTTTCAGGAAGATTGGTTACGTCTGTCCCCGTCTCAGGTGTTGTCTCTGTGATCTTGGTTTGCCTGTGATTTTGTCTTTTCAAGGTGATAGAAATAGTTTGCAGAGCTGGAACGAGTGACGGCTGGAAGAACTTCCCTTCTTGTTGGTTTGTGGCCCTCTTCTCCTGGAAGAACAGCGACCTCTAGTGGCTTGTGCTGGGCAGCTGCATGATGACAGGGTTTCTGATTCCTGCCCAGCTGCTGTGGAGTTTATCTCCGCTGTTGCAGTGGGCGTGGCCTGCCTCGGGCTGCTGCTCCAAAATTGTGGAGCCACATTGGAGGGGGAGCAGCTGAGAGGCTATTTATCTCTGTGAGGGGCCTCCATGCAACCTGGTGCCCAGGGGGTTAGAGTGCCCATAGATCCCCAGATTCCCTGCCTCTGGACTAAGTGTCCCAGGACACTTTGTTCTGGTTTTGGGGTCCCTGTCCCTTTAAGACTTCCAAAAAGCACTCACACACACACAAAAAAAAATTAAATAAATTTTTTAAAAAGCTGCTCAGTTTTCTTTGTCTTAGGGCAACAGCCTCAGGGACCCACTCACCGGTCTTGCTGCCCTGTTTCCCTAGTATCCAGCACCTCACACATGCAGTGTGTCTGCACTCTGGTGCGGATGGCTGGGTCTGGGTGTTCAGCAGTCCTGGGCTCCCTCTCCCCCCCTGCTCTGACTCCTCTCCTCCCGCAGGGAGCTGGGGGGAGCAGTGCTCAGGTCCCTCCAGGCTGGGGCTTGTAACTTACCCCCTTCACGAGGCGCTGGGTTCTCTCAGGTGTGGATGTGGTCTGGATGTTGTCCTGTGTCCTCTGGTCTCTATTCTAGGAAGAGTTGTCTTTGTTATATTTTCATAAATATATGTGGTTTTGGGAGGAGATTTCCACTGCTCTACTCATGCCGCCATCTTGGCTTCACCCTCCAAAGACACTTTCTATCCCTTTATCTTTCTCTTCTTCTTCTGGTGCCCCTATAATGTGGATATTGTTCCTTTTGGATTGGTCACACAGTTCTCTTAATATTTTTTCATTCCTGGAGATCCTTTTATCTCTCTCTGTGTCAGCTTCTATGCATTTCTGTTCTCTGGTTTCTATTCCATCAATGGCCTCTTGCATCTTATCCATTCTGCTTATAAATCTTTCCAGAGTTAGTTTCACTTGTGTAATCTCCCTCCAGACGTCATCCCTTAGCTCTTGTATATTTCTCTGCATCTCCATCAGCATGTTTATGATTTTTATTTTGAATTCTTTTTCAGGGAGACTGGTTAGGTTGTCTCCTTCTCAGGTATTGTCTCTGTGATCTTTGTCTGCCTCAAATTCTGTGTTTTCATGGCGACAGAGATAGTTTGTGTAGTTGGTACGAGTGATGGCTGGGAGAATGTCCCTTCTTATTGGTTTGTGGCCTTCCTCTCCTGGGAGAACAGAGACCTCTAGTGGCTTGTGCTGGGCAACTGTATGCAGATGGGGCTTCTGATTCTTGCCCGGCCACTATGAAGTTTATCTCCGCTGTTGCTGTGGGCATGGCCTGCCTCGGGCTGCTGCTCCAATATGGTGGAGCCGCATCAGAGGGGAAATGGCTGGGAGGCTGGTTATCTCCATGAGGGGCCTCTAAGCTGCCCTGATATCCAGGGGTTTAGGGTACCCAGAGTTCCCCAGGATTCCCTGCTGCTGGGCTAAATGTCTTGGGATGCTTTCGTCCAGCTGTGGGGTCCCTGTCCCTTTAAGACTTCCAAAAAGCACTTGCTTTTCTTTGCCCCTGGGGTGCCGGCAGTGGGGACCCGCTCATAGGTCTTACTGTCCTGTTTCCCTAGTTTTCAGCACCTCACACATGCACTGTGTCTGCAGTCTGGTGCGTATGGCTAGGGCTGGGTGTTTAGCAGTCCTGGGCTCCCTCTCCCTTCCTGGTCCAACTCCTCTCCTCCTAGCAGGAGCTGGGGTGAGGGGTGCTCAGGTCCCGCCAGGCTGTGGCTTGTATCTTACCCCCTTCACAAGGCTCTGGGTTCTCACAGGTGTGGATGTAGTCTGGCTGTTGTTCTGTCTTCTGGTATCTCTTTTAGGAAGAGTTGTCTTTGTTGTATTTTCAAAAATATATGTGGTTTTGGGAGGAGATTTCTGCTGCTCTACTCATGCCGCCATCTTGGCTCTGCCTCCTGATATACAGTCTTATGGTTTCAAATATACAACACAGTGGTTCAGCACTCACCCATATTGTCACCCCCTCCAGTATGGTCCGTATCCACCACTGTCCATGCTGTACTATGTTCCCCGTGACCAACCTATATTGTGATTGCAAATTATTGTGCCCCTTAATCCCCTTCTTATTCCACCCCCACCCCACAACCCCTCCTGGTTTGTAACCACTAGACCCTTCTCGGTGTCTATGAGTCTACTTCTGGTTTGTTCCTTCTGTTTTGCTTTGTTCATATACTCCACAAATAAGTGAAATCATTTGGAAACCTGTCTTTCTCCATCTGGCTTATTTCACTGAGCATAATACACTCTAGATTCATCCATATTGTTATCTTCTTTGTTCACTGTTTAAAACACTTTAACAATCAAAACGAATCACTTTTGAAATCAGAAAAAAATACAATAAAAGCAGAGAGAAGTTTAACCTTCAAAAAGACTCTTAAGAAAGAAAAACAGATGTTTCAACACAATGCCCAGCAACCCATTATTTAGCCATGTATTAGTATCTGTGAAGGAACTGAAATCAGTGTGCCAGTGCATAGAGGGTGTTGTCCTCAAAATTTTGCAGTTTCTAGGAAACAAGGTACACTAGGTGCCATCTGTTTCTGATTTAGAGCATTGGAGTTGCAAGATCATGAGCTGTATGTTTGTTTCTCTCATAACAAATTGTTTAAAGTTAAAAAAATAGGAGTAAGGAGTAAAACCAAATGCACTGGATCACAGAGTGAAAGGCATTATTGTATCATTTGCTTTCTCCTCCCTGGGGCTTTGCATTTTAAAAACACGTTTTGGTTTTTCTATGATTATCTTCCCACTTCCTGTGTTGTATCTCCCTTACTGTAAATATCCTTTTGTACAGCCATGCTTTTCTTTTTGTGTCTTGTACCTTCATCTTTCTTAATATTCACTAACTTTCTCCAAACTTGCATTGCATATTTTTCCTAGTGCTAATATATATGAGTCCAGTGGTATTTTTTTCCTCCATTGAGATTTTTGAGACCCTAGTTTCAAATCTTATTTTCATCTTCTATTAACTGTGTGATCTAGGGAGGGCTGCTTAATCTCTCTGACTTTCCCTATTGGAAATGAGGACACTATTATTTGCCCACTGGCAGTATTGCAAGGATTAAATGAAATTTAATAGAACTCTGTAGAGGATCTATCCTAGTGCTAGTCACAAACTGGGCACTTAACCTTTGATATCTTTTACTTCCTTCTCTCCTGTGCATACTCTATACTGTGGCACATTTCAACTTTCCTAAATGCCAATAAATATTAAAGGATAAAGTCTAAATTTAGGCTTTTAGGGTCCTCTTCAAATGAGTACCAACCCATCTTTGTGGTCTCACTACCTTCCAGGCACATGCTGTATACAAGTAACACTCCAGCCGCACCTAATTACTAGCTGTTGCCTAAATACATGTTACTTTTTCTTCTCTCTATGCCACACACATGCTATTTTCTGTGTCTGGAAGCTTTTGTGTTCCTAACTGACAGATTTCTTTGTGAAGTCCTCTGACAGACTGAACCCCGCCCCGCCCCCCACCCACCACCATGCTCCACTATGACCATGGTAATTTGTTCAGACCTTTATTAATGTACTTCTTTATATAAGTCTTGATATCATTCACTTATTTATTCAACACATAGTTGTCCAGCCCTTACTATGTGCCAGGCACTGGAATGCAACCTCTAATTAAAGTGGAGGTTCCATCAGGGCAGGGGTCGCATCTTATTTCCCCCTGAGTGCCTAGTCCAGGAGAAAAACAAATAATGTTCATTTGTTCAGTATTGAATAAAATTAGAATATCTCTTTTTCAATAATCAAACTGAAAATCATAATGCTGCCAAGTACTTCCTTGTTTGTCCTTTAAAGGCAAAGATAAAACACATATTTTCTTCTACATGTAACATATTACGCTTATACGCTTATTAATTCCAGGGGACTCTCAGAATATTCCTTCACTTTAAATGTTCTCCATCTGGAAGAGTTTAGCTAATTAAACCAAAGACTGCAGATTAGTTGGCCCCATTTATCTCCAATAGATGAAATCCTTTCTCTCCACAGAGGATTCCTCAGACAAATATCAAGGGTCAATGTTATTTTTAGCAACATACAGTTCTGAAAGTCTTTAAAATTTCTCTATAAAAGTTTCTAAATTTGGTAACCCATACTTTTGAAACTCTTCATTTTTCAAGAAAAATTAAATTTACTAATGAACATTAGCCTAGGCAGAAGCATTTATCCATTTCTAAATAATGTTAAATTACCATGCTGGTGATTTAGTTATTAATCTACAAAAAAGAAATGAGAAAAAAAGGTTTTTTTCTTCCTTTTCTTTTCTTTTTGTTTTGTTAAGGGGCAGGATTCCTGTTGATGATGATATCTGTGTGGATTGGTGATTCAGAGAAAGCTATTATTGTCCTTCCTTTTGAGTGATTTTCAGTTTTAATGATTAGTATTTGTTGCTATGTCTGAGCTTTCATTTCTATCCTCACCCTGTCCCCTTCTCCTTTCTCTCCTAATGCAGAGACATGTACGGGCCTTGTTTTCTTCGATTCATTTGGATTCCCCTTGTACACATAACAGGACAATTATGAAAATTCATGAGCCAGTTATATGCTGATTTCTTTGAGCTATAGAGTGAAAACACCTTATAATTTCACATTACCAACAGTTATGTAATAGCCACAAGTGTTGTTATAAATACAATTATTTTTTCTCTGATTAAAAACAATTTTCCCATTTCCTGGGCTTAAACTGCCTGGCCCTGGTAGGAAGGAATAAATCAGCTTTTACTGAAAAAGATACTGTGTAAACTTTGATAGTAAATAAACCAAATCTAATGTCTTATACTACCATTCTTGCTAGGTAATGTCAACATGTACAACAGGACTCAAGTGAATTTCATTAAAAGCTAAACAACAATTTAAAAAGTCAGTGTGGGGCCAATGAACCCTTGAAGTTCATCTTGCCCTGTTAAATGAGGCCCTCTTTCACATCCCTTCCTGGGGCTGTCCCTCAGCCTTTCTAAAGACTCTGTCCACCTTTCCTATTCTTCCTCTGGAGGTACAAAAAGACAATGGACAGGGGAGAAGACAAGATGGCAGTGTGAGTAGGGCAGCAGAAATCTCCTCCTAAAATCATATTTATTTTTGAAAATACAACAAATACAACTATTCCTAAAAGACAGACCAGAAGATACAGTACAACAGCCAGGCTACATCTACACCTGTGAGAACTCAGCACCTCACGAAGGGGGTAAGATACAAGCTGTGGCCCGGGGGGCCCTAGCATCCCCCCACCCCAGCTCCCTGCCAGGAGGAAAGGAGTTAGAGTGGGGAGGGAGTGGGAGCCCAGGACTGCTAAATACCCAGCCTTAGTCATCTGCACCAGGAGCGCAGACACACAGTGCATGGTGTGCTGGATATTAGGAAGCAAAACAGTAAAACCTGTGAGTGGTCCCTGCAGACAGTGCCTCTGGAACAAAAGAAAAGCGAGTGCTTTTTGAAAGTCTAAAACAGACAGGGGTCTCACAGCTGGATGGAAGCATCCTGGCACACTCAGCTCAGCAGCTGGGAATCCCAGGGAACTCCAGGTGCCCTAATGCTCTGGGAGGCAGGGCAGCTCTGAGGCCCCTCATGGTGATAAACAGCCTCCCATCCATTCCCCCTTTGGTGTGGCCCCACCATAGTAGGGGAGCAGCCTGAGAGCAGCCACGCCCACAGCAACCACCCAGAGCCTCCTCCACAGCTGCCCGGACCAGACTCAGAGGCCCTGTTGGCACACAGCTGCCCAGAACAAGCCACTAGGGGATGCCATTCTGCCAGGAGAGGAAGGCAACCAGCAAGCAGGAAGGGACTTTGTTCTCCCAGCTGACACACAGGCCAACTGCCCAGGACTACCTCTATCACCATGAAAAGGCAGAAGAATTTGATCCAGACAAGAATAACCCAAAAAAAACCCTGAGAAGGAGCCTGGGGAGATAGATTGAACCAATCTTCCTGAAAAAGAATTCAAAATAAAGGTCATAACAATGCTGAAGGAGATTCAGAGAAATATGCAAGAGCCAACAGATAAAGTTGGGAGGGAGAATACAGAAATAAAACAATCTCTAGAAGGACTTAAGAGCAGACTGGATGAGGTGCAAGAGGCCATTAATGGAATAGAAATTAGAGAACAGGAACACAGAGAAGTTGAGGCAGAGAGAGACGAGAGGATCTCCAGGAATGAAACAATATTAAGAGAACTGTGTGACCAATCCAAAAGGAACAATATCTGCATTATAGGGGTACCAGAAGAAGAAGAGAGAGAAAAAGGGATAGAAAGTGTATTTGAAGAAATAATTGTTACAAACTTCCCCAACTGGGGGAGGAAATAGTCACTCAGACCACGGAAGCACACAGAACTCCCAACAGAAGGGACCCAAGGTGGACAACACCAAGACACATAATAATAAAAATGGCAAAGATCAAGGACAAGGACAGAGTACTAAAGGCAGCCAGAGAGAGAAAATAGGTCACCTAAAAGGAAAACCTATCAGGCTATCATGAGACTTCTCGACAGAAATCTTACAGGCCAGAAGAGAATGGCATGATATAGTTAATGTAATGAAACAGAAGGGACTTGAACCAAGGATACTGTATCCAGCATGACTATCATTTAAATATCAAGAAGGGATTAAACAATTTCCAGACAAGCAAAAGTTGAGGGAATTTGCCTCCCACAAACCACCTCTACAAGGTATTTTAGAGGGACTGCTCTAGATGGAAGCACTCCTAAGGCTAAATACATGTCACCAGAGAAAATAAAATCACAGCAAAGAAAGCAGACCAACTAAATACTAACTAAAGTCAAAAAATAAAATCAACTACCCAACAAAAGCAGTTAAAGGAAACACAAAAGAGAACAGAATAAAACACCTAACATACAAAGAATGGAGGAGGAGGAATAAGAAGGGAGAGAAATAAAGAGTCATAAGACTGTGTTTATAATAGCTCAATAAGTGAGTTAAGTTAGACAGTTAGATAGTAAAGAAGCTAACCTTGAACCTTTGGTAACCACAAATCTAAAGCCTGCAATGGCAATAAGTACATATCTTTCAATAATCACCCTTAATGTAAATGCACTGAATGCACCAATCAAAAGACACAGATTAATAGAATAGATAAAAAAGCAAGACCCATCTATATGCTGCTTACAAGAGACTCACCTCAAACCCAAAGATATACACAGACTAAAAGTGAAGGGATGGAAAAAGATATTTTATGCAAACAACAGGGGGAAAAAACAGGTGTTGCAGTACTAGTAACAGACAAAATAGACTTCAAAAGAAAGTGATAAGAGATAAAGAAGGACATTACATGATGATCAAGGGCTCAGTCCAACGAGAGTATATAACTATTATAAATATATATGTACCCAATACAGGAGCACCAACATATGTAAAACAAATACTAACAGAATTAAAGGAGGAAATAGAATGCAATGCATTCATTTTAGGAGACTTCAACACACCACTCACACCAAAGGACAGATCCACCAGACAGAAAATATGTAAGGACACAGAAACACTGAACAACACACTAGAACAGGTGGACCTAATAAACATCTACAGAACTCTATACCAGAAAGCAGCAGGATACACATTCTTCTCAAGTGCACATGGAACATTTTCCAGAATAGCCCACATACTAGGCCATAAAAAGAGCCTCAATAAATTCAAAAAGATTGAAATTCTACCAACCAACTTCTCTGACCAAAAAGGGTATAACACAAGAAATGAATTGTACAAAGAAAGCAAAAAGGCACACAAACACATGGAGGCTTAATAACATGCTCTTAAATAGTCAATGGGTCAACAACCAAATTAAAACAGAGCTCAAGCAATATATGGAAACCAATGACAACAACACAAAGCCCCAACTTCTGTGGAATGCAGCAAAAGCAGTTCTAAGAGGAAAGTATATAGCAATCCAGGCATATTTAATGAATCCAAATGAATAGTCTAAAGTCACAGTTATTGAAATTGGAAAAAGAAGAACAAATGAGGCCTAAAGTCAGCAGAAGGAGGGACATAATAAAGATCAGAGAGGAAAGAAACAAAATTGAGAAGAATAAAACATTAGAAAAAATCAGTGAAACCAAGAGCTGGTTCTTTGAGAAAATAAACAAAATAGATAAGCCTTTAGCCAGACTTATTAAGAGAAAAAGAGAATCAACACACATCAATAGAATCAGGAATGAGAAAGGAAAAATCACGACAGACCCCACAGAAATACAAAGAATTAGTAGAGAATGCTATGAAAACCTATGTGCTAACAAGCTGAAAACCTAGAAGAAATGGACAAATTCCTAGAAAAATGCAACCTTCCAAGACTGACTGAGAAAGAAACAGAAAATCTAAACATACCAATTACCAGCAACAAAATTGAAGTGGTAATCAAAAAACTACCGAAGAACAAAACCCCCGGGACAGATGGATTTACCACAGAATTTTATCAGACATACAGAGAAGACATAATATCCATTCTTCTTAAAGTTTTCCAAAAAATAGAAGAAGAGGGAATACTCCCAAATCCAATCTATGAAGCCAGCATCAACCTAATACCAAACCAGGCAAAGATCCCACCAAAAAAGAAAATCACAGACCAATATCCCTGATGAACATAGATGCAAAAATACTCAATAAAATATTAGCAAACCGAATTCAAAAGTACATCAAAAGGATCATACACCATGACCAAGTGGGATTCATCTCAGGGATGCAAGGATGATACAACATTCAAAAATCCATTAACATCATCAACCATATAAACAAAAAGGACAAAAACCACAAGATCATCTCCATAGATGCTGAAAAAGCATTCGACAAAATTCAACATCCATTCATGATAAAAACTCTCAACAAAATGGGTATAGAAGGCAAGTACCTCAACATAATAAAGGCCATATATGATAAACCCACAGCCAACATCATACTTAACAGCAAGAAGCTGAAAGCTTTCCCTAAGATTGGATACAAGACAGGATGCCCACTCTCCCCACTGTTATTCAACATAGTACTGGAGGTCCTAGCCATGGCAATTGGACAAAACAAAAAAATACAAGGAATACAGATCTGTAAAGAAGAAGTCAAACTGTCACTATTTGCAGATGATATGATATTGTACATAAAAAACCCTAAAGACTCCACTCCAAAACTACTAGAACTAATATTGGAATTCAGCATAGTTGCAGGATACAAAATTAATACACAGAAATCTTTGGCTTTCCTATACACTAACAATGAATTAACAGAAAGAGAAATCAGGAAAACAATTCCATTCACAACTGCATCAAAAAGAATAAAATACCTAGGAATAAACCTAACCAAGGAAATGAAAGACCTATATCATGAAAATTACAAGACACTCTAAAGAGAAATTAAAGAGGTCACTAACAAGTGGAAACTCATCCCATGCTCTTGGCTAGGAAGAATTAATATTTCCAAAATGGTCATCCTGCCCAAAGCAATCTACAGATTTAATGCAATTCCTATCAAAATACCAAACAGCATTCTTCAACGAACTAGACCAAATAGTTCTAAAATTCATATGGAACCACAAAAGACCCCAAATAGCCAAAGCAATCCTGAGAAGGAAGAATAAGGTTGGGGGATCTCGCTTCTCAACTTCAAGCTCTACTACAAAGCCACAGTAATCAAGACAATTTGATACTGGCACAAGAACAGAGCCACAGACCAGTGGAACAGAACAGAGACTCCAGACATTAACCCAAACATATAGGTCAATTAATATATGATAAAGGAGCCATGGACATACAATGGGGAAATGACAGACTCTTCAACAGTTGGTGTTGGGAAAACTGGACAACTACATGTAAGAGAGTGAAACTGGATCATTGTCTAACCCCATACACAAAAGTAAGCTCAAAGTGGATCAAAGACCTGAATGTAAGTCATGAAACCATAAAACCCTTAGAAAAAAACATGGGCAAAAATCTCTTGGATGTAAACTTGAGTGACTTCTTCATGAACATATCTCCCCGGGCAAGGGAAACAAAAGCAAAAATGAACAAGTGGGACTGTATCAAGCTGAAAAGCTTCTGTACAGCAAGGGACACCATCAATAGAACAAAAGTTGTCCTATAGTATGGGAGAATATATTCATAAATGACAGATCTGATAAAGGGTTGACATCCAAAATATATAAAGAGCTCATGCATCTCAACAAACAAAAGGCAAATAATTCAGTTAAAAAATGGGCAGAGGTGTTGAACAGCACTTCTCCAAAGAAGAAATTCAGATGGCCAACAGGCACATGAAAAGATGCTTCACATCGCTAATCATCAGAGAAATGCAAATTAAAACCACAATGAGATATCACTTCACACCAGTTAGGATGGCCACCATCCAAAAGACAAACAACAACAAATGTTGGTGAGGTTGTGGAGAAAGGGGAACCCTCCTACACTGCTGGTGGGAATGTAAATTAGTTCAACCATTGTGGAAAGCAGTATGGAGGTTCCTCAAAAAGTTCAAAATAGAAATACCATTTGACCCAGGAATTCCACTCCTAGGAATTTACCCTAAGAATGCAGCAGCCCAGTTTGAAAAAGACAGATGCACCCCTATGTTTATCACAGCCCTATTTACAATAGCCAAGAAATGGAAGCAACCTAAGTGTCAATAAGTAGATGAATGGATAAAGAAGATGTGGTACATATACACAAAGGAATATTATTCAGCCTAAGAAGAAAACAAATCCTACCATTTGCAACAACATGGTTGGAGCTAGAGGGTATTATATTCAGTGAGATAAGCCAGGCAGAGAAAGACAAGTACTAAATGATTTCACTCGTATGTGGAGTAGAAGAACAAAGAAAAAACTGAAGGAACAAAACAGCAGCAGAATCACAGAACCCAAGAATGTACTAACAGTTACCAAAGTGAAAGGGACTTGGTAGGATGGGTGGGAAGAGAATGATAAGGGGCTGGGGGAAAGAGAGGGACCATTAAGATTAGCATGTATAATTTGGAGGGAGGCACGGGGAGGGCTGTGCAACAGAGAGAAGACAAAGTAGTGATTCTACAACATCTTACTATGCTGATGGACAGTGACTGTAATGGGGTTTGTGGGGTGGACTTAGTGAAGGGAGGAATCTAGTAAACATAATTTGCCTCATGTAATTGTAGATTTATGATACCAAAAAAAAAAGTAAAGAATGAAATGGGGGGAGTCTAGTAACCATAATGTTGCTCATGTATGTAATTTTACATAATGATACCAAAATTAAAAAAAAGGACAATGGAGAAAGGTTGGGAGGTGATGGCTGTGGAATTCAGATAATTGCGTTTAATAAAACAAACAGGTTCTTTGGCCATCACAGTCCCAGATGATAGATTTGATCAAATCCTTACCTGCTGAGTGGTATTTAGCATTTCACAGCACCTTAAAATTGAAGGGGTGTCACCAGATACTCTTCTCATTTCTCTTCCCTGAGGTCCTCACAGCATTTCCTTAAAGATCACTTCATCCAACCTTCATCCTCTGGTAGTGTCAGAGGACGTTAATCATTTTTCATAGCCTCAGGTAGAGATAGTCCTGCTAATTTGTGCTGTGGTATTATAAGGAGAACCCATGGAATCCTTCACTATGCTTAGAGAAAGATGTTACTATGACACTAGTCCTTTGGGCCCCTGGGAGACACTGCAGTTTTAGAGCAGCTGTGCCTTGCCTATGCAATTGGTGTGCTTATCCTTTAGGGTCACTGTGTATTTTGTAGCTCATATTTTTCTCTTTGTGTTGGTTACCATGTGGCTTTGAGCCAGCTTTTGTCCCATCTACAGACCTGTATCTCACATCTCAGTTCTATATCTTTGCATTCCCTTTGCTATATGTTTCTTTTTTTTTTTTTGGTATCATTAATCTACAATTACATGAGTGACATTATGGCTACTAGACTCCCCCCATCATCAAGTCCCCACCACATACACTAGATGTTTCTTATTTCAAATTTATTTTATTTTGCTATAGTATTTACATTTTTATAAGCAGCCTTAAATTCTCCTTGCAGGAAGACAGTTTACAGGTAAATAAGTAAATTAAATATCCATGGACAGGAAAATCACGTGACAGATAGCAACATGGATAGGACCAAGGCCTGCTATAAATTATCCACAGTATTGTGCAGATTGTGTCAGGAAACGCAAGGCCCTTCTGACCTCTGCAGTGATCCCTATGGTGTGCATAAAAATGACACTGGGCGTGTGATTTGCACCCAAGTCACGGCACCCAGGAAGCACTGAATGAATGGTGGAGCAGGAAGCCAGAAAGGGCTTTTTCAACTGTGTTGTTAAAAAAGATTAGATTCTCCTAAGAGAAAGCCTCAAGGGACCCAAAGGAAGTGATTCATAGGGGCTGGAACCAGAGAGTGGTGACAGAAGGCTAAAGACGGTCTCCCAGAGGGAAAGCAAGAGGTGCTGTGCAGAAACTACAAGAAAAAAAAACATTTGTCAAAAGGAGACTGCATAAGCTGTCCAAACCAGGGTCACAAGCTCCCAGCAAAGTGGCTAGAATTTCTGCTGATGAATTGAAGGAAATTTACAATAAGGAAAAATACACCCATCTGAAAAGAAATCCAGGTCATAAGGTCACCCCAGCCCAAAACAACATCAGTGAACAGGAATTTCATTCTATGAACAATGCCAATCTTAGCTCTGCAGTGGCCAACTCATTCCTTTCCAGAGTGCACACAGTTCATATCTATTTTTGTACTTAAAATTCTACAAAGATCTTTTCATAAAAGTCCTGGACAGTCAGGAACCCTAAAAAAAAAATCTGAGAAAAAAAAGGATTTAGTTTCCTTGTCCAGGTGTGTGGTGGGGATATGCCTTTTACTGTGTTACCAACTGCCAACAACTTCACTAACCTGCCCAAATGAGGTAGGTTTAGTGGAACTGCCAGTACCTCCCACACAGACTCTCAGGGAAGGGAGACAATGTCACAGGATAATATTTCACTTAATAATTAAATACTAGTATTATAACAGATGCCCATAGCTTTTTACAAGTACAGATAAATAATACCAACTCTTTCAGATATGACTGTAATAATTATAATAGCTCATACTTCCACAGTGCTTACTCCATGCTGGATATGTTGCTAACAGATATTAACAAATTAATTCACTGAATTCAATCCTCACAAGACTTCCCTTTAAGGTAGTCACATAAGATAGCCTAAATAGGCTGACCATTTTCAATGTGTCTATACTTAACATGCGTCATTACAGTAAACTAGGTCAAAACTTTCTCTGAGCCTGAATATTTATCAGCTCTGTTAAATTCCTTGGGTAAGTGGGGTAAGGAGGTACCAGCTTGACTATTCAGGGAATCGTACTCTATGCTAGGCACACACATACATTACAACATCAGATGCTTACAACAACCCTTCGAAGTAGTTTTTCTTATCAATCGCACTTTATGTTTGCAGGAACTAACTCAGAAAGGTTAAGTACATATAATAGCTTGCTAAGGATAGCAACTCCAGCAAGTGGCAAGTTGGAATTTGAACCCAGATTTGCTGATCCCTAGAATTTTCATTCTTAACCAAGGTTCCGTACTGTCATTCTGTTGGACTCCATTGGAGGGGATGAGTGTCCCAATTGCTTTTGGGTTTAAAATTTGAAGGCTTGTTGGGACCTCAAGATTTTCAGCTGAGTAGTCTTAAGTCATGGAGTTGGGGGCATCTGCAGCTCTCTTCATAGGTATGCAGCAAACATAAGTGTATCCCAAGAAGAGAGATGCGCTGATTCCATCCTAAGGACCGCACAGATGAGGGCCATGCTTAAGGGTGGAGGAGTCACAAGATAGAAAGGCTTGGGCCTCTGATGACTTAGAGGAAGACAGCTGCTATGCCGGGAAGGGAAATGAACTTGTACTTGTTTAAACTATGCTATTTGGTCTCTGATACCTGCAGCTGGACCTAATATATCCTCTAAAAATTAAACTACTTGTTTTGATCACCCCCTATTCACCCTGTGGGGTTGGGAGGAGGGATGCCCTGGGGTTTTGGGGAAAACACAGAACACCCAACACTGGACAGATAGATGGACAGCAGTTTATTAGTCACATACACTCACATTGGTGGAGAAGAACACTTCCCCAGGCAGAGCCACACAGGGTTGCATTCATAAAAAGAGTGAACTTGCAGGAGGACATTTTACAGCATTAAGAGTGAAGTGTCCCCTGGTTCTCTGGGAAGGAAGTGACTGGCTTGTTTGAATAATTCCATGCGTGAGCAGGGAATTGACACCCACTACTCAGGGAAAAGCAGGAACTGTACCTGATCTATTTGATAAGTTTGTTGGGCTAGAGGACCTTATCCTCAGAAGGGGAACTTGTGGTTAGGCCAATCGAGGCCCTCCCAATTTCACCAGCTGTCAAGGCAGCACATAATATTTATTTTAGGCCTTATATCACACTAGTGAAATTAGAATGGATCAGAGCTGGGCTATGCAGCCCCTGTTAAAACAATAATATGGCTCCTACAGCTTCAGAGTAAATTAATTGAAAGTCTTAAATAGAAATGAAGAATGAGTTAATTGCATTAAAATTTGATCAGATAATAAAATGGAGCATTTCTTGCTCAATCACAGTCAGAAAGACTCAGCCGACACACTTGTAGGATTTCTGGTCCCTTGTGGAAATGTATGCATCTGATTGTTAGAGTCCGCTCCCCTTAAACTTTAAGTCCTTGCTCTCTACAACAAGCACCTTCCTATTCATTCACTCCATCACTTAACAGATTTACTCTACATGTAATTTAATTATTATTTATTGAGGTCTGCCCAGCACTGTGCTATACACAAGATGTACCAGGATAGCGAGTAGTCCTTTTCATGGAGCTTCTAGCATAGTCAGATAGACAGTTATAAAGCAATTAAAGACACAAAGAAATAAATACTATGAAGGAAATAAAAAACCAGGATTCTCTGAGGAAAGTAATAAGACCTGCATGATTTGGCTCCCATCCAGCTCTCCTGCATCATCTCATACCATTGTCCCCTCTTCCCATAAGTTCCAGCCCCAATGGCCCTGGACTTTCCCTCTCAGACCCTTGTTTGTTTCTATGTACACTTGTCATAGTTTCTGATTACAGGAATTTTCTCTTTATTTTTTTGTTTTCCAATGATCACCCTTTTTAGAATGTGCACTCTGCAAAGGCAGCGATCGTTTCTGTTGATTCACCTCTGTCACTGAACTAACTTACTCCTGGCTATTAGGAGGTGTTTGAAAATTATTTGTCCAGTGAGTGAGTACACAGGATGACCTGGTTGGGGTTGATCAGAAAAAATGTCTCATTTTTTGTGCTCCACTTTGTATCTTCTCAGCTTCATCTGACTCTTGCTCCAGCTCTGCATGGTAATAAATGCTTCATACAGGTGTAATTGACAGCACCTGGCTCCTGTCTGCAGCTCACATCTCTGGCTTCCTGCTCTGGTGCTGCTACCAGGTCCCAGGTCCACACACATACAGCCTACAGGTGAACCTTTGAGCACTGGGCGATAGGATAACAGCTCCCTTTGCTCACCTCTGAAGGACGTTCCCAAGACACAGTCTATTGACTTCTTGGCTATACGGTTCTGCAGATTAAGTAATAAGTTGCATCTGGAGATGGTTTGTACATGCTCTCATTGGCTCTTCCTCCTTCCCTTCTGCCCTCCTGTCATTTTTCTCCCTCCTGCAAACTTGGATTGTCTTCCCTAATAAAATAACAGCTAACTACCACTTTTTCTCTTGCTTTGCTTTCTGGAGAATCCAGGTGAATGAAAAGTTCTTTAAGGATGTAATATTTGAGCTGAGACCTATCAAATGAGCAAGAGGCCAGGAAAAAAAAAAGCTGGAGTGAGGTGGGGGGAGTTGGTTTCTAGGCAGTCAAAGCATGCATCCTAAGACAGAGGAGAGGTAAGTGCATCCGTGTCTTGCCAAGGGGTTTCAGCCCCGGGAAGTTCGCTATGGATTCAATGTGACCAAAGAAAGTAACAGCAAAATGTTCTTGGGATGAAAGGGTTATACCCAACTTTATTTCCAGGTGGCAGGTCAGTCACTAAAATCCCATTCACTCAGAATGACTCTTCATACAGCAAGCTGGTCTCTGCCTCTGGGCCCTTCTGCCCATGCAGCCATTCTCCAGGTCTCTCTGCCCACACAGCCATCCTCTGGGCCCCTCTGCACAGTTGTCCCACCCAGCCATCCACTGGGCCTCTGTCCTCAGCACTGCCACCACTCCAGCCTCTGCTCTGCTCTCCTGCAACCTTGGAGCCCTGCCACCATGTTGCGCCCAGATCACTGGACAGAGCTCTTTATATAGAGTCAACAACCATGTATTGCCCACAGGTGTGCAGTGAGCTAGTCAACCAGGGCCAGGTGAGAATCCTGGCCACAGGAACTCTCATTTTATCCATACTCCACCCTTCCAGGATTCTCTCCTCTCAATTAATGTGCTCTCAGTCCTCTGTAATGGTCCCTGTGCAAGGAAGCTTGAACATTGTTCTCCAGCCTCTCCAGCAAAACGTATTGCAGAGACACACAGGCTGGACTTGTGGCTCTGTCTCTGACCTCTGCCTCTTTGGTCCTAATGGCTGGAACTGCTGCTCTGGTTTCAGTTGTTGCCATAGCTCCAGTAAGATCTTATTTGGCTTCCCGTTTACTTTCCTTCCATCTACTCCTGCCCATATCAAATCAACCCACAGCTGGGTCCTCGTAACCCACACAGGAACCCTCAAATTCCTCTTGTGAGTAACAGGTCTTATTTTTTCCAGGTTCTCATCGCTTCAGCTATTGTACGTGTCCCCTTGCATTTTGTAATCGCTGCCTCAAGGCATGCTGCACTGTCAGGGAAGACAGCTTTCCCATCTCCGATCCCGACAGAACAATTCCATCCACCCCTAAGTCCCACAGCCACCGGCTCAGCCTGAGGGTAGGGGCAGACCATAGAGTGCTCCACAGTTGAGGGAGGGGGCTGCTCCTTTCCTTGGGGAACTTTCAGCTGCTGGGTCTTTATTTTCTTTACAACCACTGGGCGTGCTTTCAATACAGGAGGTGCCAGTGCCTCTGGCACCACCCTTCATCCTTCCCAAGCTCCTCCATTTCTGGGGCTGATGGCACCTTTGTCTCAGCACTGCCACCACTCCAGCCTCTGCTCTGCTCTCCTGCAGCCTTGCAACCCTGCCACTGTGTCATGCCCAGAGTACTGGGCGGAGCTCTTTCTTTTTATAGGGTCAACAGCCATGTATTGCCCACAGGTGTGCAGTGAGCTAGTCAACCAGGGCCAGGTGAGAATCCTGGCCACAGGAACTCTCATTTTATCCACAGTAGGGAAACTGAAAGTCCACTGAGCACTGTCTGGGGTGAGGGAAGTTTGAAAAGGGCAAAGGACAGCTGGAGTGGTCAGGCCATGCAGGGCCTTGTAGGAGTTTGGGTTGTAGTCTAAGGCAATGAGAGCCATTGGAAGGTTGAAGTAGGGCATGGCATAATCACATTATGATTTGTTTTAAAGGATCACTTAGGCAGCTATGAGGAAAACAAATCATTTTTTAACTCCAGCGAAGGGGCAAGACTTATGAGGTAGAGATAGCAGCTAGAAGTTTCTGCGTAAGTCCAGATAAGAAATGAGAATTGCTTGGACCCTGGTTGCAGCAGTGGAAATGGGGAGAAGTGGATGAATCTGAAACATGGTCTTGAAGTACTAAGCTTATGACTTACTGGTGAGTTGGTTGGGGAGCAAAGAATGGGAGAGAGAAAGGAAAATAAGACAACCTGGTTTCCAGTTGGAATGGTGATAAGAATGAGGAGTACAGGTTAGAGAATGTTTAAAGTTTAGCTTTGGATATGTTTGTTTTGAGATATCTTTAAGCTGTCCAGTAGACAATTGGGCATATGAGACAAAGCTCTCCAAAAAGAAATCCAGGGTGGAGCTATGCATTTGGGAGCAGAACCTGCTACATGATTTGTGAGACCCAGTGCAAAATGAAAAGGCAGAGTCTATCATTAAAAAATTAGTGAGAATTTCAAGATGGTGAGAGTAAAGCATTAGTTCAAGTTCAGGAACTTCTAGTGTGGGGCCCTTTGTGACTGCACAAGTCATAGGCCCATGAAACCTATAGGTGCTATTGAAAGCCAAGGAAATGGATGAGATGACTTAGAGAGTTAAAAGGAGGAGAAAGAAGAACCCAGGGTTGGACTTTGAAATTCTGTGTTTATGCTCAACTCTGTGTCTAACTGCCTGCCAACATCTCCCCTTGGATATTGAGTAGATATCTCAAAACAAATATCTCCCAAAGCCCAACCTTGATTTTCACCCTCAAATTTGCCCATCCTAGTCTTCTCCAACCCTGCAGAAACATCTGTGTCCTATAGTCAGTCAGCCCCTGACTTTGAATCATATGGTCACTTTTCTTTCCATTCTGTCAACAAATACCCCCTGCAGGAGATATCCACAGTGTCCCACTTCGTATTACATCTGCCCTTGCCTCTCTGATCCAAGCCACCTTCTCCCCTAAGCTGGATTGTTGTGGTAGCCTCCTACATCCACCTTTCCTTTTTATAGTTTGTTCTCAACATGGAAGCCAGTGTGATCCTGTTAGAGGATTAGTCAGATCTGTCCCAAACACTATTTGCCTCTCATTTCGTTTAGACTAAAACTGTCTCGGGCTCTTGAGGTACACCCTCTCCCTGCACCACATCCTTTTGTAGTCACCTTATCCTCTTTGCTTTTCTTCAAACCATTAAACTAAATTCTGTCTCAGGGCCCTTGTACTTGTGATCTTCTTAGAAAGCTCTTCCACAGAACAGCATTGTTTGCTTCTTTACCACATTCATTCACTGCTCATATGTTACTTTATCAGACCACCCATAAAATATAGCGACCCCCAACTTTGGCTCTTCCAATCTCCCTTAACCTGCTTAATTTTTTTCTGCAGCTCTTATGACCATTTAACATAGTACATACTTAGTTGTTTATTTGCTTATAGATGATCTTCTATCCAGTGAGAATATATGTTTCATAAGGACAAACTTTGTATCTTTTGTTCATTGCTTATTCCTGGCACACAGAATATTTGTAGAAGGAGGGAAGGAATGGCTCCAGCATTTTTCATTCAGATAGAGAAGGAATTGACTGGGAGACTGCAAAGTGGCCCAAGAGGTAGGAAAAGAGAAACCAGGAGCATGAAGTATAAAGAAGCTTAGAGAGAAAGCACTATTCTTATTGTGGGAAAAACATATAACAAAATTTACCATTTTTAACCATTTGAAAGTGTAGAGCTTGTCTTGTTCTGCAATCATCACCATCTTCCATCTCCAGAGGTCTTCATCCAAACTGAAACTCTGTACCCATTCAACATTAACTCCCCATTCCCCCCTTCCTCCAACACCAGCAACCACCATTCTTTCTTTTTTCTTTTTATTTTGTTTATGTTTTATTTTGCTATCATTAATGTACAATTAGATGAACATTATGGTTACTAGACTCCCCCTATTATCAAGTCCCCACCACATACCCCATTACAGTCACTGTCCATCAGCGTAGTAAGATGCTATAGAATCACTACCTGTCTTTTGTGTTACACTGCTATCCCCGTGTCCTCCCCCCTACATTATGTGCTAATCATAATGCCCCCTTTCCCCCTATTCCCTCCCTTCCCACCAATCCTCCCCAATCCCTTTCCCTTTGGTTAGTCCATTCTTGGGTTCTGTGAGTTTGCTGCTGTTTTGTTCCTTCAGTTTTTGCTTTGTTATTATACTCCACAGATAGTGAAATCATTTGATACTTGTCTTTCTCTGCCTGGCTTATTTCACTGAGCATAAACCCTCTAGCTCTATCCAAATGGTAGTTTTTCTTCTTCTTCTTATGGCTGAATAATGTTCCATTGTGTATATGTACCACATCTTCTTTATCCATTCATCTACTGATGGACACTTAGGTTGTTTCCATGTCTTGGCTATCATAAATAGTGCTGCAATAAACAGAGGGGTGCATATGTCCTTTTCAAACTAGGATCCTACATTCTTAGGGTAAATTCAGCTCCTAGGAGTGGAATTCCTGGGTCAAATGGTATTTCTATTTTTAGTATCTTGAGGAACCTCCATACTGCTTTCCACAATGATTGAACTAGTTTACATTCCCACCAGCAGTGGAGAAGGGTTCCCCTTTCTCCACATCCTCGCCAACATTTGTTGTTGTTTGTCTTTTGGATGTTGGCCATCCTTATTGGTGTGAGGTGATATCTCATTGTGGTTTTAATTTGCATTTCTCTGATGATTAGAGATGTGGAGGATCTTTTCATGTGCCTGTTGGCCATCTGCAGTTCTTCTTTGGAGAAGTGTCTGTTCAGCTCCTCAGCCCATTTTTTTTTCAAGTTTAATAAACTTTTTATTTTGGAATAATTTAGAATCACAGAGAAAGTGCATAAATAATATGCAGAATTCCTGTATGCCCTTCATTCTGGTGTTTCCCACCTAAACTTACCATAGTACATTTAAGAAACACTAAGAAACTGGTATTGATGAATTACTATTAAGTGTCTCAGCCCATTTTTTAATTGGCTTATTTGCTTTTGTTTGTTGAGGTGTGTTGAGCTCTTTATATCATTTCGGTGACAACCCCTTATCAGATATGTCATTTATGAATATATTCTCCTATACTGTAGGATGTCTTCTTGTTCTACTGATGGAGTCCTTTGCTGTACAGAAGCTTTTTTGTTTGGTATAGTCCCACCTGTACATTTTTGCTTTTGTTTCCCTTGCCCAGAGAGAGATGGTCACAAAGAAATTGCTCATGTTTATGTCCAAGACATTTTTGCCTATATTTTTTCCTAAGAGTTTTATGGTCTCATGACTTACATTAAGGTCTTTTATCCATTTTCAGTTTACTTTTGTGGATGGGGTTAGACAAGAATCCAGTTTTATTCTCTTTTATGCAGCTGTCCAGTTTTGCCAACACCAGGTGTTGAAGAGGCTGTCATTTCCCCATTGTATGGCTCCTTTATCATATATTAATTGACCATATATGCTTGGGTTTATATCCGGGCTCTCTAGTCTGTTTCATTAGTCTATGGGTCTGTTCCTGTGCCAGTACCAAATTGTCTTGATTATTGTGACTTTGTAGTAGAGCTTGAAGTCAGGAAGCGTAATTCCCCAGCTTTATTCTTCCTTCTCAGGATTGCTTTGGATATTCAGGGTCTTTTGTCATGCCATATAAATTTTAGAACCATTTGCTCTACTTTATTGAAGAATGCTGTAGGTATTTTGATAGGGATTGCATTGACTCTGCAGACTACTTTAAGCAGTATGGCCATTTTGACAATAGTAATTATTCCTATCCATGAGCATGGGATGTGTTTCCATTTATTGGTTTGTTCTTTAATTTCTCTCATGAGTGTATTGAAGTTTTCAGAGTATAAGTCTTTCACTTCCTTGGTTAGGTTTATTCCTCATTATTTTGTTCTTTTTTTTTTCCCTCTCTTTTCCCCACTTTTTTTTTTTTTGAGAGGGCATCTCTCATATTTATTGATCAAATGGTTGTTAACAACAATAAAATTCAGTATAGGGGGGTCAATGCTCAATGTACAATCATTAATCCATCTCAAGCCTAATTCTCGTCAGTCTACAATCCTCTGAAGCATAATGAACAAGTTCTTACATGGTGAATGAATTCTTACATAGTGAATAAATTCTTACATGGTGAACAGTACAAGGGCATTCATCACAGAAACGTTCGGTTTTGATCACGCATTATGACCTATAAACAATCAGGTCAAATATGAATATTCATTTGATTTTTGTACTTGATTTATATGTTGATCCCACATTTCTCCCTTTATTATTATTATTATTTTTATTTTTAATAAAATGCTGAAGTGGTAGGTAGATGCAAGATAAAGGTAGAAAACATAGTTTAGTGCTGTAAGAGGGCAAATGTAGATGATCAGATGATCAGGTGTGTGCCTTTGGACTAAGTATTAATCCAGGCTAGACAAGGGCAGCAAAACATCCACGGATGCAGAAGATTTCTCTCAAAGTAGGGGCGGTGAGGTTCTGAGCCTCACCTCTGTTGATCCCCAAATTCTCACCTGATGGCCCCCCTGTGACTGTGCCTGTCTTAGGTTGTCCCTCCCTTGAGGAATGTTACCCATCTCTGGCTAACCAGTCATCTTCCGGGGCCATACAGGGAAATGTAAAGTTGGTAAGTGAGAGAGAAGCCATATTGTTTGAAAAGGTTAGCTTTTTACTTCTTTGCAGATTTATGCCCTGTGGCTTCTATGCCCACCACTTGTCTCAAGGTATCTTTACCACCTGGAGGAATTATGATACTCGGTAAATTCGATATGAGGCATGAATTCTATTTAAGGGTTGTAATTAGGAAGGAAGAAGAAAAGCTATAGATGTAGCATATGGAAGGAAACATGGGAGGATTGATTATTTCTTTGACATATCTTCTTGTAGAGTACCTTAAGTATGTATAGGTTTTAAACTACTAACTAATTTGCACACACATATTAACAAAATAGGAATACGGTGACATAAACAAAGCAAATCTATAATTACCAGCCATCTCCAGTGATGCCAAGAAAACCATTTAGGCACCCTAGGCATTTGTGAAAATTTATCTATGATATGATGGATATTGTCCAACTGTACTTGAACAGTCTGAGAAAAATCAGACAAATTAAAGCATCCCATTTCGGGAATCTGTTCACATCCCATATGTTCTTTTAACCGTAGATAGTCTATAGTCATGAGATTTTGGAGTGCTAAAACTTGCACCACTCCCAACTCCTGGTTGAGTTCCAACAGTACAGATCCGGTCAAATTCGTTGTCTCACTGTATGCACATGCCAGCCTAGACATCTCTCTCCTCATTCCTATGGCAAGTCCAGGAGACGGTGGGCTGGATGCAGCCACAACCGCAGCATCGTCCGGATCCCTGTGGAGGCTTTTTGATGATCATCCCCCGGCACAAGTCCTCCAGAGAGTGCTGCTGCCAGAAGCTCCTCCTCATATCGTATCTTAGGGCATTTTCTGGGTATCCAAGCTAGGCCTTGATCTTCTGCATAGAAACAAACAGACCCTTTGCCCACACGTTGACATGCCCTCTATACCACTGTGCAGAACTCATTGGAGGTCAGCACACAGTAACTGCTTTTTGTTTTTTTATTAAGAGAAAGGAATATTATCAGAAAAGAATACCTCCATAGCTGATCATCTGACACCCGTTAAGTAATCAACATTAAGGATATTTAAAGCATGCGTTGATCTTTGATTTACCAATAGTTTTATCCTACCAAGGAGTAATCCCCCTTTTCTTTCTTTTTTTTAAAATTTTTAATCTACACTTACATGAAGAATACTATGTTTACTATGCTCTCCACTATATAAGGTCCCCCCTAACAACCACATTACGGTTACTGTCCATCAGCTTAGCAAAATGTTGTAGAGTCACTACTTGTCCTCTCTGTGTTGTGCAGCCCACCCTTCCCTTTCTCCCTCCCCCCATGCATGCTAATCTTAATACCCCCCTTCTTCTTCCCCCCCCCCTTATCCCTCCCTGCCCACCCATCCTCCCCAGTTCCTTTCCCTTTGGTACCTGTTAGTCCATTTTTGGGTTCTGTAATTCCGCTGCTGTTTTGTTCCTTCAGTTTTTCCTTTGTTCCTCTACTCCTCAGATGAGTGAAATCATTTGGTATTTCTCTTTCTCCGCTTGGCTTATTTCACTGAGCATAATACTCTCCAGCTCCATCCATGTTGCTGCAAATGGTTGGATTTTTCCACTTCTTATGGATGAGTAGTATTCCATTGTGTATATATACCACTTCTTCTTTATCCATTCATCTACCAATGGACATTTAGGTTGCTTCCAATTCTTGGCTATTGTAAATAGTGCTGCGATAAACATAGGGGTGTAACTGTCTTTCTCAAACTTGATTGCTGCGTTCTTAGGGTAAATTCCTAGGAGTGGAATTCCTGGGTCAAATGGTAGGTCTGTTTTGAGCATTTTGATGAACCTCCAAACTGCTTTCCACAATGGTTGAACTAATTTACATTCCCACCAGCAATGTAGGAGGGTTCCCCTTTCTCCACAGCCTCGCCAACATTTGTTGTTGTTTGTCTTTTGGATGGCAGCCATCCTTACTGGTGTGAGGTGATACCTCATTGTAGTTTTAATTTGCATTTCTCTGATAATTAGCGATGTGGAGCATCTTTTCAGGTGTCTCTTGGCCATCTGTATTTCTTTTTTAGAGAACTCTCTGTTCAGTTCATCTGTCCATTTTTTAATTGGGTTATTTGTTTTTTGTTTGTTGAGGCATGTGAGCTCTTTATATATTCTGGACGTCAAGCCTTTATCGGATCTGTCATTTTCAAATATATTCTCCCATACTGTAGGGTTCCTTTTTGTTCTATTGATGGTGTCTTTCACTGTACAGAAGCTTTTCAGCTTAATGTAGTCCCACTTGCTCATTTTTGCTGTTGTTTTCCTTGCCTGGGGAGATATGTTCAAGAAGAGGTCACTCATGTTTATGTCTAAGAGGTTTTTGCCTATGTTTTTTTCCAAGAGTTTAATGGTTTCATGACTTACATTCAGGTCTTTGATCCATTTTGAGTTTACCTTTGTATATGGGGTTAGACAATGGTCCAGTTACATTCTGCTACATGTAGCTGTCCAGTTTTGCCAGCACCATCTGTTGAAGAGACTGTCATTTTGCCATTGTATGTCCATGGCTCCTTTATCAAATATTAATTGACCATATATGTTTGGGTTAATTTCTGGAGTCTCTAATCTGTTCCACTGGTCTGTGGCTCTGTTCTTGTGCCAGTACCAAATTGTCTTGATTACTATGGCTTTGTAGTAGAGCTTGAAGTTGGGGAGTGAGATCCCCACTACTTTATTCTTCTTTCTCAGGATTACTTTGGCTATTCGGGGTCTTTGGTGTTTCCATATGAATTTTTGAATTATTTGTTCCAATTCATTGAAGAATGTTGCTGGTAATTTGATAGGGATTGCATCAAATCTGTATATTTCTTTGGGCAGGATGGCCATTTTGACGATATTAATTCTTCCTAGCCATGAGCATAGGATGAGTTTCCATTTATTAGTGTCCCCTTTAATTTCTCTTAAGAGTGACTTGTAGTTTTCAGAGTATAAGTCTTTCACTTCTTTGGTTAGGTTTATTCCTAGGTATTTTATTCTTTTTGATGCAATGGTGAATGGAATTGTTTTCCTGATTTCTCTTTCTATTGATTCATTTTTAGTGTATAGGAAAGCTACAGATTTCTGTGTGTTAATTTTGTATCCTGTAACTTTGCTGTATTCTGATATCAGTTCTAGTAGTTTTGGAGTGGAGTCTTTAGGGTTTTTTATGTACAGTATCATATCATCTGCAAATAGTGACAGTTTAACTTCTTCTTTACCAGTCTGGATTCCTTGTATTTCTTTGTTTTGTCTGATTGCCATGGCTAGGACCTCCAGTACTATGTTAAATAACAGTGGGGAGAGTGGGCATCCCTGTCTGGTTCCCGATCTCAGAGGAAATGCTTTCAGCTTCTCACTGTTCAGTATAATGCTGGCTGTGGGTTTATCATATATGGCCTTTATTATGTTGAGGTACTTGCCCTCTATTCCCATTTTGCTGAGAGTTTTTATCATGAGTGGATGTTGAATTTTGTCAAATGGTTTTTCATCATCTATGGAGATGATCATGTGGTTTTTGTCTTTCTTTTTGTTGATGTGGTGGATGATGTTGATGGATTTTCGAATGTTGTACCATCCTTGCATCCCTGGGATGAACCGCACTTGGTCATGGTGTATGATCCTTTTGATATATCGTTGAATTCTGTTTGCTAATATTTTGTTGAGTATTTTTGCATCTACATTCATCAGGGATATTGGTCTGTAATTTTCTTTTTTGGTGGGGTCTTTGCCTGGTTTTGGTTTTAGGGTGATTTTGGCTTCATAGAATGAGCTTGGGAGTATTCCCTCTTCTTCTATTTTGTGGAACACTTTAAGGAGAATGGATATTATGTCTTCTCTGTGTGTCTGATAAAATTCCGAGGTAAATCCGTCCAGGCCCGGGGTTTAGTTCTTGAGTAGTTTTTTGATTACCATTTCAATTTCTTTGCTCCTAATGTGTTTGTTTAACTTTTGTGTTTCTTCCTTGGTCAGTCTTGGGAGGTTGTATTTTTCTAGGAAGTTGTCCATTTCTTCTATGTTTTCCAGCTTGTTGGCATATAGGTTTTCATAGTAGTCTTTAATAATTCTTTGTATTTCTGTGGAGTCTGTCGTGATTTTTCCATTCTCTTCTCTGATTATGTTGATTTGTGTTGATTCTCTTTTTCTCTTAATAAGTTTGGCTAGAGGCTTATCTATTTTGTTTATTTTCTCAAAGAACCAGCTCTTGGTTTTGTTGATTTTTGCTATTGTTTTATTCTTCTCAATTTTGTTTATTTCTTCTCTGATCTTTATTATGTCCCTCCTTCTGCTGACTTTAGGGCTCATTTGTTCTTCTTTTTCCAGTTTTGATAATTGTGATGTTAGACTATTCATTTGGGATTGTTCTTCCTTCTTCAAGTGTGCCTGGATTGCTATATACTTTCCTCTTAAGACTGCTTTCGCTGCGTCCCACAGAAGTTGGGGCTTAGTGTTGTTGTTGCCATTTGTTTCTATATATTCCTTGATCTCTATTTTGATTTGTTCATTAATCCATTGATTATTTAGTAGCATGTTGTTAAGCCTCCATGTGTTTGTGAGCCTTTTTGTTTTCTTTGTAGAATTTATTTCTAGTTTTATACCTTTGTGGTCTGAAAAATTGGTTGGTAGAATTTCAATATTTTGGAATTTACTGAGGCTCTTTTTGTGAGCTAGTATGTGGTCTATTCTGGAGAATGTTCCATGTGCACTTGAGAAGAATGTATATCCTGTTGCTTTTGGATGTAGAGTTCTATAGATGTCTATTAGGTCCATCTGTTCTAGTGTGTTGTTCAGTGCCTGTGTGTCCTTACTTATTTTCTGCCAGGCGGATTTATACTTTGGGGTGAGTGGTCTGTTGAAGTCTCCTAAAATGAATGCATTGCAGTCTATTTCCCTCTTTAGTTCTGTTAGTATTTGCTTCACATATGCTGGTGCTCCTGTGTTGGGTGCATATATATTTAGAATGGTTATATCCTCTTGTTGGACTGAGCCCTTTATCATTATGTAGTGTCCTTCTTTATCTCTTGTTACTTTCTTTGTTTTGAAGTCTATTTTGTCTGATATTAGTACTGCAACCCCTGCTTTCTTCTCACTGTTGTTTGCCTGAAATATGTTTTTCCATCCCTTGACTTTTAGTATATGCTTATCTTTGGGTTTAAGGTGAGTTTCTTGTATGCAGCATATAGATGGGTCTTGCTTTTTTATCCATACTATTACTCTGTGTCTTTTGATTGGTGCATTAAGTCCATTTACATTTAGGGTGACTATTGACAGATATGTACTTATTGCCATTGCAGGCTTTAGATTCATGGTTACCAAAGGTTCAAGGTTAGGTTCTTTAGTATCTTACTGCCTAACTTAGCTCACTTATTGAGCTGTTATATACACTGTCTGGAGATTCTTTCCTTCTCTCCCTTCTTATTCCTCCTCCTCCATTCTTCATATGTTGTGTGTTTTGTTCTGTGTTTTTTTTAGGGGTGCTCCCATCTAGAGCAGTCCCTGTAGGATTCCCTGTAGAGGTGGTTTGTGGGAAGCAAATTCCCTCAGCTTTTGCTTGTCTGGGAGTTGTTTAATCCTGCCATCATATTTAAATGATAGTCGTGCTGGGTACAGTATCCTTGGTTCAAGGCCCTTATGTTTCATTGAATTAAGTATATCATGCCATTCTCTTCTGGCCTGTAGGGTTTCTTTCAAGAAGTCTGATGTTAGCCTGATGGGTTTTCCTTTATAGGTGAACTTTTTCTCTCTAGCTGCCTTTAAAACTCTTTCCTTGTCCTTGATCCTTGCCATTTTAATTACTATGTGTCTTGGTGTTGTCCTCCTTGGATCCTTTCTGTTGGGGGTTCTGTGTAATTCCATGGTCTGTTCGATTATTTCCTCCCCCAGTTTGGGGAAGTTTTCAGCAATTATTTCTTCAAAGAGACTTTCTATCCCTTTTCCTCTTTCTTCTTCTTCTGGTATCCCTATAATACGAATATTGTTCCTTTTGGCTTGGTCACATACTTCTCTTAGTGTTGTTTCATTCCTTGAGATCCTTTTATCTCTCTCTGTGTCAGCTTCTATACGTTCCTGTTCTCTGGCTTTTATTCCTTCAATGGCCTCTTGCATCTTATCCATTCTGCTTATAAATCCTTCCAGGGATTGTTTCACTTCTGTGATCTCCTTCCTGACATCTGTGATCTCCCTCCGGACTTCATCCCATTGCTCTTGCATTTTTCTCTGCATCTCTGTCAGCATGTTCATGATTTTTATTTTGAATTCTTTTTCAGGAGGACTGGTTAGGTCTGTCTCCTTCTCAGGTGTTGTCTTTGTGATCTTTGTCTGCCTGTAGTTTTGCCTTTTCATGGTGATAGAGATAGTTTGCAGAACTGGTACAAGTGACCGCTGGAAGAGCTTCCCTTCTTGTTGGTTTGTGGCCTTCCTCTCCTGGGAGAGTAGCGACCTCTAGTGGCTTGTGCTGTGCAGCTGTGTGCAGACACGGCTTCTGCTTCCTGCCTGGTTGCTTTGGGGGTTATCTCTGCTGTTGCTGTGGGCGTGGCCTGGCTGGGGCAGCTCCTCCAAAATGGTGGAGCCCTGTTGGAGTGGGAGCGGCCGGGAGGCTATTTATCTCCGTAAGGGGCCTCTGTACTCCCTGCTGCCCAGGGGGTTGGAGTGCCAGAGATCCCCAGATTCCCTGCCTCTGGTCTAAGTGACCTGTCCTGCCCCTTTAAGACTTCCAAAAAGCACTCTCCAAACCAAAACAACAACAGCAACAATGAGAGAGGGAACAGAAAAAAAAAAAAAAAAAAGGAAAAAACACGCGATTTTGTTTGTCCTCAGGCGCTGGTCCCAGGCACCCGCTCTCTGGTCCTGCTGCCCTGTCTCCCTAGCACCAGGGTCCCTGTCCCTTCAAGGCTTCCAAAAAGCACCCGCCCACCGGTCCCGCAGCGAAAAATGCACGATATTCTTTGTCATCAGGCGCCGGTCCCAGGCACCCACTCACCAGTCCTGCCGCCCTGCCTCCCTAGCACTGGGGTCCCTGTCCCTTTACGGCTTCTCAAAAGCACTCGCCAAAAAGAGAAAAAAAAAGGGGAAAAACGCACGATTTCCTCCGTCGTCAGGTGCCAGTCTTAGGCACCCGCCCACTGGTCCCACAGGGAAAAACGCGCGATATTCTTTTTCCTCAGGCGCCGGTCCCAGGCACCCGCTCACTGGTCCTGCTGCTCTGCCTCCCTAGCATCAGGGTCCCTGTCTCTTTAAGGCTTCCAAAAAGCACTCACCAAAAAGAGAAGAAAAAAAAAAGGGGGGGGGGGAATCACTCGATTTCCTCCGTCCTCAGGTGCCGGTCTCAGGCACCCGCCCACCGGTCCCGCAGGGAAAAACGCAGGATATTCTTTCTCCTCAGGCGCCGGTTCCAGGCACCCGCTCACCAGTCCCGCCACCCTGCCTCCCTAGCACCGGGCTCCCTGTCCCTTTAAGGCTCCCAAAAAGCACTCGCCAAAAAGAGAAAAAAAAAAAGGGGGAAAAACGCGCGATTTCCTCCGTCCTCAAGTGCCGGTCTCAGGCACCTGCCCACCAGTCCCGCAGGGAGAAACGCGGGATATTCTTTGTCCTCAGGCGCCGGTCCAAGGCACCCGCTCACCAGTCCTGCCACCCTGCCTCCCTAGCACCAGGGTCCCTGTCCCTTTAAGGCTTCCAAAAAGCACTCGCCAAAAAGAGAAACAAAAAATTGGGAAAAATGTGCAATTTCCTCCGTCCTCAGGTGCTGGTCTCAGGCACCCGCACACCAGACCCGCAGGGAAAAATGTGGGATATTCTTTGTCCTCAGGCGCCAGTCCCAGGCACCCGTTCACCAGTCCCGCCACCCTGCCTCCCTAGCAACGGGGTCCCTGTCCCTTTAAGGCTTTCAAAAAGCACTCGCCAAAAAAAAAACCCGCTCCGGTTTCTTTCCATCCACCGGGTGCCGGGGGTAGGGGTGCTCGGGTCCTGCTGGGCCGGGGCTTGTATCTTACCCCCTTTGCAAGGCGCTGGGTTCTTGAAGGTGTGGATGTGGTCTGGATGTTGTCCTGTGTCCTGTGGTCTCTATTTTAGGAAGATTTTTCTTTGTTATATTTTCATAGCTCTATGTGTTTTGGGGAGGAGATTTCCACTGCTCTACTCATGCCGCCATCCTGGCTCCGCCCCTCTATTTTGTTCTTTTTGATGCAATTGTGAATGGAATTGTTTTCCTGATTTCTCTTTCTGCTTCTTCATCCTTAGTTTATAGTAATGCAACAGATTTCTGTGTATTAATTTTGTATTCTGAAACTTTGCTGAATTCAGATATTAGATCTAGTAGTTTTGGAGTGGATTCTTTAGGGTTTTTTATGTACAATTAATGTCATCTGCAATCAGTGACAGTTTGACCTCTTCCTTGCCCATCTGGATGCCTTTGTTTCTTTGTGTTGTCTAATTGCCATGGCTAGGTCCTCCAGTCCTATGTTGAATAAAAGTGGGGAGAGTGGGCATCCTTGTCTTGTTCCCAATCTTAAAGGAAAAGCTTTCAGCTTCTCGCTAAGTATGATGTTGGCTGTGGGTTTGTGATATATGACCTTTATTATCTTGATGTACTTGCCCTCTATATCCATTTTGTTGAGAGATTTTATTATGAATGGATGTTGAATTTTGTTGAATAGTTTTTCAGCATCTATGGAGATGATCATGTGGTTTTTGTCCTTCTTTTTGTTGATATAGTAGATGATGTTGATGGATTTTCGAATGTTGTACCATACTTGCATCCCTGGGATGACTCCCACTTGATCATGGTGGATGATCTTTTTGATGTATTTTTTAATTTGGTGTGCTAATATTTTGTTGAGTATTTTTGCATCTATGCTCATCAGGGATATTGGTCTGTAATTTTCTTTTTTTGTGGTGGCTTTGCCTGGTTATGGTGTTAGAGTAATGTTGACCTCGTAGCATGAGTTTGGGAGTATTCGCTACTCTTATACTTCTTGGAAAACTTTAAGGAGGTTGAGTATTAAGTCTTCACTAAATGTTTTATAAAATTCACCAGTGAAAACATCTGGTTCAGGTGTTCTGTTCTTACATAGTCTTTTGATTACCAATTCAATTTCTTTGCTGGTAATTGTTCTGTTCAGATTTTGTTTCTCCCTGGGTCAGTCTTGGAAGGTTGTATTTTTCTAGAATGCTGTCCATTTCTTCTAGGTTATCCAGTTTGTTACAATGTAATTTTTCATAGTATTCTCTCATAATTCTTTGTATTTATGTGGTGTCCATAGTGGTTATTCCTTTCTCATTTCTGATTCTGTTTATTTCTGTAGAATCTCCTTGTTTCTTGATAAGTCTGGCCAGGGGTTTATCTATTTTGTTTATTTTCTTGAAGAACCAGCTCCTGCTTTCATTGATTCTTTCTATTATTTTATTTTTCTCAATTTTATTTATTTCTGCTTCAATCTTTATTATGGCCCTCCTTCTACTGACTTTGGGCCTCATTTGTTCTTCCTTTTCTAGTTTTGTTAATTGTGAGTTTAGACTGTTCATTTGGGATTGTTCTTCTTTCCTCAGGTAGGCCTGTATTGTAATATATTTCCCTCTTAGCATGGCCTTTGCTCCATTCCACAGATTTTGTGTTGTTGAATTATTGTTGTCATTTTTCTCCACATATTGCTTGATCTCTGTTTCTATGTGGTCATTGATCCATTGATTATTTAGGAGCTTTTATTAAGCCTCCATGTGTTTGTGGGCTGTTTCATTTTCTTTGTGTAATTTTAGTTTCATACCTTTGTGGTCTGAGAAGCTGGTTGGTACAATTTCAATCTTTTTGAATTTACAGAGGTTCTTTTTGTGGCCTAGTATATGATCTATTCTTGAAAATGTTCCATGTGCACTTGAGATGAGTGTGTATCCTGTTCTTTTAGATGGAGTGTTCTGTAGATGTCTGTTAGGTCCGTCTGCTCTAATATGTTGTTCAGTGCCTCTGTCTCTTTACTTATTTTCTGTCTGGTTGATCTTTCCTTTGGAGTGAGTGGTGTGTTGAAGTCTCCTAAAATAAATGCATTGGATTCTATTTCCCCTTTTAATTGTGTTAGTATTTGTTTCACATATGTAGGTGATCATGTATTGGGTGCACAGATATTTATAAAAGTTATATCCTCTTGTTGGACTGACCTTGTTATCATTATGTAATGTCCTTCTTTGTCTCGTGATGTTCTTTGTTTTGAAGTCTATTTTGTCTGATACAAGTACTGCTACCCCTGCTTTTTTCTCCCAATTTTTTTGCATGAAATATCTTTTTCCATCCCTTCACTTTTAGTCTGTGTATTACTATGGGTCTGAGGTGAGTCTCTTGTAGGCATCATATAGATGGGTCTTGCTTTTTTTTATCCATTCAGTGACTCTGTGTCTTTTGACTGGTGCATTCAGACAATTTTCATTTAGGGTGATTATCAATAAGTATGTACTTATTGCCATTGCAGGCTTTAGATTTGTGGTTATCAAAGGTTCAAGGGTAGTTCCTTTACTATCTGACAGTCTAATTTACCTCACTTTATATGCTATGACAAACGCGATCTAAAGGTTCTTTTTTTCCCCTCCTTTTTCCTTTTCTTCCTCCTCATTCTTCATATGTTATGAATCACATTCTGTACTCTTTGTCTATCCCTTGGGTGACATCTATTTAGCATTAGGAATACTTCCATCTATAGGAGTCCCTCCAAAATGCACTGCAGAGGTGGTTTGTGGAAGGTAAATTCTCTCAGCTTTTGTTTATTTGAAAATTGTGTAATTCCTCCTTCAAATTTAAATGACAACCTTGCTGGGCAGAGTGTTCTTGGTTCAAGGCTTTTCTGCTTCATTGCTTTAAATATATCATGCCACTCACTTCTGGCCTGTAGGGTTTCTGTTGAGAGATCTGATGATAGCCTGATTGGTTTTCCTTTGTATGTGATCTTTTTTTTCTCTCTAGCTGCTTTTAAAAGTCTGTCTTTATTCTTGATCTTTGCCATTTTAATTATTATATGTCTTGATGTTGTCTTCCTTGGGTCCCTTGTGTTGGGAGATCTGTGTACCTCCATGGCTTGAGAGACTATCTCCTTCCCCAGATTGGTGAAGTGTCTAGCAATTACCTCCTCAATGACACTTTCTATCCCTTTTTCTCTCTCTTCTTCTTCCAGTACCCCTATAATGTGAATATTGTTCCATTTGTATTGGTCACACAGTTCTCTCAATATTCTTTCATTTGTACAGATTCTTTTTTCTCTCTGTGCCTCAGCTTCTTTGTATTCCTCTTCTCTAATTTCTATCCCATTTACCATCTCTTCTACTATATCTAATCTGCTTTTAAATCCCTCCATTGTATGTTTCATTTCAGATACAAAATTTCTTAATGATTGAATCTCCATCTTAAATTCGTTCCTGAGTTCTTGAATATTTCTCTATACCTTCATCAGCATGTTAATTATTTTTATTTTGAACTCTCAGGAAGATTGGTGAGTTCAGTTTCATTTGGTCTTTTCTCAGGGATTTTGTGAGATTTTGGTGTAAAACATGTTCTTTTGACATTTCATATTTCTATGTGGTGCCTTCTAGTGGTCAGAAGCTCCAGTGTCTGGAGCTGCTCAGCCCCTAGAGTGAGGTTGGAGGTCATAGGGGAGCAGAGCTGGTGCCTGGGGGGAGGAAAGGTCTGTTTCCTGATTCCCGTCTGTGGTACCTGTGTCCAGTATCAGAGACAGTGGGGCAAGCACACAGGTGTAAACCTTTGTGCTTGACATCTCTAGCTGTTGACGGCAGGGTCTCCCACTGGCTGGGCTGACGCCAGTGTAGTGACTGCTGGTTTGTGAGCAGGTGCCGGCAGGCCAGGAGGAAGGCGCGGCAGGCTGCGTGTCACAGTTGGGGGCCTTGGAGGTGAGGAGCCAGTCAAGGGGATGGAGTGCCTGCCATTTCTCAAAATTCCTAGCCTGCTTGGCAGAGTGCACTCAGACAACCATGTCCAGATCTCCCTTCTCCTGTGCAGCAATCTCCATGCAAATCCCGCCCCTTCAGCAGCCCTCTCGCTGCTAGGAAGCTTCTCAGATCGCCTGCCTTTCCTCTGACACAGAGCAGCTGGATGTGGATCCCCTCCTCCACAAACGGCCGGAATCTCAGTCTCTCAAGCACTCTGCCTGTCCAAGCTCCCCAACCTCCAGATCACCATGCAATGTAGGTTTCTGCTCGCAAAGCACATCTCCAGGGCCAGGTGTTCAGCAATCCCAGGCTTCCACCCCCTCCCCCACTCCATTTCTCTTCCTTCTGCCAGTGAGCTGGGATGGGGGAAGCGTTTGGGTCCCACCAGATTAAGGCTTTTGTATGTTACCCTGTTTCGTGAAGTCTGCTCTGTTCATGAGGTCTGTATGCAGTCTGGCACAGCCTTCTTTCCTGTTGCTGTTTTAGGGCTAGTTTTATTAATTAACTGTATTTTTGTACTATTTGTGGTTTTGGGAGGAGTTGTTTGTCTCACCTCTCACGCTGCCATCTTGAATCCCCCATTCTTTCTGTCTCTATGACTTAACTACTCTAGGGACCTCATATAAGTGAAATATAGCATTTGTCCTTTTGTGACTGGCTTATTTCACTTAGCCTAAAATCTTCAAGTTTCACCCACATTATAGCCTGTGTCAGAATTTCTTTCCTTTTTAAAGCTGAATGATATTCTATTGAATGTGTACACTACATTTTATCTGTTCATCTGTCAATGGACACTTTTGTTTGCTTCCATCTATGGTAAATAATGCTGCTATGAACA
The DNA here is from genome assembly GCF_040802235.1 of Manis javanica. NCBI lineage: Eukaryota > Metazoa > Chordata > Mammalia > Pholidota > Manidae > Manis > Manis javanica. The sequence goes on from NC_133166.1 coordinate 67,741,092, forward strand.
TGGCTGTACAGATATTTCTTTGAGGCCCTGCTTTGAATTTTATTTTGGTATATACCCAGAAGTGGAATTGCTAAATCATAGGGTAATCTTATAGTGAATTTCTTCAGGAATCATCATACAATGGTTCCTATTTTTTCACATCCTTGCCAACATTTGGTATTCTGTTTAAATTTGTTTTTATAATAATAGTCATCCTAACAGGTGTGAAGTGGTATGCTATTGTGATTAGAGTAAACCATTTTAAATATGAAGGAGTTGTCAAATGGGTCAAGAGCTGCTCCAAAATCTAGTAAATCAAGACTAAGAGTGTTTGTTGGATTTGGCAATGTGGAGGTGGCAGCAACTCCAGCAGAAAGAAAAGGGTCACCAGGTGGGAGCAGGCAGAACAGTGAGTGGTTGGTGAAGAAAAAAGATGATTTGAGAATCTTGTTTGTGCTCAGGGACAGAGAAATATTACTTATAAATATTTGCTATGCTCTGACAAAATATAAAATATTAGGGTGAAAGGGCAAGCTCCCAGATTCTATTTCAGCGAATTGGGACCCGGATCCTACCTCAGCCAATCAGGACCTGGATCCTATTTCAGCCAATCGGAGCTTGGTCTCTCTCCTCTCCATTCAGCAAAGAACTCACCCACCACCCTTAGACCCTGCCAATTAACCAAAGCCACGACCCATCACCCCACCAACTACCCCTAGATCCAGACAATCAGCCAGAGCCATGACCTATCACCCCACCAACTGCCCTAGAACCCCATAAAACCTTTGTGGTATTGAAATTCGCTCTCTTTCTCTGGCATCTTGCCACTGCATTGGTGTAGATGAGAGATTGAGCTCGAGCTAGCTTGAATAAAGGCTCTTTGCTTTTGCATCGGTGTTGGCTCCTTGGTGGTCTTCTGGGATTCATGACTTTGGGCACAACAAGGGTTGGAGCAGAAGAGCCAACAGATGTGCTTCCTGTCCTCACAGGGCTGACAGTTGAGCAGAGGAGAGAGAGACTCAACAAATTCATTTAACTCCAATTTGTTAAGTGCTAAAAAGCCGGATGCTGTGTGTGTATTATTACAGCAAGATGGTACTGGAAGAAGGGAAGGGCAGGGTGTCAGAGAAGGCATCTTGAGGAAGTGACACTCAAACAGATTACAATTGGTGTCCCCTGTGGGTCTGCCTTCAGGGTGAGGACACCCTGGTCCTACAGACATGGTTGTGGGTCAGCCTTTGTGTTCCCATGTAAATTCCTTATCATTGTGTGTTACCTTCAACACCCAGCTTCCAGAACCAGAATATGCAAATGCCAGTCAGCTATGAATGCCCAAATTACACTGGTCACATGCTCAAGTAGGAACTTAGCCTCTGCCACTAACTTCCCAAATAACTTCCATGAACCCTTAGAGAAGTGTGTCTTACACACTCTCAGGCCAGCTTTTCAGTCAGCTTCTTCTTCCTTCTCAGCACTGCTTCCATTTGCCCAGATCCTCTGCCCATGAAGCTAGTTGATGGAGCCTCACTGTGGCCAAAGTTGAAGGGTCTCAATGTGTATAGATTTAGGACACCTAAGTGTGCACCAGTGCCTTCTCCCTAGACTTCTAAAACCATCTATCTTCCAGGTGAGGAGCAGGACTAGGTCTGGGTAGAGGTGTGGAGGTATAATGTGCTCTGCCTCAACCCCAAAGCAGCAGCACTTGTGCTCACAAAGTCTCCCCTTCAATTTTCCTGTCAACTTTCTGTCCTGTTCAATTCTAGTTCCAGGGCCAGGTGGGGAATAGACATGTGACCTTGGGCAAATTAAGTATAACTTCCTTGTGCCTCAATTTTTTGATCTGTAATATGAAGAAAACAAAAGTACCTATTACAAATTAATTGAAGAAAATCATGTAAGGCATTAACACAGTGACTAGCACAGAGTAGGTGCTAAGTAAATTCTAGCTAGCTCTTACTATTACTTTTACTATTATGATTATGTATTGGACAGTCAAGCTACATTAAATGTCTGAGCCTCAGCTCATCTAGCCAGAGCCCACTGTTCAAAGTCTACCACTGAATAAACTGGCATTCTAGTTTCATCTGTCTTATATGCTTAGCTAATATGTGTCTGACTGTAAGAGACCAGAATTCAAGACCTGAATTCTGAATAGCAAGGCTAAAGATAGGCATGGCCTGGGGTATATTCATCAGAGGAGTGAGGCTTCTCAGGGAGCATTTTGCTGCCCTGCCTGGATATGCCCAACCTCTCCATCATCTTTCCATATGAAACTCCTGTGCTCTCATGCTGATCCTATTTCTTAGACTCCCAAGTAGAAAAGAATGTGTTTTTAAGCCCGGTGGTACCTACAACCCAGAAGTTTCTAAATGTCTGCAGTTTGGGGAGATCTTTCTCTTTCCTTTTTTTGCACCACTCTTTACTTGACTCACTAGGCCTCCTGTTCTCTTACTTAGTGAGGCAATGTGGTGCTGAATGCCAGAAAAGTCCAAGATAAATCTTTCTGCCAAAGTGCAAAACCAAAGAAGAAGGATAAAAGCAAAAATTTCGATCAGGCTGGCATAAACTGTGAACCTAGTCTGCCATATTTACTTTTCCTTAATCTAAAATAACAGAGATAACACACATAATGGACTTTCTAACCTGCTACTTTTCCCTTATCTTTTTTCCTTTTGTGAGCCTAAGACATCATGTTCTTTCATACAGTCCCTCAAAAACAAAATAAAACAAAACAACAATAATCTTTGGCCATTCCTGGCCCTGCTGCCGAGGGAGAAGCACAGACTCTATCTGATATATCAGCTGGAAGGCAGGATGGTAGATTCTTTCCAATGGGGTGGTGACTTCCTCCCTACTTTCAGAACACACCCCTTCCCAAAAATACACCCTCCTAGGCACGCAGCACAAAGGGAGCAGACCCAGATCTCGTGCCAGCAAATGCCCACATCCTTCCGTTTCCTCTTACGCCCAGCAGCCTGGGAATGGCACAGAGCTTAGGAACTCTGTGCCACCCATCTGAGTCTGGCCCCACCAGGCTTGCCTTGCTTTCATCTCCTGCCCTCCTGGTCAATCTTCCAAATCAACTGCCAGAATTTATTATCTGAAAACCCAAATCCGATCATTTCATTCCATGTACATAAGAACTTGCCAGGGCCTTTTGACCCACAGTAATGGTTCCCAAACTCTAGCATGGTAATAGCAGAAATGGGAAATATACATTCTTTGCTTCTTGGGTTCATATTTTCAAGTATAGTCAGAACAGATTCTTCCTGCTAAGAGGAAATGCTCAGATGGGAACTGGCTGGCCCTTCTAGGAAATGTTATTTTGCAGAATTAGGGCAGGCTGCCAAGGCAGGGAATGAAACCTCACCTGAGTTTTCTCCATGCCATTAGAAAATAATTATAATCATACCTCATAGCTATATAGTGAGTTATCAATTGCTGTCTCATTTTATTCTCAGTGTCCCTATGAGTCAGCCAGGGCAGGGATTTTTATACATTTAGTGTAGAGAGCACTCCTTATATATTTAAGCTTGAAAACTTAATTATGTTATTATATGAACATTTCCCCATATTCTAAAATCTTCTCCCTAAACATGAAGTTGCTTAATATTAGTTGCTTTATATCCAACTCAATGTACATAGTCTAGCTCACTAAAATGTCTCCCTAATTTTGGCTCTTTAGGTTTCTCCTTGTTTTCTGCTATTACAAAAAAGGATTGTGATAAACATCTCTGAAGGTTAAAAATATTCAATCAAAGATTCAAGATGGTGGCATGAGAGGTGAGATGGAGAACTCTTCCCCAAACCACAAAGAGTACAAAAATATGGTTAATTAATACAACTAACCCTAAAACATTAACAAGAAAGAAGGTTGAACCAGACTGCATACAGCCCTCACGAACAAAGCAGACCTCACAAAACAGGGTAATGTATGAAAGCCTTGATCTGGCAGGATTCAGGCCCTTCCCCCACCCCAGCTCATGGGAGGGAGGAAGAGAAATGGAGAGGGGAGGGGTTGGAAGCTTGGGACTGCTGAACACCTAGCCCTGGAGATCTGCTTTGTGAGCAGAAACCAACATCATGTGGTGCTCTGGATGTTGGGGATCTCGGACAGGCGGAGTGCTTGAGAGACTGAGATTCTGGCCATTTATGGAGGAGGGGAACCACAACTGACTGCTCTGTGTCAGAAGGCAGGCGGTCTGAGAGGCTTCCTAGCAGTGAGATGGCTGCTGAAGGGGCAGGATTTGCATGGAGCTTGCTGCAGAGGAGAAGGGATAGTTGGACAAAGTTGTCAGAGTGCACCCTGCCCAGCTGGTTGGGAAATTTTAGGAGCTTCAGGCACTCCATCCCCATGGCTGACTCAGATATGAGGAGACCCACTGTGACACACAGTCTGCTGTGCCTTCCCCCTAGCCTGCCAGCAGCAGTTCACAAACCAGCAGTCACTGTGCTGGCATTAGGAAAGCCAAAAGGAGGCCCCACCTACAACAGCTAGAGAAGCAAAGCACAGACGCTCACACGTGTGTGCTTGCACCACTGGATATGACACTGGAGACAGGTACCACAGATGGGAATCAGGAAACATATCTTTCCTCCCCCAGTCACCGGCTCCACTCCCCTACAACTCCCAACCTCACTCTAGGGGCTGAGCTTCTCCACAGACTGGAGTTTCTGGGAATTAGTGGGCACCACACAGAAATACAAAATGTCAGAAGAACATGGTTCAGACCAAAATCTCACAAATCCCAGAAAAAGGGTCAAATGAAACTGAACTCACCATTCTTCCTTAAAGAGACTTCAAAATGAAAATTATAAACATGCTGATGAAGGTACAGAAAAATATTCAAGAACTCAGGAAAGAATTTAAGTCAGAGATTCAATCATTAAGAAATTCCATATCTGAAATGAAGCATACAATGGTGGGATTTAAAAGCAGATTAGATGTAGTAGAAGAGATGGTAAATGGAATAAAAATTAGAGAAGAGCAATACAAAGAAGCTGAGACACAGAGAGAAAAAAGAATCTCTCTGAACAAAAGAATATTGAGAGAGCTGTGTGACCAATACAAATCGAACAATATTCACATTATAGGGGTACCAGAAGAAGAAGAAGAGAGAAAAAGGGATAGAAAGTGTCATTGAGGAGGTAATTGCTAGACACTTCACCAATCTGGGGAAGGAGATGGTCTCTCAAGCCATGGAGGTACACAGATCCCCCAACACAAGGGAACCAATGAAGACAACATCAAGACATATAATAATTAAAATGGCAAAGATCAAGGATAAACACAGACTTTTAAAAGTAGCTAGAAAGAGAAAAATAATCACATACAAAGGAAAACCCATCAGGCTATCATCAGACTCCTCAACAGAAACCTTACAGGCCAGAAGGGAGTGGTATGATACATTTAATGCAATGAAGCAGAAGGGCCTTGAATCAAGAATACTATACCCAGCAAGGTTATCATTTAAATTTGAAGGAGGGATTACACAATTTTCAAATAAGCAAAAGCTGAGAGAATTTACCTTTCACAAACTACCTTTGCAGTGCATTTTGGAGGGACTCCTATAGATGGAAGTATTCCTAAGGCTAAATAGATGTTAACCAAAGGATGGATAAAGAGTACAGAATATGATTCATAACATACAAAGAATGGAGAAGGAAGAAAAAGGAGGAAAAAAAATAACCTTTAGGTTGTGTTTGTAATACCACACTAAGTGAGTTAAATTAGACTGTTAGATAGTAAGGGAATTGCCCTTGAACCTTTGGTAACCATGAATCTAAAGCATGCAGTGGCAATAAGTACATATCTATTGATAATCACCTTAAATGTAAATGGTCTGAATGCACCAGTCAAAAGACGTGGAATTACTGAATGGATAAAAAAAGCAAGACCCATCTATATGATGCCTACAAGAGACTCACCTCAGACCCATAGTAATACACAGACTAAAAGTGAAGGGATGGAAAAAGATATTTCATGCAAAAAAATTGGGAGAAAAAAGCAGGGGTAGCAGTACTTGTATCAGACAAAATAGACTTCAAAACAAAGAACATCACGAGACAAAGAAGGACATTACATAATGATAACAAGGTCAGTCCAACAAGAGGATATAACTTTTATAAATATCTGTGCACCCAATACATGATCACCTACATATGTGAAACAAATACTAACACAATTAAAAGGGGAAATAGAATCCAATGCATTTATTTTAGGAGACTTCAACACACCACTCACTCCAAAGGAAAGATCAACCAGACAGAAAATAAGTAAAGAGACAGAGGCACTGAACAACATATTAGAGCAGATGGACCTAACAGACATCTACAGAACACTCCATCTAAAAGAACAGGATACACACTCATCTCAAGTGCACATGGAACATTTTCAAGAATAGATCATATACTAGGCCACAAAAAGAACCTCTGTAAATTCAAAAAGATTGAAATTGTACCAACCAGCTTCTCAGACCACAAAGGTATGAAACTAAAATTACACAAAGAAAATGAAACAGCCCACAAACACATGGAGGCTTAATAAAAGCTCCTAAATAATCAATGGATCAATGACCACATAGAAACAGAGATCAAGCAATATATGGAGAAAAATGACAACAATAATTCAACAACACAAAATCTGTGGAATGGAGCAAAGGCCATGCTAAGAGGGAAATATATTACAATACAGGCCTACCTGAGGAAAGAAGAACAATCCCAAATGAACAGTCTAAACTCACAATTAACAAAACTAGAAAAGGAAGAACAAATGAGGCCCAAAGTCAGTAGAAGGAGGGCCATAATAAAGATTGAAGCAGAAATAAATAAAATTGAGAAGAATAAAATAATAGAAAGAATCAATGAAAGCAGGAGCTGGTTCTTCAAGAAAATAAACAAAATAGATAAACCCCTAGCCAGACTTATCAAGAAACAAGGAGATTCTACAGAAATAAACAGAATCAGAAATGAGAAAGGAATAACCACTATGGACACCACATAAATACAAAGAATTATGAGAGAATACTATGAAAAATTACATTGTAACAAACTGGATAACCTAGAAGAAATGGACAGCATTCTAGAAAAATACAACCTTCCAAGACTGACCCAGGGAGAAACAAAATCTGAACAGAACAATTACCAGCAAAGAAATTGAATTGGTAATCAAAAGACTATGTAAGAACAAAACACCTGAACCAGATGGTTTCACTGGTGAATTTTATAAAACATTTAGTGAAGACTTAATACTCAACCTCCTTAAAGTTTTCCAAGAAGTATAAGAGTAGCGAATACTCCCAAACTCATGCTACGAGGTCAACATTACTCTAACACCATAACCAGGCAAAGCCACCACAAAAAAGAAAATTACAGACCAATATCCCTGATGAGCATAGATGCAAAAATACTCAACAAAATATTAGCACACCAAATTAAAAAATACATCAAAAAGATCATCCACCATGATCAAGTGGGAGTCATCCCAGGGATGCAAGTATGGTACAACATTCGAAAATCCATCAACATCATCTACTATATCAACAAAAAGAAGGACAAAAACCACATGATCATCTCCATAGATGCGGAAAAACATTCGACAAAATTCAACAACCATTCATGATAAAACTCTCCACAAAATGGGTATAGAGGGCAAGTACCTCAACATAATAAAGGCGGTATATGACAAACATACAGCCAACATCATACTTAACAGCAAGAAGCTAAAAGCTTTTCCTTTATGATGGGGAAGAAGACAAGGTTGCCTACTCTCCCCACTTTTATTCAACATAGTTCTGGAGGTCCTAGCCTCAGCAATCAGACCACACAAAGAAACAAAAGGCATCCAGATTGGCAAGGAAGAAGTCAAACTGTCTCTGTTTGCAGATGATGTGATATTGTACATAAAAACCCTGCAGAATCCACTCCAAAACTCCTAGATCTAATATCTGAATTCAACAAAGTTATGGGGTACAAAATTAATACACAAAAATCTGTTGCATTCGTACACAGTAATGATGAAGTAGCAGAAAGAGAAATCAGGAAAACAATTACATTCACAATTGCATCAGAAAGAATAAAATACCAAGGAATAAACCTAACCATGGAAGTGAAAGACCTATACCCTGAAAACTGCAATACACTCTTAAGAGAAATTAAAGAGGACATCAATAAATTGAAATGTATCCTGTGCTCATAGATAGGAAGAATTAATATTGTCAAAATGGCCATCATGCCTAAAGCAATGTACAGATTCAATGTAATCCCTATCAAAATACCTACACCATTCTTCAATGAACTAGAATAAATAGTTCTAAAATTCATATGGAATGACAAAAGATGCCTAATAGCCAAAGCAATCCTGAGAGTGAAGAATAAAGCAGAGGAAATTATGCTCCCTGACTTCAAGCTCTACTACAAACCCACAGTAATCAAGACAATTTGGTACTGGCACAAGAACAGTCCCAGAGACCAGTGGAACAGAATAGAGAGCTCAGATATAAACCCAAGCATATATGGTCAATTAATGTACAATAAAGGAGCCATGAATATACAATGGGGAAATGACAGCCTCTTCAACAGGTGGTGTTGGCAAAACTTGAGAGCTACATGCAAGAGAATGAAAATGGAGTATTGTCTAACCCCATACATGAAAGTAAATTCAAAATGGATCAAAGACCTGAATGTAAGCCATGAAACCATAAAACTCTTAGAAAAAATATAGGCAAAAATCTGTTGGACATAAACATGAGCAACTTCTTCATGAACATGTCTCCTTGGGCAAGGGAAACAGAAGCAAAAATGAGCAAGTGGGACTGTATCAAACTAAAAATTTCTGTACAGCAAAGGACACCATCAGTAGAACAAAAAGAGATCCTACAGTATGGGAGAATATATTCATAAATGACATATCCAATACGGGATTGACATCCAAAATATATAAAGAGCTCATGCACCTCAACAAACAAAAAGCTAAAAGTCAATTAAAAAATGGTCATAGAAGCTGAACAGACTCTTCTCCAAAGAAGAAATTCAGATGGCCAACAGACACATGAAAAGATGCTCCACATCACTAGTCATCAGAGAAATGCAAATCAAAACCACAATGAGATATTACCTCACACCAGCTAGGATGGCCAGCATACAAAAGACAAACAACAAATGTTGACGAGGATGTGGAGAAAGGGGAATCCTCCTACACTGCTGGTGGGAATGTAAACTAGTTCAACCATTGTGGAAAGCAGTATGGAAGTTCCTCAAAAAAACTCATAATAGAAATACCATTTGCCCCAAGAATTAAACTCCTAGGAATTTACCCTGAGAATGCAGCAGCCCAGTTTGAAAAAGACAGATGCACCCCTATGTTTATTGCAGCACTATTTAGAATAGCCAAGAAATGGAAGCAACCTAAATGTCCATCAGTAGAGGAATGGATAAAGAAGATGTACATATGCTCAATGGAATATTTTTCAGCCATAAGAAAAAAACAAATCCTTCCATTTGCAAGAACATGGATAGAGCTAGAGGGTACTATTCTTAGTGAAATAAGCCAGTTGGAGAAAGACAAGTATTAAATGATTTCACTCATCTGTGGAATATAAGAACAAAGAAAAAACTGAAAGAACAAAACAGCAGCAGACACACAGAACCCAAGAATGTACTAACAGTTACCAAAGGGAAAGGGACTGGGGAGATTGGGTGGGAAGGGAGGGATAAGTGGGAAAAGGGGGCATTACGATTAGCACACATAATATAGCAGACAAGGGAAAGGTAGTATATACAGAGAAGACAAGTAATGATTGTATAGCCTCTTACTACGCTGATGGACAGTGACTGTAATGGGGTTTGTGCGGGGACTTGATAATAGGGTGAGTCTAGTAACCATAGTAACCATGTTCAAGTTTGTGCATTAACGATACCAAAATTAAAAAAAGAAAAGAAAAGAGAAAAAAAAGTGTTACATCAAATTAGGATACAGTCCCAGAAGAGGGATGGCAGATGACAGTCTCAAGGCAGTTGGTGCAAATGGAGATGTGATTATAGCCCCAATTTTTCAGATGAGGAAAAACAGACTTAGAGTGAGACTTGCCCAAGTTCACATGGCTCATAAATGCACAGCTGAGACTTGGGTCCAAGTCTTCTGCTTCCTAGGCTAATGTTCCTCCTTAAAACTAGCTAGTTACAGCGTGCTCTGTGGATCATTGGTAAATCCTGAAAGGATGTTTGAGATGCATTATCTCAGGTCCCACCCAAAACTTTGTGAACCAGAATCTGAATTTACCATGACTCCAAGATACCTGTCTGCACATTAAAGTTTGAGAAACTCTCCTTACAACACATCCTCCCCCATAATCCTGTGAAATGTTTTGAAATGAGGAAACCACTGGCTTTGATGTCATCAATTTCTCTTAGGCTTTGAGATACCTATTTCACATTTCTCTGTGTAAGGACTGTGTGCAATGGACCCACTTCATGAAGGGATTTGTTAACTTCACTGTAAAACACCAGAATATTAACTTGCTTCCATGTTATCAACCAAACCCTTCTGCTCAGAATTTTACAGATAGCAATTCAGAATAATTTCCAGCAAGTGCCATGGTGAAGGAGGAATCCTGGTGTAAGTTATATCAGTAATAAGCTAGGTGACCTTGGAGAGCCACTGAATCATTACTGAATTAGATCCTGTGATGAGAACATGCTTTGTACATCATAAGGCACTGGACATATCTGTGGGAAGCCTATATTTAGGCATCATCTTTCTTGTGAGAGAAATGAAGGCATTTAGACCAGATGATCCCTTGGGCAAATATTCAGTGGACCAAACCCTTCTGAGGAAGTTTATTTAGGTTAGATTTCACCTGTGCTTTCCAGGAATATATTAACAGAGAGCTGAGTCAAACTGGGGTAGGTTAGAGTAATAGCCTGGTGTAACTGATCTTCAGAGTCCCTTTAAAATCTAAAAGTTTATGATTTTATACCATTCCATCATGAAAAGGGAACCAGAATTCTAGCATCAGCTCATCATTTTAGGCAGCTATCTGCTTCCAGGAAAGCAGCTATTCTATTCTCTCAGAATTTGGATTTATTTAGAATCCCATTTTAGGGATTAAAGTATTTCTCTTTGTATCTGATTCCATTCATTTCTTTTGCCTTCAGCACATAAAGCAGTCAGACATCAGTCTCAGGTCTTTCCAAGCAGATGTAATCACTGAGGTCACTGATCATTGGTCCGTTTTCCCTTTTCCTCTCCACACATTACCTTTTTTGGGGAAAGAAATGAAAATCTTTATATAGTTTCTCTGTTTTGTAACCACATTTCTCAAACTTGGAGTTGAACGTCATTATGACTAAATAAGCAGCCCTGATTCAGCCTCCTGTGAAACAAAATAGTTAAATAACATGTCATATGTAGCAGATTTCAAAAATGGCCAATGATGGCCATTTACCCTAGCCATAACAGTAATAGACTTGAAAAAAGGAAACATGCTTTTGGGACTAAAATCCAAACTCTTCTTTTGTTTTAATACATTACATGGTCTTTTCTCTTATAATAAATCAGATTATTTATCTTTCTTAGGGCTCCTCTGACATGGGTGGGAGTGTTAAATTGAGCTTTAAAATATTGAGAGGTCAGTATTTCTAAAATCCCCAGGTTCCAAGAGGGAAAAAAAGGAACATAGACTATTTCTATTACTTTCAACAGTAGAATATTTGCATAAGAGTCTTAATATTCCTTATGTAGGCACTGGTGGGAAATTAACCACTCATTCATTTCAGTTATATTCAGTACAAGCTTATTATATGTCAGGCACACTTAGAGATTCCATGTGAAATACATGGATCCTGTCCTCAAGGAGCTTGGAGAGGAGTGGTGCCCTGAGTGCTAGGATAAAGGCAAGCGTGGGATAAGATGGCAGCACCAAGGACAGGAAACTCTTCCTAAGGGGTTGAAGAAACCTAACTAGAAGAAATGTCCCTTAGGCTGAGGAGGAGATAGTCAAGGGGAGGAGGAAGTAAAGGGTGTTTAAAGCAGAGGGAAGAGAAAATGCAAAGGTGTAGAGGCAACTGAGAGCATGGAAAGGAATTATGCATGACTGGATCAGGACATGTATGTGGGAGCCTGGGGAATGGGGGAGAGTGGGTGGCAAATATACAATATAGTACTTGCTGAAATAAATCAGATAGATGGAGTCAAAGCCTCTGTTGTATAAAGATTTCAGAAAGTAGAGTTACTTTATAGGGACTGTAGAAATAATAGGAGTGAACTTTAGTTTGGAGAAGGTACCATATCAAGAAATCCATCAGCATTAACTCAGTGCAGAGATTATATGTCTCCTTTTGCCTGGGCTTATTCTTTTTATCCCTCTTCCCTCAACTTTGGGCATAACTGCTTTATCCTTCATTGGAAGAAAATAAAGGCTCAGCACAGGCAAGCATTTGCTGCAGTGCTCACTTGATCTGGTTAATTCAGGAAACAGATGCATCCTCTTAGGCTCAGCACAAATCATTGGAGTTTCTTTTCTTTTCTTTTCTTTTTTTTTTTGGTTTAACCAAAGCCAGATCTATGTCTTGATCAGCACAGAGGAAAAAATAATTACCGAAGTATTAGTGTGATTATTATTTCCCGATAGGAACTGCTGCATTCCCTGCTTGTTTCTGGTTCTCCCCCTAGGCTGGAGTTAGAAAATCTAAAAACAAATTCTTTTTGGACAAAGCCTACATTAATTATTTTTAACCTTGTTTGCATTGGACAGCTCTGAGAATTTAATGAAAAAGAGAAATCCTCTCCTCAGAAAACTTCATGTTTTTCTCACACCTACAAAGTGGAACATGGTTTCAAGAGATCTGAAACCTCTTGAAGCCCAAGAGAACCCCTGAGGAACCCTGACTAAGAAAGTATGGTCTACACAGTCCAAAATAAAATGGAAGAACTGCTTGTAGGAATTGGATTGTGACAGTTGTCTGATAATTCTTGCAGTTCATTTTGGAAGGTCAGAATAAATCCAAATTGCATTTGCCAGATATAGTTGCTCAAGCACTGGCATTGATTCAGTGGGTGGACCTCAGCTTTCCCAATGTCCCCACCTCCATGCCAACAGAAACATGAGTAAAGGTCTCAGAGAGAGAAGGAGGAGGATCAGGAAATCACTTGGACTTTTCATTTACTAAACTTAGTCCCTTGCCTTGGAGTTAGAAGAATACCTGGTTTTAATCTGAGCTTTACTGCTTCATACATAGGTAATCTTGTCAAGTCATTTGAGATTTTCAAGTATCAGCTTCCCCATCTGTAAAATGGAGATAATATTAAAACCCTCTTCTCAGGGCTGTTGTGAGGGCTTTATGAAATATTGAATAGGAAAGTATTTTCCAGACATCCAGCTCATCGATGGCCCTTAACGAATGTTAACTGAAGTTCAATTCTCCCAGGGCACAGTAAGACCTGTCAGACACCCTCAGTATTGAAAAAATTATGGTGGGTCATTTCTGTTTCCTGTCTGGCATGTAAGGAACTTAGAAATGGCCACTCTGTCCTAACCACAAGTAAAAAGATGAACAATTTAGAAAATCACAACTTTTCTTGGATTTGTCAGAGCTGGGAGGTCACAGGGCAAACTACTACCCCCAAAACTGGAAAGACAGACAGATGGATACAGAGAATCATGACTTATGGGAGCAGAAGCTGCTGTGGGAACTGGTCACTGGGGAAGAAAACCTGAACTGTAATAGACAAATTGCTGGAGGCTCAGTGTGGCTGACTCAGAAAGGTAAGAATTCCAGGGGGACTCAGTCATGTGAGGAGAGATACATTTTTGTGAGTTTCACCTCCAGGAACTCTGTTAGGTTCTCACAGTGAATATTGGAGAAAAATACTCATACTCCTGGCAAGTGGAGAGGAACAAGGAACCATTTTGAAATATGCCAGAGCATTCTGTCCTTCTAAACAAGGTCTGACCTCAGGAGAAACTATTTCAACAGAGCTTAACTTGCTGGGCTTTTATTAGAGGCTAACATACCTGGGGAAGGAAAATACCCAACTCTAGCCCCCTCTAGCCTTCCAGCTAGGTAAAGGGAAATATATAACTCTGGCCAATCCAACCACTCTGTCCCATCTAAGACAGATGGAGGAATGGAGGCAAAGGTGAAGTTCAAAATCCATTGGCACAGACTCACCACAAGACTGAGACCTAATCATAGGACTATAGAACACTTTCCCTCCCCTGTACACCTTACTACCACATTACTAAGGGCCTATTTGCTGCCATTTTTTTCATCCTGTACATTATATGTGCCTTTCAACAAAAGATTACAAACATTCCTAAAAGGCAAAAAACACAGTTTAAAGAGACTTAGCAAGCATCAGAACCAGAGACAGATATAGTAGACAGAATGTTGGAATAATCAGACCAGGAATTTAAAAAAACTATGATTAATATGCCAAGGAATCTAATGTAAAAAGTATACAACATGCAAGAACAGATAGAGAATGTAAATGGAGAAATGGAAATTCTATGAAAAAATGAAAAAAAAATGCTAGGGGTCAAAAACACTGTAACAGAAGCAAAGGATGTCTTTGATGGGCTCATTAGTAGACTGGACATGGCTCAGGAAAGAATCTGTGAGCCTGAGGGCATAACAATAGAATCTTCCAAAACTGAAAAGCAAAGAGAAAAAAGACTGAAAAAAGCAGAATAGAATATCCAAGAACCATGGCACAATTTACAAAAGCTAATATACATGTAATGGGAATACCAGAAAAAGAGAAAGGAACAGAAGCAATATTTGAAGCAATAATGACAGAATTTCCCCAAATTCATGTCAGAGCTCAGAGAACATCAACAGGATAGATGCCAAAATAAACTATGTATAGGCAGTAGATTTTTCAAAATGGTGGCCTGAGTAGGGCTGTGGAAATCTCCTCCCAAAACCATATATATTTTGAAAATACAGCAAATACAACTATTCCTAAAAGAGATAGACCAGAAGGTACAGTACAACAGCCAGGCTACATCTACATCTGTGAGAACTCAGCACACAAAGCCATGACCTGGTGGGACCTGAGCACTCCCCCCACCCCAGCTCACCAGCAGGAGGAAAAGAATCATAGTGGAGAGGGAGTGGAAGCACAGGACTGCTAAATAACCAGCCCTAGTAACCTGCACTGGCAGCACAGACACACATTGCATGGTGTACTGGATATTAGAGAAATGGAAAAGTAAAATCTGAGACTAAGACTGCAAGGAGGCCACACAGCCAGCTTCCCTAGGACAAAAGAAAAGTGGGTGCTTTAAAAGTCTTAAAGTGAGAAGGGCTTAACAGATGGAAAAAATTGTCCTGGCACACTCAGCCCAGCACTGCAAGCAAACTGGCTGACCCACCATTGCTGTGGACCAGCTGGGGAAAAGCCCCGTCCACAGCAAACACACAGAGTCTTCTCCCAGTGCATAGGTAACTGGGTCAGACCCAGAAGCTGCTGCCTATGCACAGCTGCCCAGCACAGGCAGAGGAAGCTGGTGGAAAGTCCAGAAGGCATGCAGGGACGCTGTTCTCACAGGAGAACACATGCCGCTCATCTTGGACAATGCCAGTGCCAGAGGCTATCCAGAGAGCTGCCCCACCCACGACAGCTCAGGGGATTAACTCAGAGTGCAGTTAAATGGCACAGGCAGTGGAGAAGGGCAAGGTGACCAGCAAGCATGAAGGGACTTTGTTCCCCCAGCTGACACACACACCACTCACCAGCAATCACTTCCATCTCCATGAAAAGGCAGAAGAAACTGGCCCAGTCCAAAATCACTCAAAAAACCAGAGAGAGGGCCTGGTGAGACAGATATAACCAATCTTCCTGAAAAAGAATTCAAAATAAAAGTCATAACCATGCTGATAGAGCTGCAGAGAAATATGCAAGAGCTAAGGGATGAAGTCTGGAGGGAAATGAAACAAGCAATAGAAGGACTTAAGAGCAGACTGGATGAGGTGCAAGAGATGATTAATGGAATAGAAGTCAGAAAACAGGAATACAGAGAAGTTGAGCAGAGAGAAAGAGACAAAAGGATCTCTAGGAATGAAAGAATATTGATAGAACTGTGTGACCAATCCAAACAGAACAATAATGGCATAATAGGGGTACCAAAAGAAGAAGAGAGAAGAAGGGATAGAAAGTGTCTTGAAGAAACAATTGCTGAAAATTTCCCCTAGCTGGGGAGGGACATGGTCTCTCAGACCATGGAAGCCAACAGATATCCCAACACAAGGGACACAGGAGGACATCACCAAGACATATAATAATTAAAATGGAAAATATCAAAGACAAGGACAGGGTACTATAAGCAGCCAGAGAGAGAGAAAAGATCACCTACAAAGGAAAACCCTTCAGGCTATCATCACACTTCTCAACAGAAAGCTTAAAGGCCACAAGAGAATGGCATGAAATATTTAATGCAATGAAACAGAAGGGCCTTGAACCAAGAATACTGTATTCAGCAAGATTATCATTTAAATTTGAAGGAGGGATAACACAATTTCCAGATAAGCAAAAGCTGAGGGAATTTACCTCCCACAAACCACCTCTAGAGGTTACTTTTCTTTTTATTTTGGTATCATTAATGTACAAATACTTGAACAACATTATGGTTAGTAGACTCCCCTATTATCAAGTACCCCCCACATACCCCATTACAGTCACTGCGCATGAGTATAGTAAGATGCTATAGAATCATTACTGGTCTTCTTTGTGTATACTGCCTTTCCTCTGTCCCCACCACTACATTATGTGTGCTAATTGTAATGCCCTTATCCCCGCCATCCCTCCCTTCCCACCCATCATCCCCAGACCCTTTCCCTTTGGTAACTGTTAGACTTTCTTGGCTTCATTGAGTCTGCTGCTGTTTTGTTCCTTCAGTTTTTTCTTTGTTCTTATACTCCACAGATGAGTGAAACAATTTGATACTTGTATTTCTCCATCTGGCTTATTTCACTGAGCATAATACCCTCTAGCTCCATCCATGTTGTTGCAAATGGTAAGATTTGTTTTCTTCTTAAGGCTGAATAATATTCCATTGTGTATATGTACATCTTCTTTATCCATTCATCTACTGGTTGACACTTAGGTTGCTTCCATTTCTTGGCTACTGTAAATAGTGCTGCAATAAACATAGGGGTGCATATGTCTTTTTCAAACTGGGCTCCTGCATTCTTAGGGTAAATTCCTAAGGGTGGAATTCCTGAGTCAAATGGTATTTCTATTTTGAGTTTTTTGAGGAACTTCCATACTACTTCCCACAATTGTTGCACTAGTTCACATTCCCACCAGCAGTGTAGGAGGGTTCCCCTTTCTCCACACCTCACTGAAATTTGTTGTTGTTTGTCTTTTGGATGGTGGCCAGCCTAACTGGCATGAGGTGATATCTCATTGTGGTTTTAATTTGCATTTCTCTGATGAGTAGCAATGTGGAGCATCTTTTCATGTGTCTGTTGGCTATCTGAATTTCTTCTTTGGAGAAGTGTCTGTTCAGCTCCTCTGACAATTTTTTAATTGACTTATTTGCTTTTTGTTTGTTGAGGTGCATGAGCTCTTTATATATTTTGGATGTCAACCCTTATTGGATACGTCATTTATGAATATATTCTCCCATACTGTAGGATGTCTTTTTGTTCTACTGACAGTATCCTTTGCTGTGCAGAAGCTTTTTAGTTTGATATAGCCCCACTTGTTCATTTCTACTTTTGTTTTCCTTGCCCAGGGAGATATGTTCATGAAGAAGTTGCTAATGTTTATGTCCAAGAGATTTTTGCCTATACTTCTTTCTAAGAGTTTTATGGTTTCATGACTTACATTCAGATCCTTGATCCATTTTGAGTTTACTTTTGTATATGGGGTTAGACAATACTCCATTTTCATTCTCTTGCATGTAGCTGTCCAGTTTGCCAACACCAGCTGTTGAAGAGGCTGTCATTTCCCCATTGTATATCCATGGCTCCTTTATCATATATTAATTGACCATATACTCTTGGGTTTATATTGGGCTCTCTATTCTTTTCCACTGGTCTATGGGACTGTTCTTGTGTGAGTATCAAATTATCTTTATTGCTGTGGCTTTGTAGTAGAGCTTAAAGTCAGGGAGTGTAATTCCTCCAACTTTATTCTTCCTTGATAGGTTTGTCTATTTTGTTTATTTTCTTGAAGAACCAGCTCCTTCTTTCATTGATTCTTTCTAGTGTTTTATTCTTCTCAATTTTTTATTATGGCCCTCCTTCTACTGACTTTGGGCCTCATTTGTTCTTTCTTTTCTAGTTTCATTAATTGTGAGTTTAGATTGTTCAGTTGGGATTGTTCTTCTTTCCTCAGGTAGGCCTCTATTGCAATATATTTTCCTCTTAGCACGGCCTTCGCTGCATCCCACAGATTTTTGCAGTGTTGAATTATTGTTGTAATTTGTCTCCATATTGACCTCTGTTTTTACTTGATCATTGATCCATTGATGTTTTAGTAGCATGTTTTTAAGCCTCCATGAGTTCTTAGGTTTTTCATTTTCTCTGTGTAATTTATTTGTAGTTTCATACCTTTGTGATCTGAGAGGCTGGTTGGTACAATCTCAATCTTTTTGAATTTACTGAGGCCTTTTTTGTGGCCTACTATATGATCTATTCTTGAATATGTTCCATGTTCACTTGAGAACAATTTGTATCCTGTTGCTTTTGGATGGAGTGTTTTGTAGATATCCATTAGGTCCATCTGTTCTAATATGTTGTTCAGCGCCTCTGTCTCTTTACTTATTTCTGTCTGGTTGATCTGTCCTGTGGAGTGAATGGTGTGTTGAAGTCTCCTAAAATGAGCATTGCATTCTATTTGCTCCTTTAATTCTGTTAGTATTTGTTTCACATATGTAGGTCTTCCTGTGTTGGGTTCATAGATATTTATAATAGTTATATCCTCTTATTGGACTGACACCTTTATCATTATGTAATGTCCTTCTTTGTATCTTGTTAATTTCTTTGTTTTGAAGTCTATTTTGTGTGATTCAAGTAGTGAAACTCCTGCTTTTTTCTCCCTGTTAGTTGCATGAAATCTTTTTCCATCCCTTCACTTTCAGTCTGTATATGTCTTTGGGTTTGAAGTGAGTCTCTTGTAGGCAGCATATTGACGGGTCTTGTTTTTAAATCCATTCAGTGATGCTATGTCTTTTAATTGGTGCATTCAGACATTTTACATTTAGGGTGGTTATCAGCAGATGTGTACTTACTGTCATTGCAGGCTTTATAGTTGTGGTTACCAAAGGTTCAAGGGCAATTCCCTTACTATCTAACAGTCTAATTTAACTCACTTTGTGTGCTATTACAAACACAATATTAAGGTTCTTTTTTTCCCCTCCTTTTTCTTCCTCCTTCATTCTTTGTGTGTTATGATTCATATTCTGTACTCTTATTCTATCCCTTGGGTGACATCTATTTAGTCTTAGGAATCCTTCCATCCATAGGAGTCCCTCCAAAATGCACTGTAGTGGTGGTTTGTGGAAGGTAAATTCTTTCAACTTTTTCTTATCTGAAAATTGTTTAATTCCTCCTTCAAATTTAAAGTATAACCTTGCCAGGTATAGTATTCTTGGTTCAAGGCCCTTCTGCTTCATTGCATTAAATATATCATGCCACTCTCTTCTGTCCTGTAAGGTTTCTATTCAAAAGTTTGATGATAGCCTGATAGATTTTCCTTTGTATGTGATTTTTTCTCTCTCTAGCTGCTTTTAAAAGTGTATCTTTATCCTTGATCTTCACCATTTTAATTATTATATGTCTTGATGTTGTCTTCCTTGGTTCCCTTGTGTTGGTAGATCTCTGTACATCCATGGCTTGAGAGGCTATCTCCTTCCCCAGATTGTGGAAGTTTTCAGCAATTACCTTCTCAATGACACTTTCTGTCTCTTTTTCTCTCTCTTCTTCTTCTGGTACCCCTATAATGCGAATATTGTTCCTCTTGGATTGGTCACACAGTTCTCTCAATATTCTTTCATTCTCAGAGATTCTTTTTTCTCTCTGTGTCTCAGCTTCTTTGTATTCCTCTCTTCTACTATATCTAATCTGCTTTTAAATCCCACCATTGTATGTTTCCTTTCAGATATGGAATTTCTTAATGATTGAATCTCCAACTTAAATTCATTCCTGAGTGCTTGAGCATTTTTCTGTACCTCCAGAAGCATGTTTATGATTTTTATTTTGAACGCTCTTTCAGGCCAATTGGTGAGTTCAGTTTCATTTGACCCTTTTTCAGGGGTTTATGAGACTTTAGTCTGAACCATGTGCTTTTGATGTTACATATTTCTGTGTACTGCCCACTAGTGCCCAGAAGCTCCAGTCTCTGGAGCTGCTCAGCCCCTAGAATAAGGTTGGGAGTCGTAGGGGAGCAGAGCTAGTGCCTGAGGGGAAGAATGATCTGTTTCCTGATTCCAGTTTGCTGTTCCTGTCTCTGGTGTCAGAGCCAGTGGGCCAAGCACACAGGAGTAAGCTTCTGTGCTTTGCGTCTCTAGCTGTTGTAGGCGGGGTCTCCCTCTGGCTGGCCTGATGCCTGCACAGTGACTGCAGGTTGTGGAACTAGTGCTGGCAGACTAGGACAAGGAGCAGCAGGCTGCATGTCACAGTGGGGGGTCTCAGAGCTGAGTAGGCAACCAGGGGGATGGGGCGCCTTAAGCTTTTCAAAGTTCCAAACCAGCTGGGCAGAGCATGCCCGGACAACCTTGTCCAGTTCTCCCCTCCCCTGCACAGCAAGCTCCATGCAAAACCTGCCCCTTCAGCACCCCTCTCGCTGCTAGGAAGCGCCTCTCAGACTGTCTGCCTTTCCCTTGTCCCAGAGCAGCCGGGTGTGGATCCCCTCCACAAATGGTTGGAATCTCAGTCTCTCAAGCACTCTGCCTGTCTCAGCTCCCCAGCATCCAGAACACCACACAGTGTTGGTTTCTGTTCCCAAAGCAGACCTCCAGTGCTCAGTGTTCAGCAGTTCTAGGCTCCCACTCTTACCCTGCTCCATTTCTCTTCCTCCCGCCAGTGAGCTGGGGTGAGGTAAGGGTTTGGGTTCCACTGGATCAAGGCTTTCATACATTACCCTGTTTCATGAGGTCTGCTCTGTTCGTGAGGTCTGTGTGCAGTCTGGTTTAGCCCTCTTTCTTGTTGCTGTTTTTAGGATTATTTGTATCAATTAACTACATTTTCATACTATTTGTGGTTTTGGAGGAGTTCTCCGTCTCACCTCTTCTGCCGCCATCTTGAATCTCCCACACACATGTTTATAACATCTTTATTTGTCATTGACACAACTTGGAAGCAATCAAGATGTCCTTCAATAGGTGAACGTATAAACTGTAGTACATCCAGACAATGGAATATTATTCACTTCTAAAAGGAAATGAATTATTAAGCTATGAAAAGACATGGAGGAAATTTAAATGCATATTACTGAGTGAAAGAAGCCAATCTGAAAAAGCTACACACTGTATGATTTCAGCTATATGACATTTTGGAAAGGGCAAAACTATGGAGATAGTAAAAACATTAATGGCTGCCAGGAGTTAGAGGGAAGGGAGGTGCATAGGCAGAGCACAGAGGATTCTTTCTTTTTTTTTTTTAGGAGAGCAAGGTACAGGCTTTTATTTAGAAATAAAGTGAGAGAATAGAGCTCCTGGCTCACACCAGGAGGGGACAAGAGAGCCCCAGAGCACAGAGGATTTTTAAGGTGGCAAAACCATTCTGCACAGTAAGTGCCACAATGGTGGATATGTGCCATTAAATACGTTTCTAGACCCATAGAATGTGCAACACCAAGAGTGAAACCAAAGTACACTATGGACTTTGAGTGATGCTGTGTGTGTGCAGTCTCACCGATTGTAACAAATGTCCTTCTCTCTGGTGGGGGATGGTGATAGTGTGGAAGGTTGTGATTGTGTGAGGACAGGCATTTTATGGGAACTCTCTGTACTTTCTACTCAGTTGTGCTGTGCACCAAAACTGCTTTAAAAAGTAGTTTATTAACTAAAAAAAAGGTAAAAATTATGTGGTGTGCCTCCATTTCCACAAGTAATTTAAACTCAGAACAATACATAATGAACCTCAGGGGAAATATTTTCCTTTGATGGCATCAGAGCTTTAAACAAAAGTCAAACTTTTTTCTTTCTTTTGAGTGTGCATGTATGTGTTGTGAGAGTGCTTGTGTGTGTGCTCACCTTGCCAATGTCCTAGGAATATGCTTCATCTTCCAACTGGGTACCCAGCATTGAATTCCCCAAATAAACAGGTCATAATCAAGGAAGTCAGGAAGGAAGAATCCTTTGGTGGGTGTGGGGCTCATGGTCAGGTTCACAGGCACAGGAATGGTTTCCTCTGCGGTTGTCATCAGGACTCGTCCTGTAGGCTACTCTCTTGGCCAGGCTGTGTCTTCCTGCTCCCTGCATCCTTACAGGGGTCATATCAGGGAATTCAAAGTGCTCATAAAACCCTAGGTAGCCAGCTCTGTGGATGTGCCAATCACCTCAGGTCTCAGGTGCCCTTTTCTGTCTAAATCAGAACTGAAATTTCACCTGGGCATTCAGCCCTAGTGACCACAGAACTTTAATTTCCTTTTTGTTGTAGGGAGAAAATTCTGAACCTATCAGTTCACTGAGAGAAACTGGGTGCCCGGTGGTGAGTAGAGGTTGAGTGGGGCTTGGTTCACACCCATTCTTCCTAACCAGCAAAGCACTGGAATCATTTGTGAGAACTTAATATGATGCAGATTCTTAGGCTGTGCCCCAGATGGGTGAGTGAAGAGGCCAGGGGTCTGTAATTTCTTTCTTTCTTTCTTTTTTTAGTTTTAAATTGTTCCTTTTTTTCATTCCCATCTTTATTGAGATATAATTGACATACAGCACTGTCTAAGTTTAGGGTATACAGCATAATGATTTGATTTACATATATTATGAAATGATTACCCCAGTAAGTTTAGTTAACATCCAATATCTCATGTAGATACATGTATATATATATATATATATATATATATATACATATATATATATTTCCTTGCGATAAGAAACTTAGGATTTACTTTCTTAACAACTTTGCTGTATACAATACAGCAGTGTTAGCTGTAGTCGCCATCTTGTGCACTACATCCCTAGTACTTACTTATAACTGGAAAATTGGGCCTTTTGACGACCTTTACCCAATCCTCATTCCCCCAATCCCCTACCTCGGGTAACCACAAGTCTGATTTCTTTTTCCATGCATTTGTTTTTTTCTTTTTTCAGATTCTGCACAAAAGTGAGATCATACAGTATATGTCTTTCTCTGTCTGACTTATGTCACTTAGCATAATGACCTCAAAGTCCATCCATATGGTTACAAGTGGCAGGATTTCCTCTTTTTCTTTATTGAAGTAGTTGATATACAATGTTATATTGGTTTCAAGTGTAAAACATAGTGATTCAAGGATTTTCTTGTTTTTTATGGCTGAATAATTAAGTGCTTTTCAAGTCATTCTGATGACCCTTCTAGGCTTTGGAAATACAGGTGTGGAGAAGTGAAGCTACTTCCCCCTTTCTTCCTAAGCACATTCAGTGTTCATTCAACTAGCCACACGTTTTCATGCCTCTCACGCTTTCATGCTCACTCCCATAATATTTGCACATGAATTTATTATGTGTGATAGCAGCATCTGTTATTCCATATTTCTTTCCTTGACCAGATGATCTCCTCAAGGGCAGAGATCATGTTTCATGAGTCTTTGAGTTTCCTACACTTAGGGTTGCCATATATATTTGAGCAGGCTGTTCACTGCACAAAAGAGCTCGGCATGAGCAGTAAGTGGGGCTGTAAGTAGGATTGAAATCTAGCCCAACTCACCAAGTCGTGAGCCCTGATTTTGACTTCTGAATGTCTAGAGACCTTTGGGTCTAGTAACCTATTAGATCTCTTCCAACAGATCAAATGTGCTATACAGGCTAGCATTAGACCTGTCTGCACCTATAATCAAACTAGTATTACAAAAGCTAATGTTTGCTGAGTGTTTATTCCAAGAAAGTCATGCAGTTTGGTATTTTTGGTAGAAGGTTGGTGATTAAATAGTGTTTGTTACATTGTGTCTGAAGCCTTCTTCCTCATCTCTCTCTCTCTCATAATCTCCTGATTTTGCAAGGCCCAGCCAAATATTACTTCTTCTAGGTGAGGTCTTCCTCCAGCTCCAATTCACTGCTTCCTCCTTGGAGATATAGCAACACCTAGTTTATAGCTCTAGAACACCACTTTTTCTGTGGTCTGACTTATATGGGAGTTGGTTTCCACCACTGCTCTCTGTAAGTCCCTCACAGAGGCCACCTTACTCAGCTCTCTAGGCTTGTGTGTCTAGATATCCTAATAAAGGTTTGTTAAGTGAATGATTACCCCCACCCAAAGTGGCCCGTTAGACTCTGGGTTTCACCAGGTCATGAAAAGATACAAAAGCTTTCATTGCTAACACCTGAAAGTGGAAGAAAAATTTCATAAATTAGTGTTAATTCAATAAATTACATACATGTGTGAATATGTATATATATTATACATGTATGTATATGTGGGTATATTGTGTATATGTATGTACAACATACATATATATTAATATCAGCTTTGTAGACAGCACAGAGTCAAGTTAAATAGATGATTGGCAGACAATTCTGCTGGTTGATCCTCCTCTAATGATATCTGGGTGTCTGCATACTGGGTCACAGCTGTGTGCAAAAGAGTCTGCATTTTAGTTCCATTGATGAAGTAGACCGTTCTGGGGTTGTCCCATATCTGAGATTTTAATATAAGCCCTGCTCTGGGCTAATCTTTCTCCCTTTTTCTAGAAGGGAGGTACAGAAGAGGGGATGATTCCCATAATCGCGAGAGTTCCTCCTCATTGACCTGATTGGATCCTGAGATGTACAATAATGTAGAACATGATAGCAGGAAGTGAATCATACCTAATTATGGCCAAACTTGGGGATGTTGTTAGAAAGGATCAATGCCCATTTTGGCACACCTTTATTGATTAGATTAATCTGTTTGAGGCACTAGGGCTTCTGGAAATCCAAAGAAGCTCAGGTTTCTTATTTTTTTGGTAGCTTTGGTAAATGAAAATATAAAGAAGGTTTAAAGCAGTACGATACAAATTGTAGTATATTTAAATGTTTACTTTTAACATATGAAAATTTTTACCAGAAAATAGAAATGCAGCTTTATGGTGTTATTCACAAATTATAATGGAGTTCTAAAGCAATATTAATTGAAACTAGACTCTACATGACATGGCCTAGTATCAAATGTAATTTCAACCAGTGTAGCACAGTGACTCTAGGAGTAAGTTCTTTGGCAAATAATATCAAAAGTTTGAGTTTGAAGTCTTTGTCAATGTGAGATCTGGGTTAAATGCCTCTCATCTCCTCACCCAAACTTTGATGCTTGCCTAGCATCAAAGACAGAACTTAGGGCCTACAATAGGACCTGTTCATTGAATTAATGGGAGCTAAGGGTGTCAGAAGTAGACTCTCATTGACAGAACCAAACTGCTGTGAGGGCATCAAAAAGGGCACATTGGGTGGAGAAGCCTGGGCTGTATGACTGGAAGCCCTGACCATTCAAATATGCAGATTGGCTTGGTTATCTCCCGGAACTGTGGAAGAAGAACTGATTTCAAACTCAGGAAACAGGTGGGAAGGCATAGGATTGGTCTCAGAGAGTCAGTTTTCCAGCAAACGAAATCCTTGTTTATGTACATTCTTCCCTTCTCTGGGTATGAAGTCATACAACCTTCTTGGGCCCTCTCTAAGTCATACTGGAAGAGGTGGAGACACAACATTTGAGGTCAAGCAGAAGGGAAAAAGCCCTGTGAAATGTAGAATTTCTGAAACTGTTACCTTTGAAAGCCCAAAAGTGAACCCTTATCCTAGTCTCAGACTAACCTCTGACCCTATCCAAAGATAACAATCAAGGAGAAGACCAATAAAGCTTATATTGTGGACCAGGGGTCAGCAAACTTCTATAAGGGGCCAGAAGTACTATTTTAGGATTTGTGGGCCTTACAGCCTCCATTGCAACTACTCAGCTCTGCTATTGTAGCATGAAAACAACCATAGATAATACATAAATGAATGAGTGTGGCTGTGTTCCAATAAAAGTTTATTTACATAACAGGTGGCAGCAAATTTTGCCCACAGGACATAGTTTGCTAACCCTTACTCTAAAGTACTGCAAGTAGAAATCTGCATCTCAAAGAAATATCAAGTCTAAAGTATGATCAAAAGGCACTTTTAACTCCATAAAAGGGACTACCTGATTAAGTGGGCTTGAATCTCAGATCTGTTATTTACAAATTTTAGGACTTGGAGAAAAGTACCTAACTTCTGCCATCTCTGGCTTCTCATTTGTAATATGGAGATTATAAAATCTGGTTTGCATACTGTAGGATTATTGTGACACTCAAATGAACTGTAATGCATCAACAGAAAGAAGCTGTTAGTAAAAGATGCTTCACGTCACTGATATCAAGGAAATGCAAATCAAAACCACAATGCGCTGTTAATGGGAATCTAAATTGGCCCAGCCACTATGGAAAGCAGTATGGAGGTTCCTCAAAACACTACAAATAGAAATACCATATGACCCAGTAATTCTACTTCTAGGAATTTACCCGAAGAAAAACGAAACCACTGATTTGAAAAGATATATGCATTCCTATGTTTATTGCAACATTATTTACAATAGCCAAGATATGGAAGCAACCAAAGTGTCCATCAATTGATGAACAGATAAAGAAGATGTGGTGCATATATACAATGGAATATTATTCAGCCATAAAAAAAAGAAAGAAATCTTGACATTTGTAATAGCATGGATGGACCTAGAGGGTATTATGCTAAGTGAAATAAACCAGGTGCAGAAAGACAAATACCGTATGATTTCACTTATATATGGAATCTGAAAAAACAAAACAAAACAAACAAACAAAACAGAAATAGATTCATAGATATGGAGAGGTGACTAGTGGTTACCATGGGGGAAAGGGGAGTGGGTGGGTGGATGAAACAGGTAGTAGGGATAAAGAGGCACAAATCTGAATCATAATATAGATTAGTCACCAAGGTGAAAGCACAGCATAGAGAATACAGTCAATAATTCTGTAACATCATTCTATGCTGACAGTAACTACACTAATTGGGGTGAGCATTTAATAATGTAGATAACTGTTGAACCACTATCTTCTATACTTCAACCAATATAATATTATATATTAGCTACACTCTAATAAGAAAAGAAGCTGTTAGTACTATTATGGAATTACAGAAACATTTGATGAGTTTTAAACTAAAGCTCCTTAATGGAAGAGATGGTGCTTAATCACCACTGAATCTTTATTCAGTCTGCCACATATTGGCACTCAGAATAAATTTATTGACTTTACAAATGAAATGCATTAAACATTTCCTTTTTCAAATCTGTGTCATATTATTTAAATAGATGAACAATAGAAGCCCACAGCGAAACAATTTGAAAATAGAATATGGGTCATTGAATTTTTGGAGTTTAGCTACATTGGGGAATGTTTCTGGACCAACTTGGACATGCAGAAAAGAGCTCCCATCAGGATATTACACACACATTTCCAGCCCCACTCAGACACACTGGAAGTGTCCCATAATTGAGGGAGGGTTTTCCCTCAGGCCTTAAAAAATTTCTCATCAGTAATATTCTCATTGCAAGAGAATCCTAAGGCATCTGACTGACTACCCCAGGGACAGCCACTTGTTTCAACATTGTATCTCGTGGTTGGACATAACCACATGCACAATCTCCCCAGACTCATGATACCAGCTTGTTAAACAAGTCAAGGGTTTGTTTGGTGTTTCACAGAGGTACCACTGCCAAAATAAAGGCTAAAGATAACAATCTGTTATGAATACTACTGACGCCAATAAAAAGAAAATGAAGCAAAACCTTAGTTATGGTTGTATCCTAAGTCAAATGGAATAGCCCTGTTTGTCTTTCCATTTTTGAGGTAATAGTGAACAGTGGAAATAACATGCACTTTGGAGCCAGTCAGACCTGAATTAAAATCATGATGATAGTGTGTCAGAGACCTGTGGCCTTGCATGGCTTAATTTCAAATTTTACATCTCAAAGTCATTGTAAGAATAAGGTGGGTCAACGTAAATGAAGGTACCTAGCACAGTGCTGCTGGAACCCATTCTTGGGTGGGAGTAGAGGAATGTTTAAGAGGTGGGGGTTGTTACAGGCTGAGTAGCCTCCCTCAAAAGGATCTACAACAGTGCCATTCTTCCAGGGCTTTGCCTTCTGCTTTTCATAATTAGGGTCAATGAGACCACTCTTAGCAAAGAGTAAATGAAAACCATTCCCAATCAGGGTATGATATGGGGGGAGAGGTTCCTGGGCAGTCTTGAAAGGAGTGATCAAAAGACTAATGTCCAGGAAGAGAGGCCTGGGTGACCATCCCAGGGAAAGAAGCCACCACCAATGACCCTTTTGTTGCTTCTCTACTAACATCACCCTCCATTGACTTGTATAATAAGGATTTGTCTGCACTGAATGCAATGCAGTTGTTTTTGGTAGTAAGTTTAGAGTATGGTGTACTGGTTGGGAGAGAAGGCTTTAGAATTGGGCTACCTGTTGGGCAAGTTAGTTGTCGACTCTGAGTCTCAGTTTCCTTATTCCTGAGGATAACTGTGTTTGATCTCAACTCTGTCTTTTCTTTGCCTGTGGCTTCTGCCTGCTCACCGGAGAAACTCACTCATGGTCTTCAAAGCTAATCAGTAAGGTTTCTGGGTAGAAGGCTCACTCCCAACCCCCAGAAACTGAGGGCCAGCCTATTGTTGCCTGCCTTTGGATTAGGTGCCCATCCCAGGTCTAATCAGTATGGCCAGCAGGGAGACAGGGTAGATATGATCATGTAAAGTAACTCAGAGGGGGCTGCTTAGTCACAGACTGTGGACACGAGGCCATTTCTTGTAGGAGATTGTGGTGTGATGTGCATCATGATTGATGTTGAGGACACAGAGATAAGACAGAGAGCTTTAATGCAAGGTGGACAGTGGTAACTGCAATAGAATAAATGCTGGGAAAGATTTTTACAAGTTCAGAGGAGAAAGGACTTGCTTTCTAGCTAGGAGAGCAAGGGAAAGGCCCATGGAAGAAAGGCCTCCAGAGCATTTACTACTCAAGGTCAGTCAGGGCTCATCCTTGGACTTGAAGATAGGGGTCAGTCCCACTCAAGCGTCATGACTGAGACATTCAGGGAGTTTCTATAGTGATGTCATCCCAACCCTTGGCACAAGCACTGATTCAAGGATGAGTGTATGATGGAAGTCAGGCCAGTCAGGGACAATGAGATCTACCAGGAAGCAGATGTTCCTCTTTTCTGCTGAATTTGAACACAGAAGCACGTGGCCTTGGAAACCACTGGCAGCTATTTTACAGGCACAAGAGAACAGAACCCCCTCTGAGGAAGCAGAGCTGGGAGAAAGGTGGGTAGGGCAGAAGAACTGGGCTCTGGACACATTTTCAGAAAACATGGGGAGTAGAAGGCACTAGTGTAAAAATACAATTTTCTGGGAGCATTGGAGCTAGGATGTTAACATTGGAAAGGCACATTAGAAAGAGATCACTGAGGTCTTGAATAAGGGATAAGGGCTTTTTCTATAGGCAATAGCAAGCTATTGGAGGTATTTAAGTACTGTGACAGGAGCAGAATTGTGCATAAATGAATCAGCAGTGCATGCAAAAGAGATTTGGAATGCAGAGAGGCTGCAGGTGGGGAGATGACTGGCAGTTTATTGCAATAATCTGAAGACCTGAAGTAGAGCAATTGCAGAGGGGCTGGAAGGAGGAGGATGTGGAAAAAAGGACCACAGATGCAAGACTTTAGAGAAAGATTTTGTCATTTACTAAAGGCTGCATGAGTGAAGGAAGGAGCATGTGCACATGCAAGCCAAGGCTGGAAGAGCACAATGCCTCAATGTTCTTGGATGGCCTCTAGGGCAGTAGTTTATCATCACAAAGATGAATGTAAAAGATTAGACAACAGATTAAAGAGTTTCCTTAGGTACATTGCCACAATGCAAACGGATCATAATGACGTTTTACAACATTGAGAAATAGCTTGTGGTGTTAACTCATGAGCCATATACCATTAGCAAACTTCAAGAGATATTTATAGAGTGCTAGAAAATACTTTTGCAGGGGATGGCATAAAAAATACATATCAATTTGTTGAAATTTGAACTTTTCTCTGACTAGCTGTATGACTGAGTAAATCATTTACTCTGTCTGAGCTGGTTTCCTCAACTGTAACAAAGGGAAGGCTAGAATTTCTTCAGTATGTTTCAAACCTCTCCTTTCTCCCTTTTCTTCTGAGTATACTTTGGGCTTGCACGTGCCCTTCCACAGGTACAATTCATGTTGTCGCTACTTGTCGATAGGTTTCACACAGTTTTTATAGTTAAATCAGGCAGTCTTCTAGATTCTAGCACCATTTGCCTTACAGAATTTTCCCTTGTTCTGTGTTACATAATGGCAGAATAACTAATACTCAGTATTTTATTATGGTGATTTGCTTCAGGAGCTAAAAACTACCCCATTTTACAGTAAGTGGAGTGAAGGGTGGTGTTCCACAGGAGGGGGCCATGAGAGTGGCAAGCACTGTCATGTCAAAAGCAGGGGGAAAATATTGATGGCTAAAATGCAAGGGAAAGGGCTGAGGGCCATAGCAGAAGCATAGATGAAGTACCACGGTTAGGGGAGAGTCACTATTGTGTACCCAGGGTCGTAGCTTTGTCGATAGTCCCCCTTTCCCCTCCACTACCATTTATTGCTTCCTATGTGCTGTTTATGCTCTATTCAATTATTGAAATAATCCTATGAAGTAGATAAGGCATTATTATCATGCTAATTGGACAGATGAGGAAACTGAAGCTTGGGTCACTTGTCCAAGGATACAAAGACAACTAGTAAGTAACAGCAAGGGCTTGAACCTGGGTTTTACTGATTCTAGGGCCCACGATTTAAAACGTTGTCTCAGATTGCCTGTACTGAGATTTCCTGGGAAGCTGTCTCTTATCTTTTCAAGCACATGATTTGTATCACCCACCTGGAATGAGATGGAATGAAAAAGGGGATTTGGGAACTACTGTCTCCCCAGGATCACTTAGCTCTTTGATTTCTCCACTGGAAGCCACACTGACTGTCAGCTCAAAGGTGCTGGGAAAAATCAGATTGCGCCAGGGTGTTCACTTGTGTGCAATTTATTATTTCTAAAGATAAGGCCTAAAAAGACCTCTACATTGCCTTATATTTATTCCGATGAATGAAAACAGAAGGGCAACTGTTTAGCATCTGAGACATGCACCTGGCTCACTTTGGATAAAAGAGAAAAATACCTACTAAAACATAGTAATTCCAGAGAATACTTCCTCTGTGACAGGCTTGCCCACTAAAGATCTCCCCAGGAGAGGGCTTGGATTCCCTCCTGGGTCTAACCTTCTTAGGTCCCGATCTGAAGCTTGAGAAGAGTTCTGAGACTCCATCAGCAGGTGACATAGATAGAGATATCATCTCATTCGGTACCTTCCTTTAATTGCGGAAGACATTGAAGCCCAGTGTGCTCGTTACCTGCCAAATGCCTTCTACCATTTTCCACCCTGCACTGTTTCCTGGGAGGCCTTCCCTTGGGGACTGTGATATCAGTCTCCTTACCCTTTGGCTTCCAGTTTGATTAGACCAAAGGGAAGCACCCACAGAGATCAGAGGATGGAGGAGAGCAAGATGAGGGTATTTGTTCTTCCATTCCCTCCATGCCAGGGTACCCTGGATGGGCTGCACCCCTTCTCTCACAGCCACAGCTCCTATAGTGGCCCTCTCTGGTGCAAGTGACTGCTTCTTCCTTGCCCCTTCAAGGCCTAGGGGTATTAAGACCTTCTTGTGATTACTAGCCCCGAGATACTGCACTGTCCATTTTGTGCACACATCTTTGTAAATAGTCCCATTATTACACTCAAATTGCCCTGTTTGGTCATGCCATCTGCTTCCTGCCAGGACCTTGACTGATATACCCAGAGAGGTTTAATAACTTGCCCAAGGTCTCAGAAAGATTTGACTACATGCCAGTATGAGCTAACAAGAGATAACACTGGCATGTTTTATAGTATGAAGGATTTTCATCACCATAATCTTGGTGGCGGGAAAGGTAGTAAGCTTTCCACTTAGTGATTAGGAAATTGAATCCTAAGAGGAGCGATTCACCGCAGCTGGTGAGCACAGAGCCATCCTCAAACTAGGTGCATGGGCTCTGCCTGTCACACTATGGCCCACCTCCAAATCAGGGCTGAACTTCTAACTCTTCACTAGAACAACCCCACACCTGAGCATCAGGAAAACAGACATGCCCGGAGTTCCATCTTCCAGGAATGAGCTAATGATGCTGCATACAATTCCCAACAACCTTGTGAGGCAAGTGGTATTATCCCTATTGTGTAGATGAGGGAAGTTGAGGTTCCAGAGGCTAAATAACTTATTCAAAGTCAATTATCAGGGGAGTACCTGGAATTTGAACACAGGTGTCTTGCCAATGGGTTTCAGTCCTGGGCAAGTTCGCTGTGGATTCAGTGTGACCAAAGAAATTGACCAAAGAAAATGTTCTTGTGGTGAAAGGGATATACCCAACTTTATTTCCAGGTTGCAGGTCAGTCACTAAAATCCCTTTCACTCAGAGCAAGTCTGTATGCAGCAAGCTGATCTCTCTCCTTGCCTCTGGGCCCCTCTTTCTGCACAGCCGTCCTGCACAGCCATCCTCCAGGCTTTTGTCCGTGGCGCTGCCACGACTCCAGCCTCTGCTCTGCTCTGCTCTCCTGCAGCCTTGCAGCCCTGCCACTGTGTCGCTCCACACTGGGCAGAGCTCTTTATATAGAGTCAAACTGCCCACAGGTGTACAGTGGGCTAGTCAACCAGGGCCAGGTGAGAATCCTGGCCACAGGAACTCTCATTTTATCCACTCCATCCCTCCAGGATTCTCTCCTCTCAATCTATGTGCCCTTAGTCCTCTCAATGGTCCCTGTGCAAGGAAGCTTGAACACTGTTCTTCAGCCTCTCCAGCAAGAAGTCTTGCAGACACACATGCTGGAGTCGTGGCTCTGTCTCTGACCTATGCCCCTTTAGTCTTAATGGCTGGGACTGCTGCTGTGGTTTCAGTTGTTGTCATAGCTCCAGTAAGATCCTATTTGGCTTCCCGCCTAATTTCCTTCCATCTACTCCTGCCCTTATCAAATGAACCCACATGTGGGTCCTCGTAACCCACACAGGAACCCTCAAATTCCTCCTGTAACAGGTCTTGTTTGTTTCCAGGTTCTCATTGCTTCAGCTATTGTACCTATCACCTCACATTCTGTAATCACTGCCTCAAGGTGGGCTGCACTGTCAGGAAGACAGCTTCCCATCTCTGATCCCGACAGAACAATTCCATCCACCCCTAAGTCCCACAGCCACCGGCTCAGCCTGAGGGTAGGGGCTGACCATAGAGTGCTCCATGACCTGGGGAGGGGGCTGCTCCTCTCCTTGGGGAACTTTCAGCTGCTGGGTCTTTATTTTCTTTACAGCCACCAGGCGTGCTTTCAGTACAGGAGGCGCCAGTGCCTCCGGCATCACCTTTTCATCCTTCTCCAGCAACTCCATTTCTGAGACTGTTGGCACCTTTCTCTCCCCTCCCCCAAGTGCCTCCTTTGCTACAACGTTTATCTTTTCTACTGTGCCTGGAAGCAATGTTACCTCAGTCTTCAGAAGCTCTCTTACCTTCACCTCAATGCTTCGCAGCTGATGTTCTCATGCCACCGCTGCCTGTGCTTCCCTCAGGAGTTCGTCTTTTTCTTTGATGGCCTCTTCCTCCTTCAGAACACCTGGCAGTGCTGTCATCTCATCTCCAATGGCACCTTGCTGCCGGCGGTCTCATGCTGCCCCCTCTTGTATCAATGCCATCTTTTTCTTCAGGGAATCCACAGAAGTTTGAAGCTCATGTTCTTGTGCCGCCATTTCCTGGGTCTCCTCTGTAGACCTTTTTAAGACTGTGAGAAACAGCCAACCCACAGTCCCCATGCCTCACAGGCACTCTGCTTCTCAAAGGATCTGCTTACTATACCGAGGGCCACCCCTACTGCCTCAGGTGTCATCTCCACTTGCCTCCAGTCCTGGGGTGGGGCCCAGTCCTCTAGGAGGCTAGCCACCTCAGACCACATACCCACTGGGGCCAATCCACTGTCTCCCCATTCACAGGGGCAGCCCGCTGAAGTATCCCTCCCATAAGGGCAATCTGTCTTTTTCCTTGGTCAACAGTGAGCCCTGCTGACTACACCAATTGTCTTGCCAATGGGTTTCAGTCCTGGGCAAGTTTGCTGTGGATTCAGTGTGACCACAGAAATTGACAGCAAAATGTTCTTGGGGTGAAAGGGACATACCCAACTTTATTTTCATGTGGCAGGCCAGTCACTAGAATCCCATTCACTTAGAGCAAGTCTACATGCAGCAAGCTGGTCTCTCCTTTTGCCTCTGGGCCCCTCTGCCTGCACAGCCATCCCACAGAGCTGTCCTCTGGGCCTCTGTCCTCCACGCTGCCACCACTCCAGCCGCTGCTCTGCTCTCTTGCAGCCTTGGAGCCCTGCCTCCATGTTGCACCCAGAGTACTGGGCAGAGCTCTTTATATAGACTATATAGACTCAAACTGCCCACAGGTGTGCAGTGGGCTAGTCAACCAGGGCCAGGTGAGAATCCTGGCCACAGGAACTCTAATTTTATCCACACCAGGCCTGTCTGCCTGCTCTTTCTACTACCTCATACTGCCTTTGTGTGCAGAGATGTAGTTTTCTTAGGGTGCTGCAGGCTGCAGGCCCACTATATCCTCTGTATATTCTCTAATCAAGCCAGTCCCAGCCTGGCATTCACACTCATGCTGGGGCCTTGGCCCTGCTCTTCTGTTGGGCAGCCAATGAGGCTTTTGTGGATCAAACATGATAGAAAATGGAGGGCAGCTGATTAGAGCTAACAAGGCAAGGCCAGGCAGCCCCTTTGTCTGAGATAGCCTGGGAAAAACACAGCCAGGGTCAGAACCACTTCTGCTGCTATTACTGAGTGGGTGGGGTGCCAGAGGGTGTCCTTCAGCTTTGACAAGCATCCCAATCAGCAGGGCTAAGGGCCCATCAGATCTACTTACTTAGTGGTGAATGAATTTCCCTGGGCCCATTAGCTTTCATGACATCAAAGCAGAGTCAGGAGCTGCTGTTGGCTGAGCACTGACCTGGAAACACCTACCTGCTGTGTGGCCATAAGGATTCACTTCCCCAGTGTGGGTCTCAGTTTCCTTAACTGAAAAATGGAAGAGATGGGTAAATCCATTGTTCTGTCTTCCTGTCTTCTCTCTCCATCTGTCTTTTGTGAGTCTGGGAGTCTGTGGAAGTGTGTGAGCCTCCCAAGGTCTCTCCACTTGTCTCCACCCCAGTCCCTTAGCCAGACATCATGATTGTGTTGTTGATGGATATGCATCAGTCAATTCACATTTTCTTTCCCTTCTACTCACATCCATAAACAGCTGGCCAAAACCAGATGGTGGCCCCCAACCCTTGAGTGGTGCTTTGCAGTCTTGGGAAATATAATAGGTC
The DNA here is from genome assembly GCF_040802235.1 of Manis javanica. NCBI lineage: Eukaryota > Metazoa > Chordata > Mammalia > Pholidota > Manidae > Manis > Manis javanica. The sequence continues at coordinate 67,776,752 of NC_133166.1, forward strand.
AGGAGCTGATCCAACCACCCTTTATTTTATAATACTGACAAGCAGAGCCTGGGATACTAAGTGACTTTCCCAGGATACCCAGTAACCCAGTATTAGAACAGGGCCTCCAGCCTTCCCAAGAACTGTACTTTTATCATCAAACAAAACCATTATTATGCTTGGTGAGGGTCCCCATTTGAGGCTACTGCTTTGAGGATAAAACAGAAAGGATAAACATATAGTATAGGGGGAAAAAACAGAATATATAACAATATATAAACAGAAAAGAAGAAAATGAAAAGAGGTGATTTGATGTTTTGGCATATGCAGAGCAGGGCTTTTGTGAGAAGGATTAGAGCCTGGCTTAAAAACTCAAGAGTGACTGAACTGCTTGTTCTTGTTGGCAGGTTCAAGGGCTAGTGGTCACTCTCCTTTCTGTTTTGGGAGGGCCCTTGGCTATAGTTTCTGAGTACTCAACTCAGGCTGAGTGATGAAGCAATTATTAGTAGAAAGAGAAAGGGAGAGTGTTTTTCCTGGTTGAGTGAGGAGGTGGGCTCCTTGCTGGTATAGCCCAGAGGATGGAGTGGTCCCTGAGACTGATGGGTAAATCTACAGGGACATTTGCTCTCTGGGAAGATTTGCCTCCCAATTGTTAGAGGTTGGTCTTCCTTTCATGGACCCTAAGAATTAGATGCATTTTGGCACTGAAGCCTGTGCCATTTATGACCAATTAAAAAAAAACTTCAAGGCTTAACACATAGAATTTCAGAGTGCCAGAACCCAAAAGGACCTTAGAGTCCATCTAATCCAACCCAAACCCACTTATTTAACTGAGTTTCATAGATGGAGGGCTCACTGAATGCCATGTGAGGTGCCAGTCCTAGGAGGCAGGCTTTCTGATTCCATTCTGTGTTGTTCTCAGGCCATACATCAATTTCAGACAAATGGTAAATGTATTCTCAGCCTGAGATGGTGAAAGGGAGTCAGTGCTTCTAAGTGAATAACTAGTTACCTTAATTCCATAAACATAATAATAATAATGAGCTGAAGTTTACTAAGATCTTATTGTACTGGCAGTTTTATAGTCCTTGTATTATTTAATATCTGCAGTCACCTATAAAGGAGATGTTATTTTTCTAAGTTTTTCAGATGAGAAAACTGAAGCTTAAAGAAGTGACATAACTCACTGTAAATTCACACAGCCAACCAGTAGCTGAAGGAGGGTTAGAACTTTAGTCTGTTTGATTCAAAGCCCTGTCTTTAAGTCACTAGATTAGCATAAAAAGATCCTGTAAAATTTGGTTTGAAATGAGACCAATTTAAGGCATCCTTCCCTTCACATTTGAATGTTTTAAGTAAATCCATATAGAATGGACTTAAAGGTTTAAAGCAATAGTTCTCAAGCTCTAGTGGGCATCAGAATCATTCACAGAGCTTCTAAAAAACCTAGACTGCTGGCCTCCCCCTCAGCGTTTCTAATACAATAAAGCTGGGGTTGGGCCTGACAAATTCAACTTTTAACAAGTTACCAGCTGTGCTCATGCTGCTGATTTGGAGACCTCACACAGAATCACTAATCTAAAGAAGTAATTAAACGACTTTGTATCAGCTGAATGTTCTCGCATTAGGTCTTATTTTTCCATATAACTATTCAGGACCAAAGCTGCTATGCCTCAGTGAAAGAGATTCTCATGAGGAAATAAGGGAAACCATACTGTCACTTGATTTCAACTACCATTTCAAAGGGACTGCAGGGGGGCCTTCATTTGGGATGAATTGTCAAGAAGTCTAAAGATTTAGGCTAAAAGACAGACTGCTGCAGCAGAAACAATTAACTCCAGCCATTTCTTCTGCCCCTGCCCAACTGTGAAGACGGAGGGTCCTGGGGTTGGAAGTGTGACTGGCTGAGATTGGGTCACATGCCCACTCCTGAGCCAATCACCATGGCCAGGGAAATGTGACATTATGATTAGCCAAACCTAGTCAGATGCTCTTCTAAAGCAGGAAGTGAAATGAACTCAAACAAATGTCCCCCAGGTACAGAGCCGGAAAAGGGAGCGTTTGGGGTCCCCCTAGAGGAAGCCTGAGGATGAGGACACCAGAAAGAAGGGTAAAATGGGTCAGCAGATGGCAAAACCCCACGTGCCCACTTTCCTAGTTGCCAAGCAACCTTTTGCATTGTAGTTCTGGTAACTTTACTTTCCCACAAAGTTCCCCTAGCACAAGGGCTGACCTTTCTGTAGATGGAAGAGCGCCAAAGCCAGGAGGTTTCCTCTTGAGTGAAGAGGAAAGAGATCAGGGCTGGAGATTTGCGTTTTAGTCTTGTTCTGCCATGAATTTCTTTCTGTTTTTCTTCAGCTTTAAATTGAGGAGACTGGATAGGATCTCTGTGGACCATGGCAACTCTAATGGGCTATAGTTCTGGGCAGTGTCACAGGCAGTGGGGCCCTTCCAGTGCCTTTCACATGATATCTCAGAAATGAAGATAGCTGCTGAAGATGGGTGGTCACCAACATGGAATGACGTGGCTTGCTAGAAAGAGCCTCTATCTTGGCAGCAGATTGTCTTGTTTCGATTCCTGGCTTTGATTCGTGATTCCTCTCTTACCTGTGTGACCTATGCATATTAGATTAACCTCTCTGAACCTCCTTGTAGAGTGTTTATCCTAAACCTTGCTATTCTGCACATGAATGACGGCAGATGGTAAACTGAGACAACTGGGAGGGTGAGGTGAGTGTAAGAGGGAGAGGCCGCTGGAGATTCTGAATCTTGCAGGTATCATCTGTCCTGGAGTCTCAATGTAGGGACCCAGGACCTAGTGGCTTGTAGTGAGGAAGCAGGAAGCCAGGCTCTGCCCTTCTTTTCTGACAATCTGGTCCCTTTATGTGGGCCTTCAGACAGAGGCTTCCCTCTGAGTTGTCTAGTGGGAGTGAGAGAGCCATCTCCCCTCTGATAGCTCACAGTTATCTCGAATTAATATATTCAGAATGGGTTTCTTGATCTTAGTCCACACCTCCAAAATCTGGTTTCTCCTTAGTTTTGTAAATATTGCCCACAGCCATCCAGTCTCCCATGCCAGATGCCTGTGGACCACAACCACTGACATTTTTCTTTCTCTTTCAAATTGCTTCCGACTCCAATCTATCATCAAATCCTGTCTATTCTCCCTTTAAAGTATATTTAATTTCTACTAATTTTTCTGCATTTCCAGTACTACCATCCCTATCTGAGACAGTCATCTCACCTGCAACTGCCTCCTAATTTTCTTATTTGGGGTCCTGTCCGCTTCCAATCTGGTGTACGTATATCAGCCAGAGTAACTTTCCAAAATACAAATCTGATGGCATTACTATACCACTTGCAAGTCTTCCAAAACTGCCTGTTGCATTCGAAATGAAACCCAAGGTCCCAGTGGGCTGGGGTTTCAAGCAAACCCTGAAGGAACTGGCTCCTGCCCACCTCTGGAGCCCCAGCCTCCTCTGACTGCCCCTCTCCCTTGCTCTCTGGCCTTCATCCAATTCATGAACAGGCCAGACTTCTGCATATCCCATGTCCCAGTGTCCTTCCCAGGCTGTTCCCTGCCCTGGTCTGCCTTCCTCTCTTCTTCACATAGCTGCTTCTGTTAGTCCTCAGGTCTCAGCTGAAGAGTCACATTTTAGAGAGGCCTCCCCTTATAACTCTACCCTGCCCCTTCCTGTTTCCTACCAGTCGCTCTCTCTCGGTAGGACACTTGTTTCCTCCATAGACAGCACATGCAATTCCTATGTATCATTGTGTTCATTTAGCTGCTTATTGCCTAGCTCCACTGCTGTAAGCTCATGAGGGTACAGAAAGTGCCTTCCTATTGTATGCTCAGCACCTATATATTTGATAAATATTTATTGAATCAAAGAGCAAGTGCAAGTATCAGAGACCTGCCCCTATGACTTCAGATTTTCCTCAAAAGTGCTACACTGTAAATCAGTAATTCTCAGTAATCTGTGTGAGCCAGGAATAAAGAGACATGCTGGCAGGGCATGGCTGTACCCAGACTGACAGAGTGGCCTACCCAGGCCCTTGGCCTTGACTTTGACCATGCCCTTCCAATCCCACATGTCCACAGGTGCAACTATCTGGATCCTCCAGCTCTCCTAAAATAGTTTTCTAGGAAAGATGCTGGTAAACTCAGGTACACTGGTAAATGAGAACAGACACTGTTTTTCACAACAAACAAACCAGGACACTTGAGATGACAAGAATTTTTTGTTCCCCTCTCTGGTCTACCTCTCCCGTTTCTTCACTTAACTGCTTCTGTTCCATTTCCTGCAGCGCTGACAACATAATTTGTAGGACCCAGTGAAAAATGAAAATGTGGGCCACTGGTTAAAAATTTATTAAGAATTTCAAGATGGTGACAGCAGAGCATGAAACTAAGTGCAGAGGCCCTTCTGAGCGTGGACTGCACACCCAGGATGGCTTTGCTTACTGCCTTCAGAGGCAAGCCAGGAGATTGCTTTGGATTTTCTAGGTTGGTTCTGCTGTTTGTGGACATTGTAGCTTCCAAGAGACTCATTTTCCAAGAATAATACTGATTCCTAACAGAACTCTCGGCAGCCAGGATATACCGGGCATCCAAGGACCTGCTGCCACTTCTTTACCCCAGGTTTTCCCCAGACTCCACAGTTTCTAGCTAAGCCCGCTGACTTGGAGCATAGCCAAACTTGTCTTCTTTTATCTAGCAACTTAAGAAAGCAGGAAAGTTGTTTTTGTAGAACTCCTGGGAAGGTGAACATGATGACATCCTTTTATCTGTTTACAGGAACACACTGGCATGGAGGGAATTTCTGTTGCCACCACAAGCTGCTACTTACCTGTCCTTCGCACACCTCCCGTGAGCAAGTGTGACAGCCTTCCAAGAAAGCCCAGACTTCAGGAATTTTGCCTTATTTTAGGAGAGGGAAGAGGCAGGGAGAGGAAGACTGAGGGCCGGCCTTGGGATGTGACCATGAATGAGAAGGGGAGGGGACACTGGCTCTCATTTTCTGGTAGCTACCAAGGAAAACTCTGACCTGCTGTCATCAAATTATTAAATCAATATATATTTTAGATAAATAAATATAATTGTGGTTTTAACTGATTTTCTTTTTGAGTAGCTAATCCATTCTTATGGTTCAAAATGTAAAAGTTAGAAAAAGGTTTATGGTGTAAAATCTCTTCTCCCAAGTAATTCAGTTCCCCTCTCTACAGGTTGTGATTAAAACTAGGTTTTTTTGCACCCTGGTAGAAGGTTTTCATAAACAAATATGCATGCAACACCCTCCACCACCATTTTTTCCACTAATGATGGCATACTTTTACATTGTCCTGTACTTTGCTTTTTTCACTTAAGATTATATCCAGGAAATCTTTCTCTATTAGTTCACAAAGAGCTTCCCCATTCTTTTATAGGTATGTATAGGATCTTCATTGTATAACTGTATTGTAGTTTATTTAACCTCATGGACATTTCGGTTCTTCAGTCTCATGTTATCATAAGCAATGGTTTAATACATTACTGATATTTGAGGTTCAGAGCTTTTCTTGTTTCCTTTAAGGAAAATGGAAGCCAGAGTCACCCTCCCCATCTCATTTGCAGTCACTCTGAGTTGATGGCTTGCTTGTACATTTATAAGTTTGATGGACACCACCACTTTGGGTTTGCACAGATGTTCATTGAGTGCCCACTTCATGCTACCACTGTTGCCAAACACTGGGGAAACTGCAGTGTCATGACAGACTGTGGTCTTCTGGGGACACAGTCTGGTTGGAGGCAGTGGGGGAAGAGCCCTGTGATCAATAAGAACCTAAATAAATGAACAAGGGAATTTCAGGTAGTGATCAATGCTGTGGGGAAAAAAAATCAAACCCAGGTGCTGTGATCCGGAGTATGTGTTGGGTGCCACTTATATGGGGACCAGAGACAACCTCTTTTGGGAAACTGAGCTGTGCTTGGGGGAATGTTCCAGAACAGGTAAAAATAACCCCACACTTTGAATTTGTGTGATCTTTAAATCTCTTTCAGACTTTTTGCCATCAGCTGGTTGCCTACATAGCAGGGGCTAGAGTTGGGATGTTGGAGGCATTTTCTTTTCTCTCTCTCTCTCATGCTGTTTTGTAAAAGAGGAAATAATCTTCAATTAGCCACTCCAAGGAGGGTTACAACTCACATGGTTCAAAGAGAAGAGCCCTCAGCAGTGGCCAAGGGCCAGTTCCGGGGAGGCCTCAGCACACAACTCAAGCCACCTGAGGTCAAGATGTTCATCCAGTCCAGGTGACCCTGCAGAAACTGAGTCTCGGGAGGTGGCCTGATGACAGCAGCTCAGTGGTGGGGACCCACATGGTCCCTCTGTTCCCCATTTTTCCCTCCATCTTGTGATTCAGATGCTCTCAGAGCCTGAAAGCTGTAGTGTAGGAAACACGGACAGGAGACCTGGGCATGGAAGTTGGTAATCCTTCCTTCCATTCAAGGATAATATTAAAAACTGAACAGTCAGTCCAGCACAATCCTGGCCAAGCAGATGGAAGCTGGCTGCTTTGCCATGTGGGTACATCTGTCCCCTCCTAGCCTCTGTGCACAGTTTCCTGTGCCCCTTTCTACCAAAAAGGTAGGCAGTTCTTTACTGTTTCTGCATTTTTAATCCTTCCCATCCTTCAAGTCCTAGCTCAAGTGCTCCTCCTCCCTGACACCCAACTCCTTTCTGCCCAGTCTAAGCCTTCTAGCAGGGCAGGCATGATCTTTGTTCCCTCTGAGGCCCTTCGGGGTAAAAGCCTCGACTTCCATGCCCACTGCCATTTCCCACCCAAGGGCCTGGCACAAAGAGCCTTGTCCACAGTGGGTCCTCCACACTGCATGCTGTCTGCTGCCCACTGAGCTCTGCCCAGTGCTCTGGGCATGACATGGTGGCAGGGCTGTAGGGCTGCAGGAGAGCAGAGCAGAGACTGGAGTGGTGGCAGTTCTGAGGACAGAGGCCCAGAGGACAGCTGTGCGGAACGACTGTGCAGAGAGGGCCAGAGGATGCCTGTGTGGGATGGCTGTGCAAGCAGAGAGGCCCAGAGGATGGCTGTGCAGACAGAGGGTCTCAGAGGCAGAGACCGGCTTGCTGCATGCAGACCTACTCTGAGTGAATGGGATTCTAGTGACTGACCTGCTACCTGGAAATAAAGTTGGGTATAACCCTTTCACCCCAAGAACATTTTGCTGTCAATTTCTTTGGTCACCTTGAATCCATAGTGAACTTCTCTGGGGCTGAAACCCATTAGCAAGACAATTGGCATAGTTAGCAGGGTTCACTGTTAACCAAGGAAAAAGGCAGATTGCCCTTATGGGAGGGATACTTCAGCGGGCTGCCCCTGTGAATGGGGAGACAGTGGATTGGCCCCAGTGGGTATGTGGTCTGAGGTGGCTAGCCTCCTAGAGGACTGGGCCCCACCCCAGGACTGGAGGCAAGTGGAGATGACACCTGAGGCAGTAGGGGTGGCCCTCGGTATAGTAAGCAGATCCTTTGAGAAGCAGAGTGCCTGTGAGGCATGGGGACTGTGGGTTGGCTGTTTCTCACAGTCTTAAAAAGGTCTACAGAGGAGACCCAGGAAATGGCGGCACAAGAACATGAGCTTCAAACTTCTGTGGATTCCCTGAAGAAAAAGATGGCATTGATACAAGAGGGGGCAGCATGAGACCGCCGGCAGCAAGGTGCCATTGGAGATGAGATGACAGCACTGCCAGGTGTTCTGAAGGAGGAAGAGGCCATCAAAGAAAAAGACGAACTCCTGAGGGAAGCACAGGCAGCGGTGGCATGAGAACATCAGCTGCGAAGCATTGAGGTGAAGGTAAGAGAGCTTCTGAAGACTGAGGTAACATTGCTTCCAGGCACAGTAGAAAAGATAAACGTTGTAGCAAAGGAGGCACTTGGGGGAGGGGAGAGAAAGGTGCCAACAGTCTCAGAAATGGAGTTGCTGGAGAAGGATGAAAAGGTGATGCCGGAGGCACTGGCGCCTCCTGTACTGAAAGCACGCCTGGTGGCTGTAAAGAAAATAAAGACCCAGCAGCTGAAAGTTCCCCAAGGAGAGGAGCAGCCCCCTCCCCAGGTCATGGAGCACTCTATGGTCAGCCCCTACCCTCAGGCTGAGCTGGTGAATTTGGGCTCCCCGTTTAGGCAGAAGCCCTCAGAGTCAATATCAGCTTGGCTCCTGCGTCTTTGGGACTTAGGGGTGGATGGAATTGTTCTGTCAGGATTAGAGACAGGAAAGCTGGCTTCCCTGACAGTGCAGCCTGCCTTGAGGCAGCGATTACAAAATGCACATCATACCCCAGGGAGTCACTCCCTCCTCAATTGTCTTATAGCTGCACTTCGTGGTGTGTGGCCCAATTCAGTTGATCTTCCATCCTCTCCTGTTGGATGGCAGACATATGCTGAGCTCCAACAGGTGTTATGAGAGCTAGGCATAAGAAATGTCATCTATAGTCCAGAGAATTATAACCCAGATGAAGAGATTTTCACTACTGGTATGAGAAATATTGTACTTCAAATGGCTCCTACATCCCTCTTTGGGTCTTTAGTGGCCATTCTTCCCCCTCACTTAGGGCAACCCATAAGTAAGGTGACACGTACAGTAGTAGACTTAGAAGAGGCTGAAGCAATGAGAATCTGGAAAGAAATAAGACCTGTTACAAGAATTTACAGTGCCCCATGGGGGTTATGAGGACCCAGCTGTGGGTTGATTTGATATGGGCAGGAGTAGATGGAAGGAAAGTAAACGGGAAGCCAAATAAGATCTTACTGGAGCTATGGCAACAACTGAAACCAGAGCAGCAGTTCCAGCCATTAAGACCAAAGAGGTAGAGGTCAGAGACAGAGCCACAAATCCAGCCTGTGTGTCTGCAATACTTTTTGCAGGAGAGGCTGGAGAACAATGTTTGAGCTTCCTTGCACAGGGACCATTACAGAGGACTGAGGGCACATTGATTGAGAGGAGAGAATCCTGGAGGGGTCAAGTGTGAATAAAATGGGAGTTCCTGTGGCCAGGATTCTCACCTGGCCCTGGTTGACTAGCTCACTGCACACCTGTGGGCAATACAAGGCTGTTGACTCTATATTATATAAAGAGCTCCACCCAATGCTCTGGGTGTGACACGGTGGCAGGGCTCCAAGGTTGCAGGAGAGCAGAGCAGAGGCTGGAGTGGTGACAGTGTTGAGGACAGGGGCCCAGAGGATGGATGTGCAGGATGACTGTGCAGAGAGGCCCAGAGGATGGCTGTGCAGACAGAGGAGATCAGATGCAGAGCCCGGCTTGCTGCATGTGGAGCCACTCTGAGTGACCAGGATTCTAGTGACTGACCTGCCACCTGGAAATAAAGTTGGGTATAACCCTTTCACCCCAAGAACATTTTGCTGTAAATTTCTTTGGTCACCTTGAATCCATAGTGAACTTGCTCGGGGCTGAAATCCATTGGCAAGACAGGGCTGAAGTCCAAATAGCTTCTCCCTGGGAACCATCAAGTGTCCTGACTTGGAAGAGAAGGAAGCCAAAATTGCTGCAGAATGTTTTTTCCTGGAAAGAAGTATGAACAAAAGTTCCAGCTGAAGGGCCAGTTTCCTCCTGCCCTTCCAGTCCTAGGGGCTGGGCCTGCAGGCTCCTCTGGAGAAAGGGACCCTTTTCGTGCATCCTGTCCCCACGCTACCCATAGAGTGGGTCTGGTCTCCCTCATTCCTCCTCTTGGTGGAGGAGACTGACATGGGAGTCCCCCACTACAGAGGAACTGGTTCCCTAGTGGGTCACAGGAGTGTCATAGAGGGGACACCTCCAAGCAGAAGAGACCTGACAAGAGCGGGAGCCTGAAGAGCCCAAGGGGGATCCACAAGCCTAAGTGTCTGTGGGTAGGGGCAGCAGGAAGGAGTGAGAGAGAGGCTTGGCTGCTTCTGGAGCTTCAGCTGATGTGAGCTTCTTTACTAACCCTTCGGTCAGAGGTCCAAAGCTCCTGCTTTGGTGCCACATAGCCCATATTCTCCCCTCCAGAGACCACAGAGCTGTGTTGGCCACTCACCCTATATGGCTATTGAGCACTTGAAAGGTGGCTGGTGTGGAGCTGTGCTGTATGTATAAAATACACCCTGAACTTGGAAGCCTTTGTGTGAAAAGAGAGTGTAAAATACCTCATTAGTGATTTTTATACTGATTACATGTTGAAATGATAATCGGATATGAGTTAAATAAAACATTATTAAAATTCACTTCACCTGTTTCTTTTTTACTTTTTTCAATGTGGCTGCTAGAAAGTTAAAAATTACATATGTGGTTTGCATCCCATTTCTGTTGGCCAAAGCTACTGTAGTGTGTCTGACTGAGGCTAGGGACAGGCCTGCAGGGGCATGGGCAAATTTCAAACTGGGAGGTTGTCTTGCCAATGGGCTTCAGCCCTAGGCAAGTTTGCTATGGATTCAGTGTGACTAAAGAAAATGACAGTAAAATGTTCTCGGGGTGAAAGGGCTATACCCAACTTTATTTTCAGGTGGCAGGCCAGTCACTAAAATCCCATTCACTCAGAGCAAGTCTGCATGTAGCAAGCCAGTCTCTGCCTCTGGGCCTTTCAGCCCACACAGCTGTCCTCTGGGCCTCTCTGCACAGTTGTCCCACACAGCCGTCCTCTGAGCCTCTGTCCTCTGCTCTGCTCTCCTGCAGCCTTGCAGCCCTGCCACCATATGGTGCCCAGAGCACTGGGCAGAGCTCTTTTTATAGAATCAACAGCCATGTATTGCCCACAGGTGTGCAGTGAGCTAGTCAACCACAGCCAGGTGAGAATCCTGGCCACAGGAACTCTCATTTTATCCACAGAGGTTCCACTCATTTAAATACTTTAAAATATATGTCATTTGTGGATAAAATGAAGTTTCCTGTAGGCAGGATTCTCACCTGGCCCTGGTCAGCTAGCTCACTACACATATGTGGGCAATACATTGTGACTGACTCTATATAAAGAGGTCCACCCAGTGCTCTGGGCAATACAGTGGCATGGTTGCCATCCTGCAGGAGAGCATAGATGAGACTGGAGTGGTGGCAGCACCAAGGACAGAGACTGAGATGGCTACAGGTATAGAGAGGCCCAGAGGCAGAGACCAGCTTGCTGCATGCAGACTCACTCTGAGTGAATGGGATTTTAGTGATTGACCTGCCACTGTGGAAATAAAGTTGGTTATAACCCTTCGGTCAGAGGGTTATACCTCTAAGAACATTTTACTGTCATTTTCTTTGGTCACATTGAATCCACAGTGAACTTGCCTGGGGCTGAAACCCATTGGCAAGACATCATTTTACTGGATTAGTCACTTGTGAGCAATAACAAAAATCAGGGGGCCTTAGGGAGAAGGGGTTCTGTCACATTTGATATGCCAGGGCAGAGACCCCAAAATCTGGAATAGGACTCCTCAGAGAGTGGAGCTCAATGTTTATTTCATATTTATTCAGGTTCTTTCCTATGTGCATGTTCTAGGGGCTGGAGAGCAGCAGGGAGCAGAGAGAAAGGATAAACTCTAGGTGGGAGATAGATAATAAGTAGTCTAAATGAGTACAAGAAATGCAAGAAAAGACAAAGCCTGTTAGAAGGAGATAAATGATAGGGAGAAAAGTAAAGCAAGTAAGAGGGTCTTGAATTTGAATATAGTGGTTGAGGAAGGCTTCGCAGGGAAGGTGGTATTGGAGCCGAGACGAAAGGCCACAAAGGAGCAAACTAAGCCAGTCTTGAAGAGGAGCACACAGTTCCCTGGGGTCAGCAGAACAGCCCATGGGGCTGGAAACAGTGGGATGTGTTTGCTGAGAGCCTGAGGGCCCACGGAGCTGTGTAGAGTGTGCAGGGGGATGGTAGAGGGTGGACTTAGGCCAGGAAATTAGCAGGGAGTTGGGAGAAGACCGCTTAGGGCCTTGTAGGCCATCACTATGACTTTGAATTTGACTCTGAGTAAAATGGGGCCCTGTGGAGAGCTGAGGCATGACACTCTGACTTGAATTTTGACAGGATCGTTGTGGCTGCTGAGTGGAGGACAGATGCCAGAGGGCACACGTGGAAGCAAGGAGACCAGTGAGCATCGTTAAGACAAGATAAACAGGTGGTCTCACCCAGTGCTCAGGTGGAGATGAAGACTTGGGTTGCCTGGGGGCCACCTATTTTTTTTTTTTTTCACACCATGACTGAAGTGGCTCTATTCCCAGGCAGGCCCGACTGGCTCTCCATCTCCACACAGTCAGCACTTTTCTCTCTCCTCACCTGCTGTACCCAACTGTTTGTACTGCCAACTCCTCTGCTCTCCCTGGGGCTGGTTCCTTCTCACCATCAAGCTCAGCTCCCATGTCACTCCTCAGACAGTACCCCACTACCAGGGCTCATGGGGCCCATTCCACATGGACATCCATCATATTACCCTGTTATTAACTTCTTTTCATTAGCCACCGGCTGACCTGATCCAGTGATTTATTTGCTTTCTGCATTGTCTCTTACCCGCCCTAAGGGTGGGATGCTTAGCTGCAGTGTGTCCCTAGTGCCTAGGACCATGCTGAGACATGCTAGCATGTCTCATACCTACTGCAACCAGCCAGAGCTCTGTCTGTCTTGCCCCTTAAACTTGAGGCAGGAGGAAATAAGGCATATACTCTGGTGCTGGGTGGACTGGTTCACTGGCTTGCTATGTGACCTTGAGGAATTTCATCCTCAGTAAATCCAGGGCTGGCTCCTCTGCCCCTGAAGAAGAAAACAAGCAAGCAACCCAGCCCCTCCCTTTAAACTCTCAGGTTCAGACACACCTTCGGTTACCCATTGACATGGAAATGAACTTCTTTCCATCCCTGAGAATATGCAAATACACTAAATCCAGGCGAGATACTCTGGAAATGTTACAATTTTAACCACAGGCCACCCCTCCAGAAATCTCGCTTTACAATCTACTTGTTCCCCTTCTTCTGCAATGGACTCTGGTTGAGAAAACTGGAGCATTGTGACCAGATTAATGAGATGACAATAGCAATAGCAATAAAATTATGACAATCCTCAAGCCGGAGGATTCAGCTAGGTTCAAAGTCTTATGCAGATTAGGTCCATAGATTGTCATTCCATAAGCAGGCAGTAAGCTAAGGGTTCAGAACAATCATCACGTGGCAGCTGCAGCCAGGGGGTGTATTCAGTCCACAAGGACTGTAGGAGAAAATAACCTTAAGGGTGATAAGATACATGTTTTAATGACACCAGCATAGGCAAATCTTGTCCATCGGGTAGGATACATGCAAGAGAGTGGTCTTGTGATAAAACAGTGGCAGGAATGGGATCTTATCCTCATCTAGTATACCAGACATTCAGCCCCCTCCCTGTGGGAGTTACAGATGGGTCAATATAAAGGTCTACGGGAGGTACATGCACTGGCCATAAAGATAAAATAAAACTTCCCCACAAGATGCTCTTACTTCCTGAATGTTTTGGGTACACTATCGTGATCTTTGGGGGCCATTCAGCTGTTATTTCAGGAATACACAGGAGGCCAGCTTCAAAGCCTTTCCCTCAAGGTGCCAGAAGGGTCAGCCATTGCCGGTCCATGTGTTGAAAAGTCCAGAGCCAGGTCCATTCAACAGTGTCTCCAGGGCTTAAGGCAGTAGGAGCTGGCAGCAGGAGGTTGCTCCGCTGCCCATATACTGGCTTCAATAGCTCTTCTTTGGTTTGGACATACAATTGTGTAGGAGAGGCACCAAGGTGTGTGAGCATATACACAGGGCTCAAAGCTCCTTTACATGGCTTTTCATTCAAATGTCGCAGCACTGTCCATAGGCAAACTGACCAGCCCCGCAGACTATTGGTGTCCAACTTCAGGCCAGATTTCAACAAATCATTGTATCTCTCTATCATGCCTGCCCCGGTATGATTATATGTTACAAGAAGTTTCCGCTTTATTCCTAATTGCTACACCCATTCTTGTAATGCATGCCCAGTAAAGTGGGTGCCTTGATCGCTCTCAATCACCTGTGGTCAGCCATAGGCTGTGAAGAGGTGCTCCAGGCACCTTTTGATGGTTTACTGATCTGCACAACCTGCAGGAAGAGCAACCAATAGTCCAGTAGCTGTGTCCACACAAGTCATGGCATACCGATATCCTTCTGATATGGGCAGAGGCCCAATACAGCCTGTCTGCCACCTGACAAGGGGTATCGCCCCCTAACTATAGTCCCATGTTGCTTTGGGACTCAGTGTGAGTCCCTCCTACAGCACACAAGGCACTCCTGGGCTCTGCTGACTTCTTCGGAGGTCAATGGCAAGCCCCACTGATGGGCTACAGCTCATAATGTCTTTTGCCCTGTGTGCAACAAATGCTGGTGTAGCCCATGGCCACACCAGAGGCAGGCTTCCCTTCTAGCCAGTGCACCTGGGCCAATGTGTCTGCTTCATCATTCCCTGGGGATGCGAAAGGCAAATGGCCAGTCACTTGATATACAGAAACAGTCTTAGACTGACCAGGGGCCCATAGGTCTTGCCACAACTCTTACCCCAAAAGGGGCTGGTGACCAACCATCCAGTTGGCATGGTACCATGTCAGTAACCACAGAGTGAAGCCCTGATAGACGGCCCAGCCATCAGTGCAGACAACTATGGGGGAAGGCCCCTGGGTGATCACGAGCCATACTGCCCACAACTCAGCCCATTGACTGTTCTTCCCTTCTCCATCTTCCATCCATATTGTCTCAGTCTTAGGATGGAAAGCCACAGCCCTCCACTTCGGGGGCTGCCCATGACTGGGCCATCTGTGTACCAAGCATCTTCAGGTATAGGGGCTTTTCCCGCCCGATAATGAGTCTCGGCTACCAAGGGCTGAAAGGCAACTTCTTCCTGCTTTCCACTGGTATAGGTCACTGGTCCCAATAAGTGTTGGAGTTCTCCACTTAAGGGGCTAGTAGAGAGGGCACTGTGCTGCTGTAAATATGTGCCCCATTTGGCCAGTGTAGATCTCTGTGCCATGCCACTCTGTGGCTTTTGGGTCCAGTCTCACATGCACCCAGTGATGGAATAGGTAGTTATTATCTTGGTTGGAGCTGTTCCAGCAATGGGCTCCATAGCCAGCAAGGCATGGTACACAGCAGCCAGTTGCTTCTCTATCAAGGTGTACTGGACCTCTGTTCCTTTCCATAGTCGTGACCAGAATCCAATAGGTTGGCATGTCCGTTCAAGCCACTACCAAGGACCCCATCCATAACCATCTTTGGTTACATGAACATCTAGTTCACAGGGCCTTGATGAATCCATTACACTCAAGGCCTGTACGACCTTGACTACCTGCTTGGCAGCAGTAAAAGCAGTTGTACACGTCTCGTCCCAGTCCCACCTGATGCCCTTTTGTACCAACCAGTATAAAGGCTTCAGAATTTGTGCCAAGTGTGGGATAGACACTCTCCAGTAGCCCAAAAGACCCAAAATCTCTTGTAGTACTGCCACAGTGGTAGTGGTAGGGAAAGCCTGCACTTTGTCTATAACTGCTTCAGGAACAACTTTAGATTTACCCGACCAGAGAATCCCCAAGAATTACACAGACAAACCAGGTCCCTGAACCTTGGTGCTGTTTGTAGCCCATCCTTTTTCCTGTAGATGTTGCAACAGTCTAGAAACTTCCCCTTCTAAATCTGAAAGAGAATCAGATGTGAGCATAATATCATCTATGTAGTGATACAACTGCACTGTTTGCAGTTTCTTCCATGTGGCCAAGTCCTGGGCTACAAGTCCATGACAGATGGTGGGACTGTGGAGATATCCCTGTGGAAGACAGCGAACGTCCACTGCTGGTCTTCCCACATGAAGGCAAACTATCCCTGGCCTTCCTGTGCTATGTCAATAGAGAGGAAAGTATTAGCAAAGTCTACTACGTAATGATATGTTCCCAGTTCATGGCCCTAGGGTGTTCAGAATGTCTGCTATAGAAAGGACAGAAGCATGCAAATGGGGTGTGACTTTATTCAATTCCCTGTAGTGTACAGTCATATGCCAGGAGCTGTCTGGCTTTCGCACTGGCCACACTGGGGAATTAAAGGGACTATGAGTGGGCTTTATGATGGCCACCTTCTCCAACTCCTTTAGAGTTTCTCCAATTTCCTTGTGCCCCCCAGGATTTTTATACTGCTTAGTATTTGTCACCTGCCGAGGTACAGGCAGAGCTACAGGCGGGTGCTTAGCATGTCCCCTCAGAACTGCCTTTACCACACATACCCTCAGTCTGAACTCACCTGCAGTGGTCTGTAACCACAGGCCCTGCAGAATATCTACCCCTAAAATATATTCAGGGATGGGAGAAATGTACACGGTATACTCCTTTGGGGGGGTAAACACCCTATCCCCAATGAGATTTGGGCTTTCTTCACTCTAATTGCCTTACCCCCATAGCCATCTATCACAGCAAGGGTCCCGGGAAAATGCTCAGGGTTGCCATAAACCAGAGAACACTCAGCTCCCGTGTCCACCAGTGCTACGACACGTTGTACATTCACAGTGGACCAGAGAATTGCTAATTCTACATGTGGCCTCTAGTCCCCACCATGTCCCCCATGGTGGGGACTTTGACACCCCCTTCTTCGAACCACAATGCCCAATCATCCTCCTGTGGGGGTGAGGACTCAGGCAAATCCTGAGTACTATCCCCCATGGAGTTTTGCAGGGACACAGGCTGGGCATGAGGCCTTGACTCTGGTTTCTGTATCCTGGACCTCAGTGACTGGAACTGCTGCTCTGGCTTTAATTGGTGCCACAGTTCTAACAATATTCTATTGGGCTGACCATCAAGTTTTTTTTCACTACCCTGGCCTTTATCAAATCAACCCACATCTGGGTCCTCGAGACCTTCACGAGGCCTTTTGTACTTCTCCTATCAGTCATGGCCCGTACTTCTGTCCATGCCCTTATTGTTTCAATGCCCCGACCCGCGGGATGAACGTGGAGTGTAGCCGGAGACGCCTGCAGAAATGAACAAGCAAGGGACACAAAGAACGACCGGCAAGACAGGATGTCTGATAAGGCTGGCAGAGTTTATTGTTTGCAGGCTCAATTTATACAGGTTAGCAAGTAAGGGGTGGGTCAAAAGACAATTGGACTTTAGGTGGCGCCGGCGGGAAGGTGTAGAGGGGTGATTGGGCTTTGGTTGGCACCGGCGGGAGCAGAGGACCCGGAAGAGAAGCGGGAAGTACACCATTTTGTGGGTGAGGGCCCTTTGGTCTCCGGCATCTCCTCCCTTTCTGTTTTTTAGGAGGGGTTGGAGCACTACTTAGGGTGCTTTGAGCCACTTATCTTCTGGGTAGACGGTGCCTGTCTTAGGTTTAGAGGTCTTATACCTGGCCTCTGTTTCCAGGAGCTTGTCTCCTTTTGGAGTCGGCCTGGTATTTTCAGGGGAGCTTGCCCTAATACTGGATCGGCCTGTACAAACAGGAGCTTGCCCCAGTATTAGATCGGCCCTTTTAACCAGAGGTCTTATATCTGTCCTGTATCCTTGCAGGTATATCCTCTTAATTACCCGTCATTGACTACCAGTCTTGACTTTAGATCTTATGATTTACAAGTGGGGGGGCTGGCTGCAATTTCAAATAGTGCAGGTCTCTTAAGGCTTGTTGGATGAGTTTCCATATGCTGCAAAGGACATAACGCCTTAGTAACAGCAATAGAATACATAAAATGCTTAGGGTTAAGAGAGGTGTGACAGCGTGCCAGACACTATTCAGGGGTTCTTTGAACATGTCGACAGACAGACATAACCTGAATATATATATAGGTTTTAACAAACTACTAGTTAAATTGCATATACACATTAACAATAGGAATATAGATACATAACAAAGACAGACTTACAATTACTAGTTATATCTAATGAAATTAAGAAAACTAGTTAGATAGCTTAGGCATTTGTAAAAACTTATTGACAATATGATGGATATCATCTAATTGATTTTGGGTAGTTTGAGAAAAATCAGACAAATTGAAACAGCACATTCTTGGAAACTGTTCACATCTTACATGCTCTTTTAACACCAGACTGTCCACAGCAGTGTGATTCTGAAGCACTGCAGCTCACACTTCTCAGTTTTTGATTGAGTTCAGATAATACAGAAGCAGTCAAATTTGTTGTTTTGCTATATGCACAGGCCAGCTTAGATATCTCTTTCTGCATTCTAATGACAAGTCCAGGAACCAGCAGGAGGAATGCAGCTGCAACTGCAACAGCGGCAGGATCTCAAAGTTTCAAGTTTTCATGACAATCAGATGGCAGAGCTAGGAGAAGCTTCTTGCGCTTATATTCAGGTGGTCTATTAGAGCAGGAAGAATGCATCCCACTTTACAAACACCTTGATAGTGTGAAGAAAGGGCTTGATATCTTTTGTCATTACACAAAAATACCCAACTATTTGGAAGTCTATATCCAGAAGACCATTTTACAATGATTGAAGAATTACAATAAGAGGGCACATGAGTACAATTAATACATACACAATCAGTAATTACAGTAGTATTAACAGGTAAATTTAATTGGGCATCAGGAGCAAGCACTTTAGGGGGAAGTGTGATGTTTTTTGCCTGAGATATTAGTGAACACCATAGGAGAAAGTCTTATGCCTATTAAATTCTTCTTCAACAGTTAACTGATAGAGGAATTTCTTGCTACACAAAAAGATGACATGCAACTTTTGGCTCATGAGTAGTTGTAACTACAAGTTAGGTGAGGAAAAATTATTTTCTGGAAGGAGCGATATATTTAAATACACCTAATTACTCTTATACAATATGACAGGAGTTCTTTTTTGAAGCTTTTCACAAGTATAACTGCCAATATCTTCTCGGGACAAAACTACTTTATAAATATCATAATGATCACCATCTCTAACAGACCAATCAGCAATATCATTCTATCTAAGTTTTCTTCTATCATGTGTCTATACATTTCTTCTGTAGTATGTACATACATAAGTGCCATTATTGCAAATAAAAAAAGATACTATTATTTAGTGGGCTTCAGTTTTCCGTGTTTGACATGCAGACATTAAAACAGTAATAAAATCGAGCATTATTCCTTTTCACAGCACTTTTTATGTAAGTATATATCAGGTAAATAAGCCAAATTAGTCAAATATTTTCTTTGATGAGAAGAAGAAATTCTACTGATATGTTCCAGGGGCCCTCTGGAAAATATCAGAGTTAATTGAGAGGTAAAATACTTTTTAAATTTGGTCTTGGGAAGTTGTCAAAAGTTTTTAAGGCACTTGCCTAAATAGAATTATAGTTATTAAATAACACTTATTATTTAACCAGAATGATAATAAGAAAGTTTAAAAGCAAATGCAGAAGGTTACATAGTTGTTAACAACACTTAGCTTAGTCTTTTTAATATTAAGATCTTATTTTCTTAAATATTCAGACAATTCATTAAGACTTTAAGCGTAAGAAACTGTTTTAATAAAACAATTAGAGAACTCTTTGCAATCTTTCAATATTAAGAGCAGACTAACAGTTAAAGAATACTTTGTCTTTCCAACTGAAAACAAAAGTCCAATTTTGCTATGTTCTCGATATTAATACTCACTTGCTTTAATTTCACACAGCATGATTATATCTGTAAGAATATAGTAATTTATTCTTCATTTGCCCTATGGTCCCAAGCACACAAGCCAGTGAGAACTATGCCTGGGCTTGCCTGGGTTTATCCCGCCTTATCTCTAAACACCCTGACCCTCCCCCAAAGCAACAGGCTGAGCTGATCTGCCACAACAAAAGACACCACACTGCTCTCTCAACCTCTGTCTCTCTGTCTCCCTTTAAATAAATAGCTGTATTTTAGAACAATTAACCTTCTTTTACTCTCAACAAAACAGCTTACAGTTGGAGGGCAGGGCGCGGCGGCAGGAACAATAGCCGGGCCTTTAGATGGCCAGTCAGGATTATTATGGCGCGCTGCCCCTTCCTCTAGAGTGGCCTCATCAGCGGGACTAAGGGGCTCATCAGGGTTTAGGTCGATGAGAGTAGGGTAAATACTTGGGGGAGAAATAACAGGATCAGCAGAACTATCAAGGGGAGGGGACAGAGAAGGAGACTCAATTGTTGGCAAGGGCGGGAGTTCGTTTGGGTCCTGGGAAGGGTTTGTAGCGGGATCTGAAGGATGTGTTTTAAAAGAAGGAAGCTGGTCAGGAGGCTTCGGAAGGGGGACGGGAACAGGATTTCAAAGTTTTTTCTCCCTCAATAACAACTTTCTGTAAATCGGGCCATTCGTGAGGAACACGCAGGATATCATTAATGAGATTCCAATAGCTAAATGCTGACACAGGTACTTTTTCTGGACCAAAAACTCTGTAATAGTCTTGAAGGCAATCGCCCACGCATTGCCAATTCTTTTCACTAATGGTCCCTTCTTGAGGGAGCCAAGGACAGACATCTTCTAGAAAGACAAAAAAACGTTTCAAATCTTTTTTCTTAACCCTTGTTCCTCGTGTCCTGAGGGACTCCTTGAGTCTGCTAAGAAATACCTCGTGGGAATTCAGTGAGTTGCCCATTAGGATGGCTGGGACTTCCGCTCTATGTAAGTTTGAAGTTCTCCAATTCAGCCGTGACTACACCAATGTCCTGAGCCACTGGAGCCACTCTCATCAGCTCAGATGAGCCCTTGCTTACGTAGGACGGCCAGCAGGTATAATTCGCCTGCTCGGACCTTCTAGGGCAGGGACTCTGTAGTCAGAGTCCCTTGTGCAGGCCCTAGAGGTGAACGACCATTAGCCCAAAGTAAGCACAAGGTTTTCAGAGAGGAACAACCAGAGGACAAAACAAGGAATAAATCACAGTAGCAAATTAGAGGGAGGGGATCAGTGAGAACTCACAAGAGGTATTTAAGATGCTTGCTTGGGTGATGCGTCTACTCACCTCTCCGGGATCTGTATTACGGACGGGTGAGCCGCAGTGATCCTCAATGCAGAGTCGACATCAGGTGAATACCCGTGCGATGACTCAAATGAATGCCTGGCCAGGGCTTCGAGCAGACGTTTCAGCAGGAGTCCCAGTGCCCCACGTTGGGCGCCAGTCTGCCCCGACCCGCGGGACGAACGTGGAGTGTAGCCGGAGACGCCTGCGGAAATGAAACAAGCAAGGGACACAAAGAACGACCAGCAAGACAGGATGTCTGATCAAGCTGGCAGAGTTTATTGTTTGCAGGCTCAATTTATACAGGTTAGCAAGTAAGGGGCGGGTCAAAAGACAATTGGACTTTAGGTGGCGCCGGTGGGATTGTGATTGGGCTTTGGTTGGCGCCGGTGGGAGCAGAGGACCCGGAAGAGAAGCAGGAAGTACACCATTTTGTGGGTGAGGGCCCTTTGGTCTCTGACATTTCAACCTCCCCCAGATCTGCTAAAGTACGAGTAGCCTCACTCATGGGTTGCCCTAGGTAGGGGGCAAGAGTATTCACTAGGGAACCAAAGAGAGATGTGGGAGCTGTATGCAGCACCAGGTTTCTCATTCCTATAGTGAACACCTCCTCATCAGGGCCCTGGGGGTCCATATTATAGATGATGTTTTTCATACCCAATTCCACAGTACCTGTTGGAGCTCTGCATACATTTTCCAACTACTGGAAAAATATGGTAAGTCACCCTGATTAGGCCAAACTATCCTGATGGTGGCTGTCAGCCATTCCAGGAGTGTCTGATTCTCTGAGGCGTGATGGGCATTTTGCAACAGCTGCCGGAGGGAAGGGTGAGTTGTCAGGGAAGCCATTCTATTCATCTCAGTACCCAGCACAACAATGTTTTCCACCCCCATATCGCAAAGACATAAAAGCCATGTAGGCAGAGATTCCAATGGCCTCTGCCTATACTGGATGCTCATGTCTACCAGCTCTTCCTGGGTATAGGGGCAGAGCATGGAGTGTTCCACAACCTGGGGGTGGGGCTGCTCCTCCCCCTGAGGAGCCCGTAGTTGCTTTGTTTTTATTTTCTTAATTACAGCTGGGCAGGCCTTTAAAACAGGAGAAGATGGTACCTCCAGTGGTGGCCCAGGTAGCAGATCCGCCAACGGCCCCGCCCCCTCCTCCTCTTCTCCCTGGGGCTTCTCCGCCAACAGCGACTCCTCCACCATTTCCGGGGCTGAAGGCACTACTCTTTCCTCCCCTCCCCCACAGCCTTCTGCAACGTGGCTTTTCCTGCCATCTCTCTCCTCGCTGCTGCTAAGGAATCTTCTAGGAGCGTGAGCTGTCTTTTCAGTAACTGTCTCTCTTCTTTAACAGCATCCCATAGGTTATTGCCCAGCTCGTCCAAGCGATGCTGAAGTGTGTCTCTCTCCTGCCTAAGTCCCTCGATAATCCTCTCTTTCTCCTGTATAACATTTTCCACTATGTCGATGAAAAGAGACCCTACGATGCCAGCCACTATACAGCCCCCTAAGGTCTCCAAGCAGTCTTCCAACTCACAGAGGGCTAAATCTGCAGCTACCAGTGTTCCCACCCTTCCCCATTTCAGGGGAGGGCCCCACCTCTCTAAGATATACTTTACCCTAGACCAATTCCCCACTAGGGGTTCCCAACTTGGAAGCCCCACAGCTGGGGGGATAATCACAGGTGAAGCCACACCCTCTGTTGCTGCATCCCCTGGGGCCTCCCCACCATCCACAGGGGGGCTTCTAGGCATCTCCCCGCCATCTCTACTGGCAGCCCTCCCATTGGTTGCAACCATTTTGACACATTTTGAGTTCAGAGATCCTGCCGATGATGCCAGATATAAGTCCGGGGAGAGGAAATCCCAGGGCAAAATACCTCTAAAACTGAGGAAGTCAAAGGGAGAAATAAAATTTAAAACCTGCTTATTGCTTACAGACTGCATTGTGGGGTCGTCTCTTTCCTGCTCAGGTAGAAGCAAGCAAGACCCCCCTAACCTCTCAGGTTCAGATAAGCACTTTGTTGTCCAGGTAATTACCCATTGATACAAAGCTGAACAACTCTCCACCCCTGAGGATATGCAAATGCACTAAAGCCAGGTGAGATACTCTGGAAATATTACAATGTTACTCAGAGGTATGTACAATAAAATGCACAAATCTTCATGTACTCCTCAATGAATTTTGACATGTGTATATTACCCATGTAACCATTGTTAGGCTGGAGGAAGGAAAAACAAGGACATGAAAACAGAACAGAGAGATGCCATAGGGGGAGAACAGACCAGACCCCAAGTTCCGTGCCGTATATGGAAAGGGGACAGCTCTTCCTGAATTCCATCCTTCTGATGTGCCAACTAAGACCCGGATGTCAGCCTCCTCCCTCTTGGAAGGAAAAAAAGTTTCTAGTTGTCTATTATGTCACCTTTAGCCAATCATACCTCTCCACACCCCCTAGGATAGCTTGCCCACTCCTCCCCCTCCTAACCCCTTATAAGCCCCCGCCTCCCTGACCAGGTGTGACTTCCCTGGCCTGTAGTACCCAGACCATGGAACATCACCTGGGAGTGGCATTCAAATAAACTACCTGGCCTTTTGTTGCCTCTCTTTGCCCGCTTATTTTGGCTAAAATTTATCTTACAACCATCACCCAGATCAAGTTAATCAAACTTTCTCACAAACTTTTTTCCTCTTCACTTATCCTCCCCCCATGGCAATCATCATGATCTGTTCTCTTGCTTTTGTTTTTGTTTTTGTTTTTAGATTCCACATGTAAGTGAAATCATATGGTATTTGTCTTTCTCTGACTTACTTCACTTAGCAGGAATGTCTAACTATATGCAAATCTTTAACAAAAAGGGGTATCTTCCCCCTTCACTTTCTTTCTACTCCTCCTCTTTCTCCTTTATCTTACTTCCTTTTATCCAGTTGCTCTGTTTCCTTTTAGTTTGTCTTTTTTCTTTCTGGGGCCGCCATTCTCTGCGTAAAGCTGAGAGCAGCCTCAGTGGATGGAGGGTGGACAGGGAGAAAACTTGATCCATTTCTGTTGAACCAAAGATGGCACCATCTTAGGACTACTCAGCCCCAGGAGAGGACTGCCACCTCAGTTTCTCCTTAGATTGAGGTAATACGAAACAGTGCAGGGCAATCTAGCTGTAAAATCAAACATTTTTGAGCTGGGAAGTTCCTTAGAGATTGGTTCAATCCCTTTGTTTTATCTAAAAGACATAAAAATCCAGAAAGGGAAAGTGACTTACCTAAAATCCAGGGCTCCTGGCCCCTAGCCGTGTGCATGTTCTATAACTCACAGTGGGAGGTTCACATATTTTTTCAATCCTTTTTCTTAAAAACAAAAGCAGTTAAAACTCAGCTACACTAAACCAAACCAGACTTTAAGGTTTTGTTTTCCTACTCCTGAGCCTTTTAAACAGATCTCAGTAAAAATGTTTGGTCTTCATGCTTGGGAAAAACATTAAAGACATTGTTTGATTTCCTTTTTAAAAATATTTAAAAATATTGCATCATGTTTGAAATCCTGATTATAAATGAAATTATTAAGTATTGCCTAACTATTGTAATTTATTTTGTGGATTTTCTTTTTAGAAAAAAGCACATTTCTGAATGCTGGTAGAAAAGCTACTTACCAAAGTATAGGAAGAATGTTCATTTCATTTTCAAAGCTACTAAACAAAGCATACCAAGGCATTTTTCATATTAAACATTCATCTGATATGGAAAATAACTTTTCACAAACAACATGAAAAATAGCTGAATTTAGAGGAGTTTGCATCAGAGTACCCATATTTTCTAGCAGTTAGATAAGAATGTACTTAGTAGGTTAAATATTAAAGCTTTAGAGCAATATTTGCTCTGATACTTGAAAGCTATTTGAGCTTGGGCAAGTAACTTAACCTTTCTGAGTCTGTTTCTTCATCTTCTAAAATAGAGTTAGTAATAGATGCTACCTCACAGAGTAGCTGTAAGGATTAAAAGAGAATCTATGTAAAGCCTATGGAGTAGGCTTTTTTTTTGCTCATGTAAGGTACCTGACACATGGTAAGCATTCAATAAATCATTATTACTTTCTACTTATTACTATTATGGGGGGATGTGAGTTTTACAAATTAAGTGCTATGCAAATGAATTGTTTTAATTGTATTGATATTTTGAAAACATTTTAATCATAAAAAATACCTCAGATTCTTCAAATGAAATTTTGAAAAATGAAGAAAAGTGGAAAAAATAAAGACAACACATAATGTCACCATTCAAATCCAACCACTGACAGTATTTTTGGTTTGTTTCTTCTTTTATCTAGGTACAATGTAGTTTTACTTTGTAGATGCCATTTTAAAACTGGGTTTCCACCTTTAACATTATTTCACTATCTTCATGTTGTTTCTTAGAGCAAATGTATGGTCACCCACTCAAATGTATCGCCCACCTAAAGCAAGCCATGAGATTTCATACATGTCCTTCTCTTACTGAATGCTCTTCCCATTCTTCCAATTTATCTTATCTTTTTGTATTTTTATGGATTTCTGTAACTTATTTAAAGTTCTTTTTGGAGTTAATGGAATAGAAATCAATGACCCTCAACCCTGATTTGCCCATTAGAAGCACCTGGAAAGCTTTAAAAAATGCTAATACTCAAGCAACATTCTAATTTTATCATAATTTCTAGGGGTGGGGCTGGGTACCAATATTTTTTAAAAGCTCTCCAAGCATTTATGTAAATAAACAAATAAATACATGATTATGACAATTTTTATATCATTATTGCATATCTTTCCTGAAAACATACCACTCCTTTTTCTATTTTTGTAATTAAAAAAGCCCTAAATTTTTATGGTACTACTACCAAAAATGCACAGCTGGAATCTAATCATTAGGAAACATCCAACAGACTCAAATAAAGGAACACTTACAAAATATCTGGCCTGTATTCGTCAAAAATATCAATGTCTTAAAAGACAAAGAAAAATTTTGAAACTATTTCAGAGTAAAGGAAAACTGAAGAGACCTGACAATTGAATGTAAAATGGGCTGTGGGGTTTTCCTGCTATCAGGAGATGATTGAGATAATTTGAGAAATTTGAATAAAGTCTGAAGATTTTATGTCACATCATCATTAATAAATTATTGAGGGGGAAAGGGTTTCATGTCTGTAGTTTAATCTCAAATGATTCAGGAAAAAATATGTATGCATTACATACATATGCATGTATAGATGTGTGCATGTGTTCATGTGTGTATATTATATATGTAGGAAGAGAGAAGGACTTAGAGAAAGAGAAAATGATAAAGCACATGGGGTAAAATATTAGCATTTGGGGAATCTAGGTGAAAGATATAGAGTGATTCTTGCCAAGATTTTTGTAACTGAAAATTTGCTAAGATGGTTAATTAATGAAAAACCCAAAATTTATTACACGGTCCTAAAAAACAAATCAAATAAAGACATAATTTTAAATGAAAAAGAACCCTCCCTTTTTTGGTAAAAATAATCATGGCTACATTGGAAAGATATGTTAGAAAAAGAGATTGTTCTCAGAAAATAGATGAGGGAGATGTGGGCTTCTGTTGAATCATCTGCTAATTTAAGGATCCAACAAATGCTGGCAGAGTACCTCCAATAGAGGGCAGTGCAACATTACAAAGAATAAATCACATCACTGAGTTTTGGGTAAAATAAAAGTGGATTCTGAAGTGTTAACACATAGAACAGAGGCATCAAGAAAATCTTAGAGCCAAATTCTATCTACATCCCATTTTACAGATGAGAAAATTGAGACTCAAAGAAGAAAAACAACTTGCCCAAAGCCATAGCCATAAGCAGCACAACTGTCTTGCAAATAATAACCACAGCTATCATTTGAGGGCTTACTACAGGACAACCACTGTACATACTAAGCACTTTATATGTTATTTATTTATTCCCGGCTCTGCCCCCCTTTTTTTTTCAATTCTGATGCTGAGACTCAGAGAAGTCATAACTTATCTGATGTTACTAATAAATGAGATTCTGGCTGTGCCCATAGCTAACATGCCATCCTATCCTACAATTTTACTGGGATAGCTACACTTAGGGAACTGATCTCCTAATAGGGGAGGAAGGCAGAGCACAGCCATCAAAGGAGAAATTTATCGGTGCCTACTGATGGATACACACACACACACAAGGAACTAGAGATTTGGGGAAGGAAGATTCCTGGGACTGAAGAAAGCAGAAAAGGAAGGTGTTATTAGAAATGGTGGGGCAGGAGTGGCCCACAAAAATGGATAGGTATCAAGATGGTGAAGAGAAAGCAGAGTAGAGAGTAGACATAGAAAGAAAATGGGGGACAATAGCTTAAAGTCTTGTTGGAAAGGGCAATGAGAGTAAAATCTTGATTCCTTATCTCTGCTACCTTCTGTCAATCGCTAATGAATCACCATCAGCTAGGATTGTTAGTTCTACTTCCAAAAACATGATCCTGCCGCCTCCCTCTACCTGCAGTGCCACCATCTGGCTCAGGCTGTATCACCCCTCACCTTGACTCTTCAAAAGCCTCCAAATGGATCCCCTTGCTTCTTGTACTATCCACAGTTCATTCTCTACACTGTAGCCAGAGTCATCTTTTAAAATGTAGATCAGATCAAAGTGGCCCCTGCCACCCTCTTCTTGCCCATGTTGCTTTGGCCATGTTGGCCCCTCCCCAGCCTGAGGCCATATGAAGCCTGTTGCCATCTTCAGGCCTTTGCATTTGCTGTTCTTATGTCCTGAACACTCTGCTCCCAGGGCTCCACGTGGCTGTCCCCTTCTTCTCTCTCAGGCTTTCCCTAAATGTGGCCCCACAGAGAGGACTTCCTAAATGCAGAATCTAAGGTAGTTCCACTGCTTTCTATCACTGTATCCTGTTTCATGTGTGCTATTGTTATCACAGCACAACAGCAATGTTAGATATTATCCTCATCATTATCTGAAATAATCTCATTTACTTGTTTACCATCCATCTTTCCTCTTCTAGAATATATGCTTCATGAGGACAGCAATTTATCTTGTTCATCACAACAGTGCCTGGCACATAGCTGGAAAGTAATATATAATTATTGAATGAACAAATGAATGAATGACTTTAATCGATTGAAGCAGAGAATTCTGGTGCAACAAATCAAGGTGGAGTGGAGAGATACATTTAAAAGGGTTAGGGCAAGATAAGTCAAATCCTCCAACTACTAGTATTATATTGGAAGCAAGGAGCCAGTGAGATTTTCTGACTCCCTGAAAGCAAGGTTTGTTCACTTAGTTTCCAGGTGGTATATAAGATGGACTGCCGAGGAAAGCATAGAGACAGGCAGTTGTGCTGGAGACTAGCAGAAACCCAGACAAATGCAGAGTGATTTTTTAAAAAACTCAATAAATTGTCTGCTTTGACTGTCTAACGACTACCACAACTCATCATTATATAGAACTTATTTTTTGCTTTTGTTGAAGTGTCTCAGCAAATGTAGCCAGAACATCCCCGCCGGGGAGTGAGGTCTGAAAGAGAACTGGAAACAGAATCAGAGGGACTGAGGGTTCAGCTTGTCCTGATCCTGCAATTATGATTTGTGGGTAATGCCATTCTAGTTAGTCTTAAAAGGGTTAACAACCAGGCCATAGGATTAAGAATGAAAAAATTTTATCCCCAGAAGGGACATAGTCTACATCTTTTCATTTTACAGATAAGGAAAAATGAGATTAGAGAAAGGAAGTGACTTGCCCAAGGCCAGGAGGCCAGAAGAGCTTCTTCCTCTGTTTTCCAGAAACTTTTCATCCCTCTGAGTTAGGTTTCTTCACCTAGAAAATGCAGAGCCAAGGCCTTGTGCATAAGATAAGATAAATACTGTGCAAGGGCTTTGCAAATGGTGAAATGAGGGTCTCTCATGATTTTTTAATTATTATTTGGCCATAACTCCCAGCTTGGCTTTAGCTCAGGCTCAGACTCATTCTTTCAACAAACTTTTATTTAGTGCCTACTCCTGTAGCTCCTGCTCTCAGCACTGGAGATGTTGCAGTGAACACAGCTCTACAACCACCAGTCCTCACTGCGTTTGCCTGCTAGTGAAGTGTGAATATTCTGTGATGATAAGTGCTATGGAGGAAAAATAAAGCAGGAGTGGGCAGTGAGGACTTGCCAGAGGTGGGTGATGGGCTGGACTTGTAAATACGGGTCAAAGAGGGCTTCTTATAGAAAGTGACCCTGATTCTGGACTGCACCTATTACAGGGAAGGGAGACATTTTAAAATTAAAAGAAAAATTTTGTTTCTTAAAGAAATATATTTGTTCTTGGGCAGCAGGGTCTCAAGGGAAAGGCTGGTGTTGTTAGGGTCTGTGGTGACCATCTGACACTGTGGCTTGGAGCATGGGCTGCAGAAGTGAAACCTTTGTCATCAGCACTCTTAGACCATCAGATGCAACTTTCTACTTCCTTCTCACAAACTAAACCCAAGCAAATGACTTTAGGGGTTAGCAGAAATAATTTGCATAAAGACTGCTGTTCAGATCTGGGAGTAGTTCAGGAAGGGGGCAGGAGGTGACACTGGCTGAGCCTTGCTGTGTGTCCTGTGAGCTAAGTGCAGCATGGGCTCATCCATACCCTGTCCCATTTTATCCTCCAGGCAGTCGTGTGAGGGAGATGCTACTGTACCCACTCTGTAGAGGAAGAAACTGAGGCTCAGCCCAGAGATTAAACCCAGGTTAGCCTGGCTTGTGCTCTATGTGCTGTAACCGCCCCTTCTCCAGATTGACAGCTGGAATCGTTTTGAAAGCAACCATTCTGGTTGCTTCTGGAATGAAGCCATTCCCAGAAAAAATTCAGAGATTACATAGTCTAACTCTTCGTGTTGCAGATCAAATGAGTTAATGATATGAATGTATGCCTAAACACCTGGTAGCCCTGCAATGGATTTTGTTTTCCCATCTTTGAAGATTAGAAACCAGAGGTTTAGAGGGACGCCCAAGTTATTTGCCTGAGGTTGTGGAGCAGGTTAGCAGCAAACTCATAACCTAGATCAGCCTCTGGACTTGTGGATCTTTTCACTACCCTCTTAAGGCTTACAGGCAGAGGCTGTTGTGTCAAAGACAAAGAGGAAGAATTGTTGGGCATGCAGACAGGCCCTGAGGCTCAGCTCAGTAGGACATTGAGAAGAAAGTCTGGGAGTCCCCAGACCTTTGTGCCTGTCCCCCCGTTTCCCCAATAGGGAGGGATGGGATGTAAGAGAAAGTATCTCTGGATGGCTTCTATTCAGATTTACAGCCAAGAAGTATTTGTTCAGCCATACTGGGTGCTGCTCACTCCATCCTAGCCCTGGAGGTTCTGGCAGAGTAGTGCAGGACAGATAAGCAAACAGACACTGAGACCTGTGAGGTAAGTGCTACCACTGGGGTCAACACCAGGTGCTGTGGGGCTCAGAAAAAATGAGGTTGAGTGATATGTTCCAGGTTGGCAGGGTTTCCTGTGATGTCTTTGCCTGGTATGTTTCTGGCAGAAATTCCCTGAAAATACCCACTCCTGTGTTTGTCAATGAGTAGTGATCTTTTAAGGCTTCTATAAAAATGGTTATTATGAGGGAATGGCCAGGGTGAGAGGGGCCATGGGGCCACTAACAGGGAGCAGCCATTGGCCGTGGGCAATGCAGATGTCACCGATGGGACTGGGATCTCACTCCAGCTGCGTGAACATGCTTCTCTTGTTGCATCATATTTGCTACCCTGAGGCAGGGTCATAGCTCACAGTTAATCTTCCCACTACCCAATCAGGTCATTTGATCATTCTTTCCATTGCACAGATGAGAAGGCAGAGGCTCAGGGAAGGTGAAGGTCACACAGCCAGTGAAGATTAGAACTCAAGTCTGTTTAGGCTCGATTTCCCCATCAGAATGTTGGGAGTGTGGGTGAGGGGGGAACTTAACTCCTTCTTTCTATTTTAATAAGAAACTGCTATGAGGTTGGGGGGAGAAGGGGGAATGGTTTCTAGGAGTAAAGGTTCCACACTTTTGGAGCTATCTCTCTGTGTTTGGGAAATTCACCAGGATGGGCCTTTATACAAACAAGAGGCAAGTTCTCACCCATTGTCCTTGGGGACCGGGTGGGGTATATCTGATCTCTGCAGATGCAGCATATTGCCTTAAGAGTCCTCTTTTATGATGTGAATCAGTTTCTTTTTAACAGACTTTCATCTTGGAGGAGGAGAGAAATAGTCTTCCCTGGAGATTCCAGCTGGAGAGTAAATGCTTTCCTGGAGTTACAGAAGATTGAATAATGGGAGCCAGGAAGGGCCATTGTGCCTGCCTCCTCTGAGCCATCAAGTCATTCAGTCATTCATTCACTCATTCCTGTGTGTCATGAGGTCTGCTGGGCTTTGGAAATACACTGGTGAGTTGCCCCCACCTGAACTCTGGGGGTATAACCAGGGCAGCAAAACAGCCCAAATAGGGTGGCTGAGATTGGAACTGTTGGACCTGAGAAGCCCACCTGGGGTCTTGATGTCATGGTGGTCAGAGAATGGAGGCTCTGAGTCATATATATATTTAGACATTTTTAAAATCAGTGAGATAAAATGGGTTATATAAATATACAATTAGAGTCTGAAATGAGGGAAATGTAGTTTACAATATCATTGCTTAGTAGAGATTACCTTTTAATTTGAATTTAAATGCCATCAGGCAGTCCTTAGCTCCCACCCCTCCCTCTGTGACCCAGCTGAATCACATGTTCACATTATCGGCCATCTGCCCAGCCCCTGTGGCTAACAGTGTTTTCCACCCTAGCAGTAGATGTCCCCAAGCTTTGGGAGTCTATTTAAATACTAGTGAACCAAAGGCAGATTTGCAGAATGTGGTAAAGTTTTAAACTGAACTTTTCTCTGATTCTCATTGTAATGGAGTAATAATGGTGATCTTGATTGACGATAATGATAATCACAGTAAGTCATGGTGAATAATCTGATATTCAATTTCATTCATTCCACATATGTTTATTGAGAGTGGCTATGTGTCAGCACTATTTTTGCTGTAGGGAATAGAGCAGTGAAGAAAACAGATTGTTAGTCAGGGAGAGGAAATACTGGGACAAAATACCTCTATAAACCAAAATCCGTCAAAAGAAGAAATGAAGTTTAAAATCTGTTTATTGCTCAAAACTGCAGTCCAGGCCCTTCTCTCTTTCCTGCTCTAGCAGAAGCAAAACTGGCCCTCCCCCTCACCTCTCAGGTACAGATAAGCCCTCTGTTGCCCAGGTAAATTACCCACTGATATGGAGATGAACTTCTCTCCACCCCTGAGGAATGATGCAAATGCACTAAAGCCATACTTCTTTCCACCTCTGAACACCTACTGATATGCAGATGTACTAAACTCAGGTGAGATATTCTGGAAATGCTACAATTTTACCCACAGGACACCCCTCCAGAA
Source organism: Manis javanica (assembly GCF_040802235.1). Classification (NCBI taxonomy): domain Eukaryota; kingdom Metazoa; phylum Chordata; class Mammalia; order Pholidota; family Manidae; genus Manis; species Manis javanica. Next base: position 67,809,088 of record NC_133166.1, read on the forward strand.
ATCTCACCTTGCAATTTACTCATTCCCCCTCTTCTGACCAATCTAGTAACATACAATAGAAACAGGAATAAAATCTTGATAATCCACAAGCCAGAGGATACAGCCTATGCAGATTAAGTATATGTACTTTACAGCACAATCTCTCACTAAGCACAAAATGTTTCTACACTTGTTTACTCATTCCTAACAACCATGGTAGATTGCTCACAAAACTTTTACCAAACATTAGACAAAGTCAAGCCTCTCTTTAAGCATTTTTTTCTTGACAACAGCAACACAATCATGATAATTCTCAAGCCAGAGGATTCAGGTAGGTTCAAAGTCCCATGCTGATTAAGTCCAAAGCTCATCCATTCTAGCCATCACATGGCAGCTGCAGCCAGGAGGCACCTCCAGGACATAAGGACTGTAGAAGCAAATAACTGTGATTGTGGGGGGTCACTCAGGAATACACAGGAGGTCAGCTTCCAGGCCTTTTCCCCAAGATGCCAGAAGAGCCAGCCATTGCTGATCCATGTGTTGAAATGTCCAGGGCCATGTCAATTTTACTCCTAATTGTTGTACCCATCCTTGCAATGCATATCCAATAAAGTGGGTGCCTTGATTGCTCTCAATCACTGGTGACCCGCCATAGGCTGTACAGAGATGCTCTAGGTCTCTCTTGATGGTTTGCTGATCTGCACCACATGCAGTGCACTCCTTCTGGGCTCAGCTGACTTCTTCAAAGGTCAATAGCAAGCCCCACCAATGGGCCCACATTGTCTTTTGCCCTGCATGCAACAAACGCTGGTGTAGCTGTTGTGGGGAGAGGCACTGTGTATTTTCCTCAGTTCTTGTCCCTACCGCGACAAAGAATTGAAGGGCAGAGACACAATAGTGAAGCAGAGTAAAAGTTTTATTTAAAGTTACTTAGAGAGAAAGAACTGCAGGCAACCTCAGAGAGAGAGGACTGCCCTGAAAGGTTGAAGATAAAGAGTTTAAGATTAAAAGGTCACACACTTAGAAAGTGTGGGCAACCTCAGAGAGAGGAACACCCTGAAAGGTTGGGGTTTTCCCCTTTTAAGGATTTTTAAGGAATGTGATAAAAGGCTAGGGTGTGAGCTTGTTAAGTGGTCTCAAGTATCTTTGATGAGACAGTAAGTTTCTTATCAGTCAACCCTCTAGGTAATTCTGCAAAATTAGCTTATCAATCAAGACTGTCTGCCCTTCCTCCAAGGTGGGCAGAGTTATTTGTTTGCTAAAGAGTATATTAAGAATCTTCTTAACTTCCTGGGTTTCTTTTCAAAGTGCAATTTTGGCTTTAAGGTGGGATCTCCCTGTCTTTATTATGCTGTTTATAGGTATGCCTGTTAGAAGGCTAGAGTAAATCCTACAATGATCTAATTGACACAATGAAGACAATGGGCTGTGCTCAGATACTTCTCTTTATCTGGGGAATATTCAAACATTCAAGGCCAAGTTGCTCTTGACCTTTTGAGCTTTAACTGATTAACTTTAACTCTGAGTCTTTTCTGGATTACTAGTTTTAACTGGTTAACTGAGTCTTTTCTAGGGGGCTTTACTGACCTTGTTCTCTTTCTACGCAGCTCATATCTACTTTCCTGCATAACACATCCATTGGGCCACATCAGAGGCAGGCTTTCCTTCTAGCCAGTGCACCTGGGCCAATGTGTCTGCTTCATCATTCCCTGGGGATGCCAAAGGCAAATGGCCAGTCACATGATATTCAGTAGGTGTCTGTGCCACACCACTCTGTGGCCTTTGGGTCCAGTATCTCACCCACCCTGTGATGGAATAAGTGGTTATTACCTTGATCAGAACTGTTCTGGCAATGGGCTCCATAGTCAGCAAGGTGTGGTACACAGCAGCCAGTTGCTTTTCTATCAAGGTGACCTGGACCTTTCCATAGTTGAGATCAGGCTCCGGCCAGCAGCAGGAGCAGCAGCAGTGGCAGAAGCAGTAGCCTTAGGCTCAAATGATGGCCTGGGGTCAGGGCAGCCAGCAGTGGTGGTGGTGCCTCCACAGTCACACGAGTGTAGACACACATCCCTCAGTGCAAGTGCAACTTCTCCCCATCATTTCTAGGGGCAGCCCTCCCAAAGGTTGCACCCATTATGAGAGATTTCAAGTTCAGAGGAATACTGCTGACTGTACCAGGTGTTAGGCCAGGGAGAGAAAATTCCAGAGCAAAATACCTCTAAAAACTGAAATCAGTCAAAGGAAGAAATAAAGTTTAAAATCTGTTCATTGCTCACAAACTGCAGTCTGGGCCCTTCTCTCTTTCCTGCTCTAGCAGAAGCAGAACTGGCCCTCCTTCCCACCTCTCAGGTGGGAATAAGCCTCCATTGCCCAGGTAATTACCCACTGATATGGAGATGAACTTCTCTCCATCCCTGAGGAATGATGCAAATGCACTAAAGCCATACTTCTTTCCACCTCTGAACACCTATTGATATGCAGATGTGCTAAAGACAGGAGAGATATTCTGGAAATGTTACAATTTTACCCACACAGACATAAATGGAACTTGGGTGGAGAGAGGGAGGGAGACAGTAAAGAAGCTGCAAGATTGAAATGCATAATATATTAGGTGATGATAAGTAGTAAGGAGAAAAAGTGGGAACAGGAGTAAGAAGTGCTGGAGAAGTTAGATAGGATGGCCATCTCAGGCTTCACTGATAAAATCAGTATTAAGTAATGACCTGAATTAAGTAAAGTTGTTGGTCGTCTGGGGCAATGTAACTCTGGACAGAGGAAATCCCAGGGCAAAATACCTCTAAAACTGAAGAAGTCAAAGGGAGAAATAAAGTTTGAAACCCATTTATTGCTTATGAACTACAGTCTGAGGCTGTCTTTATTCTGCTCAGGCAGAAGCAAGCAAGACCTCACCCTAACCTCTCAGGTTCAGATAAGCCCTTGGGTGCCCAGGTAATTACCCATTGGTATGAAGATGAATAACTCTCCACCCCTGTGGAACACCTGTTGATACGCAAATGTGCTAAAGCCAGGCAAGATATTCTGGAAATATTATAATTTCACCCATAGGTGACCACTCAAGAAATCTTGCCTTACAATCTACTCATTCTCCTTCTTCTGCAATGGTCCCTGGCGAGAAAACTGGAGCATTGTGACCAGACTAATGATATAACAATAGAAACAGCAATAAAATCCTGACAATCCTCAAGCTGGAGAATTCAGCAAGATTCAAAATCTTATGCAGATTAAGTCTGTGGATTGTCCATTCCATAGACAAGCAGTAGCTGAAGAGGTAGAGGGTTCAAAGCAATCACTACGCAGCAGCTGCAGCCAGGGGCCGTATTCAGGCCACAAGGACAGTAGGAGAAAATAACCTTAAGGGCGATAAGATAATATGTTTTAATGACACCAGCATAGGCAAATCTTGTCCATCAGGTAGGATACATGCAAGAGAGTGGTCCTGTGATAGAACAGTGGCAGGAATGGGATTTCGTCCTGGTCTAGTATACCAGACTTTCACCCCCTCCCTGTGATAGTTACAGATGAGTCAATATATAGGGCTATAGGAGGTACATGCACTGGTCATAAAGATAAAACAAAATTTTCCCACAGATGCTCTTACCTCCTGGATGTTTTGGGTGCACTACCATGATCTTTGGAGGCCACTATGCTTTTACTCCAGGAATACACAGGAGGCCAGATTCTAGGTTTTTTTCCCCAAGGTGCCAGAAGGGCCAGTCATTGCTGGTCCATGTGTCAAAATGTCCAGGGCCACATTCATTCAACAGTTTTTCCAGGGTTTAATGGAGGGCTGGCAGCAGGTTGTTGCTCTGCTGGCCATATCCTGGCTTCAATAACTCCTCTTTGGTTTGCACATACAGTTGTATAGGAGAGGCAGCAAGGCAGGTTAGCATATCCACAGAGCTCATAGCTCTTTTACATGGCTTCTCATTCAAAAGCTGTAGCGCTGCACATAGGCGAAGTGACCAGCCTTGTAGATTATTGGTGTATAACTTTAGGCCAGATTTCAACCAACCATGGTAACTCTCTATCATGCCTTCCCCAGTAGGGTTATATGGTACATGAAATTTCCACTTCATTCCTAATTGCTACACCCATTCCTATAATACATACCCAGTAAAGTGGGTGCCTTGATTGCTCTCAATCCTCTGTGGCTGGCATTAGGCTGCAAAGAGATACTCCAGGCTCCTCTTGGTGGTTTACTGATCTGCACAATCTGCAGGAAGAGCAACCAATAGTCCAGTAGCTGTGTCCACACAAGTCATGGCATACCGATATCCTTCTGATATGGGCAGAGGCCCAATACAGCCTGTCTGCCACCTGACAAGGGGTATCGCCCCCTAACTATAGTCCCATGTTGCTTTGGGACTCAGTGTGAGTCCCTCCTACAGCACACAAGGCACTCCTGGGCTCTGCTGACTTCTTCGGAGGTCAATGGCAAGCCCCACTGATGGGCTACAGCTCATAATGTCTTTTGCCCTGTGTGCAACAAATGCTGGTGTAGCCCATGGCCACACCAGAGGCAGGCTTCCCTTCTAGCCAGTGCACCTGGGCCAATGTGTCTGCTTCATCATTCCCTGGGGATGCGAAAGGCAAATGGCCAGTCACTTGATATACAGAAACAGTCTTAGACTGACCAGGGGCCCATAGGTCTTGCCACAACTCTTACCCCAAAAGGGGCTGGTGACCAACCATCCAGTTGGCATGGTACCATGTCAGTAACCACAGAGTGAAGCCCTGATAGACGGCCCAGCCATCAGTGCAGACAACTATGGGGGAAGGCCCCTGGGTGATCACGAGCCATACTGCCCACAACTCAGCCCATTGACTGTTCTTCCCTTCTCCATCTTCCATCCATATTGTCTCAGTCTTAGGATGGAAAGCCACAGCCCTCCACTTCGGGGGCTGCCCATGACTGGGCCATCTGTGTACCAAGCATCTTCAGGTATAGGGGCTTTTCCCGCCCGATAATGAGTCTCGGCTACCAAGGGCTGAAAGGCAACTTCTTCCTGCTTTCCACTGGTATAGGTCACTGGTCCCAATAAGTGTTGGAGTTCTCCACTTAAGGGGCTAGTAGAGAGGGCACTGTGCTGCTGTAAATATGTGCCCCATTTGGCCAGTGTAGATCTCTGTGCCATGCCACTCTGTGGCTTTTGGGTCCAGTCTCACATGCACCCAGTGATGGAATAGGTAGTTATTATCTTGGTTGGAGCTGTTCCAGTAATGGGCTCCATAGCCAGCAAGGCATGGTACACAGCAGCCAGTTGCTTCTCTATCAAGGTGTACTGGACCTCTGTTCCTTTCCATAGTCGTGACCAGAATCCAATAGGTTGGCATGTCCGTTCAAGCCACTACCAAGGACCCCATCCATAACCATCTTTGGTTACATGAACATCTAGTTCACAGGGCCTTGATGAATCCATTACACTCAAGGCCTGTACGACCTTGACTACCTGCTTGGCAGCAGTAAAAGCAGTTGTACACGTCTCGTCCCAGTCCCACCTGATGCCCTTTTGTACCAACCAGTATAAAGGCTTCAGAATTTGCGCCAAGTGTGGGATAGACACTCTCCAGTAGCCCAAAAGACCCAAAATCTCTTGTAGTACTGCCACAGTGGTAGTGGTAGGGAAAGCCTGCACTTTGTCTATAACTGCTTCAGGAACAACTTTAGATTTACCCGACCAGAGAATCCCCAAGAATTACACAGACAAACCAGGTCCCTGAACCTTGGTGCTGTTTGTAGCCCATCCTTTTTCCTGTAGATGTTGCAACAGTCTAGAAACTTCCCCTTCTAAATCTGAAAGAGAATCAGATGTGAGCATAATATCATCTATGTAGTGATACAACTGCACTGTTTGCAGTTTCTTCCATGTGGCCAAGTCCTGGGCTACAAGTCCATGACAGATGGTGGGACTGTGGAGATATCCCTGTGGAAGACAGCGAACGTCCACTGCTGGTCTTCCCACATGAAGGCAAACTATCCCTGGCCTTCCTGTGCTATGTCAATAGAGAGGAAAGTATTAGCAAAGTCTACTACGTAATGATATGTTCCCAGTTCATGGCCCTAGGGTGTTCAGAATGTCTGCTATAGAAAGGACAGAAGCATGCAAATGGGGTGTGACTTTATTCAATTCCCTGTAGTGTACAGTCATATGCCAGGAGCTGTCTGGCTTTCGCACTGGCCACACTGGGGAATTAAAGGGACTATGAGTGGGCTTTATGATGGCCACCTTCTCCAACTCCTTTAGAGTTTCTCCAATTTCCTTGTGCCCCCCAGGATTTTTATACTGCTTAGTATTTGTCACCTGCCAAGGTACAGGCAGAGCTACAGGCGGGTGCTTAGCATGTCCCCTCAGAACTGCCTTTACCACACATACCCTCAGTCTGAACTCACCTGCAGTGGTCTGTAACCACAGGCCCTGCAGAATATCTACCCCTAAAATATATTCAGGGATGGGAGAAATGTACACGGTATACTCCTTTGGGGGGGTAAACACCCTATCCCCAATGAGATTTGGGCTTTCTTCACTCTAATTGCCTTACCCCCATAGCCATCTATCACAGCAAGGGTCCCGGGAAAATGCTCAGGGTTGCCATAAACCAGAGAACACTCAGCTCCCGTGTCCACCAGTGCTACGACACGTTGTACATTCACAGTGGACCAGAGAATTGCTAATTCTACATGTGGCCTCTAGTCCCCACCATGTCCCCCATGGTGGGGACTTTGACACCCCCTTCTTCGAACCACAATGCCCAATCATCCTCCTGTGGGGGTGAGGACTCAGGCAAATCCTGAGTACTATCCCCCATGGAGTTTTGCAGGGACACAGGCTGGGCATGAGGCCTTGACTCTGGTTTCTGTATCCTGGACCTCAGTGACTGGAACTGCTGCTCTGGCTTTAATTGGTGCCACAGTTCTAACAATATTCTATTGGGCTGACCATCAAGTTTTTTTTCACTACCCTGGCCTTTATCAAATCAACCCACATCTGGGTCCTCGAGACCTTCACGAGGCCTTTTGTACTTCTCCTATCAGTCATGGCCCGTACTTCTGTCCATGCCCTTATTGTTTCAACCTCCCCCAGATCTGCTAAAGTACGAGTAGCCTCACTCATGGGTTGCCCTAGGTAGGGGGCAAGAGTATTCACTAGGGAAACAAAGAGAGATGTGGGAGCTGTATGCAGCACCAGGTTTCTCATTCCTATAGTGAACACCTACTCATCAGGGCCCTGGGGGTCCATATTATAGATGATGTTTTTCATACCCAATTCCACAGTACCTGTTGGAGCTCTGCATACGTTTTCCAACTACTGGAAAAATATGGTAAGTCACCCTGATTAGGCCAAACTATCCTGATGGTGGCTGTCAGCCATTCCAGGAGTGTCTGATTCTCTGAGGCATGATGGTCATTTTGCAACAGCTGCTGGAGGGAAGGGTGAGTTGTCAGGGAAGCCATTCTATTCATCTCAGTACCCAGCACAACAATGTTTTCCACCCCCATATCGCAAAGACATAAAAGCCATGTAGGCAGAGATTCCAATGGCCTCTGCCTATACTGGATGCTCATGTCTACCAGCTCTTCCTGGGTATAGGGGCAGAGCATGGAGTGTTCCACAACCTGGGGGTGGGGCTGCTCTTCCCCCTGAGGAGCCCGTAGTTGCTTTGTTTTTATTTTCTTAATTACAGCTGGGCAGGCCTTTAAAACAGGAGAAGATGGTACCTCCAGTGGTGGCCCGGGTAGCAGATCCGCCAACGGCCCCGCCTCCTCCTCTTCTCCCTGGGGCTTCTCCGCCAACAGCGACTCCTCCACCATTTCCGGGGCTGAAGGCACTACTCTTTCCTCCCCTCCCCCACGGCCTTCTGCAACGTGGCTTTTCCTGCCATCTCTCTCCTCGCTGCTGCTAAGGAATCTTCTAGGAGCGTGAGCTGTCTTTTCAGTAACTATCTCTCTTCTTTAACAGCATCCCATAGGTTATTGCCCAGCTCATCCAAGCAATGCTGAAGTGTGTCTCTCTCCTGCCCAAGTCCCTCGATAATCCTCTCTTTCTCCTGTATAACATTTTCCACTATGTCGATGAAAAGAGACCCTACGATGCCAGCCACTATACAGCCCCCTAAGGTCTCCAAGCAGTCTTCCAACTCACAGAGGGCTAAATCTGCAGCTACCAATGTTCCCACCCTTCCCCATTTCAGGGGAGGGCCCCACCTCTCTAAGATGTACTTTACCCTAGACCAATTCCCCACTAGGGGTTCCCAACTTGGAAGCCCCACAGCTGGGGGGATAATCACAGGTGAAGCCACACCCTCTGTTGCTGCATCCCCTGGGGCCTCCCCAGCATCCACAGGGGGGCTTCTAGGCATCTCCCCGCCATCTCTACTGGCAGCCCTCCCATTGGTTGCAACCATTTTGACACATTTTGAGTTCAGAGATCCTGCCGATGATGCCAGATATAAGTCCGGGGAGAGGAAATCCCAGGGCAAAATACCTCTAAAACTGAGGAAGTCAAAGGGAGAAATAAAATTTAAAACCTGCTTATTGCTTACAGACTGCATTGTGGGGTTGTCTCTTTCCTGCTCAGGTAGAAGCAAGCAAGACCCCCCTAACCTCTCAGGTTCAGATAAGCACTTTGTTGTCCAGGTAATTACCCATTGGTACAAAGCTGAACAATTCTCCCCCCCCGAGGAACACCTGTTGATATCCAGATGCACTAAAGTCATGCAAGATATTCTGCAAATATTGCAATTTTACCCACAGGATAAAATATCCTAGGGAGAGAAAACAGCAAGAACAAAGGCTCTGTGTTGTGGACATTCGTGGTGAATTAGAGGAGCCCTATCAATATAGCATGCACTCTTGTAGACTCTTGCACTCCTATGAATGTGGTACTGTTGTCCCCATTCACAGATGGACAAAATGGCCAGAGAACATGAAATCTATTCTAGGTTAAATTAGAGGTACAGGCAGGCTGTAATCTAGGTAGTCTGCTTCCAGACAGTTTGCTCTTAAATACTGAGCTTTGTTAAGTGAATTTGTTGGCCTGGGTAACCCAGGTGCTAAAGAGTTCCACCTCCAGCTCTAAGCTTCCTTCCTAGCCCTGGAGGAAAACCCTGGGTGTGGTGGTAGGGGAGGGAGTGGCTCAGGCCTTGGCTGACTTCCTGCTTAATCACTGCTGATGGGCCCTGGAGGTGAGACAGGGACTGCTGATGTAGTCAGAGTAGGGTGAGGGCCTCCGGAGGGGGCATCGCGGGATATTTGCAGTCAGAGCAATGTTACTACATGCAAAGAAACTCCCCTGCTAAAGCTCTATGTTAAACATTGAGCTCTAGAATCATTCTTCAGTGAAATCAGTTAATGTTCCCCAGATAAAGAAGAGTAGCACATGTTTTATTATCCTAACCATTTATAATCATGTGTAAGGTTCACTTTAGCATACCAAAAGGCCCAGGCCTATGTGCTGTCTTTCCTCCTTCAGATCTGATGAAGTGATTTTGCAAGCTGGGCAACTAATTTAGCAAGTAAGCCCAGGCATAAACAACACAGTAAAAGGCAGGAAGGATTCCACCTTAAAGATAAGATTGCATTTTAATACCCAAGAAATTAAGATTTTAGAAATTCTTAATTTACTCTTTAGCAAACAATACCTCAGCCCACCTTGGGGGGCTGAGCAGGTGGCCTTGTTTCATATGCTCCCAGACCAAGATGCTGATATCTCAGAGAGAAATCATCAGAGGAAGTTGCTTGTGTTAATTCTAAATATTCAGAGGCCACTTAACAAGTCCACACCCCTAAGTTTTCTTCATGTTCTTGAAAAATCCTCAACTGTCTATAAAACCCCCTAGACAATACACCACTACGGGCTCTCTTGTCCCCTCCTGGCGTGAGCCAGGAGCTCTATTCTCTCACTAAATAAAAGCCTGTGCCTTGCTCTCCTACCTTGGCTGTTTGTGAAGCTCATTCTTGGCTTCATGAACAAGAACCCCAGCATCAAAGGGGTGCAAGTGGCACTCAGTCCTCTCCTCACACTGGCACGTTCCTGCTTTTTGGAGGGATATGCCTGGTGACAGGCCATAAACCACACACCATCAATGGACACATTTGTCTGACTCTCTCCAAGAGCTCCATTCTGAAATTGTGGATGGGCTCCATTTCCTGGTGTGGCTCCACAGCCAGCAAGAGGGTCTTCCTGCTCAGCTTAGCCCTGCATTCTCCAACATGTCCTGGATGGACACATTCTGTCCCATATCAGGTTGTCTTTCCTCTTGGGTTTAAGTATTCAAGAACAGATATGTGCTTGGCATTGTTAGGAAAGTGTATAAAACCTAAATGTGATTTATTCCCATTAGGATGTTTAAACATTTTAACAGTAAGGTATTAACAAAGGGCCACTGGTGGAAGCTGCTTGGGCTGAAAGTGGGGTGGAGGTGAGAGAATTGATAAAGGTCTGGCTATACCTGTTTAAGTTCTTTAAACCTACCAATAAGATTAAGACAGATGTAAAGGAAAGACATAATGGGCTTAGGCAAGTCTGGGGAAGAATGTGAACCCTGTAGTACTCAGCCAGTGAGGAACCAGGGGAGGGACTCACGCACTAGGAGATAAATTATTGGCGCCAAACTCCCCAGGTGTGCCTGCTCACCAGACACCCGATCTTGCAAAACCATCATTAAAGCCTCGCTAAGCTGTTCTCTTTGTCTCTGTGTCCACTTACTGAATTTAGACCAGTGAGTGTGTTTCTCACAGCATGCCACTACAAAGAACAGGAAGATGCAAGGGGCAGCCACACATGTCACCCTGGGCCTCATTGAGACAGGGACCATGGGCTTAGACAGGATAGGGTGAGGGCCTCTGGAAAAAGCAAGGCAGAATATTTACAGTCAGAGCAATGTAACTACATGCAAGGAAACTCCCTACCAAAACTCTGTATTAAACATTAAGCTCTATAGAGTCATTCTTCAGTGAGATCAGTTAATATTCCCCAGATAAAAAAAATAGCACATGTTTTTACTATGCTAATCATTTGTAATCATGTGTAAGTTTCACTTAAGTATGTTAAAAGGCCCAGGCCTATGTGCTGTCTTTCCTCCTTCAGATCTGATGAGGTGATTTTGCAAACTGGGTAACTAATTTAGCATGCAGACCCAGCTGTAAACAACATAGTAAAAGGCAGGAAGGATTCCACCTTAAAGATAAGATTACATTTTAACACTCAGGAAGTTTAACAAGTAAGATTCTTAACTTACTCTTTAGCAAACAGACAATACCTCAGCCCACCTTGGGGGCTGGGCAGGCAGCCTTTTGATGTGCTCCCAGACCAAGACGCCAGTATCCCAAAGAAATCAAGGCAGGAAATTGCTCATGTTAAGTTAACTTTTAATATTCATGAACCACTTAACAAGTCCACACCCCTAAGCTTTTTTTTCACATTCCCAAATATCCTCAACTGCCTATAAAACCCCTAGACAATGCACCACCATGGCAGGAGCTCTGTCTGTCCTCTCACTGTATATAAATAAAAGTCTCCCTGGCTCTCTTACCTTGACTGTTTGCCAAGTTCATTCTTTGACTCCGCATAGAAGAACCCTGGCATCATCGTGATGCTCACCCTCTTGAAATACTCATTCACAAATTCAGCAAGGAAGGAATGCATAAGTATATAATGTGCATATCAAGTTTGTTAGGATTTCACAAGCATTAATGAATAATAATAGCTAACAGGTACTGAGCACTTACCATGTGCCAGGCAGTATTCTAAGCACTTAACATGTTTTATCTCATGTTCATGACTCTCACAACACCTAATAAGGAAGGTACTTCCCATTTTATAGGTATGAAAATGGAGGCTTAGAGATGTCACAGCTAGGAAAGGACAGAAAGGGCAATGGGAACAAAATCCTAGGATCAGGAAAGTGCAGGCTGGGTTTAGGGAGCTGTGAGGGGCTGGAGCAAGAGGCTGAAAGAGGATGTGAGAGATGGTGCTGGAGAGGACAGTGGGATGAGACTCCAAAGTCTGGACTTGAGTTCATGGTGCTAGGGAACAACTGCAGATTTTTCAGCTGCCGGGAGCCATGCTACTCAAGCTGTGTAGCAAAGCTCAGGCTGGAGGAAGACCCCCACAAATCAAGGGCCTTTGCAGCTGGCTCCCTCTATTACCCACCTTGATTTTGTTATTCTCTATTATACTATTGGCTTTGCTTTTGCTTGCATTTTTGCCAAAGACTAAGCTATCCTTTGATAAGCAGCACTGAAAAGAGGAGAACATAAACTTCCCAAAAGCTTTTCAGGACAGTGCTCCTGAAGAATAGAACACGCAGGGCCAGATGGCCATCTTAGCATAGAATACCGAAAACTGCAGTCAGTCAGTCAAACACTGACTACCCCATCTCCACCTAAGTAGGAATGCCCCCCTTGTTTGCAAAGCTAGTGAAATTAGTGATGAAGAGTTTTATAGGAAAATTAGAGAAGTAGAGTTATAGGGGAATACTGAATGGAATAACCCTGTCTGACAATCAATCTTCTCATGTTTTCTTCCCTCTGCTACTTCTATAGTTTTTCTTCTTTCTTCCTAATTACAGACCTTTACTAGAATTTGTGCCTCATATGTGAAATTACCAAGTACCATAATTCTCCCAAGTGGTAAAGATACCTCAAGACAAGTGCTGGGCATAGAAGCCACGGAGCATAAATCTGCAAAGAAGTGAAAAACAAACCTTTTCAAAGAACATTACTTCTCTCTCACTTACCAGCTTTACATCTCCCTGCATGGCCCCAGAAGATGGCTGGTTAGCCAGAGACGGGTAAGATTCCTCAAGGGAGGAACAACCTAAGACAGGCACAGTCACAGGGGAGCTATCAGTTGAGAAAATGGGGGCCAACAGAGGTGAGGCTTAGAACCTCACCTACCCAGTTTTGAGGGAAATTGTCTATACCCATGTATGTTTTGTTGCCCTTGTCTGGCTTGGATTAATACCTAGTCTACAGGAACAAACCTGATCATCTACACTTGCCTTCTTACAGTTCTAAATCATGCTTTTTATCTTTATCTTGCATCTACCTATGATAGAATAAATATTATAAGGGGATAAAATGTACCCAGTGCATTAGAAATATAGATGATGATACCTGCCTAGCTAACTGTAGCAGTGAGTGACCCATATTTCACCCTGAGCTGATAGACTCCAAAGTGACTATTATATGCTGCACATTTCTGTGGTCACATGCATTACTTAGAAACCGCTTTGCATAGAAACAGGAGACACATAGAGTACATGTTGCTAGGAAAAGTTTCAGTCAAGGAACAGAAAAAGATCACCTGTCTAACACTTGGCTAACCATGTATAGATTAGAAGAAAACAGAAAGAAAAAAGCTTGCCTATGCTTGTTAATCAAAAGAACAACTAAAAAATAATCATATCCTTGTGCAAAATGGTATAAATAAAGCTGTCATTGGCCCTTTTTCGAGAGACCACCTCTATCTGACTCTGTGTCCTGTCTCTCCGTGCATCAACTGCGTCTCATCCTTTTGGACTTCATCCCCCCCCCCCCCCCCCCCCCCCCCCCCCCCCCCGCCGCTGGAGCTGGACTCCGGCATTCAGCAATTTCTCCTTTGTGTAGCTGTAGCTTTGTTGCTTGGGCTTAGGGTCACCTTGGAGCATGAATAGTGGGGATTGAAGAAAAACAGTAGGAAGAACTCAGACTGTGTGTGGCAAGGAGACCTCTCACTTGTTCTGAAGGGTCCCCACCAGTAAGATGGCAAACTTCCGGCTTCTCTTCGGGGTCCTCAGTTCCCGCCGGCGCCACCTGAAGCCCAATCACCTCTTGCCCCCCTCCCAATCCCAGCACCTATCCAACAGCCACCAGCCCCATAGAAGTGACACCTCAATCAATCATGCCCCCTCCTATATAACCCAGCACCTTTCCCTAATAAAGCGGAACTCTCCGGTGAATTGCTGCTATGTGTCGCTCCTTTCCTTTCATTGGTGCCGAAACCCGGGAGACGGGACACCCCAACTGGGCCCCGTCTTCCCCCGACACCAGCAGCAGCTTGCCCTCGTCCTCTTTTTCCGGCGCTGGCTCATCACACTCACCACTCCTCTCTGGCCTTTAGGTAAGTTTTCCCCCCCGGAGTGGGTCGCTCTTCCCTGAGCTATCGCAGTGCCATTGACCGTAATCGTCCCGCAAGGCCCTGACGCTCGGGGATGAGGAGGGAACGCTCCCCGCCTCAGGCCTTCACGGCTGCGGCGGACCCTCAGGCCTCTCCTCCAAAAGCCATAAATCCCCGCCTCAAGCCTTTACGGCTGCGGCGGATGCTCAGGCCCCTCCTCCGACAGTCATAAATCCCCGCCTCAGGCCTTCACGGCTGCGGCTGACTCTCAGGCACCCCCTCCAACAGCCATAAACGAGGTGACTCCTTTGTGGATGAGAACGCTCCCTTTCCCCCCCTCCTCCTTCTGCTCCGTCCGCCGAAAACGCCTAGCGCTAGGTACCTCGTGACTCCGGCACTCTGCCTTCTTAGGGAAGTCTGGGTGACGACCCACACTTCCCAAGAAATTCCGACTCATATACGAGTTTCCGCAGACCCCCAAGGATCATCGGGGACGCCCTTTGTCTCCTTGTGGTCTGCTTCCAGTCCGAGGATCTCCGTTCGTCTTCCCCTGTTTGTCTCCTTCTCTGTCCTTTAGCCATGGGAGCCTCCTCATCCCTCCCTGAAAGTTCACCTCTTGAATGCCTGCTTAAGCATCTGGCTACCCTCTCCCTGATGCCTGATATAAAACCAAAACTTCTCCGTAAATATTGCTCCCAAGATTGGCCGACATACCCCCTAGACAATAAAAACCAATGGCCTGCAGGGGGAACTCTTGATCCTAACATCACTCGCGATCTTTTTAACTACTGCCAGCGCCTGAAAAAATGGAAGGAGATTCCCTATATCGAAGCTTTCCGCCTCCTCCTCTCCCCGCACCCTTCCAAGTTCTCCTAGCCTGCAAGCCGCCGCCCCCGCAGAAGCCTCCTGTTCACTCCCTTCCCCTTCTTCTCCTACAACAGCCCTTCTCCCTTCCTCCCCAACCATCTCCTCCCCCATCTCACCTCCTCCACATTCATTCCCTGCAGATTAAGCCTGAGCCTTTCAGCCCCCCTTTAACTAGGTCCCAAGAGCCTCCTCCGTCTTTGCCCTCACCACCTGTTTCTCCCCTGTTAGGGACCGCCTTTGTCTTCTCACATGTTTGTAGGGAGAATGGGAAAGCACCTTCCCCCATGTCTGAACGCAGCATGGGAAGGCACAAGCTAGAGAACAACCGGTACAGTCCTTAGAAGTTATCTGTCTACAAAAACATATCTTGCCAAGACTCCTCACTCTGAAAATAGGGAGACCTTGAAGATGTGTAGAAAAACTGCCCCTGCTTCTAAATATGC
Source organism: Manis javanica (assembly GCF_040802235.1). NCBI lineage: Eukaryota > Metazoa > Chordata > Mammalia > Pholidota > Manidae > Manis > Manis javanica. The sequence continues at coordinate 67,824,497 of NC_133166.1, forward strand.
CCTTCCCCCACTTGCAGATGTGGCAGCAATGGAGAACAAAGAACATTCTGTTTACGTATTCCATAAGCAATTAACTAGAGCCCTGCTGCAGCTCAGTTAGTAGAGCATGGGACTCTTAATTCAGAGTCATGAGTTCAAGCCCAACTAGAGCGGCAGAAGTAAGCAGCTGGGCTGCTAGCTGGCCACATGTGGGTCCGATTCTATCTTTCTTTATTTTCTTTGCCCCCCTTCTGCACTTCAGGACCTGCTCGACTAGGCACGGCTAGACCGCGTCACTCCCCCACAGACTGAGCCAGAACCCTTCAGTCCCCCTCAGACTCAGTCCCGAGAGCCTCCCAAAATTATCGCCCCCCTCCGGGAGGTAGCAGTATCCGAAGGCAGCGTGCGTGTTCACATCCCTTTCTCCTTAAGAGATTTAGCCCAACTAGAGAAACGCCTAAGTTCCTTTTCCACTGATCCCATGACATACATCAGGGAGTTTCAATAGACCCTCCAGTCTTACAGCCTCACACATCATGACATTTTCATGCTCCTTGCCAATACTCTCCTCCCTGAAGAGCGTAGACGAGTTTAGGACTTCGCCCAAATGCAGGCTACTGAAACCCACAGGACTGACCCCACTTATCCCCCTGGCCCCACTGCTGTCCCCGAACAAGACCCACACTGAAATTATAACACCGCCATGAGTCTCCGCTCTTGAGATATTTTTGCCTCCTGCTTAATAGCAGGTCTGAAAAAGGGCAGCTTGTAAAGTAGTCAATTTTCAAAAGCTCCAAGACATAATTCAAAAGAGAGATGAAATCCCCTCCGAGTTCTTAGACAGACTCACTCAAGCCCTATTACAGTATACCAGCCTGGACCCAGAAACACCTGAAGGAAGACATGTCCTTATGACATACTTCCTAGCTCAAGGCTACCCCGACATTAAAGCTAAACTCAAAAAGTTAGAACAGGGCCCCGCTACCCCACAGACTGAGATCCTAACAGTGGCCTTTAAAGTCTTCCATAAGTGGGAGGAGGAGAAAGAACGCGGTAAACAAAAGGCTGATCAGGCCAATTTCCAGATGTTGGCCCAGCTGATAAAACCACAACCTGGGCGCCCCTCTACAAACAAGCCCCCCCAAGAGCTTGTTTCAAGTGCAGAAAAGAGGGACATTGGTCAAGGGCGTGCCCCTCCCCCAGATCTCCTACCACCCCATGCCCCAGATGCCACAAAAAGGGCCACTGCGGGTCTGATTGCCCAACCACCCGAAGGGGAGGCTGGACGAACAACCCCCATCCTAAGCCCGCTGTAGTGGGGCTGGCAGAAGAAGATTGATGGGGCCCGGGGGCTTCTCGCCCGACCATTTCCATCCCCAAACAGGAGCCCAGGGTTACTCTAACAGTAGACGGTCACCCCATCTCCTTCCTCCTAGATACAGGAGCCACCTTCTCAGTCTTGTGAGAATACCAGGGCCCTACCACGCCAGCCATTACTCCTATAGTCAGAGTAGGAGGTAAACAGATTTTCCGATTAAACCCCCCACCCACCCTTTTATGCACAATCCAAGACAATCCCATACCTTTCTCCCACTCCTTCCTGGTTATGCTCCAGTGTCCCATCCCTTTACTAGGATGAGACATCCTTTCCCTCCTCCATGTTTCCATAACTATATCCACTCCCACAGCCCCCAGTACTCCCTTTCTGATGGCCCTCATAGCCGACGACCCCCCTCTACCCAATGAAAACTCCGGTTCTGCCCTCATACACCCTGTAAATCCCAAAGTTTGGGACATTACAAGCCCCTCCGTGGCCCTATGTCCCCCTGCCTCTATCAAATTATGTGACCCCTCTCAGTATATCTGTCAGGCCCAATACCCCCTAACCACTTCAGCCCTCATAGGCCTCCAACCCATCATTCAAGCAGACCCACTCACTCCCCATTTAATACCCCCATATTAGCTGTTAAAAAAACCAACGGATCTTTCCGCCTTGTCCAAGACCTTCGCCTCATCAACATAGCCATTGTCCCTATCCATCCCTTAGTTCCAAATCCATACAGCCTCAGCATCCCACTTCTCAGTCCTAGATCTCAAAGACATACCCCCATATTAGCTGTTAAAAAAACCAATGGATCTTGCCGCCTTGTCCAAGACCTTCGCCTCATCAACATAGCCATTGTCCCTATCCATCCCTTAGTTCCAAATCCATACAGCCTCAGCATCCCACTTCTCAGTCCTAGATCTCAAAGACCCATTTTTCTATCCCTCTAGACCCCTGCTCCCAAGATTTTTTCATCTTCACCTGGACGGACCCATACACAAGACATTCTAAACAACTCACTTGGTCAGTTTTGCCACAAAGCTTCCGAGATAGTCCCCATATTTTTAGACAGGTCCTAGCTCAGGACCTCAAACAGTTTCATCATGATCACTCCAAGTCCACCTTATAATACATAGACAATCTTCTACTCTGCAGTCTCTCGTGGGAACAGTCTCAACTTGACACTGCCTCCCTACTTAACTTTCTAGCTTCCAGAAGTTACCGAGTATCCCCCGTCAAAGCTCAAATCTCTTCCCCTCCTTTCACTTACCTCAGATTCCTTCTATCTCAACAAAGAAAGTCCATTACCTTAGACAGAAAATGGCTCCTCTCTGACCTGCCCATTCCCAAAACCAAGACAAAAATCCTTTCCTTTTTAGGCCCTTTCTAAGCCTAGCTAGATATTTTAGAACGTAGATCCCTAACTTCTCCCTGCACCCTGTTGGCAAGACCCCTATATAACCTCAGCAAGAGCCCCCCTAAAAAACCATTATCCTCCTCACCCCGACACTCCTTCATTAAGCTCTGTCAAGCCCTTGTGGAAGCCCCAGCTCTCCATCTTCCTGATTTGTCGAAGCCCTTCTCATTATACATTCATGAGAGGTCCAGTCAAGCTCTAAGAGTCCTAGGCCAATATTATGGCCCATCCTTTGCCCCCCAGTAGCTTATCTCTCCAAGCAATTAGACCCCACAGTTCGGGGATGAGCCCCCTGCCTACGAGCATTAGCCGCTAGACAGCTCTTTCAGGAAGAAGCTCGTAAACTGACATTCAGGGCGCCCCTTACCATTCTGTCCCCACATCACCTAAAAGATCTCTTAACCTACAAAAGTTAACAGACTCTCCCTCCCTCCAGACTCCTGACCTTACTGTCCTCTTTCCTCCAAAATCCCGTTCACCCCCTTTGCCATCCATACCCAAATCATGACTTTTTCCTCCTTTACTGCTCTCTCGCCTTTTTTTCCTCATTCCTATTGTCTTCCCCACCACCCCAGCCTCCTTTGTATGGCGATTCAAAGTCAGAGAGACTTACACACAGCATCAAACAAAAGTTACTGCCCTCATTGCCACACCAGACTGCCCTCTGAAAAGCTGCTCTGAGCCTTTACACCTCCACTTTCCTCCCTCCACCGAAGTGTTCACTAGCAGCTACCCTTATTCTCCCTACCTCTGCTTCCTCTATGACCAAAAACAAGCCTATTGCAGGCGATGGTCAGACACCTACGGGAGATGTCCCTACTAGTCTTGCACCATTCACTACATAGGTAACTTCCAGTACCCACAGTATTACTCCTCCAACCGTTTCATGAAATATCCCAACAGCTCATTCTCCTTATCAATCCCAGATCCCTGGGACTCTTGATGGGCTGCCAGAGTCACAGCCTCAGTTTACTACGGGGAGTCCTCGACCCCCCACAGTACCCTTCATATCTCTCGAAAGTATGTTCCCTCTCATTCCCAGATCTCTCAAGTTGCATCAGATAGCAGACATTCCGAAAAAGTCATTATCCAAACTCTTGATAGCGCCTCTTCATCTTCTTATCCCCACCCCTCTTCCCATTTCTCCTACTCTTCATTACAGCTCATTCAGGACACCACCATCTTTCTCAACCACACCCTTAACACAGCCAATTGTTTCTTGTGCGCATCACTACAGCGCCCACTGCTGGCCGCCGTGCCCCTTAATATTTCCAACTACTCCTTCCATGCAGAAAGACAACCCCTCTGCCCCCTGGTAGACATACCCCTATGGGAACCAGAATACGCAGATAATCTCACCATCCACCACTGTGTAGGCCCAACTCCACCCCCCTCCAGCGCACTTCACTGCCTCTCTATCTACACCCCTACCTCCAGCTCTAAGACTTTTACGCAACCGGGACACTTCTTTTAGTGTAATAGTCTTTTCAACTCACTGCCTCTCAACTCCGATACACCCTGCATTCTCGTCACCCTAATCCCACAGTTAACACTTTACAGCATGGCAGAATTTCTTGAGCTCCAACCTCCCTTGCCCTCGTGCACAAAAAGAGCTGCTTTCCTTCCCATCATGGTCAGTAGCTCTTTGATCACCTCAGCCATTGGGGCAGGGTTTTCGGGAGAAGCCTTGGGTCACTCTCTATAGGCAGTTAGAGATCTCAACGCCAAACTTGAGGGAGCCCTGACATCCACTGCCGATTCTCTAGCCTCTCTCCAAAGACAGGTCACTTCGCTAGCTAAAGTCACCCTTCAAAACCGGCGGGCCCTAGATCTGCTTACAGACGAGAAGGGCGGCACCTGCGTCTTCCTCTGGGAAGAGTGCTGCTATTACATCAACGAATCTGGCATTGTAGAAACTGACATTACCAAACTCACCGACCTTGCCTCCAGTCTCCACTCTGCTTCCAATTCCAACCCATTCTCTTCAATACTAACAAACCCCCTCCTCACCTGGCTCTGGCCCATTGCAGGCCCCATAATAATCATTCTTCTCGCCTGTCTCTTCTTACCCTGTATAATAAAGTTCATCAAATCCCAAGTCGGAAAAATCTCTAATCAAGCTTTCAACCAGCTTTTACTCAGGAACTACCAGCTTCTGGCCACAGAAGATCCCTCACCCTCACGTGACCTCCTCACCACACGCTGAGATGGACCCCTCTCTCCACTGGAAACTGTTCCTGGAAACAATAGCCGCAGACGCCTGGCTCCTGACACCCATATCCTCTTGGCCAACCTATGGTTACAGGGAACCTTCATTGATTTCCAAACCTGAAGAAGTCCACATCTACTCGTCCTTACTGCGGGGAGTCCTATCAACCCTTTCCTCCCAATCCTCAAGCCCTCACTCCCTTCTCCGCCCCTGTTCAGCAGGAAGCAGCCAGAGAGAAAGCAACGTCCACAAACCCATAGAGGAGAAAGGGGGGAATGAAGGGTCCCCACCAGTAAGATGGCAAACTTCCGGCTTCTCTTCGGGGTCCTCAGTTCCCGCCGGCGCCACCTGAAGCCCAATCACCTCTTGCCCCCCTCCCAATCCCAGCACCTAGCCAACAGCCACCAGCCCCATAGAAGTGACACCTCAATCAATCATGCCCCCTCCTATATAACCCAGCACCTTTCCCTAATAAAGCGGAACTCTCCGGTGAATTGCTGCTATGTGTCGCTCCTTTCCTTTCATGTTCCTTGTGCACCAAGAGTACTCTATGTATGTTGAACTTCTGTTGCAGAATATCTTTAGATAAATACTGTATTTTCTAGGAAATGTCCTGACAGGTGCTGTCTCACAGCAGGCTAGTCCTCTCCTTTGGGGCTGTGCCCACTTCCCCTAATTCAACTTTTCCTGGATTTCGCCTCCTTCTTCCCAGTTCTAATGTAAATGTCAGTTATTTCTGTCAAGCCAGCATTTCCACTTTTTTGCAAAATTTCCTCCTGTTTGTATGACATGATCTAATGAGGATGCTTCACACCTTCTTGTGGTAGGTACCATTAATTACCTGCCCAATCTAATTGCCCTCTTTCCTGGTTTATGAAACCCCAATTTTGTTCAGAGTGACCTTGTGGGCTAGCCCCAGGCAATGAATCATGATACATCTAAGCCAATGACAGCCCTGTATGATGTTTTCCCAGACTCCCTCGCAGCTACAGGTATCCATGTGACCCAGATTTGCCAGTAAGACCTGAGGGGAAGTCTGTTCTGGGGTTTCTGAGAAAGCTTCCAACAAATGGGAAGAGTCCCAGCTTCCTCCCGTGCAACCTCTTCCCCTGCCCTCAGTTTAAACACAGTCATGATATGGCTAGAGCTCTCTGCAACTGGAAGGATGTCAATGAAGGATGCCATCATTTGGAGAAAGCCTGCTTTCTGAAGAGTTAAGATCGAACCCAGAGCAGAAAGCAAACTATGACCAAGTTTGTGTATTGTGTGATCAATGGAAACTATGTCAATGGCCTGGCTGTCAGCCATTTGAGATGCTGTTGATTACAATACACAATGTTCTTTTAAATGTATAAAAATATGGAAAAAAGTGTTATAAATTTGATGATAAAATACAATATTAAAATTCAAATACCCCCACCCCCATCCCCACGGCTGTATGGTTCCTTATTTGGTTTTCCAAAAGCCATGATGGCTTAAATCAAACCTATTTAGGTTTTCCTTCTAGGTAATGACTTTGTGTTGCTTAAAGCAATGCTAGCTGCTATGAAAGATAAACCCTAAAATGGAATCAGTTAACACTATAAATGTTTATTTCTTGCTTATTTAAAGACCAAATCAAATATTCCTCCATGTAGTCATCCAGGGATCCAGATACATAGAGATTTTGTCAGGTCATTTTAAGGGTTATTGTAGACCCATAAGCATAGAAGGTTATATGGGCTGACCTGGATGTGGCTTGCACAGCACACATTTTCTCACATTCTACCACTAGAGCTTGATCACATGGCCACATCTAACTGCAAGGGAGGCCTGGAAATGTCCTGTAGCTATGTCTCCAGGAAGAAGAGGAACTCAGTTTAGTGATGATGTACCAATTTCTGCTCTAAGCTTTATAGGAAAAAAGGTGCTCATTTGATGGGCATGCTGCATAAGTTAATTCATTCCACCCTCTTAGCAGCCACACAAGTGGGTATTATCTTCATTTTACAGATAAAGAAATAATCTCAAAGAGGTGAAATGACTTGTCCAAGGCCATATTGCTCCACAGTCAGGGAGCAGAGTTGGGGTGTTGTCTACTTATATTCTTCTCATCACACCCACTTGCCCCTTTGAATTATACAAGAAAGGCAAGGGGAGACAGAGAGAGAGAGTATACTAGTCCTTTTCATCTGGGGCTGATTCACATATAGGGTATCCTTTGGTTTGTTTTTCCAAGTCTGGAGGCTTCATCCATATTCAGTCACCTCTTACAGTGGATGGGAGGGAATAAGGCCACAATGGGAGGGGAGCAGGCTATAACATTTGCCACCCATGAATTGGCTGTTCTTGTGGCTGGGTCTGGCAACAACGCATCCTCTTCTGAGTACATGATATCTGGAAGCAGTCGTTTTTCTCAATGAAGATATACCTGTAGGTAAAGATACAGATACAGATGAGAAGTAGATATAGATATTAAAAAGAGACTAAAAAGCAAAAACAACCAAATGTGTAGATGCCAATTGGATCCTAGTTTGAAAAACCAGCATTAAAAAAATTGGGGGAACAACTTTACATATTTGAGTATATATACAGAGTATTTGGTTATATTAAGGAATTATTGTTAACTTTCTTGCATATGATAATAGTGTTGTGGCTAAGTAGAAAAATGTCTTTATTTTTAAGAGATGTGCACTGAAGTACATAGGGGGGAATGTCATGATGTGTGTACTTTAAAACACACCAACAAAAGCAGCAACAGAAAACAGATGAAGCAAACAAGGTAAAATATTAAGAACTGTTAAATGGCTGTAATAGGTACGAAGATGGTCCTTATATTTTGTTTTCTCCATGACATTTACTGTTTGAAGTAAGACAATGAGGATATTTGGATGAGGCTTAAAAATGAATAGTGTTTGGAGTAGCAGTACTTGTATCAGACAAAATAGACTTCAAAACAAAGAAGGTCAAAAGAGACAAAGAAGGGCATTATATGATAAAGGGGTCAGCCCAACAATAGGATATAACCATTATAAATATCTATGCACCCAACATAGGAGCACCCAAATATGTACAACAGATATTAACAGAATTAAGAGGGAAATAGAATGCAATGCATTCATTTTAGAAGACTTCAACACACCACTCATTCCAAAGGACAGGCCAACTGGACAGAAAATAAGTAAGGAGACAGAGGCACTGAACAACACATTAGAACTGATGGACCTAACAGACATCTACAGAACACTCCACCAAAAAGCAACAGGATACACATTCTTCCCAAGTGCACATGGAATGTGCACTTGGATTCAAGAATAGATCATATACTAGGCCACAAAAAGAGCCTCAGTAAATTCAGAAGGATTGAAATTGTACCAACCAACTTCTCAGACCACAAAGGTATAAAACTAGAAATAAATTGTGCAAAGAAAACCAAAAAGCCCATAAACACATGGAGGCTTAACAACATGCTCCTAAATAATCAATGGATAAATGACCAAATAAAAACAGAGATCAAGCAATATACAGATACAAATGAAAACAAGAGCTCAGCACCCTAACTTCTGTGGCAGTAAAGGCAGTTCTGAAAGGAAAGTATATAGCAATACAGGCTTGTCTCAAGAAAGAAGAACCATCCAAAATGAACAGTTTAAACTCACAATTAATGAAACCAGAAAAAGAAGAACAAATGAGGCCCAAAGTCAGTAGAAGGAGGGATATAACAAAGATCAGAGAAGAAATAAATAAAATTGAGAAGAATAAAACAATAGAAAGAATTAAGGAAATCAGGAGCTGGTTCTTTGAGAAAAATAAACAAAATAGATAAACCCCTAGCCAGACTTATCAAGAAAAAAAGAGAGTCTACACACATAAACAGAATCAGAAATGAGAAAGGAAAAATCACCACAGAAATACAACTAATTATTAGAGAATACCGACCCAGTAAGAAACAGAAAATCTGAGCAGACCAATTGCCAGCAATGAAATTGAACTGGTAATCAAAAACCTACCTAAGAACAAAACCCCTATAAAAGATGGCTTCAACACTGAATTTTATCAAACATTTAGAGAAACCTTAATATCCACCTAAAGGTTTTCCAGAAACTAGAAGAGGAGGGAATACTTCCAAACTGATTCTATGAAGCCATCATCACTCTAATACCAAAACCAGGCAAAGACACCACAAAACAAAGAAAATTACAGACCAATATCCATGATGAACATGGATGTAAAAAAACTCAACAAAATATTAGCAAACTGACTTCAAAAACATGTCAAAAAGATCATCCATCATGGTCAAGTAGGATTTATTCCAGGGATGCAAGCATGGCACAACATTAAAAAATCCATCAACATCATCCTCTACATCAATGAAAAGAAGGACAAAAACCACATGATCATCTCCATAGATGCTGAAAAAGCATTTGACAAAATTCAACATCCATTCATGATAGAAACTCAACAAAATGGGTATAGAGGGCAAGTACCTCAACATAATAAAGGCCATATATGACAAACCCACAGCCAACATCATACTTAACAGAGAAAAGCTGAAAACTTTTCCTCTAAGATCAGGAAGAAGACAAGGATGCCCACTCTCTCCACTTTTATTCAACATAGTACTGGAGGTCCTAGCCATGGCAATCAGACAACACGAAGAAGTAAAAGACATCCAGATTGGCAAGGAAGAAGTTAAACTGTCATTGTTTCCAGATGACATGATATTGTACAGAAAAAACCCTAAAGAATCCACTCCAAAATGACTGGAACTAATAAACGAATTCAGCAAAATTGCAGGATACCAGATTAAAACAGAAATTTGTTGCATTCCTCTATACTAATGATGAAGTAGCAGAAAGGGAAATAAGGAAAACAATTCCATTTACAATTTCATCAAAAAGAATAAAATACCTGAATAAACCTAACCATGGAGGTGAAAGACCTATACCCTGAAAACTACAAGACACTCTTAAGAGAAATTAAAGAGGGCACTAATAAATGGAAATTCATCCCATGTTCTTGGGTACGAAGAATTAATATTGTCAAAACGGCTATCCTGCCTAAAGCAGATTCAATCCCTATCAAAATACCAGCAGCATTCTACAACAAATTAGAACAAATAGTCCTAAAATTTTGTATGGAACCACAAAAGACTTTGAATAGCCAAAGTAATCCTGAGAAGGAAGAATAAAGCTGGGGGGATTATGCTCCCCAATTTCAAGTTCTACTACAAAGCCATAGTAATCAAGACAATTTGGTACTGACACAAGAGCAGACCCATAGATGAATGGAGTAGAATAGAAAGCCCAGATATAAATCCTCACATATATGGCCAATTAATATATGATAAAGGAGAAATATATATACAGTGGGGAAATAACAGCCTCTTCAACAGCTGGTGTTGGCAAAACTGGAGAGCTACATGTAAGAGAATGAAACTGGATTACTGTCTAATTCCATACACAAAAGTAAACTTGAAACGAATCAAAGGCCTGAAAGTAAGTCATGAAATCATAAAACTCTTAGAAGAAAACATAAGCAAGATCTATTGAATATAAACATGAGCAACCTTTTCCTTAATGCATCTCCTCAGGCAAGGGAAACAAAAGCAAAAGTGAACAAATGGGACTACATCAAACTAAAAAGCTCTGTATAGCAAAGGACACCATCAACAGAACAAAAAGGCATCCTACAGTATGGGACAATATATTTGTAAATGACATATCCAACAAGGGGTTAAGATCCAAAATATATAAAGAACTCACATGCCTCAACACCCAAAATGCAAATAACCCAATTAAAAAATAGGCAAAGATTCTGCAGAGACACTTTTCCAAAGAAGAAATTTAGAAGGCCAACAGGCACATGAAAAGATGCTCCATATCACTAATCTTCAGGGAAATGCAAATTAAAACCACACCACCTCACACCAGTTCAAATGGCCAACTTTCATTGAAAAGACTAAGAACAACAAATGCTGGCAAGGATGTGGAGAAAGGGGAACCCTCCTACACTGCTGGTGGGAATGTAAACTAGTTCAACCATTGTGGAAAGCAGTATGGAGGTTCCTCACAAAACTCAAAACAGAAGTACCATTTGACCCAGGAATTCCACTCCTAGGAATTTACCCTAATAATGCAGCAGCCCAGTTTGAAAAAAACATAAGCACCCCTATGTTTATCACAGCACTATTTACAATAGCCAAGAAATGGAAGCAATCTAAGTATCCATCAGTAGATGAATGGATAAAGAAGAGGTGGTACATATACACAATGGAATATTATTCAGCCATGAGGAGAAAACAAATCCAACAATATGGATGGAGCTAGAGGGTATTATGCTCAGTGAAATAAGCCATGTGGAGAAATATAAGTACCAAATGATTTCCCTCATTTGTTGGAGTATAACAACGAAGCAAAGCTGAAGGAAGGAAACAGCAGCAGACTCACAGACTCCAAGAAGAGACTAGCAGTTACCAAAGGGGAGGGGTGGGGGAGGATGGGTGGAAAGGGAGGCAGAGGGGATTAAGAGGCATTATGATTAGAACACATAATGTAGGGGGGTCACGGGGAAGGCAGTACAACACAGAGAATACAAGTAGTGACTCTATAGCATCTTACTACACTGATGGACAGTGACTGCTATGGGGTGTGTGTGGGGAGACTTGATAATATGGGTGAATGTAGTAACCACAATGTTGCTCAGGTGAAACCTTCATAAGATTGTATGTCAATGATACCTTAATTAAAAAAAAAAGAATAGTTCTTATCAGTGTCTGGTATTTTTTTTGTCTTTATTTATTGCCTGATCAGTCAATTTTCTCTACCCTCTCCCCACTCTGACTGTAACACCATGAAAATAGGGACCTTGCTAGTTTGGATTACTCCTAGCTCCTGTATCCTTATCACCTAGCACAATACCCAGGGCAAAGTTGGATGTTCAGTTTTTTTCCCTGCTAAACTCAGTTCTCACTGGTGTTGTTGGCCCTCCTCCATCATTGCCAGTCTTTGTTTTGGTTCTCCCTGGTGCTGGTTGCATCTCTGGCTTTCAGGTTCCCCCATCTACAGCCCTCCCTGCCTCTCTTGGTCTATTTCTGGTCACAGGCCCATAGATAGGCAGGAAGCAGAAGGCTGCTGGTGGCTCACGTGCCCACCAGTCCCAGCATAAGCCTGAATCCATCTCCAAACCCTCCCCTCTGACTTGCTGCCTCCATGTTGTTGACTCCTGGAGGGCAGGGACCTTGCCTTACAATTCTTGGTAGCTGCTGAAGTTTTTGACACTACACACAACCAGTGCCCTGAAATAATTTGCTAACTGATCACTTGTATTCATTCCCCTTCTGGCCCCACTTCACTTTTTTTATTTTTTACTTTAGGTATCATTAATTTAAAATTACACGAGCAACACTGTGGTTACTAGATTCTACCCATTATCAAGTCCCCACCATATAACCCATTACAGTCACTGTCCATCAGTGTAGTAAGATGCTATAGAGTCACTACTTGTCTTCTCTGTGCTATACTGCCTTCCCCATGCACCCTCACTACATTATGTGTGCTAATCGTAATGTCCCTTTTTCCCCCTTATCCCTCACTTCACACCCATTTTCCCCAGTCTCTTTCCCTTTGGTAACTGTTAGTCCATTCTTGGGTTCTGTGAGTCTGCTGCTGTTTTGTTCCTTCAGTGTTTGCTTTGTTCTTATGGTCCACAGATGAGTGTGGTACTTGTCTTTCTCTGCCTCGCTTATTTCACTGAGCCTAATACCCTCTAGCTCCATCCATGCTGTTACAAATGGTAGGATTTGTTTTCTTTTTATGGCTGAATAGTATTCTATTGTGTATATGTACCACCTCTTCTTTATCCATTCATCTACTGATGGGCACTTAAGTTGCTTCCATTTCTTGGCTATTGTAAATAGTGCTGCAATAAACATAGGGGTGCATATGTCTTTTTGAAACGGGGCTGCTGCATTCTTGGGGTAAATTCCTAGGAGTAGAATTCCTGGGTCAAATGATATTTCCATTTTGAGTTTTTTGAGGAACTTCCATACTGCTTTCCACAATGGTTGAACTAATTTACATTCCCACCAGCAGTGTAGGAGGGTTCCCCTTTCTCCACATCTTCACCAGAATTTGTTGTTCCTAATCTTTTCTATGTTGGCCATCCTAACTGGTGTGAGATGATATCTCATTGTAGTTTTAATTTGCATTTCCCTGGTAATTAGTGATGTGGAACATCTTTTCATGTGCCTGTTGGCCATCTGAATTTCTCCTTTGGAGACGTGTCTCTGCAGATTCTCTGCCCTTTTATAATTGGGTTACTTGCTTTTTGGGTGTTAAGACATGTGAGTTCTTTATATATTTTGGATGTTAACCCCTTGATGGATATATCTTTTATGAATATATTCTCCCATACTGTAGAATGACTTTTCGTTCTGCTGATGGTGTCCTTTGCTGCACAGAAGCTTTTTAGTTTGATGTAGTCCCATGTGTTCATTTTTTATTTTGTTTCCCTTTCCTTTGGAGATGCATTCAGGAAAAGGTTGCTCATGTTTATATGCAAGAGATTTTTGCCTATTTTTTTTTCTAAGAGTTGTATGGTTTCATGAGTTATATTCAGGTCTTTGATCCATTTCGTGTTTACTTTTGCATATGGGGTTATACAATAATCCAATTTTATTCTCTTACATGTAGCTGTCCAGTTTTGCCAACACTGGTTGTTGAAGAGGCTGTCATTTCCCCACCACTTCACTCTTTTTTGATGAGAAATATTTTCATGCATTCATTTCTTTGTATTAATTTTATTTATACATGTAACACATGGTCATTGTAGAAAAATTAGAAAACAGAAATAAACTAAAAGAAAGAGGATTGAAATGATCTGAAATCTTATCCCCTATTGTTATCATTTTGATGCATTAATAACTTTATTCTGTGCATATATTAAAATGATTTTTTCTCTATATAAAATCAAATTACTTTTTATCCTGCTTTCTTCTCCCAAGAAAATATTGAGACTCTTTCTCCAAAGCAATAGGTATACATCTATGTCATCATTTTTTAATATCTGGTAAGCCTTCTCTTAGAATGCTATACCATAATTTATTAACTAGTCTCCTATTGGTTGGCATTTAGGTTATTTCTAATTTTGTACTGTACTGAACATCCTTGAATATGCCTTTTTGTACATGTCATTCATCCAGTTGTTCATTCAGTTTTTTTATCAAGTCCCTTCTTTGTGTCAGGCTATTCAAAGGAGAAACCATAACAGTGGATTTTCTTGGGTAAAGATGCCTTTATTATTATTGTTATTGTTGTTATTATTAAAGACTTTAATACATATTGTCAAACTGCCTCCAGGAGACTAGATTGGTTTCCATTTCCATCTGCAATGTGTGAGGGTGCCCATGCCCCATCCCCTCCTTGTCCTTAAGAGCCACCTCTGCAAGGCTCTTTAGTGTCCAGGAGTGTGTCTGGCTTCAGTTCCTGGCTCTCCCCATCCTTTGGGTTCTTTTCTTGACCATTCCTGCTGCTCTTTCAGCATCAGCTCTGGTCTTTCATGCTGCCCTTCTCTGGCTCAGTTTCCTGCCTGCCTCTGAGCAGGCCTTTGATTTTGAGACTCCCTACAGATACACTTTCTACCTGCTATGGCCCATGTAGTGCTCTCCACAGTGTCAGCTCACGCATAGAGGGTTCAGACAACTGGAGGACAGGAACCAGGGAGGCATCTGGGGCTCCATGGCTGAAGGCAGGTTTTAGCTTTCCTTTGTCTCTTTGTCTTGTTTTATTAATACCCTCAGGAACAATCTAGGGGAGTCTGCTTTGTACAGGAAACCTCACCGCTTGCTGGAATTGAATGTTAGCCCTTGGCCTAAATCTTTCCAGGGCAGCAGGGATGTTCTTTGGCTTCCAAGGATTAGTGCAGGGTGAGCAGTCATGTATTTGGATGTGGCCTTAGAAACAGAGGGACCAGTGGTCTATGGAAAGGGCATTATGGAAAGAGTACAGAGGCTGGGGCCTGAGCCCTGGCTCTGCATGTCCCCTGTGACCATAATAGACAAATTTTGGGGTATCTTCCCAGATCACTGCCATCCCTTTTTGTGCATCTGCCCCCCATGGGGGTGATCTTTGGTAGCCATTTTAGTATAATCTGTACTGTCCCTGTAACATTGATTGAACTAGGGATGGGCATGGGAGCCTAATTGGGCCAATCAGATTCCTTCTGGGAATCAGAATTTGAAATGGTCTTGGAGTTTCTGTAAGAACCTGAAACAGAAGTGAGGAAAACTGGAAAGTTGAGCAAAGAAATACAGAGGAGGGTGGCCTGCAGGAGGCAGATGTGCAGAGACAACTAACTGGCCTGGACTCTTGGTGGTGTTCCTGTCTCAGTGCCACAGCTGTGTTCCCACCTTGGGGGGGTCTGTGAGACACCGCAGTGCTCTCATAATAAGGCCTCCCTTTTTGCTTAAGCTGTCTCAGTAAGCTGCAAAGAAGCAAACACAAATCTTAGCTAAGTTGGTGAACAGGGCTAAATGCCAACCTTTCTGAGTCTGTTATCTCCTCATCTGTAAGGTATGAACAGTAATGGAGACCATGTCTTAGGGTTGTCAAAAGGACCAAATGTATTAATGTTTGCAGAGCTATAGGCTGGTGTCTATCCTGATTCATCAGAACCTGTGCCTGACAGGTTAAAATATTTTGAGTATCATCCTTGACTGTATGTGAAAGAACTCTGTAAACTATAAAATAACATTATGCGTGGTGTGCACTCGAGCATGTGAGTATATATCTACATATATATCCCATCTCCCATCCCGGTCCCCATTTTGACTTTTCCTATAGACTTTTCCACGGCGTTAGATAGGTCACTGTCTTTCCCTTGGCCTTTGTTTGTTGGTAAAAGCAGGGGTTGCATGCTTGACCTCTAAACTGACTTCCAGTGCTGGGAATGGAAGGTTGAATTGGTTGGCTAACACCTGGGATGGTCCAGACGTACAGAGAACACACCTGCTTTAGTTCGGTGCTGAAGGCCAGGGGGCTGGGAGCCAGGGATCCTCCCAGCTAACAAATGCCAGGGTGAGTTAGGGAGTTGGGCAAGATCCCTTCACTGCTCTGCCCTGTTTAGGTTTATGCTTGTGCTATGTGGATGGCTTGCTCCAGCCATAATGAGTCTCCAGGCTGTTACTGTGTCAGCAGGGGCCAGAGTGAGGGAAATATAGCTTTGCCAGAAAAGCCAAGACCTTGAGGACACTTGCTCAGCCTCACCTATGCTGGGGTCACAACTGATCCACAAACTCCTCTCTGCTGGATTTCTCTGCTTAGGATGAAGGCCCAGTCAGAGCCAGGCCCAGGATCAGCCCAGCCTAGCTTGCTCTCCCAGGGCCCAGAGGCTCAAGGCAGAAGCACTTCACATTCTGTATGTCTTTGGTGACTGCTGCAAACTTCAAGTCTTGGCTAAATCAAACATGACTGACATTTCTTTATAGTCCAGAAATTAATGAAGGTCATTTGAGAAGTCTAGAGGGCCAGAAGGAGGGAGATCTTATTTTCCTCCCAGCCAGTCACACAGAGGAGAGGGAGCAGTGTCATGACAGATGGTGGGACAGAAGCCTTATTGCTAAAGCACTGCTGAATAGCTAGACCAGCTGTGTTTCCATTCACAAGTCACAGCCTCTCTGAGCCTCAGTTTCTTCATCTATAGCATGAGCAGGTTGGACTGGGTGGCTTCCAAGGTTCTTGGTCGGGTGTTACATTTTACAATTCCCTGAATTTCAGAATGATAAACCCTAAATGCATCAGCAGCATCTTTCAACAGAGTGGAAGCAAGGCTCTGAAAAAATGCCTAATGAGAATGACAACAACAGAGGATGACAGCAACAGATGAATATGAATCAAGGGACATGAGGAATTTGTCTACGTCTCTGTATGGAAACCACTCATTTACTAGATACATGTAGGGAGTTCAAGG
The DNA here is from genome assembly GCF_040802235.1 of Manis javanica. Classification (NCBI taxonomy): domain Eukaryota; kingdom Metazoa; phylum Chordata; class Mammalia; order Pholidota; family Manidae; genus Manis; species Manis javanica. Next base: position 67,841,372 of record NC_133166.1, read on the forward strand.
GCATATATGTTATGCTACCCTTGGCAGGAGGGTGAAGGTGGAGGCCACAAAGCTGGGGAATGAATTTTGCAGAGGGACTTCCTTAGGTCAGGGATGCTTGCTCTGGGAAGTGATTATGGTTAACACAGGCTTTGGCTTTAGGCAGATCTGTGTCTGCCTCCTGGTTCTGCCTCCTGTGCGTCTTTGAGCAAGATATTTAAACTGTACATGCTTTCGCTTCCTTAACCAAAAAATGGGGACCATAATAGTGCCTCTGCAGTATGGTTGTGGTAAGGATTACACAAGATAAAGTATATCAAGTATCTTTCACAGAGCCTGGTTCATAGTTAGCTGCCAATAATGCGAGTAGATAGAATTACTTAGGTTTTTACCCTCTGCCTTAGGTTATAGTTTCCAATTAAGGAAACTCTCAAGGTATTCTGCTTATATGTAGTGGTCTAGGCCTTTTAAAATTCATTTTCCTTCATAGAAAAAAAATCCCACAGATTCAGATCAAACTTGAGAGTATTTTCTCAAAGTGTCATTGGAGGAAGCTGCCTACAACTGTGTCACCTGTGTGCTTCTTGCTGCACTGTCTTGAGCTCTGATTCTAATTAGAAATAGAACTGATTCTGAGTCTCTGAGGGTGGCCCAGGAATATACATGTTATCCAAATCCACCAGTAGAGGCTGAGAGCCAGGCTCTCAGGAGGATGCTGCCTTGTCACCCAAAAGACTGGGGCGATTCTTCTCACACTTTAATGTGTATAGGAATCTACTGTGAATCTTGTTAAAATGCAGATTCTGATTCCATAGGTGTATTAGAGTTTGCCAGAGAAACAGAACCAATAGGATATCTATTTAAATAAATAGATAAATATATATAACATAAAATTTTGGCTCATGTGATCACAGAGGCTGAGAAGCCCCATGGATCTGCCATCTGGCAGCTGGAGACCCAGGAAAGCTGGTGATGTAGTTCAAAGGCCAGAGAGCTACCAGTGTGGATTCCAGTCTAAGTCTGAAGGCCTGAGAACTGGGAGCTCTGAAGGTAGGAGAAGCTTAATGTCCCAGTTCAAACAGGTAGGCAGAGAGAGAATTGAGGCATCCTCTGCCTTTTTGTTCTATTCAGACCCTAAACAGATTGGATGAGGTCCACCACACTGGGGACGGCCATCTGCTCTACTCAGCCCATCAATTCAAATGTGAATCTGTTCTGGAAGCACCCTCACAGATACACTCAGAAATCATCTGGGTACCTGAGGCTTTCTTAATTTGACACATAAAATTTACCATGACAGTAGGTCTGGGATGGGGCCAGAAATTCTTCATTCCTAAGAAGCTCCCAGGGAACATCCATACTGCTGTGGACCACACTTTTAAAAGCAAGGTTTAAGAGGTTCTGGAATTTTGCTGGTCATGAGTGCTGTTCACCAGACATTTCTAGCTCTGCTTTCTAGGCAAATGGTAGAACTGTACTTCTTGGTCCCCTTGTAGCTGGGTTGTGCCATATGACTAGTTCTGCCTAATGATTTGTAAATGAAAGAGATTAGTGTCACTTCCAGAACAGGTTATTTAATTGCCTGCTCAAGACTCTACAAAGTTCTTTTTCCCTTAGCCACAGCAATTGGCAATGTGTCAGATAGTGGCTGCTCCAGCAGACAGTGCTGGCCATCAGGATGACATGGAGCCAGCCCTCATCTGACCTGTGAGTACATGTAGTGAGAAGAAGACATACATGTTTGTTGATTTTAGTCACTGAGATTTGGGCAGGTATTTGTTGCTGCAGCATAACCTAGCCCATCCTGATACACTAATCTAATCCCTTCTTCACAAAAGAAGAAATGAAGCCCATGAAGAGTGACTTGTCTGTGCTCTGAGACCTGGTTAAGAAAGTCTTAGGGCTCTGACTCTCAGTCTCCTTTTCTTTCATTCAATGGTTTCATTAATCTACAATTACATGAGCAACATGATGTTTACTAGACTCCCCCCATCATCAAGTTCCCATGACATACCCCATTACAGTCACTGTTCATCAGCATAGTAAGATGCTATAGAATCACTACTTGTCTTCTCTGTGTTATACAGCCCTCCCCGTGCGCCCCCCCCACATTATGTCTGCTAATAGTAATGCCAATTTTTTCCCCCTTATCCCTCCCTCCCTTCCCACCCATCTTTCCCAGTCCCTTTCCCTTTGGTAACTGTTAGTCCATTCTTGGGTTCTGTGAGTTTGCTGCTGTTTTGTTCCTTCAGTTTTTCTTTATTCTTATACTCCACAGATGAGTGAAATCATTTGATACTTGTCTTCCACCGCCTGGCTTATTTCACTGAGCATAATACCCTCTAGCTCCATCCATGTTGTTGCAAATGGTAGGATTTGTTTTCTTCTTATGGCTGAATAATATTCCATTGTGTATATGTACCACCTCTTCTTTATCCATTCATCTACTGATGGACATTTAGGTTACTTCTATTTCTTGGCTATTGTAAATAGTTCTGCGATAAACATAGAGGTGTATATGTCTTTTTCAAACTGGGCTGCTACATTCTTAGGGTAAATTCCTAGAGTGGAATTCCTGGGTCAAATGGTACTTCTATTTTGAGTATTTTGAGGAACCTCCATACTGCTTTCCACAATGGTTGAACTAATTTACATTCCCACCAGCAGTGTAGGAGGGTTCCCCTTTCCTCACCAACATTTGTTGTTGTTTGTCTTTTGGATGGTGGCGATCCTTACTGGTGTGAGGTGATATCTCATTGTGGTTTTAATTTACATTTCTCTGATGTTTAGCAATATGGAGCATCTTTGCATGTGTCTGTTGGCCATCTGAATTTCTTCTTTGGAGAAGTGTCTGTTCAGATCCTCTGTCCATTTTGTAATTGGATTATTTGCTTTTTGTTTGTTGAGGTACATGAGCTCTTTATATATTTTGGATGTCAACCCTTTATTGGATCTGTCATTTATGAATATATTCCCCCATATTGTAGGATGCTTTTTTGTTCTACTGATGGTGTCCTTTGCTGTACAGAAGTTTTCAGCTTGATATAGTCCCACTTGTTCATTTTTGCTTTTGTTTCCCTTGTTCATGGAGATATGTTCATGAAGTTGTTGTTCAAGTTTATATTCAAGAGAGTTTTTCCTATGTTTTTTCCTAAGAGTTTTATGGTTTCATGACTTACATTCAGGTCTTTGATCCATTTTGAGTTTACTTTTGTGTATGGGGTTAGACAGTGATCCAGTTTCATTCTCTTACATGTAGCTGTCCAGTTTTGCCAACACCAGCTGTTGAAGAGGCTATTTCCCCATTGTACATATCCATGGCTCCTTTATCATACATTAATTGACTGTATATGTTTGGGTTAATGTCTGGAGTCTCTTTTCTATTCCACTGGTCTGTGGGTCTGTTCTTGTGCCAGTACCAAATTGTGTTGATTACTGTGGCTTTGTAGTAGAGCTTAAAGTTGGGAAGCGAGATACCCCGTGCTTTATTCTTTCTTCTCAGGATTGCTTTGGCTATTCGGGGTCTTTTGTGGTTCCATATGAATTTTAGAACTATTTGTTCCAGTTGTTGAAGAATGCTGTTGGTATTTTGATAGGGATTGCATTGAATCTGTAGATTGCTTTAGGTAGGATGGCCATTTTGACAATATTAAGTCTTCCAAGTCAAGAGCATGGACTCTGTATGTATTCTTTCTTTGCATCTTCACAACTATGTGAGGCCAATATATCATCATTCTCATTCTTTATTTCTCCTTGAACCTATGATCATCTGATCCAAAGCACATATTCTTCCCATTATGCCATCCTACTTCAGATCTGCCAAAAACATCTTTGAATAATGGCAGATAATTTCATGGTATTTGTTTTATTCCAGTCATTATTACCAGTGTTTTAACTATTTTAATACTTGTAATAATCATATGATGTAGATATTATCAGTTAGAACATCCTCATTTAAAGATAAGGATTTGGAGGCACAGAGAACTTAAGTAACTTATCTAGGGTCACAGAGCTAATAAATAGCTGTACCAGGATTTGAATCCAGCAGTTGACTCCAGAGTCTATACTCATACCCACTATATACTTTATTGAATATGAGCAAATCTCATGCATCTATCTTTGTTATATTATACACACACACACACACAAATACATACACACACCTGTTTACACATACATACATAATATAACTATGTGGTCATATATAATTTTTACTTCCTTATTTAGATTGCACATTATTTTCTTTCCTACTAGCAAGATTCCACTACACAATCATTCCAAGATGACTTATTTCCTGAACTGCAGGGACCCAGGTGTTCTATACACTCAGCACAACATGCTTAAGAATCTTTTTCAACCTGATAAAAAAGAACTTTTCAAACCTGAGAGGTGTTTTTTTTTAATTTTTTTATTAAGGTATGATTGATATATACTCTTATGAAGGTTTCACATAAAAAAACAATGTGGTTACTACATTTACCCATATTATCAAGTCCCCACCAATATACCCCATTGCAGTCACTGTCCATCAGTGCAGCAAGATGCCACAGATCCACTATGTGCCTTCTCTGTGCTACACTGTTCTCCCCGTGATCCCCAACACCATGTGTACTAAACATAATACCCCTCAATCACCTTCTCCCTCCCTCCCCACCTGCCCTCCCACATCCCTCCCCTTTGGTAACCACTAGTTCCTTCTTGGAGTCTCTGAGTCTGCTGCTATTTTGTTCCTTCAGTTTTGCTTAATTGTTATACTCCACAAATGAGGGAAATCATTTGGCATTTGTCTTTCTCTGCTTCGCTTATTTCACTGAGCATAATGTCCTCCAGCTCCATCCATGTTGTTGCAAATGGGAGGATTTGCTTCTTTCTTATGGCCGAATAGTATTCCATTGTGTATATGTACCACATCTTTCTTTTTCTTATTTTTTGTATCATTAATCTACAATTACATGAGGAACATTATGTTTTCTAGACTCCCCCATCACCAAGTTCTCCCTACATACTGCACTACAGTCACTGTCCATCAGCGTAGTGATGGACAGCCCTCCCTGTGCCCCCCCATACATTATGCATGCTAATTGTAATGCCCCCCTTTTTTTACCCCCTTACCCCTCCCTTCCCACCCATCCTCCCTGGTCCCTTTCCCTTTGGTAACTGTTAGTCCATTCTTGGGTTCTGTGAATCTGCTGCTGTTTTGCTCCTTCAGCTTTTTCTTTGTTCTAATACTCCACAGATGAGTGCAATCATTTGGTACTTGTCTTTCTCTGACTGGCTTATTTCAGTGAGCATAATACCCTCTAGCTCCATCCATGTTGTTGCAAATGGTAGGATTTGTTTTCTTCTTATGGCTGAATAATATTTCATTGTGTATATGTACCACCTTTTCTTTATCCATTCATCTACTGATGGACACTTAGGTTGCTTCCATATCTTGGCTATTGTAAAAAGTGCTGCGATAAACATAGGGGTGCATATGTCTTTTTGAATCTTAGAAGTTGTATTCTTTGGATAAATTCTAAGGAGAGGGATTCCTGGGTCAAATGGTATTTCTATTTTTAATTTTTTTGAGGAACCTCCATATTGCTTTCCACAATGGTTGAACTAGCTTACATTCCCACCAGCAGTGTAGGAGGGTTCCCCTTTCTCCGCATTCTCACCAGCATTTGTTTTTATTAGTCTTTTCACTGGTGGCCATCATAACTGGTATGAGGTGATATCTCATTGTGGTTTTAATTTGCATTTCCCTGATGATTAGTGATGAGGAGCATCTTTTCATGTGCCTGTTGGCCATCTGAATTTCTTTGGAGAACTGTCTCTTCATATCCTCTGCCCATTTTTTAATAGGGTTATTTGCTTTTTGGGTGTTGAGGCATCTAAGTACTTTATATAGTTTGGATGGTAACCCCTTGTTGGATATGTCATTTACAAATATATTGTTCCATACTGTAGGATGCCTTTTTGTTCTGTTGATGGTGTCCTTTGCTCTACAGAAACTTTTTAGTTTGATGTAGTGCCATGAATTCATTTTTGCTTCTGTTTCCCTTGCTCAAGGAGATACATTCAGAAAGAAGTTGCTCATGCTTATATTCAGGAGATGTTTGCCTATGTTGTCTTGTAAGAGTTTTATTGTTTCATGACTTACATTGAAGTCTTTGATCCATTTCTAGTTTATTTTTGTGTATGGGGTCAAACAATAATCCAGTTTAATTCTCTTGCATGTATCTGTCCAGTTTTGCCAACACCAGGCATTGAAGAGGCTATCATATCCCATTGTATATCCATGGCTCCTTGAAAGAAGGTTTTTAAGAAGCCTGGATGGATCCAGCTGCTGAGAAGCCCTTGGACTCTGGGTCCCCTGCTCCCTCTCCCTTTCTTGTCTGTGTGTGTTTGAGATGATGGCTCTGCTGCAGGCTTGACTGCCTTCTGACCCCTGCCTGCCACTTCTGGTCTTTGTGATGAAGTCACTCTCAAGTCCTGGACAAAGGCTCCTTGTGCCCTAAGACCCCCCTGAGTTTCCTTGCCATAGACTTTCTTTGTTTCCAGGCACCCTAAGACCCTGGTTCCTGGTTCCTGCCAGAACATGGAAGGTCCTGGCCTCACTGGCATCTTGACTCAGGACCTAACTGCTGGGAGCACAGAAGCCAGTGGGCTCATTCTTGTGGGGGCCTAAACTTGGAAAACGATGGGAACTCTTAAGAGAAATGGGTTTGTTCTAGGCTCCCAGATTCTGAGGTGGCTCCAATAGGCTTCTTTCCTGCCCTGAAAATCTGTCACATGCAACTACTTTCTTTTGTAAGTCAAATTTTGTTTCCTACCTCAACACACACACACACACACACACACACACACACACACACACACACACACACACACACACACACACACACACACACACACAGTAGAAAAGGATTAAGAAAATGCCTAATGTTGCAAGTGCCTGAAGTCAGAAACAGAAAGGCATTGTGAAGGCACTTCCTGGCTGGGTGCATGGGCAGGTGATTAAGGCACTGTTTAGGGAGGAACTGAGGTCTGGTTGACAAACATGGAGTTCTAACCACAGTCCAGTTATTAGTCCACGGGAAACATCCTGTTACTATTATAAAGATGAAGTGCTATTTTTTTTTTAACTTTCTGAAAGTCTTCCTTTCCATTCTGATTCCGTTCAAGTCTGTGAGGCAGGAAGGTCTTAGGGCAGCCATGCCTGCAACATTAGCTAATCAGACTCCCAAGAAACATTCCATTCTGCTTAGGAGGGCTTTGGAGAATGGTTTGCTCATGGTGGCTTTTAAAATAAACTGAGGGTTGCCAGGCTGGACTCCCTGTGGGGCTGATGACCTGGTTCCAGGCTGGTTCCCAGTAGGCTTGCCTCCTGGTGGGATAGTGACGTGTCATTAAACATGGTTGCCTCCCCTGTACCCTATTCTTGGGGGATGAAGTAGAAAGTCTCATACTCACTGTCCCTTCCCATTTTAAAATTGGGGAAACTGAGGCCTAGGAGATCAGTAATAAAAGTAATAATAACAGCCAACACATACAGCACTTTATATTATCTTACCTATAAATGTCAAGGAGGACAGCACCATGGCATAGTGACAAGAAAGATTTGGTCTGATCCTGATTTGCCATTCTGATGCTGTGTGACCTTGTGTAAGTAACTAAACCTCTCTGAGACTTTGTGTCCTTTTTTGTGAAATGTTGATAATCCACCTACAGGGTTGTTGTAAGGTAGAAATAATGAATGCAGAGTACCTAGAGTAGTGTGTGGCACCTAGCAGGTACCTGATCAAGGGTCTTTATTATTACTAGAGACACAATGCAAGCCAGTTATAGGATAAACAGTGTCAGTGTTTTCCATCTTGCTTGATAGCAAGAATTACCCAAGGAACTGGTTAAAAGACGGATCCCCAGGTCTCATCCTCTGCAGCTGATGGAAAGGTACAAAGTCTATATTATTGCAAGCTACCAGGCGATTCCTATCAGGCAATTCTGGAGCACATCCAGGAACCCTCCACTCCAAACTTGGGGTTTGGCTCTTTTGTTTCTTTGTGTACCTGGCCCCCATTCAGTAAAGCTTTAGCTTTTGCTTGAAGATGGACATAATTCAAAGGTCAGATATTACATATTCTCAAAGGGAATGTGCCCTGAACTTCGCACAGCAGATATATAGCCTCAAAAGCTGTTTGCAAGTGGAATTGGTGTGTGTGTGTTTGTATGTATGTATGAATGGGCATATATTTACTAGCTTAGTTTGCTATTCAAGGAATGCTTTCAATTCAACTAAATAATGATTATTTGAGTGACCGTTATGTGCTGGGGATACAATGATAAGCAAGATGCAGGCCCCATCTTCAAGGAGCTTACTGAAAAGTCCAGTGAGGAAGATGGTCAAATGAACAGGCAATTACAACACTTTGGTTACATGAGGTTAAGACAGGGAGCCGTAAGAGCATGGAGGGGGAAGTGCACTCAACATCTGGGAAGTTCTAGGGTTGGGACATCTGAGGAAGAGACATATGAATTGGAATCTAGTCTCAAATCCTTTTGTAGAGTGAATGATCCTTCCCTAATTTATCCTTGTGGAAAAATGAACTTTCATATGGTAACCCTGGATACATTTATACAACCGGGCAGCTGCACAAATATTGAGTTCCTGCCTTGGGCAAGGCACTGAGTGAGGTGTTGCAGGGCAACCAGGGTGAGAAAGGCCCAATTCCTGCCCTCAGGGGGTTTATACCACACCTACTCAGGATTAATTTCATTTCTCATATAGATTATTAATCCAGTGGGATCTGTTTATGACTAACAGGGAGTTTATTATTCAGGTTTTAACTCCTTTAACTGAAAAGACTATTTATTCTCTTTCATCACTATGGTGAGGAAGTGGAGGTCCAACCAACACTTATGTGCTGGCATGTATTTTATCGAGGAGAAAATCAAAGGGCACAATGGAGTCCATAGAGTTGTTTACAGACCCAAGCCGCAAAGTTGTGGAGGCCTGGATGGATCTTTAGGGTCTGTAGGATCTGTGAGTATCTGGGACAGCTTGCACTAAGTCATGCTTTCCTTCCCTCTGGGCATCATGGACACGAACACCTTTCAAACCTATCTCTGCCCCAGGAAAAGGAGGAGGCAGGGAGGAATTCCTTGTGAATTGTGATAATTATGTCATGTTTACACAAAACTTGGCAAGGTATTTAAGTCAACAGGAGAGGTCCCCTTACCTTCTGAGCTTGTGTGTGTGCGGTCGGGTAGCAACTATTTAGGGCTTTTGAATGAAGGTGTGCTACCATCTTGCAGACAGGTACGAGGGCTGTCTGGAGGCAGTGTGGACACCTGTTGTTTGCACCTTGCTGCACACAGAATCCAGCCCAGACTCATTATTCAAAGTTTCCCACAAATATGAGCCCCTCCACCCCCACCCCCACCTTCTCATTCCCTGTTTCTCAGAAGACCAACTTTGGAGCATCTGTCTACTGCTTTTTGCCAAGTTGCTCCCACTTCCTGAGGTGCTACCCACCTCTATCTGGTGAAATTCAACCCATCCTTCAAAGCCCAGCTCAGGTGTCACCTCTCCGCCTCCTTGGAATTCATCTTCCCCTCCCCAGGAACTCCTTAGTTTGGCCTTATCTCTAATTACTTCTCCCTGGGCAACGGGCCTAGGACCCAGACCTTCTGTTCTCTCCTCTGTGCAGGGTATAGTTTTAACATCTGTCGTGATCTTCACCCCCTTTCAGGTGTGGGCTTCTTTGACGGTGTGATGCAAGCTGCCAGGAGAGCTAATGTTTACTGAGGCCCACTGTGTGTCAGCCCTAGTATTCAGGACTTCTCTGCCCATTATCTCATGGGATCGTCAGTCGAGTCTATCCAGGTACTAGCACTACCTTCATTTCACAGATGAGGAAAGGTGTGCCCAGAGAAGTGAAATGCCTCTCCGGAGGTCACACAGCTAGTACTGCGTGACTAGCAGAGCCAGGCTTACCATACGCCAGAGCTGGAGTCCTAATCACTGGACCCGCTCCAATGCCGGCTGTCTCCGCGGCCTGGGGATGGGGGCGGGGAGAACATAACAGCACATCTCCTACAATTTAGGGGTTCAATCAACCCCGAGCCTGATCACCAAACGGGCTTTTGCGGGGTTGCTGTCCAGACACAGGCCTGGCTGTTTCTCAGGGTCTCGGTCCACATATGGAGACCCAAACCCGGTCCGTGGAACAGCGCGGAGGCTGCGGTGCTCGTACAGAGAAGTACCGGCTCGCAGAGGGCGGGTATGCCGGTGGCGCTTCCTCTGCCGGCAGGAGGGGAGCCGCCAGGGCGCGCACGGGGCGCGCCGCCGCCCCCTCCCCGCCGCCCACCCGGCCGGCTCGGCGGGGGCGGGGGCTGCAGCAGGAGGGCTGTGAGGGCCCCCGGCGCGCTGCAGCCACCCGGCCGGCCCGGGCGGGAAGAAGTGATGAATATTCAGAGGGGGAGGAGGCTGAGTGCTCGCTGCGGCTCCCTTAAGCCCCAACCGCCTGACGCGCGGAGGAGGCAGCGGGAGCCGCCGGTGCCGCGAAAGCTGAGATCAGGGCGCCGAGCGCGAGGGGTGGGCGCCGCTAGCTCCGCCCCGCGAAGCTCCTGCGCGCCCAGGGACGCGTCCCCTCCGCGGCAGTCGCGCCAGGCTCCGCCGTGTGGCCGCCGTTGCCATGTCCCCGGGGAAGCCCGGGGCGGGCGGAGCGGGGACTAGGCGGACCGGTTGGAGGAGGAGGCGGCGGAGGTGGCGGCTGGAGGCTGCGACAGGGGCGCCCGGGCTCGGGCGTAGAGCAGAGCCGGACTCCCGGATCCCGGGCACGTACCAGGACGCGCGGGAGATGAAGCGAGCGGCGCGGGAGGCGCAGCCGCCTCCGCGCTCACCCCGGCTGCGCTGGGCTCTGCCGCCGCTCCTCCTGCTGCTGCTGAGCCTGGGCCAGGTGAGCCGGCGGGAGGGCCCGGGCCCGGGCGGGGGGCGGGGTTGGCGTCCCCTGCACCTGCCTCGTGAGCCCCACCTGCGGGCTTCGCGGGCGCCGGCGGGGGCCTGCGTCTGGAGCTCCCATCTTGAAGGGCTTCGCGGGCCGGCGACCGAGCCGCTTCCCCGGCTGCCCAACTGCAGACGGGGGCTGCGGGAGCCGGGGTCCCGGGGTGCCCGCTGCCTCCCACTGGAAGCGCCCGCTCTGGCTGCAGGCCGCCTCTAGCCCGGCCCTTCCCGGAGCTGGTCACATCTGCACGGCACGGGCCCGGCTCGCCCGCCCGAAGAGGCCCGAGGGGGGCGTGTTTGCGAAGGGGCCACGACGCGGAACCGAGCGTCCTGGCCGAGCCACGGCCGTCCTCCGACCCGGCCTTCAGGGGCCCGAGGGGCTGGGCCGAAGGGCAGCGGCGGTTTCGGGGAACCGGGCAGGGCCGGGCGCCGGGCGGCTGGGCGGCCGGGCGGTGGGAGAGGCCCGGGACCTCTGGACCGAGGGCACTGCTTCTGGGGAAAGTCCCCAGCCCCGGGGAAAGCTGAGACTCTCAGGCTTTTCTCAAGGAGGACGGTCCTCTTCCTGGAGAACCTGCTTGCTTCCTTGGGTGTTTAATTCGTGCTTTGTGGGCGCGGACTCTAGCTTCCCTACCCCCCACCGCCCTGTTTTCTAGCTTTGCTTTTCAGATAACGCCGGGCTTGGCGTTCTGGTGACCAACCTTTCTGAAAGCGCCGTTTCATCCTCTTGGTATTCCCATTGGGGATGAGGCAGAGCAGCTGGGGAGGCGTTCCCATTTCACAGATGGGGAACTTGAGGGAGGGAAGTGAAAGGAGCATCATCGCCTAGCCCTTTGCGCGGGAGCTGAGCAAGCGGTTTGTTATCACAGCCTTCTAGGAGCCAGCTGGGGTCTTGCACTGCAATGGAAGGTGGTGTGGTGTTCGCCCTGCTGTGCGTTTTGTTAATGAAAATCTTGCTTGTTTTATGCAGACAGCAGCTCTAAGGAGATGATGTTTGAAGCCTGGGAAGTGAGTTAATGGCTGGGAGGAACCTGGTTTCAGGGAAAACTTTTAAAGGACAAACACAGGATTGTCCAAGAGCAGAAGCATTATTAGCCTTGGAGCAGCAATGAAGCCCAGCAGGCAGGATGAGAAGGGAGCTGGGGCTTGGGCTCTGTAGTAACTCTCTGCACCCGAAGGGTAGCAGTGGGTACTAATGTCCCCTCAAACCTCGGCAGGCTTTGGGAGGCCGTGTGATTTCCTGCAGAGAATGCTCGATTCGGTGTCAGAAGACCAGCTCCAGGGCCAGGCTTCAGGGCTGGACAAGGTCTTTAGTCTCCAGCACACTCAGCTGACAGCATTTGTAGGATGGGTGTGATACCAACTGCCCCACAGAATGGTTTGAGGGGCTTCCACTGACCAACGTCCGAAAGAGCTTTGTAAACATTAATGGGTGGGATTATCACTAAGGTGAGTGTGTATGGGCTGTCCTCTCCCTGTCCCTGTGGGGAAGTGCATGGAGGGCAGTCTAAGAGATTAAAAAAAATTTTGCCTTATGATTGACGATCTCTTACATCAAAGTTTATACTAAAGAAATGTTTTCCTTCATTTATTTTTTCATTTAATTTGGTACATATACAGATATGTGGGCATTTAAAATTTTATTTATTTATTTTTGCTTTGTAGTTGCTATCTATGCTTCAAATCAGTGAAAAATTTCTTCGGTAAATTTATTTCTTGCCCAATCCTTCCTTGTAACATAATGCCGCTCTTCCCTCATACCCTATTCAGATATTTCCTTCCTTTCTCATTTGTTCTGAGGAAACTCCAGATGTCTCTTATTTTTGATTTTTGAATACATTGTAAAGTAGGAAATCTAAAAGACTCTGAAAAAGTATTTTTGAAATCCACATTTGACAGTTCATTTTGATATCGGATATTTTCAATGCATTTTTGAGCTGGACCAGATTTTCAAAATAGCTCAAATTCTTTACTTTTTTAGATGAGGATATTGAGGTGCAGACACGACAGAGATCAAGCTGAGGCCCCCTGGGCAGGACCACGGAGGAGCGGAGCCTGGGGTCTGCCATGCTTGTCTGTGCCCGGTGTTTTCAGGATGCTTTTTTTTTTGGCCGTGTTTTCACTTTGCTGTTACTTTTTTTTTTTTTTTGGTGTCATTAATCTACATGAAGAACATGTTTACTAGGCTCCCCCCTTCACCAAGTCCCCCCCACATACCCCTGCACAGTCACTGTTCATCAGCGTAGTAAGATGCTGTAAAATCACTACTTGAATTCTCTGTGTTGTACAGCCCTCCCCGTGCCCCCCACACACTATACATGCTAATCGTAATGCCCCCTTTCTTTTACTTTGCTGTTACTTTTAACTGTAGGCACAACCCTACCTCACTGTGTACTCCCAAAACTGTAACTGCAAATTGAGTTTTTCAAAGTTAAGTATTTGAGATATTTGAGGCTGGAAGTAATATTTAATATTTCTGAAGTTGTGTGGTTAGGAAATGTGGGTGAAGGTGTCTATTTCTGTAACACTGGATTGGTTTTGTGAGGTTTGGATAATGTGTGTGTCTAAATGGAATCAACTATAGCAGGTTAAAAAAAAGGACAAGTCATGGAAAAGACGAAGCTATGTTTGGGCATTTATGAGGAAGGGGTGTGGAAGCTGGAACCCGGAGATGCTGGAAAACTCAGTGCTTAGTAAGACCAGAAAAGCCATTTTTGAACCTGGCATCCCATTCCCATTCTTCAAGACAGGAAGGAAGGATGGTTGGAGATGATTCCAACATGAGGACTTTGTTGGTCTGACTTCACCCATTCTCGTAGCAAGTTTGCACACCAATTTTGGTTTATGTATATGTTTTAGGCAATGTGACAAAGCAATTTCCCCCCTTGCCACCTCCTCTTCAGAAATGTAGTTTTGACAGATTCTTTAAGCTCGATAGTGGGCTGCTTTAAAATGAGGAAAGAAAAAAGCTAGTGATCTGTAGCTGCTTTGTTGCTCATATAATTGTTTTGGATTTGCTTCCCCCCATTTTTTTTTCCTGGTGAAAAAATATTTGTGTTTATTATCTATTACAGCTAATCCTTAAGCCTGATTACCTTCATCCAGGATCCAAAAAATACTTTGACTTCTCTTTAAATTGCTTGTTAAATTCTCATAAGGGCGACTTCAAATATTTTTTGTTTCTCTTCAGAACAACAATGGAAAAACCAAACGGTCATGTTTTGTTTGTATCCAGTGTAAGAAAACGGAGCAAACTTGTTTATGGTCAGACTGTGATTTTGACTTGACTTCAGGTTTAGCCCCACGATAAAGATAACCATGGAATACGCAAGGTTTCCTGAGCAGGCAGATCCTGGCTTCTCATGAGTCATTTTGATCAGCTAAGAGGTTATTTGGCTCCTAAAAGTAAGTTTTGCGTGGGGTTGAGGCTGAGGCAGGGTTGCTGAATGACTGTAGGCCTGAGTTTTGTCAGCATATCATTAGCAATTACTTCTTAGTTCCTTTGCTACTTGGTCAAAAGAATTATGTTGAGTGTAGGATCAGAGACAGTTTGCTATGTTATTTCCCTTCTAACATAATGCTGATGATAGCATTATAATTAATAGGTAACATTTTCATGGCAGGTACTGTGCTAAGGGTTTTAATGCGTTATCTCATTTGACCATATCAGAAATACTAGGTTCTGTTCATATTCCTATTTTTCCTGAGAGAAAACAGCCAGAACTTCAAAGATTCATAACTGGTGTGTGATAGAGCCAAGTCTCCGTTGCCCTATTTTACTATCCTATGTGTAAGGTGTCTTGTGTTCTAGAGGGTTTCAATGTGCAGCCCAGAGATGAAGTGACAGACTTTTGTGGTGGACAGTCTTGTGGTACCTGAACCCAGATTGGTCAGGGAATCATTTGGGGTTTTCTGCATCTCAAACCCAATAGGATCTGTTCCTTTGGTCACAAGGATAACCCAGGTTCTCTCCTTCCTGCTCATGTTCCTTTGGGAGCCTGAGTTTATGAGGCAAGCCTATCTTAGTGGAGACAAAATGTGATCTGGAGTGGAAAGACCTGGGTTCAGGTCCTCGCTCTGCCACTTATAGCTATATAAACTTGGGCAAGTTCCTTAACCTCTGTGACTCCTCATTTCCTTATCTGGGAAATGGGACTAATACTTCCTGCTTCACTGGGTAGTTGAAGGGATCAAGTGAGTTAGAAGAGGAAGTACTGTGTGAAATCTAATGCACGATGCAATTGCCAGTTGTGGTTGCTGCTGTTATTTGGGGAGAAGTGGTGAGGCTTCAAGTCATTAGTTTATGTAACATTTATCAAGTAGTTATGTAATGAAAATTTATCAGTATTTTTCACTTGCAGGAATGCAAAATGAACTTAGGTCAGTCACAAAACATTTTTTTAATGTTAAGAATTATTTACTTTAGGCCTTATTAGTAAAAATGGTAAGTTGCTTATCAAGCCCTTGATATTATATAGGTAGAGTGAAGGTAAATGTAGTAGAATGGTAACTAAGTTGGTTTAAATTTAATAAGTTCATCTAAAGAAAAATGTTGAGTAAATAATTATGTAAGGGTGATGTGGTTATGGTAAACTTGTAAAGGTGACGAATTGCTTAAGTTTGGGAAATACTGAATGCAGGGCAGACACTGAATGGAGGCCAGGGTGATGGGCAAGAAAGAAAGGCAGGCTGAATTCCTGACTCTCACAAGCCTTGGAAGAGAGACATTACCCCCATCACCCGCAGCCAACTGATCACATACAGGCGGTGCGTGAGAGGTCGTGGTCATCCCTTCGGAGAGAGAGTGTAATGATGAGGCAGAGTCCCCACATGGAGATCCTGGAGTGGCAGGTATCTCAGATCAGAGAAGTCCACTCTGCAGGTTTGTCACCATCACATATGGCCTTCAGTGGCTTTTCTGGACAAGAGCTGTAGGAAATTCGTTATTACTTCCTTAGTAGTGATAGCTGTGGTATTCCTGTTGTCTCGGAATTTCCATGGCATGTAAATGCTTGGATGGAGGGGTGGTGGTTCTGAGATGGAGGATGGGGGACATTTTGAAAGTGAAGTAGTGTCAGCTCCCACAGAAGGTCTAATTTTAAACATGCAGATAATTTTCAGTTCCACTTTTCCTTCTTCCTATTAAAGGGAAGCAGTACCCTGTTGCCATTTCTGAGGCTCGAGCAGACAATGTCAGTATTATGCCATAAACTGTCTCCTTCTCTAGGGCAGGAATGGGGTGGGGTTGTTCTGGTGCCTGTGCAGGGTCCCAGCCCAGTGTTACTTCATGACTTCGGAATAAATGAGTGAATATTAAAACTTAGCACCAATATGGAGTCTGTAACATAGTGGTTCTGAGTCTTTCTGGGAATGGGAGGTATAAGACCTTTATAGTATGCAAAAGGGAAGAATCCTCTCCCCAAGAGGAATGTATATATTTACAATTTTGTATCTGATTTCAGGGGTTTCATAGACTCTTTCAAAGAGCCCATAAATCTCAGGTTAAAAACCCTCCAATTTAAAACTATATAATGTTAGAAAAGTATAACTCTTCTTCAAGGATAACCACTGTGGGAAAAACAAAATTCCTGTGTAATATACACAAATATCTATTTGCATCTTTTAAAAAAGTTACATTAAAGAAAACAAATGTACATTACATTCTAGTTAGCTTTTTAATTTACTTAGTTGTCTTGGAGATTATTTTATATCTGTACCTATAGTTTGAACTCATTCTTTTAAATGACTGCCTGGGTATTCTGACGTGTGAATTTACCTTAATTTATTCTATCAATGAACATTTAGTTGTTTTTAGCCTCCCCTTCCCCCCTTTTACAAATCATGTTTCAGAGAATGTCTTTTATGTGTATTTATTGTGACTTTCACAAGGATGTTCATAGGGGTAAATTTCTAATTTTAGGATTGCTGGATTAAAGGGTACATGTATCTAGAAATTTGATAGCTGTTGTTAAGTAGTCCTCCAGAAACTTTGCCGCAGTTTGTACCTGTACTCACAGGCTTGAAAAGTGTCTGTTTCTCCATACCATCACCTGAATGGAGGATTGTTAAGGTTTTAAATGTGTGCTGGTCTGAGAGATGAAAAATTGTATCCTGTTGCTTTTATTTACATCTTTAATTTTGAGTTAGTTGAGCATTATTTCCCAAGTTTTGGGCCATTTGCACTTTTTCTGTTGTTGTTAACCCCTTGCTTGTTTAAAAAAAAAAGTCTTTGTTATCGATTTGTATAAGCTCTCTGGAAACTAAGGAAGTCATTCCTTTGGCTCTCATTTGTGTTGCAAATATATATATTTTCCAACTGTTTTAGATGAAGCCCTTGTTCCTTAGGAACTCAGAGGTAAATAATACCCCTGGGTGGTGAAGAGAATATAGAACTTGGAGCCAGACTGCTTGGTTGGAATCCTGTCTCTACCACCTAACTAGCTGTGTGATCTTGGGCAGGTACCTTAACCTTTCTGACCTTTGATGTTCACATTTCTAAAATGCTAATGATAATAATAGGACCTCTCACATAGGTTAGCTGGATAAATTGAGATCACATTCTGTTAAATTCCTTGTAAATGCATATAGAAATGTAAGAACAATATTTAACAAAATAATCCATTTACTTAAGAGTTAGGTTTTCAAGTTAGTGCAAAAAGGCCATAATGTGAATTGTCAAAATTGTGCTACACAATCTTTTAAATTGGATTAAGAGATTAAATCTACAATGGATAGTGTGTATGGTATATATATAAATGTATAACATGGAACAGTCCAGGCTTCACTGATAGCACAATTTAAATTATGTTTCTTTTTGACAAGTGAATATAATTGAATTAATACAGGTTAAATGACTACTCAATGTGGTTGTAAAGTGTCCAGTGTGTTTCTAGCCCCAAAGGAGAGTAGGAATATTGACGATGTCCCTTGTAAAAACAGGGTCCTCCTTATATTGGCTTGAGCATTTCTTATCTTGTGACCTGGCCGGCTCTGGCTGTGGCTGCCTCCTATCTCTGGGTACATTTTCTGTAGGTGCAGTTATTTTATGCCACCAACTGAAAGCTTAAAGATAATACTCTTTGGTTGTAATTGCAGGAGATGGGAGGCCGAGGGAATCAGCTGACTTTGCCACCTGTTTCCACAGCAGGAAGGTGATCCTGCATTTCTTGCTGGTGGCTGAGGGGTCACCATGTTTTCATGTCCTTGCGTCATGGGCTGCTTCTTTCCTCATTCCGAGCAGATGACACTGGTAGTCCTGTTCCTGAGCCCTGGAGATGGAGACCTGTGAGGAGGTGGTTGTGGTTGTGGAGGGAGATTGTTGCCCAGCGCTTGGTGCACTGGCTTTGGAGTCCGACAGATTCAGCTCCTCCACTTCTAGCTGTGTGGAGCCTCACTTATTCTCATCTGGAAAATGGGGGCAACAAGAATACCTACCTCATAAGTCAATTGTGCAGGACTAAATGAATCCACACAACAATCTCTTAGCATGAAATAAACCTTCAAGAGATATTAGCTGTTGTTTTATCATGTTATTTTGCTGGAACACTGGCATAATTCAGCACTTAGATCAAAAAATTGTTTTTTTACCTTAGATTTCAAGGCCCCTCAACATATATGAGCCCATTCAGGTGTCATATGTCTTCTGCACAATAATAATGTATAAGTATAGCCAGTTTTGAAAATAACTCAAATTTAGAATTAGCTTACAAGAGGGAATTGGGCAGTTGAGTCCCCTACTTTGGTTCATATGTAATTAAGTTGAACCATATGAAATTAATGTTTCTGGTTCTTTGAATATCAGTATCTGTATATGGTTCCACCTAATATGTTCCAGAAAATGTGCTTTTTAGGGTGAAGTTTCAAAGACCAAATCATAGGCTTACATGCTGTAATGGAGTGCATTTAAAACTGTGGGTCATAAAATCAATTTAGTGAGTTATGATCAGCATTAAAAATGATAGAAAATAGAGTTTGCTATATGTAGGAAGGTAAGTATTGTGTCATAAAAGTTGTTTCAGTTATAAATACTTTGTGTGTGTGCGCGCACACGTGCGCGCTGAGTTGCATATATAGTGAATTTCTTATTGTGGCTTCAGTCATTGCCCAAAAAACTGGAAGTCATTGTTACATATATATGGAACCGAGTGGTGAAAGATGGGGGTAGGAGGTGGAGGTGGAATGTTGGATAGGAGCTGGAGGTGGGTTCTGTTCCCAGAAACAGTGGAAAACCTGTGTAAAGTCCCCAGTTACACATCATCACTGCCCCCATGTGTAGCTGAAAACCATCTTGCAGTGGCTGGTGCAGGAAGGACCAGCTTCTGGAGAGGTTCGTTAGGAAGAGAGTGGGTCAACTGAAAGCTGAGGAGGACTTCCCTTAGGTAGTTGCTCTTCTGGAAACTTCCAGGGCAATGCCCAGTGGAACAAGCTATTGGCCATCCTCTGTGTTCTGTGGTTACTGGGTTCCATAGAGAGTGAACACTTACTGCTGACTATGTTGTGTACATTGAGAATTTAGGACCACTTCCCAGGCTCTGAGGTTTCACCACCTATCTTAAGTACTGGGCCACTCAGACTGGGCCTTGCTTGGCCTCAGCCCAGAATCTTTACCTCCAGGTCACATTGCCCACCCTCCCCATGCTGATGCCCTCTTGAGGCTGTTGGCTTAGGTAGCGGAGGATCCTGATCCAGAGGTTGATTTGAGTCCATCTGGGTTCTGGATTTTTATTTTTTGATATAAGGAATTAGAAATATAGGTAAATAAGAGAAGAAAGCAAGATTACCTGTAATGTTCACTCCTCTAAAGTTAATTCCAGGTACCATTTTGATGGATAATCTTTGTCTTTTTTAATGCTTGTTCTGTCTCTGACTCTCTGTCTCCCCTCACCTGATCCATCCATTCATCCATCCATTTGCGTATCCTAAAATAGGATTACCTCCTATACATTTTGTTATTTTATTTTTGACACAGTAAGGGTACCCCAGGAAGTCAGAGCATAAACATGAGCCTTCTTCCTGGAGGGTCACTGTTACTCTATGGAAGGTATTTTGAAAACAGACATGGACTTATTATAGATTATATACCAAATGTGCGTCCAGAATTTTTCAGCAAATACAGGAGACAACAAAGAAACCTCAACTCCTCAGACCCTCAATTCACTTTTTTCTCCTGGGCAGTTTGTGACAGTTTATGAAGTAGGGACAGTATGTTACAAACATTTTCCCTTGCCAGTAAATATTCTTCTCCTGTATAATTTTTAGCTGTTGCATCCCACTGAAGTATATGGAAATACCTTAACTTATCTCATTTGTCCTCTGATTGGTCCTCTAGTTTATATCCACCATTTTATGCCTTGATGGACACTATTCAGATGACACTGTGATTAAATCTCAGAACATATCTTTGATTGTCTTAGGATAAATTGAGATAATAAAAAATAACAATAGCAGCTATCATAGGTTGAATATTTGTTACAAACTGTTGTCAGCACTTTGTACATAGTAACTCATGTAATCCTATGACAGAGGTACAGGGAAAGAAACAGGCCCAGAGAGTTAAAATCCAGTCCATGGCCACGTGCTGTGCCAGAACATCACCCAGCTAGTTGTAGGCTCCCTTAGGGCATGAGGACTATCTACACGGGCCAG
Source organism: Manis javanica (assembly GCF_040802235.1). NCBI lineage: Eukaryota > Metazoa > Chordata > Mammalia > Pholidota > Manidae > Manis > Manis javanica. The sequence goes on from NC_133166.1 coordinate 67,861,983, forward strand.
TGCATGTCTGAATCCTGGGAGGGCAGCTGGGCTCCAGGGCCATTCACAGGTGGGAGGGAGGCTATCTTCCTGTGTGATGGTGGCACATGGACATTTGCTGCTCAGAGCCATGGCGCAGCAGGAACAACATGCTTCTCAAAGCCACAGAAGATGAGTATCTTTGCCATGGATTTTAGGTGGTGGAGCCAAAAGTGGTAAAGGCTGCCTGAAACTTTGGGGCCTTGGCTGCAACTAAATGGATGCCATAGTGCATCTTGTTGGGGCCTTGGCCTTCCTGTTGTGACTGAATTTGGATTTCATAGAGCTTGAAATTGGGCATGGATGGCATGACTTCAGGGTGTTCTGTAAGAAGACCATGGAAAAGAGCATGGGCTTTGGTGACAGCAGAGGCATGGATCCACATCCTGTGGCTCTGCTCTCTGCCCAGGTACTCAAGCTTCTTAGAACCTGTTTTGTCACTGGAAAATAGGTGATAATTGCAGAGCCACGGGTTGTTAGGCTTAAAGGTGGGAAGGTGTGTAAAGCAACCCAGTCCAGTTTGTGGCACTTGGGATGTAGACCCTTAAACGTTCACTCCTAGCTCACCCCTCTCTGTTAGAATACAACACATCCTGACTTTGGGGCTACAGCTGCCATGTACCCAAGGTTGAGAGCTGCTGTGAAGGTTTTCAGATAACTTCTGCTGGCCTTGATGCCTCAGAGTTTTGTTGTCTCAAGTGGTCACCAAGTCCCACTGGGTGAAGAGAAATTGTGGGGGAAGGAGGGGTGAGAGCTTTTATTTAAGATGCGTCAGTGTGTCTGAAGATCTCCTGTGCTCACCTAGAACCATAACTCTCTGAAAAAGGGTAATGTTAATTATGGTAGAGATGAAGCTCTCAAGTGAGGGACCACATATAACCAGCCAAAGCCAGCCTAATACTGGAGAAGAATAGTGACTTGCTAGCCCTTTTTCCCTGCTTGTTGAGCCATCCCAGCCCCTCAGATCCTTACCTCAGGGAGGTATTTTTAACAACCACTCACCATCTCTTTCAGGTTGAGCACTCTCCAGGCTCTTTTTCTCCTAAGTGGTGACACCTGCACCTGCTACATATATTTTGGCCTTATCAAATGCCCATCTTTTGACTTCATGCCTCAACCCATTTCAAGCTCCTCTCATCGGCAAACCACTCTGCCTGATACCACCTTTTCCCTTATTCTTGGTCCTGCATTCTTATTATAGTTTAGACCTAATACTGAAGTTGTTTTCATAGCTCAGACCTGGGCTTCTCTAAAATTGATAATAAACTCCAATTTACCTTCACAGTATTTATCTGCTGGGAGCCCCTCCCTCTGGCAGTGGATATCTGGCACTGTGAAGTCAGCTTTGGTGATGGTTTTGCTCTGGGCTCGCTCATGGGGCTGAGAGACAGTATGGTGCAGTGGTGAAAAGCCCAGGCTCTGGAGCCAGATGCCTGGGTGGGAATTCCTTGTTTCTTCTTAACTGTGTTGGTTGACCTTTCTGGGTCTGGGTTTCCTCAACTATAAAATAGTAGTGATAAGAGGGCTGTTCAAGGAAGTACACAAAATAAGGTATGTGTCACAAAGAATTGTTTAGCACATAAATATTAGAAAAGAAAAAAGATGACGTGTTGGCTGGGGAAAAGACTCAGACCCTCAGCTTCTGTCTGACCACCGAGTTTGTGACGAGCCTTTGATTTTTTTGGGAAGATGCATGCAGTACTTAGCTGTTGCGCTCCCCTGGAATCTGGATTTTAGGTACTAAATAATTGTTTAAAAAAACCCTGAGGGGAGGAGCCAAGATGGTGGCGTGAGTAGGGCAGCAGAAATCTCCTAAAACCATATATATTTTTGAAAATACAACAAATACAGCTATTCCTAAAAGAGAGACCAGAAGATACAGTACAACAGCCAGGCTACATCTACACCTGTGAGAACCCAGTGCCTCACGAAGTGGGTAAGATACAAGCTGTGGCCTGGTGGGACCTAGGCACGCCCCCCACCCCAGCTCGCCGGTGGGAGGACAGGAGTCGGAGTAGGGAGGGAGAGGGATCCTAGGACTGCTAAATGCCCAGCCTTAGTAATCCGCACTGGGAGCGCAGACACACAGTGTGTGGTGTGCTGGATAATAGGGAAACGAAACAGTAAAACCTGTGAGTGGGTTCCCATAGCTGGCACCCCTGGGACAAAAGAAAAGTGAGTGCTTTTTGAAAGTCTTAAAGGGACAGGAGCCTCACAGCTGGACAGAAGCGTCTTGGCACACTCAGCCTAGCAGCTGGGAGTCCCGGGGAACTCTGGGCACCCTAACCCCCTGGACGGCAGCACAGCTCTAAGGCCCTTCACGGTGATAAATAGCCTCCTACCCGTTCCACCTCCGGTGTGGCCCCACCATAGTGGAGCAGCAGCCTGAGACCAGCCATGCCCACAGCAGCTGTGCAGAGCCTCCCGTGTAGCCGCCAGGGCCAGACTCAGAGACCCTGTGGGTGTGCAGCTGCCCAGCACAAGGCTCTAGGGATCGCCGTTCTTGCAGGAGAAGAAGGCAACGAGCAAGTGGGAAGGTACTATGTTCTCCCAGCTGACACACGTGACAACTGCCCATGACTATTTCTATCGCCATGAAAAGGCAGGAGAATTTGATCTAGACCAGTATCACAGACATTCCCTGAGAGGGAAGCTGGGGAGATAGATTTAACCAATCTTCCTGTAAAACAATTCAAAATAAAGGTCATAACCATGCTGATGGAGCTGCAGAGAAATATGCAAGAGGTAACGGATAAAGTTGGGAGGGAGAATACAGAAATAAAACAACCTCTGGAAGGACATAAAAGCAGAATGGATGACGTGCAAGAGGTTGTTAATGGAATAGAAATCAGAGAACAGGAATGCAGAGAAGTGGATGCAGAGAGAGATAAAAGGATCTCCAGGAATGAATGAATATTAAAAGAACTGTGTGACCAAAAGGAACAATACCTGCACTATAGGGGTACCAGAAGAAGAAGAGAGAGAAAAAGGGATAGAAAGTGTATTTGAAGAAATAATTGTTGAAAACTTCCCCAACTGGGGGAGGAAATAGTCACTCAGACCACGGAAGCACACAGAACTCCCAACAGAAGGGACCCAAGGAGGACCACACCAAGACACATAGTAATTGAAATGGCAAAGATCAAGGACAAGGACAGAGTATTAAAGGCAGCCAGAGAGAGAAAAAGGTCACCTACAAAGGAAAACCCATCAGGCTATCATGAGACTTCTCGACAGAAACCTTACAGTCCAGAAGAGAATGGCATGATATAGTTAATGCAATGAAACTGAAGGGCCTTGAACCAAAAATACTGTATCTAGCACGATTATCATTTAGATATGAAGGAGGGATTAAACAATTCCCAGACAAGCAAAAGTTGAGGGAATTTCCTCCCACAAACCACCTCTACAGGGTATTTTAGAGGGACTGCTCTAGATGGAGGCACTCCTAAGGCTAAATAGATGTCAAAAGAGAAAATAAAATCACACCTAAGAAAGCAGACCAACCGAATACTAACTAAAGGCAAAAAATAAAATCAACTACTCACAAAAGCAGTCAAGGGAAACACAAAAGAGCACAAAATAAAGCACCTAACATATACAGAATAGAGGAGGAGGAATAAGAAGGGAGAGAAATAATCATCAGACTGTATATAATAGCTCAATAAGCGAGTTAAGTTAGATGGTAAGGCACTAAAGAAGCTAACCTTGAACCTTTGGTAACCAAGAATCCAAAGCCTGAAATGGCAATAAGTACATATCTTTCAATTATCACCCTTAATGTAAAAGAACTGAATGCACCAATAAAAAGACACAGTAATAGAATGGATAAAAAAGCAAGACCCATCTATGTGCAGCTTACAAGAGACACACTTCAAATGCAAAGACATGCACAGACTAAAAGTCAAGGGATGGAAAAAGATATTTCATGGAAAGAACAGTGAGAAAAAAGAAGGTGTTGCAATACTACTATCAGACAAAATAGACTTCAAAATAAAGTAACAAAAGATAAAGAAGGACATTACATAATGATAAAGGGCTCAGTCCAACAAGAGGATGTAATCATTATAAATATATATGCACCCAATATAGGAGCACCAACATATGTGAAACAAATACTAACAGAATTAAAGGAGGAAATAGAATGCAATGCAGGAGCACCAATATATGTGAAACAAATACTAACAGAATTAAAGGAGGAAATAGAATGCAATGCCTTCATTTTGGGAGACTTCAACACACCACTCACTCCAAAGGACAGATCCACCAGACAGAAAATAAGTAAGGACACAGAGGCACTGAACAACACACTAGAACAGATGGACCTAATAGACATCTATAGAACTCTACACCCAAAAGCAGCAGGATACACATTCTTCTCAAGTGCACATGGAACATTCTCTGGAACAGACCACATATTAGGTCACAAAAAAGAGGCTCAGTAAATTCAAAAAGATTGAAATTCTACCAACCAACTTCTCAGGCCACAAAGGTATAAAACTAGAAATAAATTGTACAAAGAAAGCAAAAAGGCTCACAAACACATGGAGGCTTAACAACATCCTCCTAAATAATCAATGGATCACCGACCAAATTAAAATAGGGATCAAGCAATATATGGAAACAAATGACAACAACACAAAGCCCCAACTTCTGTGGCACACAGTGAAAGCAGTTTTAAGAGGAAAGTATATAGACATCCAGGCATATTTAAAGAAGGAAGAACAATCCCAAATGAATAGTCTACAGTCAAAATTATAGAAATTGGAAAAAGAACAAATTAGTCCTGAAGTCAGCAGAAGGAGGGACATAGTAAAGATCAGAGAAGAAATAAAATTGAGAAGAATAAAACAATAGAAAAAAATCAATGAAACCAAGAGCTGGTTCTTTAAGAAAATAAACAAAATAGATAAGCCTCTAGCCAGACTTATTAAGAGAAAAAGAGAATCAACACACATCAACAGAATCAGAAACAAGAAAGGAAAAATCACGATGAACCCCACAGAAATACAAAGAATTATTAGAGAATACTATGAAAACCTATATGCTAACAAGCTGGAAAACCTAGAAGAAATGGACAACTTCTTAGGAAAATACAAGCTTCCAAGACTGACCAAGGAAGAAACAGAAAATCTTAACAGACCAATTACCAGCAACAAAATTGAAGTGGTAATCAAAAAACTACTCAAGAGCAAAACCCCTGGGACAGATGGATTTACTGCAGAATTTTATCAGACATACAGAGAAGACATAATACCCATTCTTCTTAAAGTTTTCCAAAAAAACGGAAGAGTAGGGAATACTCCCAAACTCATTCTATGAAGGCAGCATCACCCTAATACCAAAACCAGGCAAAGACCCCACCAAAATAGAAAATTAGAGACCAATATCCCTGATGAACATAGATGCAAAAATACTCAACAAAATATTAGCAAACCGAATTCAAAAATACATCAAGAGGATCATACACCATGTCCAAGTGGGATTCATCTCAGGGATGCAAGGACGGTACAACATTCAAAAATCCATCAATATCATCCACCACATAAACAAAAAGGACAAAAATTACATGATCATCTCCATAGACGCTGAAAAAGCATTCAACAAAATTCAACATTCATTCATGATAAAAACTCTGAACAAAATGGGTATAGAGGGCAAGTACCTCAGCATAATAAAGGCCATATATGATAAATCCATAGCCAACATCATACTGAACAGTGAGAAGCCCAAAGCTTTTCCTCTGAGATCGGGAACAAGACAGGGATGCCCACTCTCCCCACTGTTTTTCAACATAGTACTGGAGGTCCTAGCCATGGCAATTAGACAAAACAAAGAAATACAAGTAATCCAGATTGGTGAAGAAGTCAAACTGTCACTATTTGGAGATGACATGATATTGTACATAAAAAACCCTAAAGACTCCACTCCAAAACTACTAGAACGGATATCGAAATTCAGCAAAGCTGCAGGACACAAAATTAACACACAAAAATCTGTGGCTTTCCTGTACACCAACAATGAACCAATAGAAAGAGAAATTAGGAAAACATTTCCATTCACAATTGCATCAAAAAGGATAAAATACCTAGGAATAAACCTAACCAAGGAAGTGAAAGACCTATACCCTGAAAACTATAAGATACTCTTAAGATAGAATTAAAGAGGACACTAACAAATGGAAACTCATCCCATGCTCCTGGCTAGGAAGAATTAATATCGTCAAAATGGCCATCCTGCCCAAAGCAATCTACAGATTCAATGCAATCCCTATCAAATTACCAGCAGCAATCTTCAGTGAACTGGAACAAATAGTTCAAAAATTCATATGGAACCACCTAAGACCCTGAATAGCCAAAGCAATCCTGAGAAGGAAGAATAAAGTGGGGGGAATCTTGCTCCCCAATTTCAAGCTCTACTACAAAGCCACAGTAATCAAGACAATTTGTTACTGGCACAAGAACAGACCCACAGACCAGTGAAACAGAATAGAGACTCCAGACATTATCCCAAACACATGTGGTCAATTACTATATGATAAAGGTACCATGGACGTACAATGGGGAAATGACAGCCTCTTCAACACTTGGTGTTGGCAAAACTGGACAGCTACATGTAAGAGAATGAAACTGGATCATTGTCTAACCCCATACGCAAAAGTAAATTCGAAATGGATCAAAGACCTGAATGTAAGTCATGAAACCATAAAACTCTTAGAAAAAACATGGGCAAAAAGCTCTTGATCATAAACATGAGGGACTTCTTCATGAACATATTTCCCCGGGCAAGGGAAACAAAGGCAAAAATGAACAAGTGGGACTATATCAAGCTGAAAAGCTTCTGTACAACAAAGGACACCATGAACAGAAGAAAAAGTCATCCTATAGTATGGGAGAATATATTCATAAATGACAGGTCCAATAAAGGGTTGACATCCAAAATATATAAAGAGCTCACGTACCTCAACAAAGAAAAAGCAAACAGTCCAATTAAAAAATGGGCAGAGGAGTTGAACAGACCGTTCTCCAGAGAAGAAATTCAGATGGCCAACAGACACATGAAACGATGTTCCACATCGCTAGTCATCAGAGAAATGCAAATTAAAACCACAATGAGATATCACCTCACACCAGTAAGGATTGCCACCATCCAAAAGAAAAAACAACAACAAATGTTGGCGAGGTTGTGGAGAAAGGGGAACCCTCCTACACTGCTGGTGGGAATGTAAGTTAGTTCAACCATTGTAGAAAGCAGTATGGAGGTTCCTTAAATTGCTCAAAATAGACTTACCATTTCGTCCAGGAATTCCATTTCTAGGAATTTACCCTAAGAATGCAGGAGCCCAGTTTGAAAAAGACAGATTCACTCACCCCTGTGTTTATCGCAGCACTATTTACAATAGCCAAGACATGGAAGCAACCTAAGTGTCCATCAGTAGATGAATGGATAAAGAAGAGGTGGTAGATACACACAATGGAATATTATTCAGCCATAAGAAGAAAAGAAATCCTACCATTTGAAACAACATGTATGGAGCTAGAGGGTATTTTGCTCAGTGAAATAAGCCAGATGGAGAAAGACAAGTACCAAATGATTTCACTCATCTGTGGAGTATAAGAACAAAGAAAAAATGGAAAGACTAAAACAGCATCAGACTCACAGAACCCAAGAATGGACTAACAGTTACCAAAGGGAAAGGGACTGGGGAGGTTGGGTGGGAAGGGAGGGTGAGAGGGGAGGAAGAAACGGGGCATTATGATTAGCATGTAAAATGTTGGTGGAGGTATGGGGAGGGCTGTGCAACACAGAGAAGACAAGTAGTGATTTTGCAGCATTTTACTTTGCTGATAGACAGTGACTGTAATGGGTGTTGTCGGGGGAACTTGGTGAAGGGGAGAATCTAGTAACCATTATGTTCCTCATGTAATCGTAGATTAATGATACGGGAAAAAAAACCTGAGGTAAGGATATGAAGGAATCAGCTCACAGTGTGGCTAGGGTGAACGGGATAGCTTCCTTTCCTGTAGAACAGGGTTTGTCACCCTCAGTACTATCAATACTTAGGCGCTGATAATTGATTTTTTTGGGGACTGTCCTCTGCACTGTGGGATTTTCAGCAGCACTCCTGGCCTCTGTTAGATTGCAGAAGCATCCCTGCCCCCCAACTTGTGAGGATGAAAAATGTCTCCAGATATTTCCAAACAGTCCCCTGAGGGTGAGAACTGTTGCCTGAGGCAATGCCTGCTTTGAAACAATGGCAGTTATTGATCATCTATGCTCAGGCAGTGAGATTTGGTGGGGGTCGGTGGGGGTGGGTGGTAGGGGGCGAGACTGACTGACTGACCTTCCATTCCCATGGATGTCACTGGTAAGTGACTTCCTCCCGGTTAGACTGTAGGGGAATGAATGAGCTTTTACAGATGTGACAAGTACCCAGGTTGTGAGTTCTCAAAAGGAGGTTCCCATCTGACCTCCAGCTTAGCTTGTTCAGTTCAGGGATGTGGTGGTGGAGTCGGCGCTCTGCTGGGTGGCTCTACATCTCTGTGTTGGTTCCTGTGCCACATTTCTGTCTGTGTTCTCAGAATAACCGATGCTATTTCCACCATGCATGTTCTGGTGATAATGATGCGTGTGGTGCTCAACTCTGCTGCTGGGGCTGTGAAGTTGAGGGAAGGGCCAAAGGTGTCAAGTTCCACAGGAGAGCTAGACCCTGTTCCAAGGAGTTCACATTGCAAAGGGATTCACTGCCAAGTTCCACCTCCCACCAACTCCTGAAGCAATTCTCAGCTTTTAGAGTGTTTAGAGGCCCCTGGCAGAAAACTAGAGTTAATGCCTTCAGACCCAGAGACTGGGAGACCTGCAAGAATGAGGTGGGAGGAGAAACCCAGGAAATATACTTAAACTTAATAAAAATGCCAGCCAGGGACAAGGAGGGTTGGCTTTCTGCACACTCAATGTTCATACAGCTTTTCAGGAAAACATCACTTTGTGAAGCCAAAAAAGGGCCCCAGCTCAGTGTTGGTCAGACCTGGTCAGGACATACTGTTGTCTGGGACTCCTTTTTTCTTTTAAAACCTAGATTTCAGCCAGTTATTTTGCGGTGTCCCCTGTCCTGTCACACAGTGTGCTGGGCTCTTATCTCATTCTTACAGTTGCCTTTAGAAGGGACTTGCTCCAGGCCAGGTATATGGCTGACAATCTGAGGCCTAGAGCTTTTGTGATCAGCTTCAGCTTAGTAGCTTTCAAAGGCCTGAAATTTCTTGGGTGCCAAATAGGGACAATAAACACCTTCAGAGGACTGTGATCAAGATTTCAGGAGAAAATGTGTGGAGGTCCCCAGCATGGTGCCTGATATAAAGAAAGTGCCCCATGAATGCCAGCTCTTATCATTTATTATTATTTCAAGTGTCAGTGATAGCCCAGGGCAACTGCTTTGATGGGCTTTTCCAGAAAGAGGACTGGTTTGCTCTTATCCAATCATTCAGTTAATCTCAGGCCCTGTTCATTAAATATTTGGGGGTGCAGCTGCCTGGGGTGGGTGCAGTTACCTGGAGAGGGCAGAGTCTGAGATTCAGGAAATAAAGCAAAACCTGCTCTCAGGGATGGAACTTGTGATCTCACAGCCTGTCTTCAAACCAGCTGAGCTCATTCCCATGAACAGGGTAGTTAATCATTATAGTAAGAATATAAAAAGGATCATCACCTTAAAGAATGTCATAGTGAGAAAGGGCCTTTGGGATATTAGACTCAGAGATAAATGGGTTCCAGTTTGAATTTGGGTTCACCTTCACGTGATTGACAGTGGCTCCTCAGGCCTTGCCTAAAGGGTTATCAGATCCCTTGGGACAGCCTAACTGCAGGAGAGAGTGCTGGCATTGATTAGTGATGTCTGTGGTGGCCACAAGAAAGGCAGGGGGTGGTGCACATGCTGTTTATTCATTCTCTTTGATTATAGTTGAGGACAGTGAGGCCTAAAACTTGCTCACTGTAGGGTCACCCAGCAAGTCATAAAACCACAAAAATCTCTTTTGGAAGGCATCTTGTAAGGGTGTCAGATTCTTGAGTTTCATCTCTGCAAAAGTGGTTTTTGCTTGACTGTCTTCAGCAAGGAGGAGCTGTGTTGGAAGGCAGTGCATTCTTTCTGGCCACCTCTCCCAGTTAGTACTTATTCCATCAGTGGGGAGAAGGCATTGGAAGCCCCGTTAAGAGGGCTTATCTTAACTGTGGCTGCTTTAGAAAATACTGATTGCAGGCCCACATTCCTGATCAGTGAGATTTGAATATCTGGGTGGATGGATGGGCACATACCATCCCCAGCATTGTTGTTTTTCCCAAACTCTTCATGTGATATTGATTTGTAGCCAGGATTGAGAATCACTGAGACCAAACAGAGGCCCAGAAAGGGCAGGATTGTCCGGGGTTATGTAGGGTAATAGCATAAGAAGAAGGAAAACCAGGGGCTAAAACCCTTTAAGAAGTGCTGATGGTACTCTAGGCTCTTTTACTTCCATGCTGAGATCTTCTTGTCCCACCCAGTCATGTTATTCCTCTGCTTAAAACCCTCTGTGGCTTCATATTGCACTTAATGTAAACCTAGATAGTGGCTTGCAGGACCCTGAACCTTGGACCTGATGACCAGCCCCCTTCCTTCCCTCTGACCTCACCCCATCCATCCGCCCCTTTTTATTGACTTCAACCGCATTGTCTCTTATAGCCACACTGGTACCCTCCCTGCTGTCCCTCAGGGGGCACTGGCTGCAGTGTTGTCCTCCAGATCTTCCTCTCTCCTTTTCAGTCCTCAACTTGCCCTTGCCCAGGCTGTTTATCCTATTATCCTGCTACCTTTCCTCTGTCATTAACACCTCCTGAAACTATCTTATTAGTTTACTGTCTCTGTTTCTCCACCACCTGGAATAGGGACTTCAGGAGGTAGGGACCCCATCTGGTTTTCTGTTCCATCCCTCATACCTAGCACAGAGCCTCCCTCAAAAAGATGAGTGTTGACTGGATAAATTGAAAGAACAACCCTGACACAGAGTTGGTATTATACCCCAGTTACAAACATCTAAAATCCCCTTTTACTGTCTGAGTCCCGTATTATTTCCAGTTATGTCATATTTTTACCTTTTGTTATGACAGCCCTAAATGTGTGTGTGTGTTTGGAGGGGATCATAGTAATCTTTGGGGGTTGGTCTAGCAAAATCCTTGCTCTAGTAAAAAGAGCACAGAATTTGAAGTCCTTTGGATCTGAGTTTGAATCCCAGCACCACCTCTTAACTAGCTGTGTGATTTGGGGAAACTACTGAACCTGTCTGAGGCCTTATTTTTCTCATCTGGAAAATGGAATCACACTACTATTGGTTAGCCAACATTGATCAACCTTCTATGTGCCAGGCACTGTGCTAGGTGCTTTATATGTTTCAACTGAGTGAATCCTCATGAGGTGGTTCTCTTCTAGAAAACACTGTAGAGAGAGGTTAAGCAACCAGCCTGAGGTTACACTGCTAATCAGTTGAGGGACCAGGTTTCAAGCTTTGTCAGCTTGGGTCCATAGTCAGGAAGTTAGGAGTTTGTGAAATCATGTTCAAATAGCCCCAGAACAGGTGGTGGTAGAGACACTCAATAAACATTAATTCTCCTTTGAATTTTACTCTCAAAACAGTTTTCTTACTGTTTTGTTTTCAAGTTGGTGACAAACCTACCAATTTCCTGTCTGCTGGAGGTGCTCACTTCCAAACACAGCTTCTGTTGACATGACATCAGGGACCATACCTTGCAGGCCCTGAGGGGTGTGCACTGTGTGTTGGGCCCTAGTGCTCAGGGAGGTCAGTGAACAAGTGCATTTTCCCATTAAAAACAATTTCTGCCTCAAGTGAGTGCCTACTTTGTGCCAGGCATTGTGACTATGGCCAATCAAATGAAAACAATCATTCTTAGTCCAATCACCCCAGCTCATCAGCCCTCCACTCACCATGTCTTGTCACCTCAGCACTTTTCTTGGTTGTGATCATTCAAATTAGAGATGCAGACTTGTGGCTGGAATGGGCCTTTGTTAGGTGTCACCTTGCTGAGGCATTTCTGGGAGGATTTGCCCTGTTTTGATAAACAGAAGCATGAGCAGTCAACGCCACATTCCAAGTGGCCTCCTCATTGTGGGGCAGGTGTGTGATCTCTGTTGGTAGGAGACCAAACAGCTTCAAAATGATTTTTTTTAAATTAATTTTTTCTGAATTATGTAAGAGTGGTATACTAGCATTAAAAGAAATTTAGAAACTAGATGTTGCCCCTCACCACCGAACTATTATAATTTTAAAGTAGTTACAGCTATGATTTATTCCAGGTGGCTCCTCATTTAAAGTAATTGTGATCACAGAGCAGGGATAGTTTCAGATCCTTTAATGCCAAAAGGCCAAGGGAAGTTAACATTTTTTCCATGGTGCTACATGGATGATAATCACAGTTTTTAATAGCTGCAGGACACTGCCTGGAGTGGTGTACTGTAATTCACTTAACATTTTTCCTATTTAGAGATTTACATAGCAGCCAGTTTTTCACTAAGTAGTACAGGGCTGAATATCTCCACTCATACAGCTTTTTCTGTGAAACAAATGATTTCTCCCAGATTAATTTCCAGGCATCTTTATAATCTTTGACACTGTTTGTCAAATGACTTCCCAAAAGTGGTGTATTGTTTATATGGCCATTAGACTGAGACTGCCTGTTTCATTATGCCCAGCACTGAATGTTGCGTTTTTTAAAAACAGATTTTAAATTTAATACTTGCAGGCATGACAGCTTGGCTGTGGAGTGACTGCCTCACACTGCTTTGTGACCATGTGTGACTCACATAGAACTTGTTTTGTGGGATCTTTTTAAAAGAGTCATTAATTGTTTTATGCTCAGTGAAAAATGTCAAGTCTCTGTCTGTGTTTTGCACTGTGATCTGTGTTTGTCTGGCTTGTGGTACCTAGAAAAATTCTAAGTGCAACCAGAAAGTAGCTGAGCTGGGTTATGTATTACCCAACTGCAAAGATAATCAGGTATATTCATTTCATTTTTAGAGCTAATTGTAGGGGTGCCTGCTCTCCAGTATCTACCTTTAAACTGAAATTGCATGATGGTTGGATGGTATTTGCAGAATGAAGTATTATTGAGCTCCTTCCTGATTACATCTCAAAAGTGGCAGCATGTGCTAGCACACTGGGATGAGAACATTGAGTTCAAATCCCAGCTTAATCCCTTGTATTGTGGCCTTGATCAGGTTTCTCCCCTGTCCCTTCTGCCCCTCTTCCATTACCTGGCTTTGTTTCCCCATCTGTAAATCAGTCTGATAGTGCTTATACAGAGGGCTGAGGTCAGGGATTTAGCAGCAGGAAGTCGTCAGGATCCTGCTGTGGGTACTGACATAACTATGGCCTGGGGTGGGGATAGCAGGGTTAGAGAAAGGAGCGGTCCAGATCTCCTTCCTTTAGGACGCTCTGGTTTAGTGGGAGAGAGAAGATGGGCTGGCTGGGGACAGTTTCAAGTCACAGACAGTGCAGGCCTCAGGGCAACACCCAGAAGTAAGGCCAAGCGAGTAACCTTGGTTGCTGTTTAGGGGTGAGTGGGGAGAGCCCCAGGCCTACCGTGGGGAAGAGGCATTCTGGGTACCATGAGGGCTCACACCGGGCAGTCATATTGTCTGTGTCAAGTAGGCTGGGGCTGGCCTGGAAGTCTTGGTTATCTGCAGTACTTAGGCTCTGTCTTGTAGAGATTGAGACATTATGGAGGATTTTCTTTCTGGATTTTGAATATTAATCACTTTATTATTTTTTTAATGGCAACTTAAAAAATAACAGCCTCATTGAGATGTAATTCACATTCCATAAAGTTCATTCTTTTAACTTGTACAGTTCAGTTATTTTTAGTTTACTAAGAGGTGTGCAACCATCACCATTATCTATTTCAGAGTATTTTTATTACTTCAGAAAGAAACTCCACACCCATTAGCAGTTACTCCCAATTGCTTCCTCTTCCCCCAGCTCCTGGCAACCACCAATTTGCTTTCTGTTTCTAAGAATTTGCCTATTCTATGCATTTCTGTATTAAGTATAATTTGGCATATTTCACCTAGCATGTTTTCAAGGTCCACCCTTATTGGAACACATGTCAACACCTCATTCCTTTTTAGGGCTAAGTAATAGATATACCATGTTTTACTTCTTTCATGAGTTGATGGACAGTGGGGTTATTCCATTTTTTGGCTCTTAAGCATAATACTTCTGTGAACATTTGTGTACAGGTTTTTCGCATGTGAGGATTTTCAACATGGGAGGATTCTGGGCTGGGGAGTGGTGTTTGAAGCCTTTGAGCAGGGTGGGCAGTGAGGAGGCCTGTGTGTGTGTCTGCCTAACGAGCCAGTCCGGGCAAGCTTTACCTGCTTCATTTCTTTTCATTGACCCTGTAAGTCAGGGTCTGTTATTATCGTCTTTTTACAGATGAGGATACACAGGTTCCATGAGGTTAGGTAAGCTGCACAACTAGATGATAGATCCCAGCTCTGTCTAGCCCTCAGCAGGCCAGTGTGCCACCTGCTCCCAGTAGACCAGGTGATTGTGGTGGCCTTGCTGCAGGGGGGGTGGTATCAAGAGACTGAGTGGTGCTGTAGAGCAGCAGGAAGCTGGACAGAGGGGTCTGTGTGTGTGTGTGTATGTTTTTACTGGTGTGAGTGGGGTGAGGGGAGATGTTTCAGAGGCAGCTTTGGCAGGACCTGCCAAGTAGAGGTGGTAGTAGAAACAATGCTAGCTTGGAGTTATGAAAGAGGGTGGGATTCTTGGCATGGTCTTTGTGATCTCGGGCTGATTTGGCTCCTGGGAGCATCACTTTACTCAAGTGGAACCTGGGGCTCTTCTCTCTGCCTCCTTCCTTCCTCAAGGCTGATGTGAATAAGCTGGAGTGGAGGGAGGAAATGGAAGACCGGCACTTGCTAGAACATGTGGAGCTGATTATTTGGGAGGCGGGGTAGGGGGACATGCAGCAGGTATAGGCTGGTTCAGAGGGAGGTGCCCCCTGGTCTGGGAGGGCATCCGCATTCTGGGGAGTTTGGAATCCTGTGAAAGCTCATACCCAGAGGCTAGTAAGCTGGTTATAACCCAGAGCATTGATTTTTCTTAGTATTTGTATGTGAGCCTTTGTTTCTGGGAAGAGTCTGGTGTTGACCTACCCCCAGTATCAGTAGCTGCCCCTCCCTCAGCATGTCCCTCCCTCGTTTTGGTTAGGCATCACCTTAAAACCATGAGGCTTTCCTGAGTTGTAGCAGTCACTGGAGTGGCCTCTCCTATCTGGGCCTGTCTCTGTTCAAGTGGCAGGGCTACTGCCCCCTTTATCAATGACTTGCAGCTTGCCTGGGCTTTGTGAAAAGCTTGTCATTGCCAGTTAGAAAATAAAGACAGAAACCTCCCCTCTGGAGTTTAAGTTGCAATGACTTGCTCTTGTTCTGACTCCAGTATTTTGCTGGGTTGTTATGAGTCAGTGACTTTATTTCTTTTAAGTGTGACAAGCACATTAGTCTTTATGAGAAACTAGGCTTATGAGGTTCAAGTTAGATGATTTTTTCCTGGACAAGGTCAGAATCTGGCTCTGTCAGAGAACCACCTGATGTATTCTTTTTTATTCTGAATGATGAGGACATGAGGGGACCTAGGTAAGAGGTCTGGCCTCCATGTTTCTGCTCTCTTCCCTCCAGGCAGCAGCTGTTGGTTGGGGGCTGTACTTATCAGTTTGCACCATGAAGTGCAGTTAGTGTTCATTTGTACAATTGGTCAGGCCCAGTGGTTTCATTTAGAGCAAGAAGGGACCTTGAAAATCATCTAATCCAACCCTTTCACTTTGCACATGTTCAAACTGAGGCTCAAGAAGGGAAACAACTTGCTTAAGACCACATAGCCAGTCACTTTGAGCCCAGCTTTCTGACTTGATCACCCAGGACTACAAAATAGCATAACTCAGTAACCTGTTCTTTCAGACAGTAAAATGCCAATAGTGAGCACACAGGGGATTCAGGGAATTTACCTCTCTTGACCTGTTTCTAATGAATGTTGGACTGGTTTTCTGGAGTTGAATTCTGATGTGTGCTTGGTGATCTGCCGGGGAGGGTAGGGAGATCCATTTCATCTGGGGAAGAGTTCCATTTCATCCAGTGTCTGCTGGATTCTTGCATGTCTGCTTTTTTTTTTTTGCCATCTGAGGGGAGGGTGAGCATTCATGGCTCACCAGGAGGTATTGGCTGCCAGATGGTCCCCACCTGCCACCCCCATGTATTATATTTATATCAGATAGAGAAACTGACCCCTTAACCAGATGAACTTATGGTTTGTAAAACTGAGAGGCTGTTTGGGAGGTGGGTTGGGGAAGAAAAAAGTGTAGGGTTCTTTCTATAATAAAACTTGCTGATATAAAGTTGAAAGTCATTGTCTTACTCATCCTCATCCGAGATAAGTCACACAATGGGTGGTACAGGGCTAAGGAGTTTCCACCCCATGAGAACCCAATGAGATGAACTCTTCTTGGGCTGCTCTGTTAAAAGAAAAGCCATGGGTTAGAAACAACCTAATGTTAAGTAGTGGGAGATTGCTACAGTCATAGAGTACTGTGCAGTCATTACAAATACTTTGGAAGAATGCTTCGTGATGGGGGAAAGTGCTCATAATATGAGACATTTAAAGATGTGGGCTATAAAATAACATAAAGTATCAACCCACTTGGGTAACACAAACAGACTTCAAACTCAGAATGTGTGTTGTACAGATGTGTGAATGCACTGTAGTATGGTATTTAAAAGTTAGACCTGGGGCAAGGCCACAGGGCTCAGCCACATAATTGCTGTGTGCCCTTGGGCAAGTCACTGGACATTTTCAAGCTCAGGCTTCTCATCCTTAAAATAGGAACCGTACATTATCTCTGGGTTGTTGTGAGAATTAAATGAGGTGACTGGGCCTTCAGGGACTCATGCCTCCAGGTTGGGACATCTCCAGTTGAGCTTTTGTACTATGACTGAGTGATCAGACCAGAGCATGGTATGCTTCAAGCCCACCGAAGCTCCCTATGTTTTCTGAATCTGGACACACACCCTGTGTGGGCTCACCACCCCCATTTCTTGCAGTTCCTCCAGTGTGCCAGGCCCTTTCTTGCCACCAGGTCCTTACACATGCTGAAGTAACTCTTGTTTTATTATCTCCCTAAATAGACTGGGTTTCCCAGTGACACCATGTCACAGGGCCTGGTACCCAGTAGGTGCTCAGCAAGTGTTTGTGTGGTGAATTGAAGAGCTGGGACTTTAATTGGGCCTTTACATAAAAAGTGGGGGTTGGTGAGCAGAGTGGGAGCACTGTTCTAGAAGGTGGTTAGGGGAGAGGCAGTAGTGGTCATTGCTGCCTGTTCAGGGACCAGACCCTCTGGGTGCAGCAGAGGTTGACATAGGTGCAACCTGCCTTTCAGTGTTCTTTGTCTTGCAGGAGTCACCACACAATGTAAGACATCTAATCTATGAAGCCTGGTCAGTTTTGGTACCTTTTGTAGCCTGGGGCTGTGTGTGCTTCTTTATAAGAGAGACCCATCAAGACCAAGCAATACACATGCAATAACATGTGTACATAAGGCTGTTGGAACTGTGCTAATAGTAAGACAAGAGCTGGACTTAGAGCTGGGAGCAGAAGGCAGCCTGAGTTCTGTTTCTTGCCTTATCACTTACTAGGTTGGCAGACTAGAGGAGAGTGACTTAAGGAAGGAAAGTAATGTTTACCAGAGTGTCCAAGTGCTTTACACACAGTATTCTCATTTAGTTCTTATGGCAGGGGTGCAGCTGGAAGAGAGTGACAGGCCACACGTGCCTGATTGGTGTTAATGAGGCAATAGGGAGTAATGAGGACTCTTTAGACTATGAGAACGTGCCCTGTTTGAAGGGAAGTGCCTCCTGAGCCAATTTTTAAAAATTAATGCAATAATTTAGAATGTGGTAGGCACTGTTTTTTAAAAAAAATTATAAAATGTATGTAACGTAAAATTTAGTATTTTAATCATTAAGCATATAATTCGGTGGCACTGTTAACATGTCTGATACTGTTTGCGCATCACCACTCTCTTATTTGGGTACTGCTTTTGCGCTATACTAATATCAACTCACTCAGTTCTCACTACAGTCCTATAAGGTGTCTCTGGTTTTTATCTTCATTTGAGAATTGAGGAATCTGAGACACAGAGGGGTTAAGTAACTTACCCCAAGACCACTCAGCTAGTTAGTGTTAAGGCTAGGATTCTAACCCTAGGGAGCCTGGAGCTGTCAGGTACTCCTTTTTCAAGAAGAGATGCAAATAGCTTTCAATGTTAAGTCTCTTGCTGTTAAAAAATATTGACTGAAACAAACCAAACAGAACACTGTTGGGGCCAGATGATCCACTGTAGGCTGGGCAGGGGCCGCCCCGCCTCGTGACTTGCTGCCTCTGCCCTCCCTTACTGCCGCTGCCCTCCCTGCATGTCCCCAGGAGCACGTGGGAGGGTCCATGGGGATGGTGTAGGGGAACACCATTTGTGACCTGTGAAGAGCGATTCAAGCGTCAGGTGTGTTAGTGCTCAGAGCTGATGTGTATGTGGAGTGCAACCTATGTGCCAAGCTCTCTAAGCACCTTCATTTTCAGGAGAGCCCTGTGAGGTTGGGGTTTTGTTAGTCCCCTTCCGTGCCCCTTTTGCAGATGAGGAAACTGAGGCTTAAAGGTGTCACATGCCTGTTTGAGGGCATACCTGAGAGTGACAGTTGGGCACCAGAGTGGGGCTCTGTGCACTGGGCCTGCTGCCTTGGCCTGGCTCTGGAGAATTGTCAAGGGAGGGGCAACAAAGAACATCGAGAAGCCCTGGCTGGTGCCGTACCTGGTGCCAGGCACTTTCTCTCACTTTGTTTCTTTCAGCTTTCACAACCATCCTGAGCCCACAGTGGGGTTTCTTATTTTACAGATGTGGAAAGTGAGGATCACAGAGGTCTAGTGACTTGCCAAGATCATGCAGGGTGGGAGTGACAAAGTTAGGATTTGAACTTGGATCTGAGAGACTTTAAAGCCTATGATACTCTTTCTACCACATGGAAGGTGGTTATCATCTGATTTTTCAGTTTTTTAAAGAATACAAGCTTGAGGGGAATGCACTGGAAAGTGCTGTGAAGAACTTCCTGGGTGAGCTCTGCAGACGGACTAAGAGGTAGAGCAGTTTCTTTTTGCAGGTGTTTAGGTGGCTCTTTATGGAGGTCACATGAGTCAAGTTCTAAAGCAGCTTGTGGGCATGGGGTGGGGATGCATCATACTAGGATTCCTGGTGGGTGCGTGTGGCTCTAGCCATTGCCCCGGTTTCCCTCTCATTTCTTTTTTTGTGAAAGTTTTGCTGGTAACCTTGCAGAACAGCTTGTTTTGATCCACACCCTTTCTCTAAGTGGTGCTAATTGAATTAAACCACAGCCCCAGTGTGGTGTTTCTGAGGTTGGCATCCAGGAGGCTTTTGTCATAGGTCTAGCCAACCAGAATGTTGACTGTCAGTGCTGTTCCTGTGAGCACATGTTCTGTGCCAAGCCCTGTGCTAAGTACCAGGGGAGTAAGCCTGCAGGAGAATGTCAATGTATGCCACTACCTCATGATCAATCATGAGGACCTCATGATCTAGTGGGGTACGGAAGGGACAATTGCTGTGCCTGTTAGGACAGCAGATGCAATCTTTAGGGAGGATGTTCTGGGTGGCAAGAAAACCATGGGTGGACCGGGGAAGGTGGGAAGGGAGACACACATCCAGGAGGTCTCATCCAGCTTCCTAGCCCTGGCTGGCAGACAGGGACTGCTGAGAATGCATTTCAAGATTGCATTTAAGATGTCAAACTCCATGGGGCAGAAGTTAAATGACAATTGATGTTAAACTCCATTTGGGCCCATGTTAGCCTACAGGCCACTTTAATTTCTTTCTAACACATAGAATAGGCACCTAGAGCTAGAAGACTAGGAATCTGTTGGCTGTGTAGGTCCACATTAGGTATGGACAGCAGACCTGGAGCCCACAGTGTATAGGTCAGTGTTCTAGTTAGAAGCCTGGACTGGTACTGAGTACTGAGTAGGTGCTTAGCAGCTGCTTCACAAATAAGTGAATGTGGACCAGAACCTGTGGGGTGGAGGGACTGAGGCTGGGAACAGCCCTCTGCTACCTGGAAGTGCTCAGTAAACACTCGTTAATCATTTCCTCCCCAGCCATCCCTGTGGTGTGCCCAGAAGAGCCCAGGTTTGCATGGGGGAGGGGGTGCTAGTCACTTGGTGGCCTGATCTCCCAGCTGCCTGGATCTCTCAGAGCCAGAGGGTGGCACCAGTCTGGAGGCAGGCAGTAAGAGCACCAGAGAGGGGAACCTGTTGCCAGGCGTCTTCTCAGCACAGTGATGCAGAAACCTGTGATGCACCCTGCAGACGGCCACTCAGGAACTCTGGGATGCTGGGGCAGACACAGGCCTAGAACTCTCCTCCCCTGTTCTTTTCAAAGAAAGTGCCACCCTCCTTGGGGGTGGTGAGGACCCTCCCCCTGCCCCGTTTTCTGGGACCTTTGCTTTGACTTGGGCATTTTTCTACTAGATGCAGGTGACCCTGAACCAAGAGATTGGGAGCCGGTCTTGCTGAAGTTGAGCTGAGCAAGTGGGTTCTGGAATGTTCAGGGTCCTTGTGCCCAGACAAAGGGGGCTGTTCAGGTCTGGAGGATCTATTTGACTTTAAAAAATGCAGTGTATCCCAAAGTTAATGGGTGGTTGGTGGTGGAGGGTCTGGCCTGGAGAATGGGGATCCTCTTGTTTCTTGGCTGTTAATGAGACCACCCCTTATCTCTGGGGTGGCCCCCTTTCTGTCTTAGGATCAGTTAGAGTCTCTTAGGGTCATGGGAACACTGTGGGTCTGTCTCCCTTCCTGTGGGGGGAAAAGGGAGGGTTTGTGGTCAAGCAAGTTTAGAGATCTCTGGGGTTAACCACATCAGATGTCTTTCTTTCTTTCAGGACTTCGAAGAACCTTGAATACTGATGACTCTGAAAAAGGGAGAGGGATGTAAAATGCTCATTTTTCCAGGTTTTTGTTTGATGTTGTATCTTTTTATTTCTTTTTAATATTATCTTGTGAGACTAGTGTTTTCCTGCAGAACCTGCTGCAGGAAATTAATTTATTCAGTCAACAGGTATATATTGAGTACCTACTATGGGTCAGTGAGCATTCTAGGTGCTTGGGGTATGTCAATTCAGACTGAGAATTATATCCTGGAGGAACTCACATTCTCCAGAAGCAGTGAAATGATCTTTGTGGAGCACCTACCTTGTGTCAGGCATGTGCATTTCACACAACAGCCTGCTTAGGTAGATGGGTATTTTACAGACTAGTAACTGAGGCTCTAAGAGGTAAAGTGGCTTGCCCACTTTGGCTGAATTGTCCTTTGGATTATGCCTTTGAACTGCAGGAGGAGCTGGTGAAGTAGGAACACCTGAAAGAGACATTAGTGTCTGTGGTGGGGATGTCACAGGCCCTGCTGCTGTGCTGCTGTGTCCCTTTATGGAGGTCAATGGTGAAACTCCTCTGAGGCTCTGAGGAAAGAGAGACATGCTTCTGTAGGACAACTGGACTGTTTTCATGTTCTGGGCCCTAAGAATCTCATGGCTGATCATGTTTCCCTTTGGCTTTGGTTACTAAGAACCTGAGAGCTGGATTTGTGGCCCATCTAGACACTTCTGCAGAAAGAGACCAAATGGTATATATTTCCATGTGTTCATCTTACCTCTGGCTTTTTTATTTCTTTACACTTATTTTCTCTTGGCTGGATTTTCTTGACTGTTTATTTTATTCTTTTGTGTTGTTTGTATTATTCTAAGCCACTGTAAATACTTGGTGGATGGAGCTGAGTGTCACTGAATTTTAAAAATAATGGTAAGACAACTTCTGTAAGATTCCCCAGCTGGTCTGTGGGGAGGCAGGCTCCACCCTCTTTCCATCACACTACGCTCCAGGTTAGGACCCATCAGGAGACAGGTCTGTTTGCTTCTGCAGCCACCATTTTGTGGGTTCCAAAGAAGCTGGCCTGGCAGGATTGGAGGTCTTGAGAGGCTTGAACTGACCTGAATGTTACAAATGTGGTTTGAGCAAGGCTCTGGGCCATGGATTCCTTCAGAAGGTCAGGGCCGCTTAGCTTCTCCTTCCTGCTTGTGGTGCAAAAAGTCCCATGGGGGGACACATAGATGAGCACTTATGCCCTTTGCAGCTACTCCCCATTCATAATACTCATGGCAGCTCTGCGGGGCAGAAGGAGAGGAGGAGCAGGCAGCATTGATGAGAAAACTGAGGTCTGGAGAGGGTGAATGACTTCCCCTGCTGGGTGATGCCCAGGCCTGCACCCCAGCATGAAAGCACATGGCTCCCGTTAGAGCCCACCCACCCTCCGTTGGGTAGAAGGCAGCATAGGATTGGGAAAGACCTTAGGCTTTGAGATTGGAGTCCTGGCCACAACTGTGTGGATGTGGGTAAACCCTTTTTCTGAGCCTTGGTCTCATACTTAAAATGGGTACCCTGATTCCTGCCCTGCCAGCCTCACAGGATTATTGTGAGAAAATGAAGAGTTCAAGCATGGAAGTGTCTGTCTGGTGTTAGGCACTGTCCCTGTGTGCTGTGCTCTGCACTATGCTACCACTGTGGTTACAACACAGTGGTGGTGATGATGTGAGTGTTGTAGGAACATTAATTCTGTGCCAGTTACTGTGGTAAACTTTACATACCTTATTATTATTATTTTATTGAAGTGTAGTTGACAGACAATATTATATTAATTTTAGGCATCAATATTTATACATTACAGAGTTATCACCAGGATAAATCTAGCCACCACCTGTCACCATACAAAGTTGTTACAGTATTTTAAACTATGTTTCTCTGTTATACATTACATCCAGTGAGCTTATTTTATAAGTGAAAGTTTGTACCTTTTAATCCCCTTCAGCTATTTTGCCCATCCCCCACTCTCTTCCCCTCTGGCAGTTACCAGATTGTTCTCTGTATATATGAGTCTTTCTGTTTTTGTTTATTGGTTTTGTCTTTTAGGTTCTACACAGAAGTGAAATCATGTGGTCTTTGTCTTTCTCTATGTTAATTTCACTTAGCATAATACCCTAGGTCCATCTATGTTGTTGCAAATGGTAAGAGTTCATTCTTTTTGTATGGCTGAGTAATATTCCATGGGGTATATGTACCATATCAGTCAGCAGACACTTATGTTTCCATATCTTGGCTATTGTAAATAATGCTGCAAACCATAGGAATCCACATGTCTTTTGAAATTAATGTTTTGTTTTGCTTGGATAAATACTCAGAAGTGGAATTGCTAAATCGTATGGTATTTCTATTTTTAATTTTTTGAGGAACTTCCATACTGTTTTCCATAATGACTGTACCAATTACAATCTCACCAGCAGCATGTGAGGATTCCCTTTTTTCTGCATCCTCATGAACACTTGTTATTTCTTGTCTTTTTGATCCTAGCCATTCTGACTGGTGTTTTCTGACATTGACTTAGTGAATGCACAAAACAAATAGATGAATAGAGACTAGTATGTCTCTTTTTATAGGTGGGAAAGATTTAGTAATTTGCTTTAAAAAGATTATGTAATTGTGTAAGGTCACTATTAAAAATGGTAGAGCCAAGATTTGAACCTAGGCACCTGAACCTACAGCTGAATTTAACACCACTGTTATATAGGAAAGGGCATAAGCCGGGGACCTTTTTGGATAGTGGTATGTATGCACATCAGTGTGGTAGTATTACTACATGGGGCAGGGATTAGCCTGGTGGTCCTGGGGTGGGGGCCGTAGAACCTGGAATTCAGCAAGGTAAGAGCCCTGGGTGACTGAGCTTATCTCTGAGCTTCACGTTTCTCACCTGTAAGATGGGTGTATAATAATATTTGTCAGTGGGTTAAATGAAATAGGCGGTGCTTGTACAGTGCTATAAAATGTCTGTGATACATGGATGCCATTCTGCAAATATGGAGAGTAGATGTAAATTAGTTGAAATGGCCACGTCTCTGTTTTAGAATGATCTTCCTTGCTGAGGTGACATGCTCACCCCCAGTATGCAGCATTGGGTCATCTGGCTGGGGAGCAGCATTTGTATTCTAGCCACTCTGAACAAGTTCTCAACTGTGGAAAGAATTCTACCGTCACTCTTACCTGCAGGCATCATGTCTGTGCTCTCTTGTATGCTGAAGCACCTTGCAGAGAGCTGTCTAGGGCCTGCCAGCTGCAGATTGCCTGGGTGGGGAATGGATGAGGGATGAAGGTGAGAACAGTTCAGTGTGTCATGGTTTACTCATAGAGCTCTGGGGAGAGATGCTAGGAAGCAGAAAGTCATAGGACCATCATTGACTCCTGAAAATTTTGTGGCTTTAAAAGTACTTTCTCTCCTCCTGAGCCCCTCACCACCTGCTCTGGTAGATTTAGCCGTCTTTCAAATTCACTTTTATTTTCATCCTTATATTTCATATACTCCCATCTCAATGCTGTTAACAATTTATATTTGAAGTAATAGAAGTTTCTCCAAAACCACTGATAACATGGAAAATTCAAGGATTATTTAAAGGCCTGATGATCACCTACAAAATGTTATTCTGGTTATTTAAGTCATTTCTGTGATTCTATCATGTACAGTTTCCAGAATTGTCACTGTGCATTCAAAAGTACTGAATCTAACAGAATGATTTAATATACACTCCCCTTTGCTTATAGTGTGCATTTTTTGGAAGTCACTCAAATTTTCCCTTTTCTGTGATTGCTGTAGTTTCTTTCATAGAAAGCAGCTAATCCAATGTAATCGTTTTACCTTTTCAAAAACCAGGATAGAATACTTATTAGAGTTTTACATCGTTGATGACAGATGAACAATAAAGTGATGTTCTGGTGGGGAAAAAAAAGTGCTTTCTAAACTGTGAAGCTCTTTAGTACTGCGTTAGTTTCTAAACAGACATGGAACATAAATATACAAAAAATGAAGGATCTACCAGGTTAGGGTGGGGAGATGAATGTGTATGCATATGTGAATATGATTTATTTCTGATTTTAAAAATACCTATGTGAAACTTGGAAAATAGAGGAAAATAGAGAAATGTACAAAATTGAAAATAAAAAGCACCTCTAATCCTACTAAGTGGCTATATCATTTAATATTTATAGTGTCTATCCTTCCAGTGTTTTTTACTTTGTGTATAAGCAAAGGGTTTTTAACCCTTTACTTTCTGGAAACTGTTGGACCCTTCTTTTCTTTAACCAATTTGATGAGAATCCATTTTTCATAGTTTTATCATAGTGCCAGGGTTGTTGGTGAGGTTGGGGGCTGAGGGCAGAAGAGCCACAGGTGGCATGAAACTGCCTTCAGGAGAGTTGGGAGAAATCTTGAAAGTGGACTCCCTGGGATCAGGGAGTGTGATGTATACCTGGGCTTTGACCTGAGAGGGATACTTTCCGCTTCATTGTTTAGATCTTTTTTCTTACCATGTGCAAATCATAAAAATAATTTAAAAAATTATATAACAAGCAGCTAATTAAAAAAAACAACAGACGATATCAAGCTGAAAAGCTTCTGTACAGCAAAGGGACACCATCAATAGAACAAAAAGGTACCCTATGGTATGGGAGAATATATTCATAAATGACAGATCCGATAAAGGGTTGACATCCAAATTATATAAAGAGTTCATGCACCTCAACAAACAAAAAGCAAATAAGCCAATTAAAAAATGGGCCGAGGAGCTGAATAGACAGTTCTCCAAAGAAGAAATTGAGATGGCCAACAGACACATGCAAAGATGCTCCACATCGTTAGTCATCAGAAAACTGCAAATTAAAACCACAATCCACACCAGTAAGGATTGCCACCATCCAAAAGACAAACAACAACAACTGTTGGCGAGGTTGTGGAGAAAGGGGAACCCTCCTACACTGCTGGTGGGAATGTAAATTAGTTCAGCCATTGTAGAAAGCAGTATGGAGGTTCTTCAAAATGCTCAAAATAGACTTACCATTTGACCCAGGAATTCCACTTCTAGGAATTTACCCTAAGAATGCAGGAGCCCAGTTTGAAAAAGACAGATGCACCCCTATGTTTATCGCAGCCCTATTTACAATAGCCAAGACATGGAAGCAACCTAAGTGTCCATCAGTAGATGAATGGATAAAGAAGAGGTGGTACATAATACACAAAGGAATATTATTCAGCCTTAATAAGAAAACAAATCCTACCATTTGCAACAACATGTATGGAGCTAGAGGGTATTATACTCAGTGAAATAAGCCAGGCAGAGAAAGACAAGTACCAAATAATTTCACTCATATGTGGAGTATTAAGAACAGAGAAAAACTGAAGGAACAAAACAGCGCAGACTCACAGAACCCAAGAATGGACTAACAGTTACCAAAGGGAAAGGGACTGGGGAGGATGGGTGGGAAGGGAGGGATAAGGGCAGGGAAAAAGAAAGGGGGAATTATGATTTGCATGTATAATGGGGGGGCATGGCAAGGGCTGTACAACACGGAAGACAAGTAGTGATTCTACAGCATCTTACCACGCTGATGGACAGTGACTGTAATGGGGATTGTGGTGGGGGGGGGCTTGGTGAAGGGGGGAGGCTAGTAAACATAATATTCTGCATGTAATTATAGATTAATGATAATAAAATAAACATAAATAAATAAATAAAAAACAAAACAAAACAAAACAAAAAAACAACAATCCCCTTGGAGACTAGAAACAGGCACAAGAGAAACAGGTTAAGTGAGAACAAGACCCTTTATAGTTCCATTGAAGGGAAGGGGTGAAGAGAGGGGGTCTGGTAGGCAAAGCCCTCATTCTGAAGGGGCTGGGGGCAGGGTGCTCCCTTTAGTTAGACTTGATGAGCTTTAGATTTGAGTAAGTGACAGACCTTTTATTTCCTGCTTTGTTCGCTCCCGGGTACAAATTGACCTTACTCTTCATTCATGCAAACGCAGCTGGCAGAGGGAGGGAAGATAACCTGGAGGATGAAGGAGGGCCTTCCTTTCCTCCTGGCCTCTCCAGAGTTGGGTCACCCCTCTCGCTGAGCTTCTCTGGGGTGTGTGTGTTTTGGGAGTGGAAACGCCCCCTCCGCAGGGCCTGTGGACATGCCAGGGAAGGGGGTAAGGCTGTCAGTTCTCCCCTTCCACGCTGCTGGGAGTGTAAATTACCATGTCCCAATCTCTGTGTTCTTTTCTGGGATTTAGGAATGTGGAGGCTGGTGGTGGTGGGTGACATGGGCATTTGGCCTTTAGAGAAGGACTCTGTGGAAGAGAGGCCCCCTTCTTGGTTCCCCGTCATCCATCTATCTCCATGGGGCAGGTGCACAGGGGCAAGCCTGTCTTGACTTGAGACCTCGTGATTCGCTAGTCTAGAATCCCCACTCACTGCCATGACACCTCACCTCTCCACCCCTCGCCAAAAAGCCCCAAAGCCCCACCTCCTTTGTCTGAGCCTGAGAGGAGTTAGTTGCGTTGAGTGGACTGAGGAGCCTTCAGGAAGGGGTCCTACTCGTAACGGCTGTTGGGTGAACTCATTTGTTCAAGTCTTAAAGTAAAATACCCTGACCCAGGTTACGGAGAAAATGTAGGTGGTGATGGACATTTTGCCAGGGTACCAGGCAGTATGTTACACCTCTTCCAAGGCATCACCCTGAGACCTAGGAACATTTATAATTTTTTTTCCCCACTGTGGTATTGAATGCTGTCAGCTTTTCCTCCTAATTATTTATCTTAATAAATTATTTGAGAAAAGTTATCTGCTTTTAAAAATCAGCATCTAAGCATCCCCTGTCACACTGCACATGAGAGATTAATGCAGTTCTCTAGAATTTGTTGCTGGTGTTGTGTTTTGTTGTGTGTTGTGTGTACATAGCAAGAGACCTGGGTGGTGGTCATGTGCTCACATGGTGAGAGAAGAGGAACTATAAATTTTGCAGCAAGAATCTGTTTTGGTGCCCGGTTCTATTTGCTTTCCATCACATATTGTTTAAAAGAGGGATATTTTTGTTAAGGGAAAAGGAGCTGTGTATTTGAGATAAGAAGTAGAATAAAGTGAAATAAATAATTAGGTTTTGTCATGTGGGTGTCAGAATGGCATGATTTCCGAGGTCACCATGTTTCTGTACTGCTCCAATATTTACACGAAAATTAGAAAATACAAAGTATGGCTAGGTGCTGAGATCCTGGTTAGATTGTGATGTATAATGGCGTTCTTTTTCATTTTTTTTTGCAGAACTGAGTTTGGTGAAGTTTCAGGAGGTTTTAGCTAGTGGTGATCCAAAGACAGTAACTGTTGCTTTTGTGGGGAGGTCTCCACACTGTATCTTATTTGGTGACCATTAAATGATAGCCAAATGTCAGAAGCCTTTATGCAAATACATAAGTGGCCGGATTTGAGTCAGTCACCTCAGCTCACGGCATGAAATAACCTGGTGTTTGGTGGTGGAGGGTGTTGGTGTGGAAAGTGGGGATACTCTTTGTTCCTTGCTCTGTGGGAAAGTCTTGTTTCTCCCAACCACTTGTTTGGGGTGGCCTCCTTTCCTTCTGAGGACATTTAGAGTTCCCTTGGTGGTGAGAACCTTTTGCACATCTGTGGTTAAACTCATGGTTGGAGGTCTTGTAGCTGAGCTTGCTGCAGTCTGGGTGCAAAGAGAACGCTCAGTGACTGCACCTGTCATGGCCCTGGTGCCCGAGGTGGGTCAGCAGCTAAGTGGGTAGAGGTTTCAAAGCCCTCTAAAAATCCAGCCACATGTTGGCTCCACCACTGCCAGCCATGAGCCTGGAGCTTCTGGATAAAGTGCTGACTGATCTGGGTCTTAGGGCTGGATGCCTCTGCTCTTCTCCTGCCCCTCTCTGGTGTGGATGTGCTGGGGAGCCATGAACAGGCTGTGGGCAAGTGAATAAACCAGTGAAGAAGCAGGGGATTTTGAACCTTATCTGGGTTGTATGACTTTATTTTGAGGGGTATGTGCCAGATTTGGTGAAGAAAGACCCCCAGATAAAGTCAGAGAAAGATCCCCAGAAGGGTAGGCTGCCACTAAAAAGTTGTTTTAAAAGAAAGGGTGGGACATTTTACTCTTCTGTGGTAGACAGGTAGGCTGGCCAGAGCCCCCGACAATTAACAGGAGGTTAGGTTTTGTATGTGGGCCATTTCTAGTCCTTGTTGTGGAAACCCCACAGGGTTTGGGGCATCAGGAATGGGAATGAAACCCAAAATGGGTATGTGCAAAGGACAAATGCATTGAGAATAGGTAAATAAAAAAATGTGGCCTGGTGTTGTAGATTAACATGATTGCCCTGTGTCATTCCTCCCCCACTGCCACCCCGCCCGCCACCAGGCACGCAGCATCCTGAGAATGGAATGAAAGCTGACAGAAATGTACTAGTGTGGGTCTTGTACCTTTAGGCTTTCATTGTAATCTCCAGTTGTTTTTATTTTTCATTTTTATGGGTCTTTGCTTTTTAAGACAGATGCTGTGTATATTTCATTTGTCAAATGAAATATTTGGTAACATAATATTCCCTTTTCTGCCTAAAGGCAGCAAGTGATTTGTTCTTGCAAACTGCTTAAGAACTGTGAGTGTGGAGCCAGGCTGCCTGGGTTCAAACCCCAGCTCTGCCACTTAACAGCCCTGTGACCATCACCAAGTTCCTTTATCTCTCTGTGCCTCAGTTTCCAACTCTGTAAAATAGGGAGAATAAGAGAATTTACATCAAAAGATTGTTGTGGAGATTATATGTTCATCTACGTAGAGGGTTTAGGGAAATGCTGGGCACATGGTAAGTTTTGTATGAGTGCTGATCGAGTACAATGATCACAGTGCAGTGTGGACAGTGAAGAGCACTGGTCTGGTGAGTCAGGAAACACGGCTTCTGGCCTGTTTCTAATAGGTGGTGTGTGCTTGGGTCAGACTCTTTGCCTGTCTGGGGTTCTGATTCTATACCTGTGAAATAAGGAAATTTGACTTGAATAGTGATTTTTTTGGACTGTGTAGCGAGGGCTAGAGATTAGGGGCAGCCCCAAGGCAAAGCGATGGAGGCCTATAAAGCCCCAACTTTACTTTAGCCGAGGCAGTGCGGGCTCATTTCATGTATGGATTTTGGTTTAGGGGGAAGAAAGGTTGTTTTTTTTTCTCTCGTGTGTGTGTGTGTGTGACATAAACAAAGAAAACACATAAAAGTGGCTGAATGCACGTATCCTTCCTGGGGGCAGTTGGTGAGCTAAAGGGCAGCTGGTGAAGATGGGCCAGGTAGTGTTAAAGGGACCCGGGGAGAGGGATTTGAAGGCTGAAGTTACATGGTACAAGATGGGACTAAATGTGGTGTAGGATAGACCTGTGGGGAAATGCTGCAACCAGTTTTGTACAAGTGGTATGTGGGCTGACTTATTTATTGGGGTACAAATGGCTGCATGTGTTAAGGTGACCAGAGGTTCGAGGAGAAATTAAGTCAAGAAAACGAGGAAAATGACTATTAAAAGTGTAAAAAATTAGTTTTATTTTAGCTTGGTAGTTCTTGCTGGAGGTCATCCCAGCTTGAATGAAACAGCTGTTGCCTTTGCCAGAATTTAAGCCAGAGGGTGCCTGCCGGTGGTTAATACTCTTGCTTCCTCCTCCCTCTTTTCTTTCCTTTCCATTCTAATAATCACCGGAATTTCCCTGGTGTGAATGCCCATTCATTCCTTTGTATTGTCACTTGGAGATGAGGAGCTGTCTTGCCAAGTGAAAAATCCATTCACAGGCTGAATCTGTGACTTACTGAGCCAGAGATTTCCCTGGGACTTTGACTTTCACTCCAACTAAAGTGGATTTAATATTTCCTATCATTTCTGCAGTTATAGTGTTATTAGATGCAGTTTTTTTCAGTGGGAGGGCCTGATGATTGGTCAAAATCAGAATTTTGATTATTTGTGCTTTTAGCATGTCCTTGGTTCAAGAAAATCTTTCAAAACCCAGGTCTAGCACACTTCATCCAGCAGGCCTCTTACCTGGATCCCAGCCCATATTCACATTCCTTCCACACCTGTATTTATGACTTCATTAATCTCTAGGGTTTGATGTTTTGATCCCCAATTAGACTGTTTACTCACCAAAAACAGGAACCATACTTCCATTTCTATTTATCTACTATGACCAACCTTTTCTCCCTCTCTCTTACTCTATCTGTAATATCAAAGCAGTGGGTAAATTTGCTTGCCTGTTTTGCAAACAGCTGATGGTGATGGCAATAAGTGTTAGAGACCAATCTGCCTAGTCTGAAACATGTGCCTGCTGCCTTGTTTACTAGCTAGTGAGTGCTGTGCATGTGGTTGTAGACTGTATGTGGATTGCCAAGTTTCATGCATGAGCTCTGTTGTATTTCATTCATTCTGAGTGGCAGTAAGCTAGGGCTACCTGGAGTTTTTCCTGGCCCATCAGACCTGGTGAAGGCAGGAATTCCATCTTAGTAAGCTCTATTTCTTGAGCCCTGGTTAGAAGGCCTGACACACAGTGGGTAATGGGGAAGAGTTGAGTTGGTGATAGAAGGGAAATTAAAGATATATTAAATTTCTTCTAAGCTTGTTGCTCAGTTCTCTTGAGATTTCTTCTGATTTGTTTTAGCAGTGCCATCTGCCAGGGCTGGAGGCTTATATGGGAAATAGTGAGTGCTGATCTTGCAGGGGCTGCTGTGGATCTGGTGAAGGATTGGTAGCTGGGATTGGAAGGATCGGAATCTTGTAGGCTCAGAAATCTAGGCTAAATATGGTGGGGTGTTGCAAATTTAGAGGCCTTTGTGGGTGTGTGGTAGGTGGCTTGGTAAAAGGTAGGCAGTGGATATTTATTCTTTTTTTAATTTTATATATATATATATATATTATTTTGGTATCATTAATCTACAATTACATGAAGAACATTATGTTCACTAGGCTCCCCCCTTCACCAAGTCCCCCCCACATTCCCCTTCACAGTCACTGTCCATCTGTGTAGTAAGATGCTGTAAAATCACTACTTGTCTTCTCTGTGTTGCACAGCCCTCCCTGTGCCCCCCACGCACTATACATGCTAATTGTAATGCCCTCTTTCTTTTTCCCCGTCCTTATCCCTCCCTTCCCACCCATCCTCCCCAGTCCTTTTCCCTTTGGTAACTGTTAGTCCGTTCTTGGGTTCTGTGATTATGCTGTTGTTTTGTTCCTTCAGTTTTCCTTTCTTCTTATACTCCACATATGAGTGAAATCATTTGGTACTTGGCTTGCTCCGCCTGGCTTATTATTTCACTAAGCATAATACCCTCTAGCTCCATCCATGTTGTTACAAATGGTAGGATCTGTTTTTTTTCTTATGGCTGAGTAATATTCCATTGTGTATCTGTACCACATTTTCTTTATCCATTCATCTACTGATGGACATTTAGGTTGCTTCCATATGTTGGCTATTGTAAATAGTGCAGTGATAAACATAAGGGTGCACCTGTCTTTTTCAAACTGGAGTGCTACATTCTTAGGGTAAATTCCTAGAAGTGGAATCCCTGGGTCAAATGGTATTTCTATTTTGAGCATTCTTAGGAACCTTCATACTGCTTTCCACAATGGTTGAACTAATTTACATTCCCACCAGCAGTGTAGGAGGGTTCCCCTTTCTCCACAGCCTCACCAACAGTATTTGTTGTTTTCCTTTTTGATGATGTTGATCCTTACTGGTGTGAGGTGATATCTCATTGTGGTTTTAATTTGCATTTCTCTGATGATTAGCGATGTGGAGCATCTTTTCATGTGCCTGTTGCCCATCTGGATTTCTTCTTTAGAGAACTGTCTATTCAGCTCCTCTGCCCATATTTTAATTGGATTATGTGCTTTGTTGAGGTGTGGGAGCTCTTTATATATTTTGGATGTCAATCCTTTATTGGATCTGTCATTTATGAATATGTTCTCCCATACTGTAGGATACCATTTTGTTCTACTGATGGTGTCCTTTGCTGTACAGAAGCCTTTTAGCTTGATATAGTCCCACTTGTTCATTTTTGCCTTTGTTTCCCTTGCCCGGGGAGATATGTTCATGAAGAAGTCACTCATGTTTATGTCCATGAGATTTTTGCCTATGATTTTCTCTTAAGAGTTTTATGGTTTCATGACTTTCAGGTCTTTGATCCATTTGGAGTTTACTTTTTTATACAGGGTTAGACAGTGATCCAGTTTCATTCTCTTACATGTAGTTGTCCAGCTTTGCCAGCACCATCTGTTGAAGAGACTGTCATTTCCCCATTGTATGTCCATGGCTCCTTTATCATATATTACTTGGCCATATATATTTGGGTTAACGTCTGGAGTCTCTATTCTGTTCCACTGGTCTGTGGCTCTTTTCTTATGCCAGTACCAAATTCTCTTGATTACTGTGGCTTTGTAGTAGAGCTTGAAGTTGGGGAGCGAGATTCTCCCCCACTTTATTCTTCCCTCTCAGGATTGCTTTGGCTATTTGGGGTCTTTGGCGGTTCGATATGAATTTTTGAACTATTTGTTCCAGTTCATTGAAGAATGCTGTTGGTAATTTGATAGGGATTGCATCAAATCTGTATATTGCTTTGGGCAGGATGGACATTTTGACGATATTAATTCTTCCTAGCCAGGAGCTTGGGATGAGTTTCCATTTGTTGGTGTCCTCTTTAATTTCTCTTAAGAGTGTCTTGTAGTTTTCAGGGTATAGATCTTTCACTTCCTTGGTTAGGTTTACTTCTATGTATTTTATTCTTTTTGATGCTATTGTGAATGGAATTGTTTTCCTGATTTCTCTTTCTATTAGTTCATTGTTAGTGTGTAGGAAAGCTACAGATTTCTGTGTGTTAATTTTGTATCCTACAACTTTGCTGAATTCCAAAATTAGTTCTCGTCATTTTGCAGTGGAGTCTTTAGGGTTTTTTTAATGTACAATATCATGTCATCTGCCAATAGTGACAGTTTAACTTCTTCTTTACCAATCTGGATTCCTTGTATTTCTTTGTTTTGTCTGATTGCCATGGCTAGGAACTCTATTACTACGTTGAATAACAGTGGGGAGAGTGGGCATCCCTGTCCTGTTCCCGATCTCAGAGGAAAAGCTTTCAGCGTCTCGCTGTTCAGTATGATGTTGGCTGTGGGATTACCATATATGGCCTTTGTTATGTTGAGATACTTGCCCTCTATGCCCATTTTGTTGAGCGTCTTTATCATGAATGGATGTTGAATTTTGTCAAATGCTTTTTCAGCATTTATGGAGATGATCATGTGGTTTTTGTCCTTCTTTTTGTGGATGTGGTGGATGATGTTGATGGATTTTCGAATGTTGTACCATCCTTGCATCCCTGGGATGAATCCCACTTGGTCATGGTGTATGATCCTCTTGATGTATTTTTGAACTCGGTTTGCTAATATTTTGTTGAGTATCTTTGCATCTACGTTCATCAGGGATATTGGTCTGTAGATTTCTTTCTTGGTAGGGTCTTTGCCTGGTTTTGGTACTAGGGTGAAGTTGGCTTCATAGAATGAGTTTGGGAGTATTCCCTCCTCTTCTGTTTTTTGGAAAACTTTAAGGAGAATGGGTGTTCTGTCTTCTCCATATGTCTGATAAAATCCAAGGTAAATCCATCTGGCCTGGGGTTTTTTTTTCTTGGGTAGTTTTTTGATTACTGATTCAATTTCGTTGTTGGTAATTGGTCTGTTTAGATATTCTGATCCTTTCTGGGTCAGTCTTGGAAGGTTGTATTTTTCTAGGAAGTTGTCCACTTCTCCTAGGTTTTCCAGCTTGTTAGCATAAAGGTTTTCATAGTATTTTCTAATAATTCTTTGTATTTCTGTGGGGTCTGTCGTGATTTTTCCTTTCTCGTTTCTGATTCTGTTGATGTGTGTTGACTCTCTCTTTCTATTAATAAGTCTGGCTAGAGGCATTTTGTGTATTTTCTCGAAGAACCAGCTCTTGGTTTCATTGATTTTTTCTATTGTTTTATTCTTCTCCATTTTATGTATTTCTTCTCTGATCTTTATTATCTCCTTCCATCTGCTTACCTTAGGCCTCATTTGTTCTTCTTTTTCTAATTTCAATAATTGTGACATTAGAGTATTCATTTGGGATTGATCTTCCTTCTTTAAATATGCCTGGATTGCTATATACTTTCCTTTTAAGACTGCTTTTGCTTCATCCCGCAGAAGTCGGGGCTTTGGGTTGTTGTTGTCATTTGTTTCCATATATTGCTGGATCTCCATTTTAATTTGGTCGTTGATCCATTGATTATTTAGGAGCATGTTGTTAAGCCTCTATGTGTTTGTGGGCCTTTTTGCTTTCTTTGTACAATTTATTTCTGGTTTCATACCTTGTGGTCTGAAAAGTTCTTTGGTAGGATTTCAATCTTTTGGAATTTACTGAGGCTCTTTTTGTGACCTAGTATGTGGTCTATTCTGGAGAATGTTCAATGTGCACTTGAGAAGAATGTGTATCCTGCTGCTTTTGGGTGTAGAGTTCTATAGATGTCTATTAGGTCCATCTGTTCTAGTGTTTTGTTCAGTGCCTGTGTCCTTACTTATTTTCTGCCTGGTGGATCTATCCTTTGGGGTGAGTGTGTTGAAGTCTCCTAAAGTGAATGCATTGCATTCTATTTCCTCCTTTAGTTCTGTTAGTATGTATTTCACATATGCTGGTGCTCCTGTGTTGGTTGCATATATATTTACAATGGTTATATCCTCTTGTTGGACTGAGCCCTTTATCATTATGTGGTGTCCTTCTTTATCTCTTGTTATTTTCTTTGTTTTGAAGTCTATTCTGTCTGATACTAGTATTACAGCACCTGCTTTTTTCTCTTTGTTGTTTGCATGAAATATCTTTTTCCATCCCTTGACTTTTAATCTGTGCATGTCTTAGGGTTTGATTTGAAACTCTTGTAAGCAGCATATAAATGAGTCTTTTTATCTGCTCTATTACTCTATATCTTTTTATTGGTGCACTCAGTCCCTCTCCATTTAGGGTGATTATTGAAAAATATGTACTTATTGCCATTGCAGGCTTTAGATTCGTGGTTACCAAAGGTTCAAGGTTAGCTTCTTTATTACCTTACTGTCTAACTTAACTCACTTATTGAGCTATTATAAACACAGTCTGACCATTATTTCTCTCCCTTCTTATTCCTCGTCCTTCATTCTTCATATGTTGGGTGCTTTTTTCTGTGCTCTTTTTGGGAGTGCTCCTATCTAGAGCAGTCCCTCTAAGATACCCTGTAGAGGTGGTTTGTGTGGAGGCAAATTCCCTCAACTTTTGCTTGTCTGGGAATTGTTTAATCTCTCCTTAATATTTAAAGGATAATCATGCTGCATATAGTACCCTTATTTCAAGGCCCTTGTTTCATTGCATTAAATATATAATGCCATTCTCTTCTGGCCTGTAAGGTTTCTCTTGAGAAGTCTGATGAGAGACTGATGGGTTTTCCTTTGTAGGTGACCTTTTTTCTCTCTCTGGCTGCCCTTAATACTCTGTCCTTCTCCTCCTTGATCTTTGCCATTTTAATTATTATGTGTCTTGGTGTTGTCCTCCTTGGGTCCCTTCTGTTGTGAGTTCTGTGTGCGTCCGTAGTCTGAGCAACAATTTCCTCCCCCAGTTTGGGGAAGTTCTCAGCAATTATTTCTTCAAAGACACTTTCTATCCCTTTTTCTTTCTCTTCTTCTTCTGGTTCCCCTATAATGCAGAGATTGTTCCTTTTGGATTGGTCACACAGTTCTCTTAATATTGTTTCATTCCTGGAAATCCTTTTATCTCTCTCTGCATCAGCTTCTATGTGTGCCTGTACTCTGGTTTCTATTCCATCAATGGCCTCTTGCATCTTATCCATTCTGCTTATCAATACTTTCAGAGATTGTTTCATTTCTGTAATCTCCCTCCAGACGTCATGCCTTAGCTCTTGTATATTTCTCTACAGCTGTGTCAGCATGTTTACGATTTTTATTTTGAATTCTTTTTCAGGGAGACTGGCTAGGTCTGTCTCTGCAGATCCTCTCTCAGGAGTTGTCTGAACTATTTTGGACTGGACTAAATTTTTTTGCCTTTTCATGGTGATAGCGGTGGCTGTAGGCAGTTTGCGGGTGTGTCAGCTGGGAGAAGAAAGTCCTTTCCTACTTGCTGGATGCCTTGCCCTTCTCTGCTACCTGTGTCGGTTACCTGCACTGCTGGAGCAGCAACCGGGTTAATCCCCTAAGATGCTGTGGGTGGGGTCTCCGTCAGAGCAGCGTGGAGCCCTGCAGGGAGTGTCAGGCACACCAGGTGCGCTCCTCCGTGATAGTGGTGCTTCTGCTGGGCAGCTGTGTGCCAGCAGCAGCCTTTTGGTCTGGCCCGAGCGGCTGTGCGTTGGGTTGGGATTCCAGTCGGCTGCTGGGAGTGTGCCTGCTCCCTCTGGCTCTGCTGCAGGTGCGTGTGGGGCTCTCCTGCACGGGCCTCTACCAGGCTCCTCTGGCTCCACTACCACCGGTGTGCGCGAGGCGCACCCAGGCTGTTCGGTCGCCGCTGCTGCAGGCTCTCTCAAGCCTCTCCTGGGTTCCTCTGGTGCCGTTGGTGCACGCAATCTGCTCCTGGTCCCTTCTGGTGCCACTGCCTCCGGCACGTGCTGCCAGTCTCCCGCTACTGGGTCGGTGTGTTGGTGTCCGTGCCAGTTGGAGGAACGACTGGCAGACTGCTTAGTGCCATGAGGGGCTTTAGAACTGCACTGCCTCCTTGGGGTTTAGGGCACCTAAGGTTCCTGGGGATTCCCAGCTGCTGGCTAAGTGTGCTGGGACGACTTCGTCCAGTTATGGTGTCCCTGTCTCTTTAAGAGTTGCAGATAGCACTTGCTTTTCTTTTGTCTCAGGGGCACCGGTTGCCGGGACCTGCCCACAGGTTTTGCTTTTCCATTTCTCTAATATCCAGCACCCTGTGCACCTTGTGTCTGCACTCAAGGTGCGGATTTCTAGAGCTGGTTGTTTAGCAGTCCTGGGCTTTCACTCCTTCCCTGTTCTGACTCCTTTCTTCCCTCCGGTTTCTGGGGTGGGGATGTGTTCAGGTCTCGCCTGGCTGCGGTTTTTATCTTATCCCCATCGTGTGGTGTTGAGTTCTTGCAGTTGTAGATGTATCCTGGCAGTTGTACTGCATCCACTGGTGTCTCTTTTAGGAATAGTTTATTTATTGTATTTTCATAAATACATATGTTTTGGGTAGGAGATTTCCTCTGAACTACTCACACCGCCACCTTCCCATGATCTCTGGATATTTATTCTTAGTTTTGGATATTAAAAAGAGGTGAGACTATGGGAAATGGAAGGATTAGCTGCCTGTCAGTTTCCTTGTTGCCATGTAGTGGTGTAGTCCTAAAGAATCCAGACTTTTTGATGAGATGTCACTTTATTTTTAAATGTTGGCAACCGAGTCAACTACGAAATCATGCCTGCTGGCCTCTGAGTGGAAGGCAAGGCTAGTAAATGCCAGAGGGCCACCAGGGGACACACACATACCATAGGGTTAGATTAGCTGGGTGATAGTCACTGTCCAGATGGTCAGATCCCGGGATTGCCTTAGAAATGGACATGACATGACTTGCAGAGTGGATAAATCAGATGCCAAAAATTGACATCAAGGAGTTAGTGATGACCAAGAGCAAGTTATTTATTCACCAGAAACCTTTCTGTTCATGTCCCCTTCTCTCCTCTATGCCCCAAGGGCTCCTCACTGCTCCCCATAAGAAAGTCTGAATTTTCCAGTCTGTGAAGTTTACACTGGTCCTACGAATGGTGCCACCATTTCTATATGTGGCCTCAACTTACCATTCCAGTGCTATCTCCTGAGTTTACGGGGCTGCAGCTTTCTCAGACATGCCCATGGTTTCTTCCCTTGTGCCTTTTTTTTTCTTTTTATTATTATTATTTTTTTATTTTTTTAATATTTATTGAGAGGGCATCTCTCATATTTATTGATAAAATGATTGTTAACAACAATAAAATTCTGTATAGGGGGGTCAATGTTCAGTGCACAATCATTAATCCATCTCAAGCCTAATTCTCGTCAGTCTCCAATCTTCTGAAGCATAACGAACAAGTTCTTACATGGTGAACGAATTCTTACATAGTGAATAAGTTCTTACATGGTGAACAGTACAAGGGCAGTCATCACAGAAACTTTCAGTTTTGATCATACATTATGAATTATAAACAATGAGGTCAAATATGAATATTTGTTTGATTTTTATACTTGATTTATATGTGGATCCCACATTTCTCCCTTTATTATTATTATTATTATTATTATTATTATTATTATTATTTTTATTAGGAGACATTTTTTTTTAGATAAATATTTTATATTGAAGGGTAGTTGACACACATTATTACATTAGTTTCAGGTATACAACACAGTGATTCAACATTTATATACATGATAATTCTACATGCCAGCTATCACTATACCAAGTTGTTACAATATTTTGACTATATTCCTTATGCTATACATTACATCCTGGTTACTTATTTATTTTACAATTGGAAGTGTGTACTTTTTTTCTTTTTTCTTTTTTTTTGAGAGGGCATCTCTCATATTTATTGATCAAATGGTTGTTAACAACAATAAAATTCAGTATAGGGGGGTCAACGCTCAATGTACAATCATTAATCCATCTCAAGCCTAATTCTCGTCAGTCTCCAATCTTCTGAAGCATAACAAACAAGTTCTTACATGGTGAACGAATTCTTACATAGTGAATAAATTCTTACATGGTGAACAGTACAAGGGCATTCATCACAGAAACTTTCGGTTTTGATCATGCATTATGACCTATAAACAATCAGGTCAAATATGAATATTTGTTTGATTTTTGTTCTTGATTTATATGTTGATCCCACATTTCTCCTATTATTATTATTATTTTTATTTTTAATAAAATGCTGAAGTGGTAGGTAGATGCAAGATAAAGGTAGAAAACATAGTTTAGTGCTGTAAGAAGGCAAATGTAGATGAACAGATGATCAGGTGTGTGCCTATGGACTAAGTATTAATCCAGGCTAGACAAGGGCAGCAAGACATCCACGGATGCAGAAGATTTCTCTCAAAGCAGGGGGGATGAGGTTCTGAGCCTCACCTCTGTTGATCCCCAAATTCTCACCTGATGGCCCCCCTGCGACTGTGCCTGTCTTAGGTTGTTCCTCCCTTGAGGAATCTTACCCGTCTCTGGCTAACCAGTCATCTTCCGGGGCCATACAGGGAAATGTAAAGTTGGTAAGTGAGAGAGAAGCCATATTGTTTGCAAAGGTTAGCTTTTTACTTCTTTGCAGATTTATGCCCTGTGGCTTCTATGCCCAGCACTTGTCTCGAGGTATCTTTACCACCTGGAGGAATTATGATACTCGGTAAATTCGATATGAGGCACTAATTCTATTTAAGGGTTGTAATTAGGAAGGAAGAAGAAAAGCTATAGATGTAGCATATGAAGGAAACATGGGAGGATTGATTATTTCTTTGACATATCTTCTTGTATAGTACCTTAAGTATGTATAGGTTTTAAACTACTAATTTGCACACACATATTAACATAATAGGAATACGGTGACATAAACAAAGCAAATCTATAATTACCATCCATCTCCAGTGAAGCCAAGAAAACCATTTAGGCACCCTAGGCATTTGTGAAAATTTATCTATGATATGATGGATATTGTCCAACTGTACTTGAATCATCAGACAAATTAAAGCAGCCCATTTCTGGGATCTGTTCACATCCCATATGTTCTTTTAACCATAGATAGTCTATAGTCATGAGATTTTGGAGTGCTACAACTTGCACCCCTCCCAACTCCTGGTTGAGTTCCAACAGTACAGATCGGTCAAATTCGTTGTCTCACTGTATGCACATGCCAGCCTAGACATCTCCCTCCTCCTTCTTATGGCAAGTCCAGGAGACGGTGGGCTGGATGCAGCCACAACCGCAGCATCGTCTGGATCCCTGTGGAGGCTTTCTGATGATCATCCTCCTGCACAAGTCCTCTAGAGAGTGCTGATGCCGGAAGCTCCTCCTCATATCGTATCTTAGTTCATTTTCTGGGTATCCAAGCTAGGCCTTGATCTTCTGCATAGAAACAAACAGACCCTTTGCCCACAGTTTGACATGCCCTCTATACCACTGTGCAGAAGTCAGCACACAGTAACTGCTTTTTTTTTTTTTATAAAGAGAAAGGAATATTATCAGAAAAGAATACCTCCATAGCTGATCATCTGACACCCTTTAAGTAATCAACATTAAGGATATTTAAAGCATGCGTTGATCTTTGATTTACCAATAGTTTTATCCTGTTAAGGAGTAATCCCCCTTTTCTTTCTTTCTTTCTTTCTTTTTTTTTTTTTTAATTTTTAATCTACACTTACATGAAGAATACTGTGTTTACTATGCTCTCCCCTATATCAGGTCCCCCCTAACAACCACATTACGGTTACTGTCAATCAGCTTAGCAAAATGTTGTAGAGTCACTACTTGTCCTCTCTGTGTTGTGCAGCCCACCCTCCCCTTTCTCCCTTCCCCTCATGCATGCTAATCTTAATACCCCCCTTCTTCTTCCTCCCCCTTATCCCTCCCTGCCCACCCATCCTCCCCAGTTCCTTTCCCTTTGGTACCTGTTAGTCCATTTTTGGGTTCTGTAATTCCACTGCTGTTTTGTTCCTTCAGTTTTTCCTTTGTTCCTATACTCCTCAGATGAGTGAAATCATTTGGTATTTCTCTCTCTCCGCTTGGCTTATTTCACTGAGCATAATACTCTCCAGCTCCATCCATGTTGCTGCAAATGGTTGGATTTTTCCACTTCTTATGGATGAGTAGTATTCCATTGTGTATATGTACCACATCTTCTTATCCATTCATCTACCGATGGACACTTAGGTTGCTTCCAATTCTTGGCTATTGTAAATAGTGCTGCGATAAACAAAGGGGTGCATCTGTCTTTCTCAAACTTGATTACTGCGTTCTTAGGGTAAATTCCTAGGAGTGGAATTCCTGGGTCAAATGGTAGGTCTGTTTTGAGCATTTTGATGAACCTCCAAACTGCTTTCCACAATGGTTGAACTAATTTACATTCCCACCAGCAGTGTAGGAGGGTTCCCCTTTCTCCACAGCCTCGCCAACATTTGTTGTTGTTTGTCTTTTGGATGGCAGCTATCCTTACTGGTGTGAGGTGATACCTCATTGTAGTTTTAATTTGCATTTCTCTGATAATTAGCGATGTGGAGCATCTTTTCATGTGTCTGTTGGCCATCTGTATTTCTTTTTTAGAGAACTGTCTGTTCAGCTCCTCTGCCCATTTTTTAATTGGGTTATTTGTTTTTTGTTTGATGAGGC
Organism: Manis javanica; assembly: GCF_040802235.1. Lineage (NCBI taxonomy): Eukaryota > Metazoa > Chordata > Mammalia > Pholidota > Manidae > Manis > Manis javanica. The sequence continues at coordinate 67,904,423 of NC_133166.1, forward strand.
ATGTGAGCTCTTTATATATTCTGGCCGCGAAGCCTTTATCGGATCTGTCATTTTCAAATATATTCTCCCATACTGTAGGGTTCCTTTTTGTTCTATCAATGGTGTCTTTTGCTGTACAGAAGCTTTTCAGCTTAATATAGTCCCACTTGTTCATTTTTGCTGTTGTTTTCCTTGCCTGGGTAGATATGTTCAAGAAGAGGTCACTCATGTTTATGTCTAAGAGGTTTTTGCCTATGTTTTTTCCCAAGAGTTTAATGGTTTCATGACTTACATTCAGGTCTTTGGTCCATTTTGAATTTAATTTTGTATATGGGGTAGACAATGGTCCAGTTTCATTCTCCTCCATGTAGCTGTCCAGTTTTGCCAGCACCATCTGTTGAGGAGACTGTCATTTTGCCATTGTATGTCCATGGCTCCTTTATCAAATATTAATTGACCATATATGTTTGGGTTAATGTCTGGAGTCTCTAATCTGTTCCACTGGTCTGTTGCTCTGTTCTTGTGCCAGTACCAAATTGTCTTGATTACTATGGCTTTGTAGTAGAGCTTGAGGTTGGGGAGTGAGATCCCCTCTACTCTATTTTTCTTTCTCAGGATTGCTTTGGCTATTCGGGGTCTTTGGTGTTTCCATTTGAATTTTTGAATTATTTGTTCCAGTTCATTGAAGAACGTTGCTGGTAATTTGAGAGGGATTGCATGAAATCTGTATATTGCTTTGGGCACGATGGCCATTTTGACCATATTAATTCTTCCTAGCCATGAGCATGGAATGAGTTTCCATTTGTTAGTGTTCTCTTTAATTTCTCTTAAGAGTGACTTGTAGTTTTCAGGGTATAGGTCTTTCACTTGTTTGGTTAGGTTTATTCCTAGGTATTTTATTCTTTTTGATGCAGTTGTGAATGGAATTGTTTTCCTGATTTCTCTTTCTATTGTTTCATTGTTAGTGTATAGGAAAGCTACAGATTTCTGTGTGTTAATTTTGTATCCTGCAACTTTGCTGTATTCCGATATCAGTTCTAGTAGTTTTGGGGTGGAGTCTTTAGGGTTTTTTTATGTACAATATCATTTCATCTGCAAATAGTGACAGTTTAACTTCTTCTTTACCAGTCTGGATTCCTTGTATTTCTTTGTTTTGTCTGATTGCCATACCTAGGACTTCCAGTTCTATGTTAAATAACAGTGGGGAGAGTGGGCATCCCTGTCTGGTTCCCGATCTCAGAGGAAAAGCTTTCAGCTTCTCGCTGTTCAGTGTAATGTTGGCTTTGGGTTTATCATATATGGCCTTTATTATGTTGAGGTACTTGCCCTCTATTCCCATTTTGCTGAGAGTTTTTATCATGAATGGATGTTGAATTTTGTGAGATGCTTTTTCAGCATCTATGGAGATGATCATATGGTTTTCGTCTTTCTTTTGTCGATGTGGTGGATGATGTTGATGGATTTTCGAATGTTGTACCATCCTTGCATCCCTGGGATGAATCCCACGTGGTCATGGTGTATGATCCTTTTGATACACTGTTGAATTCTGTTTGCTAATATTTTATGGAGTATTTTTGCATCTACATTCATCAGGGATATTGGTCTGTAATTTTCTTTTTTGGTGGGGTCTTTGCCTGGTTTTGGTATTGGGGTGATGTTGCCTTCACAGAATGAGTTTGGGAGTATTTCCTCCTCTTCTATTTTTTGGAAAAGTTTAAGGAGAATGGGTATTATGTCTCGTCTGTGTGTCTGATAAAATTCTGAGGTAAATCCATCCGGCCCAGGGGTTTTGTTCTTGGGTAATTTTTTCATTACCATTTCAATTTCTTTGCTCGTAATTGGTTTGTTTCACTTTTGTGTTTCTTCCTTCGTCAGTCTTGGGAGGTTGTATGTTTCTGGGAAGTTGTCCATTTCTTCTAGGTTTTCCAGCTTGTTGGCATATAGGTTTTCATAGTAGTCTTTAATAATTCTCTGTATTTCTGTGGAGTCTGTCGTGATTATTCCATTCTCATTTCTTATTCTGTTCATTTGTGTTGATTCTCTTTTTCTCTTAAGTTTGGCTAGAGGTTTATCTATTTTGTTCATTTTCTCATAGAACCACCTGTTGGTTTTGTTGATTTTTGCTATTTTATTCTCAAATTTGTTTATTTCTTCTCTGATCTTTATTATGTCCCTCCTTCTGCTGACTTTAGGCCTCATTTGTTCTTCTTTTTCCATTTTTGATAATTGTGATGTTAGACTATTCATTTGGGATTGTTCTTCCTTCTTCAGGTGTGTCTGGATTGCTATATACTTTCCACTTAAGACTGCTTTCGCTGCGTCCCACAGTAGTTGGGGCTTTGTGTTGTTGTTGTCATTTGTTTCTATATATTCTTTGATCTCCATTTTGATTTGTTCATCGATCCATTGATTATTTAGGAGCATGTTGTTAAGCCTCCATGTTTGTGAGCCTTTTTGTTTTCTTTCTAGAATTCATTTCTAGTTTTTGTACCTTTGTGGTCTGAAAAATTGGTTGGTAGAATTTAAATATTTTGTAATTTACTGAGGCTCTTTTTGTGAGCTAGTATGTGGTCTATTCTGGAGAATGTTCCATGTGCACTTGAGAAGAATGTATATCCTGTTGCTTTTGGATGTGGAGTTCTCTAGATGTCTATTAGGTCCATCTATTCTAGTATGTTGTTCAGTGACTCTGTGTCCTTACTTATTTTCTGCCCGGTGGATCTATCCTTTGGGGTGAGTGGTGTGTTGAAGTCTCCTGAAATGAATGCATTGCAGTCTATTTCCCCCTTTTGTTCTGTTATTATTTGTTTCACATATGCTGGTGCTCCTGTGTTGGGTACATATATATTTAGAATGGTTATATCGTCTTGTTGGACTGAGCCCTTTATCATTATGTTCACTGTCTGGAGATTTTTTTCTTCTCTCCCTTCTTATTCCTCCTCCATTCTTCATATGTTGTGTGTTTTGTTCTGTGCTCTTTTTAGGAGTGCTCCCATCTAGAGCAGTCCCTGTAAGGTGCCCAGTAAAGATGGTTTGTGGGAAGCAAATTCCCTCAGCTTTTGCTTCTCTGGGAATTTTTTAATCCCGCCATCATATTTTAATGATAGTCGTGCTGGATACAGTATCTTTGGTTTAAGGCCTTTCTGTGTCATTGCATTAAATATATCGTGCCATTCTCTTCTGGCCTGTGGGGTTTCTGTCGAGAATTTTGATGTTAGCCTGATGGGTTTTCCTTTATAGGTGATATTTTTCTCTCTAGCTGCCTTTAAAACTCTTTCCTTGTCCTTAATCCTTGCCATTTTAATTATTATGTGTCTTGGTGTTGTCCTCCTTGGATCCTTTCTGTTGGTGGTTCTGTGTATTTCCGTGGTGTGTTCGATTATTTCCTCCCCTAGTTTGGGGATGTTTTCAGCAATTATTTCTTCAAAGAGACTTTCTATCCATTTTCCTCTCCCTTCTTCTTCTGTTACCCCTATAATACACATATTATTCCTTTTGGATTGGTCACATAGTTCTCTTAGTGTTATTTCGTTCCTGGAGATCCTTTTACCTCTCTCTATGTCAGCTTCTCTACGTTCCTGTTCTCTGGTTTGTATTCCTTAAATGGCCTCTTGCATCTTATCTATTCTGGTTATAAATCCTTCCTGGGTTTGTTTCCCTTCTGTGACCTCCTTCCTGACATCTGTGATCTCCCTCTGGACTTCATCCCATTGCTCTTGCATTTTTCTCTGCATCTCTGTCAGCATGTTCATGATTTTTATTTTGAATTATTTTTCAGGAAGACTGATTAGGTCTGTCTCCTTCTTATGTGTTGTCTCTGTGTTCTTGGTTTACCTGTAGTTTTGCCTTTTCATGGTCATAGTAATGGTTTGCAGAGGTGGCACGAGTGATGCCTGGAAGAGCTTTCCTTCTTGTTGGTTTGTGGCCTTCCTCTCCTGGGAGAGTAGCGACCTCTAGTGGCTTGTGCTTGGCAGCTGTGCGCTGACAGGGCTTCTGCTTCCTGCCCCATTGCTATGCAGTTTATCTCCGCTGTTGCTGTAGGCGTGGCCTGGCTCGGGCTGCTCCTCCAAAATGGTGGGGCCCCATTGGAGGGGGAGCGGTTGGGAGGCTATTTATCTCTGTAAGGGGCCTCTCTGCTCCCTGGTGCCCAGGGAGTTAGAGTGCCCAGAGATCCCCAGACTCCCTGCCCCTGCGCTATGTCTCCTGTCCTGCCCCTTTAAGACTCCCAAAAAGCACTCTCCAAACTAAAACAACAGCAACAACAAAAGAAAAAAAATTAAATAAATAATTAAAAAAAATAGGGAAAAACGCACGATTTTTTTTGTCCTCAGGTGCTGGTCTCAGGCACCCGCTCACTGGTCCTGTTGCCCTGTTTCCCTAGTATCCAGGACCCCACGCATGCACTGTGTGTGTCCTCTGGTCCGGAATCCTGGGGCTGGGTGTTCAGTAGTCCTGGGCTCTTTTTCCTTGCTGACTCCTCTCCTCCCACTGGGAGCTGGCGGGAGGGGCGCTCAGGTTCCACTGGGCCGGGGCTTGTATCGTACCCCCTTCGCGAGGTGCTGGGATCTCACTGGTGTGTATGTTGTCTGGATGTTGTCCTGTGTCCTCTGGTCTCTATTTTAGGAAGAGTTGTCTTTGTTATATTTTCATAGATAAATGTGGTTTTGGGAGGAGATTTCTGCCGCTCTACTCACGCCTCCATCTTGGCTCCCCCCTTCTGCCTTTATTAATGGTGTTCCTTCTTTCTGGGATGCTTGTTCTCCCAGTTTAGGGAATTCCACTCTCCATTCATCCTTCAGTGGGCTCTGCTCAAAAGGCTCATTCTACCATAAGTTCATTGCTTGCTCCCTTCTACCCCCCAATTTGGAATAAATCACATCTTTCTCTTAACTTCTACTGCACTTTCTCTCCATCTCCACCATAGTACTTGGATCATGGTTGTTCAGAAGTCTGTCTTCCATGGTAGATTGTAAGGTCATTGTAGAAGGGTTCAAGTCTTCCTCATTAACATGTCCCCTCAGCATTTGGCTCAGGGATTTATTGAATTAGACACTTCATTTTGGGGGTTCGAGAACTGATCTGCAAGAGGAAGCTGCTTACTGGAGAAGACAAGTTATGACTCTGTAGCATCTTAACTATACTGATGGACCGTGACTGCAGTGGGGTCGAATGGGGACTTGATAGTATGGGTGAATGTTGAAACCACAATGGTGCTCACTTGAAATCTTCACAGGATTGTATATCAATAATAACATAATTAAAAAAAAGTTGGGGGGCAGAAGAAGCTGCTTAAGATCTACAGGAGCATGGACAAGGGGGCAGTTGGCTGGAACAGAGGCTGTGGTGGGAGCGTATAAGGCTGGATCTAACTTCTCTTCAGCCTAAGGCAAGACCTAATGCCATACCTCTGACTTGGGTGGGCTGCAATGTGGTGGTGACCCCCATGTGGGCCTGACTTGAACACCATGATTTTAGGTCTGTCCTTGACACTTGCAAGAAGCTGAAGATAGGGACAAAATAAAACAGATCCAAGTTCATCCTTTTCCCCAGATAGCTTCCTGCTTATCATACAGCCATTCTAGAGTCCCTTGAGGGGGTAAGAGGGTGGGAGGAGCCTAGGGGTGGTGAGCAGGTGGAGGTCCACCTTCCAGGAGAGTGAGAAGAGGCTGTATGTTGTAGGGAGAACCCTGGTTCTGGAGTGGGGAGAAGTGGATTCTAGTGCCAGATCTGCCTCTTCTGACTGGGTGACTTTAAGCAAGGCTCTTAACCTCGACCTTATTTCCACATCCAGGTTAAATAGTTGCTTAAGTCCTTTGGGCTCTGACGTCCCATGACTCAGTCTTACTTGGTCAGGTAGTCAGTACTGTAGGTTTGTGAACCCCTTTGTCATTCCCTGTCTGCCATCTCCTTACCCCCGAAATGAACATGGATCCAGTGCAGGGGTTACAGTAGGATGATCTAGAGGAAAGGAGTTTTTAAAAGACCCTTTTCAAAATTAGAAAGAGCATTTCAGTACAATGGCCCAGTTTGGATGAGCCTTGGAATCCCTTTGAGTTGTCATAATCAGAAAGGGCTGAGGATGGGAGAGATCCTGTGACAGAGTCCACCCATGGAAAGAAGTGTCACCAGGAAAGATGGTCTTTATACGGATTGGGTTAGAATTGCCATGTTGTTGCTCAGAATGTGCAACAACTTAAACCCTCTGCTTCCCTCTCTGCCCCCACAAAAAGGGCAAGTGGTTGAGAGTTGGAACAAAGGTGCCTTTGGCTATGAGTTTCTGCTCAAAGAATGAGACTTTCCGTTGATGATTATTTCTAATGGGCTTTGTCATGGAAGTTTTCAGTTCATTGGTTTCAATGAGAGGAAATGTTGTGGGCACCAGTTTTATCTTTCTCAGACCTGTTAGAGATTCAGTGATTAGGTTTTGAAATATGCTTGTTACGGCCCAGCTCCTCCCCACCAGTGAGGACTGCTGTACAGGCTTCAGCGGTTCTGTTACCAGACTGGGTCCCTAAGGGTGGTGAAAGGCCAAGTCCAAGGTGGTGTTTCTTAGTTGGCCAACAGGACACAGAGATGGTTAGTGTGTGGTTGGGGGCTAGAGGCAAAGACCCAAAGACCCCGGAGTGAACACAGAGAAGGGTTGTGGCCTGGGAGGGCATGGTGCCTGCCTTACAGTCTTACCTGGAAGGAAAAAAGATCTAGTATGTCTGCAGACTGACCCAGCCTTCCATAGGAGGCCATGTGCTCTGCTGTGAAGGATGGTGACACACTGAATGGCATGTGAGGATAAGGCTCACAGTCCATCTGCTGTGGAGATTGTCTCTCCCAGGCAGCAAAGGCACACACGCTATTTGAATCTGAATGGCTGCAGCCGTTCACTTTCTGCTCTTGCCCTGATGGCTTCCTGCACCGTTGATCATCCTCCAGCTCAATCCCCGAGAGCCTTCAGCCCGCTGCCTATCTCCAAATTACTGACAGTGACTTTGGGTAAGTTATTAGCTTCTCAACCTGTTTTTCATCCGTAAAAGTGGGGTGGATGCGACCTAAGTCGAGAGGCTGTGAATATGAAATAGGACTACACATGTAAAGCACCTGGCATATCGCCTTGAATAAGCTTATGAAATGGAGGTTCCTGCCGTACAGATGTCTTTCCCAACCCTAGACACTGTCATTCACATTCCTGTCCTGAGCATTTTGGTGGCCGCTCTTTCAGGTGTATATAGAGGGGAGGGGGTGACAGATGTGTGGTTCATTCACTCCCCAGAACAAGGCTGTGAGCTCTGTGGGCTGGCTTAGCTGGCTTCTCTTGGCTGGGGGCTGCTTGGATCACTGGCCCCTAAAGCTGAGTGTGGGGGGCTTTTTGGGCTCCCAAAATAATAATAGAAACTGAGAGTAGATATCTTAATATATCACTCCTGTGGCCTTGCAAATGCACATTTGGCAGTGGCCTGTGACCCATCTAATGGTCTTTGCAGACGTCTGTGTAGAGGCTGCCTGCCCTCCAGGGGACGCTGCAGTACTTTCAGGTTGTTAACTTTTTCTCCACAAAAGCTCTTCTTTAGAGAAGTCTTAGATCCTAAGCTGACATGCATCCAGGACCCAGGCAGTGAGTGGGAATGAGAGTGGCTCCCCAGGTGAAGGAAAAAAAACCCGAAGTGAATAGTATTTCTTCACAGTTTTACTTGGCTTGCATATTAGCCAGAAAGCAAAGGCCTTCCTTACTACCAAGTCTCACGCTCTCTCACTTTTCTCAAAATATAACATCTTCTTGGTTTAGCTTTCCATCTTGTGCATGTACACTGGGAAATGTTTCTCTTGTGATGGAAAAATAGGTTTGAAGATGGGTGACAGCCCCAGCTGTGGTGGTACTGGGTGGGGCCCAGGGCTTCTTCCCACACCACCATCTTCCTGATGGCCAGCCCACGAGTTTGGGCCTAGTGTTGCCATACCTGTCAGTTCTTTGTGAAAAACTTAAGTCTTGGCTTTTAATGTGAAACCTATTACTTGTGAAAGTTGGCTTAGATTTGTTTCAAACCTTGTGTGGGTGAATGCATCTATGAGCCCAATTCAGCCTTGTATCCCACCAGTCTCAGCCTTTGTGTGGACCCCTAGCAGAGAGGGAAGTCACACCTACAAGTTAGGACCCCTGCAATTGAAAGGTAGTTTGGAAGTGAATCTAAAGCAGGAAGAAAAATTTTAATTTGTGATTTCATACCATGTTCTTGTGCTATATGACACAGCCTTGTCCCTGCTGTTGTACAGGGGCCTTGTGCCCAGCACTGGTAGTGGGCTTGCCACGTGTGGGCCCGGCTCTCAGCTGAGAGCTGTGGATGCAGCAGGGAACACAAGTGGGCAAGGTCTGCATCCTTTCACATCCCTACCCATGCCTTGTGGATGTGAGCTTGTCTTCTTGGGCCAGGTGGTCCACATACCTGCGTGCATTGCTTAAATTGTGTGACCTTATGCATATTGAAAATAAAAAGAAAATTACTTTTCTTTTTTTAAAGCCATGAGAAGTAATTTTTTTATTATTTTGAAAGGAAAAATATAACCAAAAAAATATGTGTATATGGTTGTATAAAATTCAGATTATCCAGAAAGATAAAAAGAGGGAAAACTGCTCTTTCATCTCTTCCTCTCCCATGTATTTTAACAAGAAGAATGTCTGACTAGTTGTATGACCTCAGACAAATCCTCTAACCTCTCCAAACAGAAGTTTCCTCCTATGTTATGAGTTAATAGCAGAACTGAACTCATGTTTTTATTATTTCTTTAGTGTGGGTTAAATGAGGTGATGTAAAAATCCCATAAACCTATGCACAGGTAAGGGTGCTCATAAAACTTTTTTTCTTTTGTGTATATTCAGGATTTCTTTGGCAGTCCCCTTTGTAATTACTGCATGTTTTTTGTCTGATAAACATACATGTTTGGCTGCATAAGAGAAAGAATAAAAATATTAAACATGAGCAATGCTATTTTCAACTTGAAGTCCTGCTCTGCTCTTCATCCTCCCATGTGGGAGCTTAAATTTGCTTATTACAACCTCTCATTCCCTGGCCTCATGAAGACCTCTGATAAGTGCCTCCCAGTAAGACTGGAGGACCTTTCCTCCTAATTAACAAAGGACATTGATGCTTGATTGTAGGTTACTTGGACCTGGTGATAAAGATGATAGTATAAGAAATTCTGGATGTTGAATGTAAAACATTAATTTGTAGGCATGTTGGATTTTTATCTGGACAGATGTTTTGCTTTTTATGGAGCTGTTTGGGAATAACAATGGGGTAGGATTTTGTCTGTGTTTTCTTTTTGCTTGGCTCCTGAAACTCCAGTGCTCATGTCTGAGCTGGGTGCTGGCAGAAGCAGAAGGGGTACAAGCCAAAAAGGAGGCCATTCTCTGCTGAATCAGCTCTCTATGCTCATTTCTGGAAGTTTTTTGGAACCTTTCTGCTTATGCCTCATCAGCAGTAACTTAGTCACATGCCCACACCTAGCTGCAAGGGAGGCTGGGAAGTATAGCCTTTTCATCCCAGGTACAATATTTAAAATTAAGACTAAGGGTCTTTTACTAAGTAGGAAGAGGAGATTGGATGTTATGCATGTGGGCAGCAAGCAGTGTTTTTTAAGATTTTAATAGTTTATAAACATTTGTAAATTGTCTTCTTTCCTACTCCTCTGCTTGCCTCTAACCAGAGAACAACCTAATTGTTCTGCACAGTGACAGTCGTCTGTTAGAGTCTTGGTGTACAGCCTCCTAGCAGCTCTTTCTTTTTATAAATGGTAGAACAAGGATGCAGGGAGCCTGAAAAGGTAGAGTGCTGAGGGGAGAGGTAACTAACACAGGGGTAGAAGATCAGTTCTATTGAATTGTAGAATGAGCCTGGGCCCTGGTGTCAGAACACCTAGGTCAGCTCCTGTCCTCCCCTGGGACTAAGGTGAGCTCTTACCTCTCAGAGTCCTCCACATCAGTGAGATGGGGAGTAACACCACCTTGTAGGGCTGCTAATCTGGAGCCTATAGAAGCCTCTGGTGGACTCTAAAGCATGATGCAGATGATTAATACTCTGCTTGACTGAAGTGCTTCCAAGGCACATCAGGGCACATGTGGAGCAGGGACTCAGGAGGACTTAGTGTGAACTCTGAGGTGCTGACACCAACAGTTGCTGAGTGGAGCCCTTCACGGTTGGAAAACAACCTATAAACTTGGCCCTAGTCTCCCTTTTCCTCTCCTTCAGCCCATCCTGTCCTGGTGCTGGACGTTGGCTTGGACCTCCCCACTGGCCGTCCCGTCAAGATGGCATGTGAGGAGGATGCACTCTGTTTGGAAGAACTTGGCTGTACAGGCAAAGATTTGAGCTAGGAAGAGAGCAAGTGGTCATTCATTTGGTACTTCCTATGAACCAGGGCCTTTTTTTCTTCTTTCTTAAAGTAAACTTTTAGGAAAGGAAGATTCGCAGGCCTTCCTTGGAATTTAGGCCCCAATTTCACATCATAGGATTGTTTTACTCAGGTTTCAATTAAAGCTTTAAATAAGGAAACCATAATATGATAATGAAAGCATAATGTAGATATTAGTAACTGCTGCTATTGCATTAAGGACACGCTCCTGTTCCCTAGATCCCCATTTATCTATCTTACTTTTATTTACCTAAAAATTCATTAGACTACGTTTAGACGGGAAGATGGCGGTGTGAGTAGTTCAGTGGAAATCTCCTCCCAAAAACATATATATTTATGAAAATACAATAAATACAACTATTCCTAAAAGAGACACCAGTGGATGCAGTACAACAGCCAGGATACATCTACATCTGTGAGAACTCAGCATCACATAAAGGGGGTAAAATACAACCCCCAGCCAGGCTAGACCTGAATGCTCCCCCACCCCAGAACCTGGCGGGAAGAAAGGAGTCAGAATGGGGAGGGAGTGAAAGCCCAGGACTGCTAAACAACCAGCTCTAGAAATCCACACCTGAAGCACAGACACAAGATGCATGGGGTGCTGGATATTAGAGAAACGAAAAAGGAAAAGCTGCGGGCAGGGCCCCGCAACCGGCCCCCCTGAGACAAAAGCGAGTGCTTTTTGCAAGTTTTAAAGAGACAGGGACCCCACAGTTGGATGAAGTCGTCCTGGCACACTTAGCCAGCAGCTGGGAATCCCAGAGAACTTTAGGCGCCCTAAACCCCTGGGTGGCAGTGCAGCTCTGAAGCCCCTCATAGCACTAAGCAGTCTGCCAGTCATTCCCCCAACTGGCGTGGACCCCAACACACCGGCCCAGTAGTGGGAGAGTGGCAGCGTGCACCAGGGGCAGCGTCGTCGGAGGGGACCGGGGGCAGCTCGTGAGAGCCCGCCGCGGCAGGGACTGAACAGCCCGGGAGCAGTGTGCACGCACCTGCAGCAGTGCCAGAGGGAGCAGCCATGCTCCCAGCAGCTGAGCAGAATCCCAGCCTTATGTGCAGCTGCCCGGGCTAGACCCAAAGGCTGCTGCTGGCACACAGCTACCCGGCAGAGGCACTGCTATCACAGAGGAGCACACCTGGCGTGCCTGCCACTCCCTGCAGGGCTCCTCACTGCTCTGACAGAGACCCTGCCTGCAGCAGCTTACAAACTAACCCAGTGGCTGCTCCAGGAGCGCGGGTAACCGACACAGGCAGCAGAGAAGGGCAAGGCATCCAGCAAGCAGGAAAGGACTTTCTTCTCCCAGCTGACACACCGCAATCGGCCTACAGCCACCGCTATCACCATGAAAAGGCAGAAAAATTTGGTCCAGTCCAAGACAGTTCAGACAACACCTGAGAGAGGATCTGCAGAGACAGACCTAACCAGTCTCCCTGAAAATGAATTCAAAATAAAAATTATAAACATGCTGACACAGCTGCAGAGAAATATGCAAGAGGTAAGGGATGACGTCCAGAGGGAGATTACAGAAATGAAACAATCTCTGGAAGTATTGATAAGCAGAATGGATAAGATGCAAGAGGCCATTGATGGAATAGAAACCAGAGAACAGGAACGCATAGAAGCTGACGCAGAGAGAGATAAAAGGATTTCCAGGAATGAAACAATATTAAGAGAACTGTGTGACCAATCCAAAAGGAACAAAATCCACACTGTAGGGGTACCAGAAGAAGAAGAGAAGAGAAAAAGGGATAGAAAGTGTCTTTGAAGAAATAATTGCTGAGAATATCCCCACACTGGGGGAGGAAATCATTGCTCAGACTATGGAGGCACACAGAACTCCCAACAGAAGGCACCCAAAGAGGACAAAACCAAGACACATAATAATTAAAATGGCAAAGATCAAGGACAAGAACAGAGTATTAAAGGCAGCCAGAGAGAGAAAACAGGTCATGTACAAAGGAAAACCCATCAGGCTCTCATCAGACTTCTCAAGAGAAACCTTACAGGCCAGAAGAGAATGGCATGATATATTTAATGCAATGAAACAGAAGGGCCTTGAACTAAGGGTACTATATCCAGCATGATTATCATTTAAATATTAAGGAGGGATTAAACAATTCCCAGACAAGCAATAGTTGAGGGAATTTGCCTTCCACAAATAACCTCTACAGGGTATTTTTAGAGGGACTGCTCTAGATGGGAGCACTCCTAAAAAGAGCACAGAACAAAACACCCAATGTGTGAAGAATGGGGAGGAGGAATAAGTACGGAGAGAAACAAAGAATCACCAGACAGTGTCTATAATAGCTCAATAAGCAAGTTAAGTTAGGCACTAAGATACTAAAGAAGCTAACCTTGAACCTTTGGTAACCACAAATCTAAAGCCTGCAATGGCAATAAGTTCATATCTTTCAATAATCACCCTAAATGTAAATGGACTGAGTACACCAATCAAAAGACAAAGACTAATAGAATGGATAAAAAAGCAAGACCCATCTATGTGCTGCTTACAAGAGACCCATCTCAAACCCAAAGACATGCACAGATTAAAAGTCAAGGAATGGAAAAAGATATTTCATGCAAACAACAGGGAGAAAATAGCAGGTGTTGCAGTACTAGTATCAGACAAAATAGACTTCAAAACAAAGAAAGTAACAAGAGATAAAGAAGGACATTATATAACCATTATAAATACATATGCACCCAATAGAGGACACCAATATATGTGAAACAAATTCTAACAGAATTAAAGGAGGAAATAGAATGCAATACATTCATTTTGTGAGACTTTAAGACATCACTCACTCCAAAGGACAGATCCACCAGACAGAAAATAAGTAAGGACACAGAGGCACTGAACAACACACTAGAACAGATGGACCTAATAGACGTCTGTAGAACTCTACATCCAAAAGCAACAGGACACACATACACATTCTTCTCAAGTGCACCTGGAACATTCTCTAGAATAGACCACATACTAGGCCACAAAAAGAGCCTCAGTAAATTCCAAAAGATTGAAATCCTACCAACCAACTTTTTAGACCGCAAAGGTATAAAACTAGAAATAAATTGTACAAAGAAAGCAAAAAGGCCAACAAACACGTGGAGACTTAAAAACATGCTCCTAAATAATCAATGGATCAACGACAAAATTAAAATGGAGATCCAGCAATATATGGAAACAAATGACAACACCACAAAGCCCCAATTTGTGTGGGATGCAGCAAAAGCAGTCTTAAGAGGAAAGTGTATAGCAATCCAGGCATGTTTTAAGAAGGAAGAACAATGCCAAATGAATAGTCTAATGTCACACTTATCGAAATTGGAAAAATAAGAACAAATGAGGCCTAAGGTCAGCAGACGGAGGGACATAATAAAGGTCAGAGAAGAAATACATAAAATTGAGAAGAATAAAACAATAGAAAAAATCAATGAAACCAAGAGCTGGTTCTTCGAGAAAATAAAAATGCCTCTAGCCAGACTTATTAAGAGAAAAAGAGAGTCAACACACATCAACAGAATCAGAAACGAGAAAGGAAAAATCACGATGGACCCTACAGAAATACAAAGAATTATTAGAGAATACGATGAAAATGTATATGCTAACAAGCTGGAAAACCTAGGAGAAATGGACAACTGTCTAGAAATATACAACCTTCTAAGACTGACCCAGAAAGGAACAAAAAATCTAAACAGACCAATTCCCAGCAGCAAAACTGAATTGGTAATCAAAAAATTACCCAAGAACAAAACCCCTGGGCCAGATGGATTTACCTTGGAATTTTATCAGACATATGGAGAAGACAGAACACCCATTCTCCTTAAAGTTTTCCAAAAAGTAGAAGAGGAGGGAATACTCCCAAACTCATTCTATGAAGCCAACATCACCCTAATACCAAAACCAGGCAAAGACCCCACCAAAAAAGAAAATTACAGACCAATATCCCTGATGAACGTAAATGCAAAAATACTCAACAAAATATTAGCAAACTGAATTCAAAAATATATCAAAAGGTTCATACACCACGACCAAGTGGGATTCGTCCCAGGGATGCAAGGATGGTACAACATTTGAAAATCCATCAACATCATCCACCACATCAACAAAAAGAAAGACAAAAACCACATGATCATCTCCATAGATGATGAAAAAGCATTTGACAAAATTCAACATCCATTCATGATAAAGACGCTCAACAAAATGGGCATAGAGGGCAAGTATCTCAACATAACAAAGGCCATATATGATAACCCCACAGCCAACATTATACTGAACAGCGAGAGGCTGAAAGCTTTTTCTCTGAGATCAGGAACAAGACAGGGATGCCCACTCTCCCCACTGTTATTCAACATAGTACTGGAGGTCCTAGCCATGGCAATTAGACAAAACAAAGAAATACGAGGAATCCAGATTGGTAAGGAAGTCAAACTGTCACTGTTTGCAGATGACATGATACTGTACATAAAATACCCTAAAGACTCCACTCCAAAACTACTAGAACTGATATTGAAATTCAGCAAAGCTGCCGGACACAAAATTAACACACGGATATCTGTGGCTTTCCTGTACACTAACAATGAACCAATAGAAAGAGAAATCAGGAAAACAATTCCATTCACAATAGCATCAAAAAGAATAAAATAAGAATAAAACTAATCAAGGAAGTGAAATACCTATACCTTGGAAAGTACAAGACACTCTTAAGAGAAATTAAAGAGGACACTAACAAATGGAAACTCATCCCATGCTCCTGGCTAGGAAGAATTAATATCATCAAAAATGGCCATCCTGCCCAAAGCAATATACAGATTTGATTCAATTCCTATCAAGTTACCAACAGCATTCTTCAATGAACCGGAACAAATAGTTCAAAAATTCATGTGGAAACACCAAAGACCCCCTGAATAGCCAAAGCAATCCTGAGAAGGAAGAATAAAGTGGGGTGAGGGGGGAATCTCGCTCCCCAACTTCAAGCTCTACTACAAAGCCACAGTAATCAAGACAATTTGTTATTGGCACAAGAACAGAGCCACAGACCAGTGGAACAGAGTAGAGATTCCAAGCATTAACCCAAAGATATATGGCCAATTAATATATGATAAAGGAGCCATGGACATATAATGGGGAAATGACAGTCTCTTCAACAGATGGTGTTGGCAAAACTGGACAACTACATCTAAGAGAATGAAACTGGATCACTGTCTAACCCCATACACAAAAGTAAATTCAAAATGGATCAAAGAGCTGAATGTATGTCATGAAAACATAAAACTCTTAGAAAAAACATAGGCTAAAATCTCATGGACATAAACATGAGTGACTTCTTCATGAACATATCTCCCTGGGCAAGGGAAACAAAAGCAAAAGCGAATAAGTGGGGCTATATCAAGAATAGACAGTTCTCTAAAGAAGAAATTCAGATGGCCAACAGACACATGAAAAGATGCGCCACATCGCTTGTCATCAGAGAAATGCAAATTAAAACCACAATAAGATATCACCTCACACCAGTAAGGATCACCATCATTGAGAAGACATAGAGCAACAAATGTTGGCGAGGTTGTAGAGAAAGGGGAACCCTCCTACACTGCTGGTGGGAAAATAAATTAGTTCAACCATTGTGGAAAGCAGTATGGAGGTTCCTCAAAACGCTCAAAATAGAAATATATTTGACCCAGGAATTCCACTTCTAGGAATTTACTTTAAGAATGCAGCATTCCAGTTTGAAAAGGACAGGTGCACCCCTATGTTTATCGCTGTACTATTTACAATAGCCAACATATGGAAGCAACCTAAGTGTCCATCAGTAGATGAATGGATAAAGAAGATGTGGTACATAACAATGGAATATTACTCAGCCATAAGAAAAAAACAGATTCTACCATTTGCAACAACATGGATGGAGCTAGAGGGTATTATTATGCTCAGTGAAATAAGCCAGGTGGAGCAAGACAAGTACCAAATGATTTCACTCATTTGTGGAGTATAAGAAGAAAGGAAAACTGAAGGAACAAAACAGCAGCAGAATCACCAAACCCAAGAATGGACTAACATTTACCAAAGGGAAAGGGACTGGGGAGGATGGGTGGGAAGGGAGGGATAAGGGCGGGGAAAAAGGTGGTATTACGGTTAGCATGTATACTGTGGTGGGGACATGGGGAGGGCTGTGCAACACAGAGAAGACAAGTAGTGATTTTACAGCATCTTACTACAGTCATGGACAGTGACTGTGAAAGGGGTATGTGGGGGTTTCTTGGTGAAGAGGGGAGCCTAATAAAGATAATGTTCTTCACTGTAATTGTAGGTTAATGATACCAAATAAAATATCATTAGAGTAGTGCCTGTCATCCCTCTCTCACTTTCTCTCTCACATACACACAGAAGCACAGTAGCTATACTTTGCACATACTCACTCATTTAATTCTCATAGCAGCTCTAGGTGTTAGGTAGGTACTATTTTCGTCCATTTTGCAGGTCAGGAAATTGGCATGGAGGTTAAATAAGGTCACCCAACACCTAGCAAGTGGTAGAGCTAGAAATTGAACTTGGGGTGCCTGCCTACAGGGTGCAGGTTCTCATACATTATTTTCAAGGCCTGATAGTTTTTCCACAATTCTCTGCTAGAGAAGAATGAGGATGGCCATGCCAATAATTGGTGCTCTTTGTGTGCTGTGCAGTTTGTGCCATGAATTTCAGATGCATGTGTAAGACCCCTCATCCCTGCATAGTATTCAAAGCCTGTGTTTCAGAGGCAAACACAAAGGCCTCTGGAAAATGGAGAAGGAATGGAGCCAGGAAGCAAACTTTGGTCTGTGTGGTTTCTGAATCCTGCTGTTTTCTCACCACAGTGACTGTTCCATAAGACCACAATACTCTCCTTCACTGGTGGTTCATGGCACCTGGTTACCTCCTTTCAGAGTCACTCTGTGTCCCTAGCACTGGTTGGGCCACAGGAAGGGACAGCAGCCCATGTTTCTCTAGGCCTGAATCCAAGGCCACATGGGCCAGTCCAGGGAGACCAGCAAAATCAGAGCTTGGATTTGAAAGAAGTTAATCCAGCTGGGCCCTTCCACATCCAGTGCTCCATTTTATTAGGCCTAGAGTTTCCCTAAAGCATGGTAAATCTCGCTTTCCTGTGTGAGGAGATCAGGCCGATGTACAAATGGTGGTGCACAGGGTTTTCTGGTCAGTATCAGGATGGACCATTTCTTGTGAAGTGCCTGGGCCTACTGAGCTCTTGGGAAGGGTGGGGACCATCTGTGCTGTCCTGTAAAGGAAATTGTGGTTTCTTTCTTTTTCTTTTTTAGTTTATGGGAAAGGAGACTGTCTCAATCAAGCCTTTGTGGCGTTGTATTACAGAGAGTCACAGAAAATGTTCTATGTAAATGACTGTGTGCCCTGATTAGAGCCTCAATAAGCTCCATTGTGTCATATTGCTGTTATTGGCAATTGCAGGATACTAAATGATATTCTCTTCAGGCTGAAAAAGTTCAGTGTTAGTGGTGAAACTCAGGGTTAATTACACTGCTCTGAATCAGAGCGTAGAATTAAGTCATAGGGAGAGCAGGACTTTTGCTTTCTTTTCTTTTGTCTCTTCAGGGCTGTTGCTGGGGGTCTGACCAGAGCACTGTTTAACCCATGTTCTAAATTTGTACTTACTGGCATTTTGCTCTGCATGATTTATTATCCTTTTTGGTGTTGGGAATCACAGGACCAATTATTAGGAAAGTTGGAGACGGGGAGAAATATTCTACTTAACAGTGCATTATTCCTGGTCAATAGCTGGGTTAAAAATAGCATGAAGACTGAAGTCTTTGGGGAGTGCTGGACTCTCTAGAGAGGCCTCTTTAATTTAGCTCTTGTCTCTTCTGCCTTTGAATTATCGGCAGCTCTGATCCTGACTCACTTCTTTGAAGAAATGACACACTGACCTATATCTCTGGTGAAATAGAGGAGCCGATCTCTGGTCTGCCCCTTCTTGGTGTTCCCTGTACAGCCTACGGGGTATCTGTTGGAGGGCTGAGCCCTCTCGGGTTTTGTGCCATTGACTTCTCTGCTTTGGTTTAATCCTGGAGCTTTGCGCTTTTTGAGTCATTCCTGATTGTAAACTTCCTGCATTCCTTTCCTCATTTCTTTTGTGTATAAATTTCACGTCACTGGTTTTGGAGTCAAAGCCACATTTCCTCCCTTTAATGTTACATGGGTCTTGAATATAATTAATATCAGGACATCTTTGAAAAGTGATTTTTAGTGGTGACCTCATAGTTTATCATGTATATATGTACCACTACCTATTTAACCACAGCATCAGTTTGAGATGTTTAGGTTCAATGTTTTTTTTCTCTTCTCTGTTGCTATTATAAGTCACACTGTATTGGCAATTGGCCCAGGACAGATTCTTAGAAATGAGTTTACTGGGAGTATGAACTTAAGAGAAAGGATATAAACCCAGATCTGCCTGCCTTCAAATCTACTGCTCCTTCTACTGCTGTTAGTTCTCCTTCAGAACTCCAGAGAAACCACACACACATCTCTCCAGGAGCAA
Organism: Manis javanica; assembly: GCF_040802235.1. Classification (NCBI taxonomy): domain Eukaryota; kingdom Metazoa; phylum Chordata; class Mammalia; order Pholidota; family Manidae; genus Manis; species Manis javanica. The sequence continues at coordinate 67,923,353 of NC_133166.1, forward strand.
ACTGCCTCTCCTGGGTGCCCAGGGCGATTGGGTGCTGGATTTCTTTTTCTTCTGCTTCCTCTTCTTTTTTAAAAAATTTGTGCATGGTGAACTGTTCTCTGGAGAGCACTGGGTAAGCCAGCTTGCACCCCAGGGCCACCTCCTTTACTTGCACAGCACACACAGATACCATGTTAAAGAATATGGTATTGTTTATAAACAGTTGCATTTAAAGAGTAAAATGTAATTTGTTGACTGTGTTGAAGGTGATTTATCCTCCCAATTCAGAACTCTTGCAAGAGTGCCTCATAGTCCTATTTGGAAACACCAGTTAGAGTTTCAGTCAGTAGAGTAATATATTTCCTACATTTATGATCCTGAAAATAGACTTTCTGAAGAGGTTCCCCGATGAACACAACAGTCTCTTTACACTGTATTCTCTCAGAACAAGGAGAAAATATGAGGGGGAAAAAGGGCTTTTTTGGCCAAACATGCTGTGGGAAAGCACCATTCATTCTAAGGAAATTTCCTGAGGTCCTGAGAGCTCTGAATCAAACTGGTCAGAAAGCCTGTTTGATTCTGTAGAAGCCAGTTTTTGTCCCACAGGACGCCTGTCGATATCCTGTGGAATAAGCAGCATGTGGAATGATGCAGAGCTAAGGATTAAAGTCTAGACTTGTAGCTTTTAAGCCTCATGTGATGTCTGTTGTCTCCCTTACCTTTCTTATCCTTTCTGACCTCTGTGTCCCATTGTCTCTGCCTGGAGTGCCCTTCCTCTGCTTTCTACATGGCTTAAAAAATCCTACCCCTTTTGCAAGGCTCAGTCCAGATCATCTTTCTTTGCTTCATCCTTATACATTCTCTGTTCAGTTGGCCTCCTGTATCCTTACAGCTGCTCTTGGTACCTGCCCCATGCACGCTTTGCTGATATTTCCTATGACTTATTTGTGTCTATGTCTTTTTGATAGTTCATCTCCCTGAAGACAGTACAGGCCTTCCACCATTGCTCCGGTATTGGTTGTTACATGGGCTGCGCATAGACAGTGCTCTCATGGGGTGGATGTTCACTGTGCCATTTAATACTCAGTGGAGGGGGCCTGACCACAGCACTGACAGTGGCAATGTTTCCATGGCCATTTCTATACTGACCTCAAACAGGTCACTGCAGGAGACAAAGAACCTGTCGTTTTCTTCAGTCAACATCTCTGGCGGGGGGGTGCTGGTGCGGGGGAACAGCTTTGCTTATGATGCTTTTCTGGTCAGTTACATGAAAGTTTCATCCTAAGATTACTGGTAAAAGTCTCACTTTTTGAGCACTTATTCTTACTAGATTTTATTGTTCAGGCAATGTTTAAAAACTGTGGCCCAGAGAGGTTAAAACACTGGCTCAAGCAAGGTCCTGCAGTAAATGGCCATACTGGGGATCACATTCAGGTCTGATTCCAGAGTCACTACATCACAGAACTGTGCTGCCTCATGCCAGTGTGCCAACATGTGTGTGGCATTTACTGATTTGCTGAATTGATCCTGGTACCTTCCTGCTTCCTGGCCCACTTTCTATTTGAGAATAACAACATTTAACACCATTTTTTCTCTGTCTCCTGTGTTTGGTATCTATGGATTTAAGTGTGGCTAATTTACCCAGTTTTACAAGTTCACGTAATTCCACGTTTCCCTTACCCCTCCTTTTGAAGCTTCATTGAGAAGCTGGCTTGAAGGGAGGCTCACGGGCTCCCAGTGTCAAGTTTGATACTAGAAGTTAAGTCTCCCTCCTGGTCTGCCTTATGCCTTTTCTTGGCATCACTGATGCATCTGGTCCCTGAGCCTTTCCAAGTCTTGGATTTATATTCTTTGGAGAAAAATTGCAAGTAGGTATTGCTTCTTACTGAAGTTCCCAGATAGCACAGACTTTGCTGAACAACATGGCACCAGGAGCTCTGTGGCAAGACTCTGCAGGATGCCATGTGCGTGCATGTATGTGTGAGATGTAAACATTTATGGGGAAGAAAAGACATTCCTTCCATAGAGCCAAAATTTGGATAGTATGTACACAACTTTGTCAGTGATTCCATGTGTTTTGTTCATCTTTACTTTTTGCAGCCTCCACAATGTATTTTCCATACTGCTACCATCAACAGAAGAGGTGTTTCCAAAATGGAGGTCTGATCATCATGTCATTTCACTGCTAAAACCCTTCTAGGGCCCTTTGGCTGCTCACCTCTCCAGCTTCTTGTCTTACGCTCCTCACCTGCTATTTGCTCCAGTTATTTTGAGCTCCATGTTGTTTCTGCATGTGTGTGGTCTTCTCTCTCCTTTCTAAGGCTTCCAGGCTGGCTGCACCCCTTGTCCAGGTCACCTTCCGCCTCCATCTGGCTAATACCTGTTGGCTACTTCCAGAAATCTATGTCCAATCAAATCAATCTGGGGCCCATCCCTCTGCTGCATCACTCAGCTTACTGTGCTCTATTTCGTTTCTCTGTCTCTCCCTTAACTGGACTGTTCACATCTTGCCTTCTTCATCTGTGTACCTCCCAGCTCAGGGTCTTGCTCACTATATATAGGAGCTGATAAATAAAGGAACTGTTAAATGAAGGAATAGTCAGGTGTGTTTATTTCCTGTGAAAATGTGATCTTGTTCTGTGAGCACTCCTAGGTTTGTGTAATAACGACAATACGCACTACCGTTTGTCAAACATCCACTATGTACATTCTGTGTGCTTTACTAGCTTATTGCTGTCCTCATAGATCCCATGTTCATCACAAAAATAAAGAAACCAGGACTGGGTTTCTTTTTGTTTCTTAGTTGCGAAGTCTTTTCTCTGGCATAGACTGTGTTTCTGAGCATTTCAAGGTGTTTTCTGGATTTAAAGCTGAAAGGCATTATTAGTGAGGCTCAGGGAAATATTGTGACAAAATTTCAAACATAATTCTTGGTGCTTAGACTCCCAACTGTTGAGTGCAAAGAGGGAGAGAGAGGATTTTCTTTCTCAAATGGTTTGCATTTATGTGAAGGCCAAGTTGGACTTGTTTATTGAATCAGTAAAGATACTATCTCTTTGAAAATTCAGAATCTGATGTCCCTATTAGACTGAGTTCACCTTTTGTGAGGGTCACAGGTCTGCTGCATGGGGCATTGCAGAGCTGGGAAGTTATGTTATAAGGGGTCTTTTCAGTGTCTTCTTGGTCATATGAATTTTATTTGCCCAATCGGACATCACTGAGGCTCTGAACAGTCAAAGAAAACATCTCTCTTACGTTTTCCTCATGAATAGAACGCACTGTGTCCTGAATTGTTACTCTATTGAGGCCAGTACGTGGTGTACTTTTCTAACGTTTGAGCCAGTAGGCTTTTTCACTTTGGGGTGACCCAGGTAAAGATTTTCTGGTGCTCCTGTGTGGCAAGGAAAGCATGTCTTCTCTTCTCTCCCTTTCTCTTTGCCTCTGTCTGTGAGTTTGAAAAATATATTTTGAGTTACACGACTTATTTTAGCATATTTACTAGAAATGTATGTTCTGCCAGTGATGGGGATTCCTTCCTCTATTCCTTTCTCTCAAATCAAAACATTGCTGTGGACTGGAGCGAGAGGGTGTTCAAAACCAGAAGACAGCAGTTGAGAACATTGCAGACATTTGCAAGAATAAATCTGTGGCCATGGGCTCTGACTGTGTTTTTATCTGTTGGGTGTGGATGTGTGTGTGAAAGAGAGAGAGAGGGAAACAAAGAGAGGAAGACTGACTGGAAGGAGGCTATTGTGCAGAGTAGAACAGGGCTTCCTGAAACATGGGACCCAGAGACATCATAGATAATTATGTTCTCCAGCCCCTGAATCAGGCTCAAGTTCTGGTAAAAGATTTTCTTATGATGTTTGAATGTGTTCATATGGAAAGCCTTACAAAACTGTAAAAATGCAACTGGTAGGCAGCCTTATGAAAGAGAATAACCCCTTACAAAGAGAGACCCAGAACTTGGTACAAGTGCAGATAGTGGTTTTCTTAGTCTTTTAATCGGCTCTTTTTGGGATGGAAACTTCTTTCCTACCCTGATATTCATAAACAGGCTCAAACCTAGTCTGAGGTCTTTTTCTTTCCAAGAAGAATGGAACCACACCCCTCAGGCCCGCAGGACTTGGGCACAGCTCTGGAGAGAGCACCCCTTTGGCTGGGGAATCTGTGAGCTGAGGGTAGATGAGTACAGGAAAGCAGTAGGTTCTTCTTTAGCAAAAGTTCAGTGCTCAGTGGAGTAGAGCAAGTGCCACCTGTATGACACTGTGGAAGATCAAGCAGAATGGGGAAGGAAATGGTGGAATAATTTTTTTTCCTTTGTTGAGTTTTTCCTTTCCCCTCCCTTCAAGCGGGATATTTTCTAATTGTCAAGGTCCAGTGAAATGGCTCTCAGTGTCTGTGGGGGTGGGATCTCTGAAGGGGCTCAGCCATAATTGACTGATTGTTGCCTCTCACTGAGTGCTGCTCCATGCCAGCACCATGGGGGCTTAGAGAGGGTGAGTACCCAGTATCCCAGATAGTAAATGCCTTTCCAATCCATGCTGATGGGCAGATGAGAGAAGTCAGAAGGGCACAGACATAGTCAGAAGGGCAATTGTATATCCCCTCTCTTCTCCCTTTGAAGGGAAGCTTAATGCTTCACTGTTGTTTTGATGTTCTGGGGAGTTCTAGAACCAGGTGAGCAGTTTGTCATAGGGCTCCCCAGTACTGGGCTCATTTCTTCCTACCTGGAAACTGGACATATGGGAAAAGTGGAGGGGATCTGATGTGCTAGACTGTGGGAGGCCTTGTCCTCGTCCCACATAGGCTTCACTGGGATGGGGAGGTCCACCCTTGTGCTTTTCACTTGTATTTTATTTTGAGGCATATATGCTTCCTGCTTGAGTGATGTTGGACTGGTTCCTTGCCCAGATGGACATAGGTTGACTTCCATAGTGGGTCCACTTGGGCGATGGGAGGTGCGATCTCTTGTGAGGTTCATGGTATGGTTGGGCAGATTCACAGCTGCTCTGAGGTCAGGCCTGATGGCTGGTGAGAGCCTGAGAGGAATTGGATCAAACAGAGACCAGGCTAGGGCTGGGATGTTTACCTGTGACTATCAGAATGGCTGTCCAAGGGTCTCCAGAATTGGTTGGCTTGCTAGTGATGCTGGACAAAGGAACAGCTCATTTGCATAATGCTTTCATATGTGTCAACTAGATTTTGGTTCTCAGAATATACCAGTAAATAGGTCAGGTCAGGTGATTCCCTACCCCATTCCATACATGAGAAAATGGAGATTTATTTAAGATCATGAAGTAGTTGAAACTCAGCTACCCTCTCAGGTCTGGATGAGTACAGGAAATACTGTACTGGATGAAGCCAGGGTGAGGACACAGGCCACGCAAATCAGAGCTTTAGTGAGCAAAGCTACAGGAGAGGGAAGGGCCAACTCAGCAGTGAACGAAGACAGAGGCAGTCTTCATGATTGGGGTTGGTCTTGGTCACTGCTGTCTCACTAGCCTTGGACAGGGCCTGGCCATAATATGTTCTCAATGAATGTTTGCTGAGAACATGAAAGAATTTCTTACAGCATGGGGGAATCATCTTGCTCACTTGCTCAACACCTTCCAGGAATTTTCCCTTCCCTATGTGATCTGTTCTTTCCTCTCTTAGTGACACTGCTCACCCCAGGAGTGGGATGGGGTTCGAGCAGTACTCTTGAGAAAACCTATCGGGTTCTCCCCACACCCCCAGGTGATGGGACTTGGGATTGTTCTGGATTTTGATCTGAAAGAATGTCCTTGTAACCTGCTTATTTTGACATCTGGGATGAGTGGGTCACAGGGAGGCTTCAGGAGCTGCCTGGGGCCCCAGCGAGCAGTAGCAGTGCTGAGCTTGAACCTGCTCCTTCACTGCAGTGCTTTCTCTGCAGGGTTCAACTTCTATCCCAGATCTCAGTGGCAACCTTGGACTTCTTTTGAGGTTTCAGTCTCTCTAGTTTCTGCCACTTGGAGCTGAGCAGGAGAACTCTTCAATGCAAAGATGGTGGGAGTGTCTCTGTCCAAATTTAAACTTATGGCTGTTTGCTCAAGCCTCTTGTAGCTCTCAGGTTAAGATCTCGCAAGGATTTTTCTTTTGAGAGTTTGTTTTTCTCCCCTTCCCTCCACCTCCCTTGTCTCTATCCATTTTGTGTTTTGAGTTCCCCATGGCCGCCTGGGCAGAGACAGATGGAGGGAAGCTGGTGGAGTATTTGAGTGTGGAGCCCATTTCTCAGACATTTTTTGGGTCAGTGTGGGTGGTAGTGGTTGAGGTTGCTTGGCCTTGTGGTCTGAGTTCTATAGGCCACACCCTGCCCTGCCTCTCTCCAGGGGCAAGGGGCTGGCCACCTGTTACTTGCAAGTATGGTTCTGTGTGTTCCTGTGAATAGAGGAGAAAATGAAAATGCCACCTGATGATATGCATATACTCTGTGACTGTTTCAAAGCCTAGTTCTGTTTGCCGTCTCATTTGAGCTAATGAGAGGTGGATTGCTACTTAACAGGTATCTCTGTGGAGGCCGTGTGCTGGGCATCTTCCCATACATTAGTTCATTTAATCTTCACAATTATGCAGGGGATAATATCTGCCTTAATAAATAAGGACACTGCGACTTTGCTCTGGGTTAAGTTTGTTTATCTGTTCATTCAATGGATAGTTAATGAGCAGCTGCTATGGACTAGGCCCCATTCTAAGCTTGTCCTTGGTGGAAGAGACTGTTAGGAATAAGACAAGGTCCCTGTTCTCACAGAGCTGAGACTGTGGGGATGGCAGCCTCCCTATTAAGGTGTATGTTGTGTTGCTCTGGGTGGGAGGTGGATCATGGGAGCAGGGATTGGAGGCTGGAGGAGAGAGAGGATTTTAGCCCATTGTACTCAAATGCTTTATATTGCACCATGGTACCGCCCTTCTCCTTGTTTGTCCTCCCCCACCCCCAACAGAGATTATTAACACAGTTGGCATATATGTTAATGTAGGCTCAGAGAGGCTGGATAACTTATTCAAGGTTGCACAGGAGATGAGCAGGAGTTTGAACAGACTCTGGATTGAGTTCTGTTTTCTTATCCTGCCTACCTGTGAATAATGTGACTTTTTTCCCTCCTTTTTACTACAAGTTTTAAAATTGAGATTATTGATGTATAACATTATATTTTTTGGTGGACAACATTAAGGTTTCTTTGTAAAAATAATCTGTTTGCAGAAGAATATGCAGTCATTCTGTTAACCTTTTGGTGAATGCTTAAACACATTTGAGATGTTCAAAGTTGCTAGTAAGTCCAGGGTGCAGCCCTCTGTCTCATCTTGTAATTTGGACTCAGCAGCATGGGCTATCTGACCCTTGGGAGTAGCTGTCTGTAGACATGGGATTGACCAAGTATCACAATCATAGTCTAGTTAAAATTGGGGTAGAAAGCTCTTAGAGCCCTCACATTTGTTGCCAACATTAATCTATATTAATTAATTAATTTTATTTATTTCATTTTTAAAAATTTGGTATCATTAATCTACAATTATATGAGCAACATTATGTTTACTAGACTGCCTCCATCATCAAGTCCCCCCCACATACTCCATTACAGTCACTGTCCATCAGCATAGTAAGATGCTATAGCATCACTACTTTTCTTCTCTGTGTTGTACAGCCCTCCCGTGTCCTCAGGTACATTATGTCTGCTAATTGTAATGCCCCATTTTCCCCATTGTCCCTCCCTTCCTACCATCCTCCCCAGTCCCTTTCCCTTTGGTAACTGTTAGTCTACTCTTGGATTCTGTGAGTCTGCTGCTGTTTCGTTCCTTCAGTTTTCTTCTTTCTTCTTATACTCCACATATGAGTGAAAACATTTGATACTTGTCTTTTTCCACCTGGCTTATTTCACTGAGCATAATACCCTCTAGCTCCATCCATGTTGTTGCAAATGGTACGTTTTGTTTTCTTCTTATGGCTGAATAATATTCCATTGTGTATATGTACCACATCTTTATCCATTCATCTACTGATGGACACTTAGATTGCTTCCATTTCCTGGCTATTGTAAATAGTGCTATGATAAACATAGGGGTGCATATGTCTTTGTCAAACGGGCTGCTGCATTCTTTTTTTAAAATTTATTTTGTTATCATTAATCTACAAGTACATGAAGAACATTATGTTTACTAGGCTCCCCCCTTCACCAAGAAACCCCCCCCCCCACCCCATTACAGTCACTGTCCATCAGCATAGTAACATGCTATAGAATCACTACTTGTCTTTTCTGTGTTGCACAGCCCTCCACAACCCCCCGCTACATTATACATGCTAATCGTAAAGGCCCCTTTCTTTTTCCCCACCCTTATCCCTCCCTTCCAACCCATCCTCCCCAGTCCCTTTCCCTTTGATAACTGTTAGTCCATTCTTGGGTTCTGTGATTCTGCTGTTGTTTTGTTCCTTCAGTTTTTCTTTGTTCTTATACTCCACATATGAGTGAAATCATTTGGTACTTGTCTTTCTCTGCCTGGCTTATTTCACTGAGCATAATACCCTCTAGCTCCATTCATGTTGTTGCAAATGGTACGTTTTGTTTTCTTCTTATGGCTGAATAATATTCCATTGTGTATATGTACCACATCTTCTTTATCCATTCATCTACTGATGGACATCTAGGTTGTTTCCATTTCTTGGCTATTGTGTATAGTGTTGCAATAAACATAGGGGTGCATCTGTCTTTTTCAAACTGGGCTGTTGCATTCTTAGGGTAAATTCCTAGAAGTGAAATTCCTGGGACAAATGGTATTTCTATTTTGAGATTTCTGAGGAACCTCCATACTGCTTTCCACAATGGTTGGACTAGTTTACATTCCCACCAGCAGTGTAGGAGGATTCCCCTTTCTCCACAACCTTGCCAACATTTGTTGTCTGTCTTTTGGATGGTGGTGATCCTTACTGGTGTGAGGTGATATCTCATTGTGGTTTTAATTTGCATTTCTCTGATAACTGGTTATGTGGAGCATCTTTGCATGTGTCTATTGGCCATCTGAATTTCTTCTTTGGAGAACTGTCTGTTCAGCTCCTCTGCCCATTTTTTAATTGGATTATTTGCTTTTTGTTGAGGAGCATGAGCTCTTTATATATTTTGAATGTCAACCCTTCATTGGATCTGTCGTTTATAAATATATTCTCCCGTACTGTAGGGTACCTTTACCTTTTTGTTCTATTGATGGTGTCCTTTGCTGTACAGAATTTTTTCAGCTTAATGTAGTCCCACTTGTTCATTTTTGCTTTTGTTTCCCTTGCCCGGGAAGATATGTTCATGAAGAAGTTGCTCATGTTGATGTCTAAGAGATTTTTGCCTATATTTTTTTCTAAGACTTTTATGGTTTCATGACTTACATTCAGGTCTTTGATCCATTTCGAATTTACTTCTGTGTATGGGGTCAGACAGTGATCCAGTTTCATTCTCTTACATGTAGCTGTCCAGTTTTGTCAGCACCATCTGTTGAAGAGACTGTCATTTCCCCATTGTATGTCCATGGCTCCTTTATTGTATATTAATTGACCATACATGCTTGGGTTAATGTCTGGAGTCTCTATTCTGTCTTGATTACTGTGGTTCTGTAGTAGAGCTTGAAGTTGGGGAGCAAGATCCCCCCCAACTTTATTCTTCCTTCTCAGTATTGCTTTAGCTATTCGGCGTCTTTGGTGTTTCCATATGAATTTTTGATCTATTTGTTCCGGTTCATTGAAGAGTGCTGTTGGTAATTTTATAGGGATTGCATTGATTTTGTATATTGTTTTGGGCAGGATAGCCATTTTGACAAAATTAATTCTTCCTAGCAAGGAGCTTGGGATGAGTTTCCATTTGTTAGTGACCTCTTTAATTTCTCTTAAGAGTGTCTTATAGTTTTCAGGGTATAGGTCTTTCACTTCCTTGGTTAGGTTTATTCCTAGGTATTATATTCTTTTTGATGTTATTGTGAATGGAATTGTTTTCCTGATTTCTCTTTCTTTTAGTTCATTGTTAGTGTATAGGAAAGCCACAGATTTCTGTGTGTTAAATTTTGTATCCTGCAACTTTGCTGAATTTGATATTAGTTCTAGTAATTTTGGAGTGGAGTCTTTAGGGTTTTTTTTATGTACAATATCATGTCATCTGCAAATAGTGACAATGTAACTTCTTCTTTACCAATCTAGGTACCTTGTATTTCTTTGTTTTGTCTACTTGCCATGGCTAGGACCACCAGTACTATGTTGAATAACAGTGGGGAGAGTGGGCATCCCTGTCTTGTTCCCAATCTCAGAGGAAAAGCTTTCAGCGTCTCGCTGTTCAGTATGATGTTGGCTGTGGGCTAATCGTATATTGCCTTTATTATCTTGAGGTACTTGCCCTCTATACCCATTTTGCTGAGAGTTTTTATCATGATTGGATGTTGATATTGTTGAATGTTTTTTCAGTATCTATGGAGATGATCATGTGGTTTTTGTCTTTCTTTTTATTGTTGTGGTGAATGATATTGATGGATTTTCGGATGTTATACCATCCTTGCATCCCTGAGATGAATCCCACTTGGTTAGGTGTATGATCCTTTTGATGTATTTTTGAACTCGGTTTGGTAATATTTTTTTGAGTATTTTTGCATCTACATTCATCAGGGATATTGGTCTGTAGTTTTCTCTTTTGGAGGGGTCTTTGCCTTGTTTTAGTATTAAGGAAATGTTGGCTTCATAGAATGAGTTTGGAAGTATTCCCTCCTCTTATACGTTTTGGAAAACTTCAAGGAGAATGGGTATTATGTCTTCTCTGTATGTCTGATAAAATTCCTATGTAAATCCGTCTGGCCCGGGGGTTGTGTTCCTGGGTAGTTTTTTGATTACTGCTTCAATTTTTTTGCTGGTGATTGGTTTGTTTATATTTTATGTTTCTTCCTTGGTCAGTATTGGAAGGTTGTATTTTTCTAAGAAGTTGTCCATTTCTCCTAGGTTTTCCAGCTTGTGAGCATATAGGTTTTCATAGTATTCTCTAATAATTCTTTGTATTTCTGTGGGGTCCATCATGATTTTTCCTTTCTCATTTCTGATTCTGTTGATGTGTGTTAGGTCTCTTTTTCTCTTAATAAGTCTGGCTAGAGGTTTATCTATTTTGTTTATTTTCCTGAAAAACCAGCTCTTAGTTTCATTGATTTTTTTTCTATTGTTTTATTCTTCTCAATTTTATTTTTTTCTTCTCTGATCTTTATTATGTCCCTCCTTCTGCTGACTTTAGGCCTCGTTGGTTCTTTTTCCAGTTTTGATAATTGTGACATTAGACTATTCATTTGGGAATTGTTCTTCCTTCTTTAAATATGCCTGGATTGCTATATACTTTCCTCTTAAGACTGCTTTTGCTGCGTCCCACAGAAGTTCGGGCTTTGTGTTGTTGTTGTCATTTGTTTCAATATATTGCTGGATCTCTATTTTAATTTGGTTATTGATCCATTGACTATTTAGAAGCGTGTTGTTAAGCCTCCATGTGTTTGTGGGCCTTTTTGCTTTCTTCGTACAATTTAGTTTTAGTTTTATTCCTTTGTAGTCTGAAAAGTTGGTTGGTAGAATTTCAGTCTTTTGGATTTTACTGAGGTTCTTTTTGTGGCCTAGTATGTGCTGTATTCTGGGGAATGTTCTGTGTGCACTTGAGATGAATGTGTATCCTGTTGCTTTTGGATGTAGAGTTGTATAGATGTCTATTAAGTTCATCTGTTCCAGTGTGTTGTTCAGTGCCTCTGTGTCGTTATTTATTTTCTGTCTGGTGGATCTATCCTTTGGAGTGAATGGTGTGTTGAAGTCTCCCAAAATGAATGCATTGTATTCTATTTCCTCCTTTAATTCTGTTAGTATTTGTTTCACAGATATTGGTGCTCCTCTATTGGGTGCATATGTGTCTATAATGGTTAAATCCTCTTGTTGGACTCCGCCCTTTATCATTATGTAATGTCTTTCTTTATCTCTTTTACTTTCTTTGTTTTGGAGTCTATTTTGTCTAATACTAGTACTGCAATACCTCCTTTTTTTCCTCCCTGTTGTTTGCATGGAGTATCTTTTTCCATCCCTTAACTTTTAGTCTGTGCATGTCTTTGGGTTTGAGATGGGTCTCTTGTAAGGAGCACATAGATGGGTCTTGCTTTTTTTTCCATTCTATTACTCTGTATCTTTTGATTGGTGCACTCAGTCCATTTTCATTTAGGGTGATAATTGATAGATATGTACTTATTGCCATTGCACGCTTTAAATTTGTGGTTACCAAAGGTTCAAGGTTAGCTTCTTTAGTATCTTAGTGCCTAACTTAACTTGCTTATTGAGCTATTATAGACATTGTCTGGTGATTCTTTCTTTCTCTTCATACTTATTTCTCTTCCTCCATTCTTCATATGTTGGGTGTTTTATTCTGTGCTCTTTTGTGTTTCCTTTAACTCCTTTTGTGGGTAGTTGTTTTGTTTTCTGCCTTTAGTTTAGTATTTGTTCGGTTTGCTTTCTTTGCTGTGATTTTAGTTTCTCTCGTGACATCTGTTTAGCTTTAGGAGTACTCCCATCTAGAGCAGTCCCTCTAAAATACCCTGTAGAGGTGATTTGTGGGAGGCAAATTTCCTCAGGTTTTGCTTGTCTGGAAATTGTTTAATCCCTCCTTCATATTTAAGTGATAATTGTGCTGGATACAGTATTCTTGGTTCAAGGTCCTTCTGTGTCATTGCATTAAATGTATCATGCCATTCTCTTCTCGTCTGGAAGGTTTCTGTTGAGAAGTCTGATGATAGCCTAATGGGTTTTCCTTTGTAGGTGACCTTTTTCCTCTTTCTAGCTGCCTTTAAAACTCTGTCCTTCAAGTAGTGATTCTACAACATTTTGTTAAGCTGATGGACAGTAACCGTAATGTGGTTGTTAGGGGGGACCTGATATAGGGGAAAGCATAGTAAACATAGTATTTTTCATGTAGATTAAAGATTAAAAAAAAAAGATGGAAAGAAAGAAAGGGGGATTACTCCTTGATAGGATAAAACTATTGGTAAATCAAAGATCAACACATGCTTTAAATATACTTAATGTTGATCACTTAAAGGATGTCAGATGATCAGCTATGGAGGTACTCTTTTCTGATAATATTCCTTTGTCTTATTAAAAAAAAAAAGCAGTTCCTGTGTGCTGACCTCCAATGAGTTCAGCACAGTGGTATAGAGGGCATGTCAGAGTGTGGGCAAAGGGTCTGTTTGTCTCTATGCAGAAGATCAAGGCCTAGCTTGGATACCCAGAAAATGAACTAAGATACGATATGAGGAGGAGCTTCCGGTATCAGCACTCTCTGGAGGACTTGTGCCAGGGGGATGATCATCAAAAAGCCTCCACAGGGATCTGGGCGATGCTGCGATTGTGGCTGCATCCACCCCACCGTTTCCTGGACTTGCCACTGTAATGAGGAAGGAGATGTCTAGGCTGGCATGTGCATACAGTGAGACAATGAATTTGACCAGATCTGTACTGTTGGAACTCAACCAGGAGTTGGGAGAGGTGCAAGTTGCAGCGGTCCAAAATCTTACGACTATAGACTATCTACGGTTAAAAGAACATATGAGATGTGAACAGATCCCAGAAATGGGCTGCTTTAATTTGTCTGATTTCTCTCAGACTGTTCAAGTACAGTTGGACAATATCCATCATGTCATAGACAAATTCTCACAAATGCCTATTGTGCCTAACTGGTTTTCTTGGCTTCACTGGAGATGGATGGTAATTATAGATTTGCTTTGTTTATGTCACCGTATTCCTATTATGTTAATATGTGTGCGCAAGTTAGTAGTTTAAAACCTATACATAAGGTACTCTACAAGAAGATATGTCAAAGAAATAATCAATCCTCCCATGTTTTCTTCCTTATGCTTCCTCTATAGCTTTTCTTCTTCCTTCCTAATTACAACCCTTAAATAGAATTCGTGCCTCATATCGAATTTACCGAGTATCATAATTCCTCCAGGTGGTAAAGATACCTCGAGACAAGTGCTGGGCATAGAAGCCACAGGGCATAAATCTGCAAAGAAGTAAAAAGCTAAGCTTTTCAAACAATATGGCTTCTCTCTCACTTACCAACTTTACATTTCCCTGTATGGCCCCGGAAGATGACTGGTTAGCCAGAGACGGGTAAGATTCCTCAAGGGAGGAACAACCTAAGACAGGCACAGTCGCAGGGGGGCCATCAGGTGAGAAATTGGGGATCAACAGAGGTGAGGCTCAGAACCTCACCCCCCCAGCTTTGAGAGAAATCTTCTGCATCCGTGGATATTTTGCTGCCCTTGTCTAGCTTGGATTAATACTTAGTCCATAGGCACACATCTGATCATCTACATTTGCCCTCTTACAGCACTAAACTATGTTTTCTACCTTTATCTTACATCTACCTACCACTTCAGCATTTTCTTAAAAATAAAAGTAATAATAATAATAAAGGGAGAAATGTGGGATCAACATATAAATCAAGTATAAAAATCAAACGAATATTTATATTTGACCTGATTGTTTATAGTTCATAATGCGTGATCAAAACCGTAAGTTTCTGTGATGAATGCCCTTGTACTGTTCACCATGTAAGAATTTATTCACTATGTAAGAATTCGTTCACCATTTAAGAACTTGTTTGTTATGCTTCAGAAGATTGGAGACTGACGAGAATTAGGCTTGAGATGGATTAATGATTGTACATTGAGCATTGACCCCCCTATACTGAATTTTATTGTTGTTAACAACCATTTTATCAATAAATATGAGATGCCCTCTCAAAAAAAAAAATGCCCCTTGGTGCAAAAAATTTATGAGTATGTGCAATAAAAACAACAAAACCCCCAAAAAAACAAAACAAAAGAAAACTCTGTCTTTGATCTTTGCCATTTTTATTATTATGTGTCTTGGTGGTGTCCTCCTTGGGTTCCTTCTGTTGGGAGTTCTGTGTAATTCCGTGGTCTGAATGATTATTTCCTTCCCCAGTTTGGTGAAATTTTCAGCAATTATTTCTTCAAATACACTTTCTATCCCTTTTTCTCTCTCTTCTTCTGGTACCCCTATAATGCAGATATTGTTCGTTTTTGGATTTGTCACACAGTTCTCTTAATATTGTTTCATTCCTAGAGATCCTTTTATCTCTCTCTGTGCATCAACTTCTATGCGTTCCTGTTATCTGATTTGTAGTCCTTCAATGGCCTCTTGCATCTTATCCATTCTGCTTATAAATCCTTCCAGATATTGTTTCAATTCTGTAATCTCCTTCCGGACTTAATCCCTTAGCTCTTGCATATTTCTCTGCAGCTCCATCAGCATGGTTATGACCTTTATTTTGAATTCTTTTTCAGGGGGATTGGTTAGGTCTCTTTCTCCAGATTCCTTCTCAGGGGAGGATGTCTGAGTGAGTCTGGTGTGTATGAAATTCTTCTGCCTTTTCATGGCGATAGAAGTAGTTGTGGGGAGCTTGTCTATATGTTGACAGGGAGAATGTCCCTTCTTGCTGGTTTGTGGCCTTACTCTCGTGGGAGAATGGCCACCCCTAGCAGCTTGTGCTGGGCAGCTGCACGCCGATGGGGTCTCTGATTCTTGCCCAGCCACTGTGGAGTTAAGTTCTGTGGCTGCTGTGGGCATGAGTGGCCTCAGGCTGCTGCTCCACTACGGCAGAGCTGCATTGGAGGGGAAACGGGTGGGAGGCTGTTTATCTCTGTGAGGGGCCTCCGAACTGCAGTGCCCCCCAGGGGGTTAGGGTGCCTGGATTTCCCTGGGATTCCCAGCTTCTGGGCTAAGTGTCCTGGGACGTTTCTTTCCAGCTGTGGGGTCCCTGTTCCTTTAAGCCTTTCAAGAAACACTTGCTTTTCTTTGTCCCAGGGGTGCCAGCTGCGGGGACCCGCTCACAGGTCTTACTGTCCTGTTTCGTTTGTATCCAGCACACCACGCACTGTGTGTCTGTGCTCCTGTGTGCGCAGGGCTAGGGCTGACTATTTAGCAGTCCTGGCCTCCCTTTCCCTCTCCGCTCTGACTCTTCTCCTCCTGCCAGGAGGTGGTGTGAGAGGTGCTTGGGCCCGCCGTGCCATGGCTTGTATCTTACCCCCTTCATGAGGTGCTGGGTTCTCGCAGGTGTAAATGTAGCCTGGCTGTTGTCCTGTATCTTCTGGTCTCTCTTTTAGGGATAGTTGTTTTTGTTGTATTTTCAAAAATATATATGGTTTTGTGAGGAGATTTCTGCTGCACTACTTATACCGCCATCTTGCCTCCTATATTCTTTGGGTAAATTCCTAGGAGTGGAATTCCTGGGTCAAATTGTACTTCTATTTTGAGTTTTGTGAGGAACCTCCATACTGCTTTCCACAATAGTTGAACTAATTTGCATTCCCACCAGCAGTGTAGGAGGGTTCCCCTTTCTCCACAACCTTGCAAACATTTGTTGTTTGTCTTTTGGATGTTGGTTATCCTTACCGGTGTGAGGTGAAAACTCATTGTGTTTTTAATTTGCCTTTCTCTGATGATTAGTGATGTGGAGCATCTTTTCATGTGTCTGTTGGCCATCTGGATTTCTTCTTTGGAGAAGTGTCTATTCAGATCCTATGCCTATTTTTTAATTGGATTATTTTTGTTTGTTGAGGTGTGTGAGCTTTTTATATATTTTGGATGTCAACCCTTTATTTAATCTGTCATTTATGAATATATTCTCCCATACGGTATGATGCCTTTTTGTTCTATTGTTGGTGTCCTTTGCTGTACAGAAGCTTTTCAGCTTGATATAGTCCCACTTTTTCATTTTTGCTTTTGTTTCCCCTATCCGGAGAGATATGTTCATGAAAAAGTTGCTCTTGTTTATGTCTAAGAGATTTTTGCCTATATTTTTTTCTAAGACTTTTATGGTTTCATGACTTACATTTAGGTGTTTGATACATTTCGAATTTACTTTTGTGTATGGGGTTAGACAATGATCCAGTTTCATTCTCTTACATGTAGCTGTCCAGTTTTGCCAGCACCGTCTGTTAAAGAGGCTGTCATTTCCCCATTGTATGTTCATGGTTCCTTTATCGTATATTAATTAACCATATATGTTTGGGTTAATATCAGAACTCTCTATTCTGTTACTCTGGTTGGTGGCTCTGTTCTTGTGCCAGTACCAAATTGTCTTGAGATTACTGTGGCTTTGTAGTAGAGCTTGAAGTCGGGAAGGGAGATTCCCCCTAGTTTTTTCTTCCTTCTCAGCATTGCTTTGGCTATATGTGGTTCCCATATGAATTTTAAAACTATTTGTTCCAGTTCATTGAAGGATGGTGTTGATATTTTGATAGGGATTGCATTGAATCGGTACATTGCTTTAGGTAAGATGGCCATTTCGACAATATCAATTCTTCCTAGCCAAGACCATGGGATGAGTTTCCATTTGTTAGTGTTCTCTTTAATTTCTCTTAAGATGTCTAGTTTTCAGGGTATAGGTCTTTCACTTGCTTGGTTTGGTTTATTCCTAGGTATTTTATTCTTTTTGATGGATTGTGAATGGAATTTAACCTATATTAATTTTTAAACCCTGCTCAATCTTTTAGAAAGCGGAGGTCTGGAAATACCAAGTTGAGCCACTAGTACCTTCCTGCCACACATGAGAATGAGTGTGGCATTGGATCCTGGAGGATGATGTGGCCTCAGGGCTGATGTTTTTGTGGTTCTCCTTAAAAACAGAAGTCCCACTGCACATGGAGTCCTTGCCCCTTTTGGCACTTCTGTGGGTCTGCGAGCTTTCCTGGTTGGTTATTATTAATGTTACTTGACTCTGGTTGTTAATGGCTTTCTTTGGGAAATGCCTTTTAGTGAGTGGGCTTTTGGGGGGCCTGTTTGAGGCCCCTGAATGTTGCAGTCTCAGTTGTCACATTCTTTAAAGGACAGATTGCAGGGGGTTGTGGTTCATTCAGCTGCTGTTTCCTTTCGGGTCTACTGAAGAACCCCAACTAACCATCCTCTTTGATAGTATTTGCCCTTTCCCACCAAATGCTGACCTGGGTGTGCTCTGGCACATGGGCGCCCCTCCTTCCTGCCTTTGCTTGGTAATCATTGCCTCTATTCAGGATGCCTTTTAGGGTACAGGACCCCAAGAAAATCTGCTCAGCTATTGGTGTCTCTTCTCAGCATGCTCTGAGCTGCCCAGATCTCAGCCTCCCCAGTGTTCTGACTTGCATCTGGAAGACTCACTTCTGCCTGATGCTTCCTCAGGCCTCGGCTCCACAGCTGAAAGTGGTGATGGTGTTAACAGTCCAGGAGATGTCTCAGCTTTACTGATTAGTCTTGTGTATTTTGTGTTTGAGATGTGCTGGGCGCTGGAGCCCTCCAAAGTGTTTGTGTCTAATAGGCTCACATTGTTTTCACCAGTCTTGGGAGGCAGGCATTTTTATTATCTCGTTTTTATAGCTTAAGAAACAGAGTCTTGGATAGGGCAAATCAGTGTCTAAGCACACACAGCTGACGATGGAGGGCTGCGCCCTCCCCAAAGGAGCACAGATGTACTTTGGAATAAACCTTCATTTACAGTCTTGCAGCAGGAGTTTTATTAAAGGCACCCACAGCTTTTCCCTTGTAAGATTTCTGGTTATGGCAGGGCCCTTCAGCCTCACACTACTGTCATTTGGGGCCTGATAATTCTTTGCTGTGGGAGCTACCCTGTGTATTTAGGCTGCATAGCAGCGTCTGTGACCTCTGCCCACTAGCGGCCAGTAGCCTAGCTTTCCCATCCCATGCTCCACCTCACCTCACCCCACCCAGCTGTGACCACCAAAAACATGTCCAAGCATTGCCATGCCCCCTGGAGGACACAACTGCACCTGACTGAGAACCGCTGAGTTATGGCCACTGTTCATACCCTAAATCAGGATGTACCAAGGGTGGAGGTGGAGAAAGGTAGAACATTTGAAATCAAGACTGTCTTAGAAACCTGAAACAGCTTCTTTAACTCCCGCCCTCTACAGGGGAAGGATGACTGACAAAGGGTTTTATGTGGGGAGAACCTTTCATGATGAAATGTACACTATACTGCATGCCTCCTGGGTGCCTCATTATAGAGCCCCCTTAACATAATGTTGTTATGGACTGGAAACTTCTGGGGCAAAAAATAGTGTTCGATTTATTGAAATTTTGTGGTTGAAAGCACTTTTTGTTGAAAAGAACCTGGTGAAAATGAGAAGGGCCCCCTTGGAGCCTCTGACAAGTAGAGAATATGCGGTGGGCAGAACATTCCTGGGCTGCCGTCAGTGCCCCTGGTGAACCTGCTTTTCAGGTTTCATAGCTGCTCCAGTCAGATGGTTTGAGAAACGTGTTTTGTGGAGTGTGTACGGAAGCCCCAGTGAGTTTGTTTTCACACACATGGCTGGTAAACCTGTCATGTTTAGTCAGATGTGGTTTCTTTTCCTTATCCTATAGATCTGTTTGTTCACACATACATCCCTCAGAGTGCTTAACTGCCTACAATGTACCCCTGAAGCCTCTGAGCATTCATTTGGATACTTTATTGAATATTAGAGTATGTAATTTGTCGAGATGACTTACACTGAGAAAAATCCAATTTATAAAAACCTCGAATAGAACTGTAAAATTAGGGAAATTTTTATTTCCCCTCAGTAATATAATCAGATTAAAAACCTATTTCTTGGATTATGTGAAACAGAGTTCCCTCTTGTTATGTTATAAAGAGGCTTCAATTTACAATATCCCCTTACAAGCCCTTTTTCAGCCAGATGTCTACGATGAGGTGCAGTGTGCCCCTTTCTTAAGGCAACCTTTGTGGATAGACATGCTAGTGGATTTATGTTTGATACCACTCGCGAGAATGGCTAGTTTTCAGGTAATGGCTTACTTGTCAGTCCTGTGAACTCTGACAGAGGAGTTTGGTGAAAGTGCCTGGTACATATTTGTCTTCTTGGGTTACTAATATAGTTCCTTCAGGGGTGACAGTTAATTAACCAATGATGTCTTTTTTTAAATTTTTTTAAAATTTTTATTTTTAAAATATATATATTTTTTGAGAGGGCATCTCTCATATTTATTGATCAAATGGTTGTTAACAGCAATAAAATTCTGTATAGGGGAGTCAATGCTCAATGCACAATCATTAATCCACCCCCGGCCTAATTCTCATCAGTCTCCAATCTGCTGAAACATAACGAACAAGTTCTTAGATGATGAACAAATTCTTACATAGTGAATAAGTTCTTACATGGTGAACAGTACAAGAGCAGTCATTACAAAAACTTTTGGTTTTGATCACTTATTAGAACTATAAACAATCAGGTCAAATATGAATATTCGTTTGATTTTTATACTTGATTTATATGTGTATCCCACATCTCTCCCTTTATTATTATTATTATTATTATTTTTTAAATAAAATTCTGTAGTGGTAGGTAGATGTAAGATAAAAGTAGAAAACATAGTTTAGTGTTGTAAGAGAGCAAATGTAGATATCAGGTGTGTGCCTGTAGATTATGTTAATCCAAGCTAGACAAGGGCAATAATACATCCACGGATGCAGAAGATTTCTCTCAAAACAGGGGGTGTGAGGTCCTAAGCCTCACCTCTGTTGATCCCCAATTTTTCACCTGATGGCCCCCCTGCGACTGTGCCTGTCTTAGGTTGTTCCTCCCTTGAGGAATCTTACCCGTCTCTGGCTAACCAGTCATCTTCCGGGGCCATACAGGGAAATGTAAAGTTGGTAAGTGAGAGAGAAGCCATATTGTTTGAAAAGCTTAGCTTTATACTTCTTTGCAGATTTATGCCCTGTGGCTTCTATGCCCAGCATTTGTCTTGAGGTATCTTTACCACTTGGAGGAATTATGATACTCGGTGAATTTGATATGAGGCACGAATTCTATTTAAGGGTTGTAATTAGGAAGGAAGAAGAAAAGCTATAGAGGTAGCAGATGGAAGAAAACATGGGAAGACTGATTATTTCTTTGTCATATCTTCTTGTAGAGTAACTTAAGCATGTATAGGTTTTAGACTCCTAATTAAATTGCACACACACAGTAACATAATAGAAATACAGTTACATAACCAAAACAGATCTATAATTACCAGCTATCTCCAGTGAAGCCAAGAAAACCAGTTAGGCACCCTAGGCATTTGTGAAAATTTGTCTATGATATAATGGATATTGTCCAACTGTACTTGAACAGTCTGAGAGAAATTAGAC
The DNA here is from genome assembly GCF_040802235.1 of Manis javanica. Classification (NCBI taxonomy): domain Eukaryota; kingdom Metazoa; phylum Chordata; class Mammalia; order Pholidota; family Manidae; genus Manis; species Manis javanica. The sequence goes on from NC_133166.1 coordinate 67,944,532, forward strand.
AAATTAAAACAACCCATTCCTGGGAACTGTTCACATCTCATATGTTCTTTTAACAGTAGATAGTCTGTAGTTGTAAGATTTTGGAGCGCTACAACTTGCACTTCTCCTAATTCTTTGTTAAGTTCCAATAGTGTAGATCCAGTCAAATTTGTTGTTTTACTGTATGCACAGGCCAGCTTAGATATCTCCTTCTTCATTCCCATGGCAAATCCAGGAAACAGTGGGATGAATGTAGCTACAGCTGTAGCAGTGCCTGGATCTTTGTTGAGGTTTTTTGATGATCATCTTCCGATATATCTCTTCCAGAGAATGCTGAAGTTGGAAGTTGTTCTGCATATTGTATCTTAGCTCATTTTCTGGGTAGCCAAATTAGGCTTTGATCCTCTGTATAAACACAAACAGACCCTTTGCCCACACTTTGATATGCCCTTTGTATCATTGTGTAGAGAAAGGAATATTATCAGAAAAGTGTACCTCCATAGCCGATCATCTGACACCCTTTAAGTGATCAAAATTAAGGATAAAGTATGCATTAATCTTTGATTTTCAGTTAGTTTTATCCTATCAGGGAGTAATCCCCCTTCTCTTTCTTTCGTTTTTTTCTTTTTTTTTTGTTATCTTTAATCTACACTTACATGAAGAATATTATGTTTACTAGGCTCTCCCCTATACCAGGTCTCCCCTATAAACCCCTTTACAGTCACTGTCCATCAGCATAGCAAAATGTTGTAGAGTCACTACTTGTCTTCTCTGTCTTATACAGCCCTCCCCTTTCTCCCCTCCCATGCATGCTAATCTTAATACCCCTCTTCTTCTTACCCCCCCTTATCCCTCCCTACCCACCCATCCTCCCCAGTCCCTTTCCCTTTGGTACCTGTTACTCTATTCTTGGGTTCTGTGATTCCGCTGCTGTTTTGTTCCTTCAGTTTTTCCTTTGTTCTTATACTCCACAGATGAGTGAAATCATTTGGTGTTTCTCTTTCTCTGCTTGGTTTATTTCAGTGAGCATAATACCCTCCAGGTCCATCCATGTTGCTGCAAATGGTAGGATTTGCCCTCTTCTTATGGCTGAGTAGTATTCCATTGTGTGTATGTACCACATCTTCTTTATCCATTCATCTACTGATGGACATTTAGGTTGCTTCCAATTCGTGTCTATTGTAAATAGTGTTGCGATAAACATAGGGGTGCATCTGTCTTTCTCAAACTTGATTGCTGCGTTCTTAGGGTAAATTCGTAGGAGTGGAATTCCTGGGTCAAATAGTAAGTCTGTTTTGAGCATTTTGATGAACCTCCATACTGCTTTCCACAATGGCTGAACTTATTTACATTCCCACCAGCAGTGTAGGAGGGTTCCCCTTTCTCCACAGCCTCACCAACATTTGTTGTTGTTTGTCTTTAGATGGCAGCCATCCTTACTGGTGTAAGGTGATACCTCATTGTAGTTTTAATTTACATTTCTCTGATAATTGGTGATGTGCAGCATGTTTTCATGTGTCTGTTGGTCATCTGTATTTCTTTTTTGGAGAACTCGCTGTTCAGTTCCACTGCCCATTTTTTAATTGGATTATTTGATTTTTTGTTTTTTGAGGCATGTGAGCTCTTTATATATTTTGGACATCAAGCCTTTATAGGATCTGTCATTTACAAATATATTCTCCCATACTGTAGGGTTCCTTTTTGTTCTATTGATGGTGTCTTTTGCTGTACAGAAGCTTTTCAGCTTGGTATAGTCCCACTTGTTCATTTTTTACTGTTGTTTTCCTTACCCGGGGAGATATGTTCAAGAAGAGGTCACTCATGTTTATGTCTAAGCGGTTTTTGCCTATGTTTTTTTCCACGAGTTCAATGGTTTAATTACTTACATTCAGGTCATTGATCCATTTTGAATTTACTTTTGTATATGGGGTTAGACAATGGTTCAGTTTCATTCTCCTACATGTAGCTGTCCAGTTTTGCCAGCACTGTCTGTTGAAGAGACTGTCATTTCGCCATTGTATGTCCATGGCTCCTTTATCAAATATTAATTGACCATATATGTTTGGGTTAATGTCTGGAGTCTCTAAAATGTTCCACTGGTCTGTGGCTCTGTTCTTGTGCCAGTACCAAATTGTCTTGATTACTATGGCTTTGTAGTAGAGCTTGAAGTTGTGGAGTGAGATCCCTCCTACTTTATTCTTGTTTTTCAGGATTGCTTTGGCTATTTGGGTTCTTTGGTTTTTCCATATGAATTTTTGAATTATTTGTTCCAGTTCATTGAAGAATGTTTTCTGGTAATTTGAGAGGGATTGCATCAAATCTGTATATTGCTTTGGGAAGGATGGTCATTTTGACAATATTGATTCTTCCTATCCACGAGGATGGGATGAGTTTCCATTTGTTAGTGTTCCCTTTAAGTTCTCTTAAGAGTGACTTGTAGTTTTCAGAGTATAGGTCATTCACTTCTTTGGTTAGATTTATTCCTAGGTATTTTATTCTTTTTGATGCAATGGTGAATGGAATTGTTTTCCTGATTTCTCTTTCTGTTGGTTCATTGTTAGTGTATCGGAAAGCTACAGATTTCTGTGTGTTAATTTTGTATCCTGCAACTTTGCTGTATTCTGATATCAGTTCTAATAGTTTTGGGGTGGAGTCTTTAGGGTTTTTTATTTACAATATCATGTCATCTGCAAGTGGTGACAGTTTAACTTTTTTACCAATCTGGATTCCTCGTATTTCTTTGTTTTGTCTGATTGCTGTGGCTAGGACCTCCAGTACTATGTTAAATAGCAGTGGGGGAGTGGGCATCCCTGTCTATTTCCCGATCTCAGAGGAATAGCTTTCAGCTTCTCGCTGTTCAATATAATGTTGGCTGTGGGTTTATCATATATGGCCTTTATTATGTTGAGGTACTTGCCCTCTATTCCCATTTTGCTGAGAGTTTTTATCATGAATGGATGTTGAATTTTGTCAAATGCTTTTTCAGCATCTGTGGAGATGATCATGTGGTTTTTGTCTTTCTTTTTGTTGATGTGGTGGATGATGTTGATGGATTTTCGAATGTTGTACCATCCTTGCATCTCTGGGATGAATCCCACTTGGTCATGGTGTATGATCCTTTTGGTATACTTTTGAATTTGGTTTGGTAATATTTTATTAAGTATTTTTGCATCAACATTTATCAGGGATGTTGGTGTGTAATTTTCCTATTTCGTGGGGTCTTTGCCTGGTTTTGGTATTAGGGTGATGTTGGCTTCATAGAATAAGTTTGGGAGTATTCCCTCCTCTTTTATTTTTTGGAAAACTTTAAGGAAAATGGGTATTATGTTTTCTCTGTGTGTCTGATAAAATTCCGAAGTAAATTCGTCAGGCCTTGGTGCTTTGTTCTTGGGTAGTTTTTTGGTTACCGTTTCTATTTGTTCGTAATTGGTTTGTTTAACTTTTGTGTTTCTTCCTTGGTCAGTCTTGGAAGGTTGTATTTTTCTAGGAAGTTGTCCATTTCTTCTATGTTTTCCAGTTTGTTGGCATATAGGTTTTTGTAGTAGTCTCTAATAATTCTTTGTATTTCTGTTGGGTCCATCATGATGTTTCATTTCTTGTTTCTGATCCTATTGATGTGTGTTGATTCTCTTTTTCTCTTAATAAGTCTGGCTAGAGGCTTATCTATTTTGTTTATTTTCTCAAAGAACCAGCTCTTGGTTTCATTGATTTTTGCTATTGTTTTATTCTTCTCAATTTTTTTTATTTCTTCTCTGATCTTTATTACGTCCCTACTTCTGCTGACTTTAGGCCTCATTTGTTCTTCTTTTTCCAATTTCAATAATTGTGATGTTCGACTATTTATTTGGGATTGTTCTTCCTTCTTCAGGTGTGTCTGGATCGCTATATACTTTCCACTTAAGACTACTTTCGCAGCGTCCCACAAAGTTGGGGTTTGTGTTGTTGTTGTAATTTGTTTCCATTTATTCTTTTATCTGTATTTTAATATGGTCATTGATCCATTGATTATTTAGGAGCATGTTAAGCCTGCATGTGTTTGTGAGCCTTTTTGTTTTCTTGGTAGAATTTATTTCTAGTTTTATACCTTTGTAGTCTGAAAAGTTGGTTGGTAGATTTTCAATATTTTGGATTTTGCTGATTCTCTTTTTGTGGGCTAGTATGTGGTGTATTCTGGAGAATGTTCCATGTGCACTTGAGAAGAATGTATGTCCTGTTGATTTTAGATGTAGAGTTCTATAGATGTCTATTAGGTCCATCTGCTCTACTGTGTTGTTCAGTGCTTCCATGTCCTTACTTATTTTCTGCCTGCTGGATCTATCTTTTGGGGTAAGTGGTTTGTTGAAGTCTCCTAAAATGAATGCATTGCAGTCTAATTCCCCCTTTCGTTCTGTTAGTATTTGTTTCACATTTGCTGGTGCTCCTGTGTTGGGTGCATATATATTTAGAATGGTTATATCCTCTTGTTGGACTGACCCCTTTATCATTATGTCTTTTTTTATCTCTTGTTACTTTCATTGTTTTGAAGTCTATTTTGTCTGATATTAGTACCACAACCCCTGCTTTCTTCTCGCTGTTGTTTGCCTGAAATATGTTTTTCCACCCCTTGAGTTTTAGTCTGTATATGTCTTTGGGTTTGAGGTAAGTTTCTTGTAAGCAGCATATAGGTGGGTCTTGCTTTTTTATCCATTCTATTACTCTGTGTCTTTTGATTGGTGCATTCAGGCCATTTACATTTAGGGTGAGTATTGAAAGATATCTACTTATTGCCATTGCAGGCTTTAAATTCGTGGTTATCAAAGGTTCAAGGTTAGCCTCTTTAGTATCTTACTGCCTAACTTAGCTCACTTATTGAGCTGTTATATACACTGTTGGGAGATTCTTTTCTTCTCTCCCTTATTATTCCTCCTCCTCCATTCTTCATATGTTGGGTGTTTTGTTCTGTGCTCTTTCTAGGAGTGCTCCCACCTAGAGGAGTACCTGCAAGATGCCCTGTAGAGGTGGTTTGTGGGAAGGAAATTCCCTCAGGTTTTCTTCTCTTGGAATTGTTTAATCCCACCATGACATTTAAATGATTGTCGTGCTGGATACAGTATCCTTGGTTCAAAGCCCTTCTGTTTCATTGCATTAAATATATCATGCCATTCTCTTCTGGCCTGTACGGTTTCTGTTGAGAAGTCTGATGTTAGCCTGATGGGTTTTCCTTTATAGGTGATCTTTTTCTCTCTAGCTGCCTTTAAAACTCTTTCCTTGTCCTTGATCTTTGCCATTTTAATTATTATGTGTCTTGGTGTTGTCCTCCTTGGATCCTTTCTGTTGGGTGTTCTGTGTATTTCTGTGGTGTGTTCGATTATTTCCTCCCCTAGTTTGGGGAAGTTTTCAGCAATTATTTCTTCCAAGATACTTTCTGTCCCTTTCCTCTCTCTTCTTCTTCTGGTACCCCTATAATACGGATATTGTTCCTTTAGGATTGGTCACACAATTGTCTTAATATTGTTTAATTCCTGGAGATCCTTTCATCTCTCTCTATGTGAGCTTCTGTGCATTCCTGTACTCTGGCTTCAGTTCCAGCAATGCCTCTTGCATCTTATCCATTCTGCTTATAAATCCTTCCAGAGTTTGTTTCATTTCTGTAATTTCCTTTCTTGCCTCTGTGATCTACTTCCGGACTTCATCCCATTTCTCTTGCGTATTTCTCTGCATCTCTGTCAGCATGTTTATGATTTTTATTTTGAATTCTTTGTCAGGAAGTTTGGTTAGGTCTGTTTCCTTCTCTGGTGTTGTCTCTGTGATCTTGGTTTGCCTGTAATTTTGTCTTTTCATGGTGAAAGGAGTAGTTTGCAGAGCTGGGACTCGTGATGGCTGGAAGAACTTCCCTTCTTGTTGGTTTGTGGCCTTCCTCTCCTGGGAGAATAGCGACCTCTAGTGGCTTGTGCTGGGTAGCTGCGTGCAGACAGGGCTTCTGCTTCCTGCCCAGCTGCTGTGGAGTTTATCTCTGCTGTTGCTCTGAGTGTGGCCTGGTGGGGGTGCTGCTCCAAGGTGGTGGAGTTGCGTTGGAGGGGGAGCGACTGGGAGACTATTTGTCTCTGTAAGGGGCCTCCATGCTCCCTGCAGCCCAGGGGGTTGCAGTGCCCAGAGATCCCAGGATTCCCTACCTCTGGACTAAGTGTCCTGCCCTGCCCCTTTAAAACTTCTGAAAAGCACCCGCCAAAACAAAACAATGACCACACACACACAAAAAAAGGCCCCTTGTTTTTCTTTATTCTCCGGCGCCAGCCTCAGGTACCCGCTCACTGGACTTGCTGCCCTGTTTCCCTAGTATTGGGGTCCCTATCCCTTTAAGACTTCCAGAAAGTACTTGCCAAAACAAAACAAAACAAAACAGAAAAAAAGGTGGCTGCTCGCGTTTCTTTTGTTCTCTGGCTCTGGTCTCCGATACCCGGTCGCCGGTCTTGCTGCTCTGTTTCCCTAGAGTTGGGGTCCCTGTCCCTTTAAGACTTCCAGAAAGCACTCACTGCAAGAAAACAACAACAACAACAACAACAAGAACAAAAAAGATGGCTGCTCGCTTTTCTTTTTTCCTCCGGCGCTGGCCTCCGGCACCCACTCACTGTTCTTGCTTCCCTGTTTCCCTAGTATCCAGGGCCCTGTGCATGCACTGTGTCTGTGCTCTGGTCCGGTTGGCTGGGGCTGGGTGTTCAGGAGTCCTGGGCTCCTTCTCCCTCCCGCTCAGACCTCTCTCCTACCGCCCGGAGCTGGGGGGAGGGGCGCTCGGTACCTGCCAGACCCGGGCTTGTATCTTACCCCCTTTGTGATGCGCTGGGTTCTCACAGCTGTGGATGTGGTCTGGATGTTTTCCTGTGTCCTCTGTCTCTATTTTAGGAAGAGTTGTCTTTGTTATATTTTCATAGATATATATGGTTTTGGGAGGAGATTTCCGATGCTCTACTCACGCCGCCATCCTGGCTCCCCAGTGATGTCTTTTTATCCCATAATATCTATTTTTATTTCCAGGGCTCAACTCCCCCCTCCAGTTATAAAAGTAATAAGAATATTAGCAACCATCCAGAGTCCTTGCTAATATTATTATTAGTGTTGCTAACCAGGAGAAGTTAAATATCCAGCACAGGGTCACATAGCAGGTGAATGGTAGAGCTGGGGTTCCAACCTTCACTTACCCACATAGCTGGCATTCCTGCCTCTGATGGTCATTGTAGATGCAGAGCTGGGGAAATGAAGGAAAGTTTAAAGAAGATATAAAAATCCCTCAGTCTGTTATCTAGAGATCAACATTGTTATCCTTTTACTGTATTTACTTATGACTTCATCCCCCAGAATACACATATTACAGAAATGATCATATTATATATATAATTTTTTGTGTCTTGTCTGCCTCACTTAATGTCTTACACTATTTCATATTGATACTTTTTCTTTCAAAGTATCATTTGTTAACTGCATAATATTCCAGCACCCATTATAACATATTTCTTTGCATTATTGAGCATTTGGTTGTTTTAGTATCATAAAGGGCTGCGTTGTAGTCTTGCTTTGCTCCAGATATTTGTGTGTGAGCATGCATGTGTGCCTGTGTGTGCACAAACTGACTCACAGCATCAAGGATGTGTGATGGGCTATTGGGATTCAGGCTTGAGCTGGAAGATTCTTACGTTTGACTTCCAGGCTAGGCTGATTGTGATTTTCTTTCTTTTTATTTCCTTTTTTATTTTTGGTTTCAAGGAAGTCCACTGATCATCTCCTCCCCCAATCTGATGACTTAAGGAAAATGGTGTTTCTGATGGTTGTGTTATCTATAAATGTGGAAAGATCTCCTGGTTTTCAGAGATATTTTCCAGTTCACTGTGAGGTGGGTCTGAACTGGATGGCCAGACTCATTCTGTCAATGATTAACGAAGACATTTAGCATTGACCATGAGCCAATCACTGACTTAGTCCTTGGCAAAGCTAGTTTCATTTACTCTTCGTATCAGCCCCACGAGAGAGATGCAGTATCATTTCTGTTTTACAATGGAGGGGACTGAGGCACATGCCAGGGGCTGGATTTAAGGGCAGGCTCATACCTGGTCTCCTCTCTCAGCTTGTGCCTCTTATGCTATGTAGTCCTGGGTTCTGCCCATAGTGTCCTCTGTATTCACAACTGGGGACTGCTTTTCCCCCCATGGGACATTTGTCAATATCAGGAGATATTTTTGATGTCATGAAGGAAGGGCAGAGGATTCTAAGGGCGCTCTTGGCATCTACTGCATAGAGGCCAGGAGTACTGGAAGAAGTGCACAATGTACAGGACAGCTCCCCATTCAATGAATTATTGAGTCCCAGATGCCAGTAGTGTGGAGATGGAGAAGCCCTCCTGTGAGGGGAGATAGTGAAGAAAACAGACTTCTGGGGAGCGGTCAGTAGGGAGTGAAAGAAAGTGGGGTTGGAAGTAAGAAAGACCACTTCCTACTTTTGTCATTTTAGACAAATTGCATAAATTAACAAATTGCATAAACTTTCTGAGGCTCAGTTTCCTCATATGAAAATTAGGAAATGATGCTACTCTGGTATTTCCAAGATGTGTTCAGGAGTCAGACAACCTGGGCTTGAATTCTAGCTCCCTCTATGACTTTGAGCAACTCACTTTAACTTTGCAAAGCCTCAGTTTTCTTGTTTGTTAAGTGGGCATACAACAGTCATCCCAGGATGTGCTGATGAGAATGAAATGCATGACATACATGCTGGGACATCATGAGTATTTGGTATCTTTTTTTTTTTTTTTGTGGTGTCTTTCCCTGGTTTTGGTAGGGAAATACATTTTTACCTTTAGTAAAATTAAAATGACCAGATACTAGGGTAACTGAGAATTCAAGAGGTAGATTAATGAAACAACATTTGAATGTAATTTTATCTTACCAAAAACATTTTTGAGAAGACCTGTTTGTTACCAGGAAACAAGCTTCAGGAAAACTCACTTTTCCACTGAAATGTGTGTGGTTTACTATAAACAAAGATTGAGCTCCTGTGAGCTGCTTTTTCATAATTTATAGAAGCTATTTTTTTAAAAAAAGGATCCAAACTCATGTTGCCACACAAACAGCAAAATAAACCAGTATGTTCCAAGAATAAACATTTACTTTACCCACCCACCAACTTGGAAAGATGTAGGATTGAAGGAAAAGTCAGAAGCTAGGGAGGTAATGCCAGATTCCTTTAGGGATACCTCTTAATTTCAGCAAGTCTGGAAGAAGCTCTTAAGTCTTTTAATGTTTGAATAGAGCTACCACCTCAACACATTTGTTAGAAAAAGTATTATTGTAGATTCACTGGGCTCTGTATCCCCTGAGCATTTGGGAGCTCCCAGCCCCTTAACAGGGAGGAAGGCTTCTATCTGCCTCTCTTCCTCATCCCCCCTTTTCAGAATCATGGAGGGCAAAGAAACCTTTGAGTCCTAAGTAACCAGTGGCTTCTGAGGGAGCACTGAAGAGGCATAGGCTGCTCACTGCTTGACCTATCCCCAGGAGCCCTCCTCCATGGAAGTATGGCCACAGGCTGCCTGGGCTCATCTGACTCCACCCTGGTGGGGACCCTGCTGGTTTGCTTCTCAGTTCCCAGTCTTCCAGTTTGCTTCCTGAGTCTCACTTGCACACAGGGGTGGCCACCTAACCTTATTCTGGTGAATGGTTGCATGTTGTCATCACTGGGCAGGACTCCTGGGAGAGCCTGGTACAGGGTATTGACTCTGGTTTGTTTGCTCTTTGGCTGTGCCCCTCTGCTCAAGTGTGCTTGGTCAGTGATACAGCTGTAATGCTGCTGCTAATAGTAATAATAAATACTTAGTGTGTCTGTGTGTCAGGAACTTTTCTGAGCCACTTCTGTTAACTCATTTAAGATAGGTAATATAATGATCTCCATTGGATATATGGGGAAACTGAGGCTGATGAAGGACAGTGGACCCTCCCAGGGCCTCACACTAAGTGACAGAGCTGGGACCCTGGCACCAGCATTTGTATCTGCTCCCTCTCTGTTATGCCACCTCTCACAAAGGTTTAAGTTCTGTCCTGAAGCATGTGAGCAGGAAGGAGCCTTGAGCCACTGTAAGTGTCCTGGGCAGCCTGCTTCTGGAGTACTTGTTATTTGGGAAAAATAAATTCCTTACTTGTTACCAAGGACAGAGTGCTTTACAAAATTGATGGAAACACTCCCTGTTATGTGACATTGGACATGTTTCTCAGCCTTTATCTTGGTCTTCTCATCTGTAAAGTGGGGATAATAATGGCTCCAACTTATAGGTTGTTTAGAAAGTGCCTGGTATATACTCATGTGCTGTTACTGTTTTATCATCATCATCAACAACATTGACAGTGAATTCAACAACTATTGATTTCCTACTGTATATCAAGTCAATGAATATGGAGACAGAACTACCTGCAAGGGTTGGATAAAGTCCTGGAGGCACATTGAGAAAAGGGATAAGCAAGCAGGTTGCTTTGTCCTCGGACAGCTTTGTTTCTGAAACCCTTTCTCATATGTTGTCCCATTTAATCACCTCCTCTTGCAACTGTGCTAAAAGGTACATCCCTACGTAGAGCTATTCCTTACCAGCCTAGGGTTGAGATTTGTTCCAGGCCAGGTTGCCTATGTCTACACCTGAGTGGATGCAGAGCAATGGATTGGTGTGAATTCCAGGCTGCTAGCTAGGCAGAAATAGGAGCCAGTTAAAAGCAGGTATACAGGCATGAATGAGGGCATAGGAGAATGTCCTAGATGTCATTTCAGTTGTAAAAACTAGAGAAATGGCCCCTTTATTTAAAAATCTAACTTTGGGAAAGTTAACCCCACAAGGAGAGAGGTTTCTGTCTGTTTTGCCCACTGCTCTAAAATAGTGATTGGCACATAGTACATTGGTTGAAAGAGTGATGGAAGAAATGGGCCTTCTTTGCTCATTTCTCATTGAGAAATCTCATTTCACTATGTAGGTCCGTGTCCTGGAGCTGCCATGAGGGTAGCTGTTTGTGATCGCCTCACCAGTCTTTCCTGATGGATGGAACTGCACATTTTTAAGCTACTTTTGCTCTGACTGATACACTTGGTTGCCTAACAAAAAGCCAGAGAAAAACCCAGATTTTTAGCATCATTCAAAATGCTTGCCATTCCTCTTGATTTGTGAAATCATGAGCTAGTTATTTGGAGTTCATGTAAAGGTCAAAACTTGATCTGCAGGAAGGAGGTTCCCCTTGGTTTATGCTACAGAACATTTTTCCCCTTCTGTTTATTTTACCCAAAAGCTCTGTTTTTCTCCCAAGCTAAAATCTGGCATTTGTTGTAGAAAGTTCTTGGCTTATGCGTGTTTTTTAAAAAGAGCTCATGTTTTGGCTTTAGTTTTGATTCTTGGTAATTTTTTTTGCTGCCTAAAAGTTGATTTTCTGCTTCTTGAAAGGCTGTTGCTGAAGTGGGTGCCTGAAGTTCACTTTCAGTTTTAGAGGTGACTCAGACACCAGTTTCCTAGGCTGTCCCAGCTGGTGTTTCTTTCTGTTTTTAGTTGATATATGGGATGGAGTCTCTTGAAATACATGGGCTCCTCTCCCTACCATTCCACCCCAGTTTTGTTTTTAAGGACTGTGAGACAAGGGAGACCTTTTCTCCTTCATGTGAAATTTTTTTTGTGTGGGGGTGGGGAAGCGAAAGCCCTTGAGCCATGGCCTTGTCAGAGCCCCTCCTCTGAGGAACTGAAGGTCTCTTCCCTCAGGGATGAGTTAGTTCAGGAAGTGGGGAGGGTTGGACCTTGGGGGAAGGATACTGTAGGGACTGAACGGCCAAGCAGAGGCTGGGCAGGGGCCAGCGGCAGTCATGGCTGCAGGCTCAGCTCACTGTGGCCTGGGTGGCTGCTACCAGGGCTTTGCTTGGGTGGTGAGGTTGCCTGAGCCCTTTCTGCTCCTCCAGGAGCCTCAGAATGTTTTGTTACATAGCAAGGAGTGGAGGATAAATCCCACGAGTCAGCCAGTTTAACAAAGGAGTGGGAGAAAGAGTTTCTCCACACCCCTGGCTAGGTTTAGCCTTGCTTCTCCCAACAGGCTTGGTTGTTCAGCCCTTCCCACCGCTGCCACCCCTCAACATGTGTCCCTCCAGGGAGGAGGACCCCACACCCTGCTCTGCACTCTTATCTTCGTTTTCTCACCCTTTTGTACCCACCAGCTTTTCTCCATTGCACATATTTGCATTTATGAGTTCTGGAAACATCTGCAAGTCTTTTTTTCAGTTTGTAAATTGTATATCTCTTGTTAGAGTTTAAAACTGTGTAAAGCAAGTGCCTTTCAGTGATGCTGTGACCTGTTTGTCTAGTACATTATAGATTACAAAGGGCTTTCATACCTTATCTTACTTAAAAACAATAACAATGGCAAACACTTCCCTAGTGCTTACTATGAGCCAGGCTCTGTTCTGAGAACTTTATTCATGCTAACTTCCTTCATGCCACCCCTTGTGCTACTTTCACCCACATTAGAGGGAGAACTCTATCACCCTCTACCTAGGGGAGAGCTCAGGCAGAGAGAAGCTAAATGATACTCCCAAGTCCACATGTTTGCCAAATGGAGGGCTGGGACTTGAGCCCAGGCAGGTGAGCTCTGGAGCCCTGGCATTTAACCAGTATATCATCCTGGCCTTTATCTTAGCAAACAGAGTTAGGACTTAACACTTTTATTTCTCAAAATGAAAAATCTCTCTTAAAAATATTCAAAAGTAATACCATAGGGAAAACTTAAATGATGCTGATGTGTAAAAGCAGAAACAGATCCCCACCCCTCCATTCCCAATTTTCTGAGATAAGCCAGAGTGCTAATAGGGTATCCTTGCAGACTTACCCATTTGGAATCTTTATGTATTTGATATGTTAGCTATTGTAACATAGCTAATTACACTAATGGCCCCTGTTATTGCCCTGCAGGTGGTAGGATGGAAGCTCAGGTGTTAAGTCTACTCCAGGGCACACAGTTGTGCCTCCTGTGGAACTAGTTAGAAATCCTTTTGCTGTATTGTTGACAGATGGTCTTCAACTTAGTTGTGGCCACCTTCCAGTGTTATGACTAAAAAGGGAATAATAGGCTTCAGGCAAAGACAGAATAATGCAAATCTTCAGTTTCAGTTTATAAAATCTGAAACTTGCAGTGGGGATATAGAAAATAAGGAAGTACAATTTTTCCCTCTCCCTTCTTTCTGTCTTCCAGAGAGAAAAGGGATTATTAATAGGCCTCCTGGAAAAGAGTCCCGGAGAGTTCTTTCCTGTGATAAAACAGCCCCTTCCCCTTCCCCTCCCCTGGGCAGTTGCGAGTCTTGCCTGGAACCGCCACACCAGCCTGTAGGAGACACCATCTATGAACAATGGGGGGAAGGAAAGGAAAGCAATGCGCTTGCCAAAGGTGCGGATGACTTCCTCAATGCAAGACTAGGGCTTGTACTTAGAAAATCCCCACCTGGAGGTTCCCTGGTGGGATGCGCTTATAGGTTTTGCTTTCACTCTCACGTCCTGTTTGTTGTCCAGGAAAGAAAATTTCAGGCTGTAGGGACGGGCCCTTTGACTGTCAATTCACCGGGAAATCTGAAAGTGAAGCGAACCTTATCCTGGGAAGCCTCTGTCTTTGGATTTGCCTGGTCAGGCAACAGCAATTATCCAAACCACAGCTCTGAGCAAGAGGCAAACCACAGGAAAGAGAAGTCTGAACAAGCAATGAAAATAGATGTCCCCTGAAGTATGCATTAATGTTTTTTCAGAGGAGAGTTCTTTTATTCATGTTGGAAAGACTGGTCCAATAATTGTTCTTCTGGCTTCCTGTCCAGTAGCAGATAAATAGGACATTAGAAGGAATAGGAGAAGCCTGTAGAATAGGAAAGGATAGCCAGGGCAGAGATAGAAGAAACTGGACAAAGGGGGGAACACATGCTTAAACACCTCTCTAGCTCCTGGAGACCCTTAGGTTCTTGGTTTCTAAGGAGAGTGTTGAAGGCCCATATCTCAACAGGCCTGGAAAATAGTAATGTAGTATAGTATGTAAGGCTGCTAATAATGTGACTGGACATCCTCAGAAGATGAGGTGAAGACCAGGGTAATATTAGTAAACTCTGAGTGGTCAGTCTTATGAGGTGAAGACCAGGGTAATTAATATTAGTAAACTTGGAGTGGTCATCTTAAGACAACAAGACAGTGTGATAAAAAATCATTTCGTTCTTTATTTCTCATTTTGGAGAGGCAGCACGATTGAGATAGGCATGTGAGCAATGGCTAGACTGATTATTGATTTAATAAGTGGCCTCTCCAGGCAGCAAGAACACTGAATAAACATCTGTCAGCTGGTACAGATCGAGTGTTCAGGTTGCTGGGAATAGGTAGATGAAAGACACATGGAGCTGGTCCGCAGGATTGCACTTCAGTGGCTGTGAGAAGCATGTGATCAGTGTTGAGCCCAGACAGGGAAGCATAAAGCCAGGATGAGTAATGCATGGAAGCTGACCCTGCCATTTGCCTTATCAAGGAGTGCTGGCTGGGCCCCTCTCCTCCCTAATCCTCCCTTTGCTCCTGTGTGAAATGAAGCCCGTGAAAAATTCTACTCTGTGAAGATTAAGTGAGAAAAGGCATAGAAATTGCCTTTGCACATAGCCTGGCATATCCTGATAACTGCTGTTCTTATTTTTATTCTTCACATTCTGAATCTGTCTCAGGTGGAATTCCAGGACAGCTTTGGAGGGGAAATTATCTTTGAACCCCATCAAGTCACCATAGTAGGTGCAAAGTAGGTGACACAAGTTGAGAGTAATTACAAATGGCTGTGATAAAAAGTGCTCTGACAGTTCATTTGTGTATATGGAATGTCGTGTTGCCTGATGATGGTAGTAAATGCACCTTGACAGCATAATACTTTGATTTTGGACCAAGATCATCATCAATGAAGCCAAATAGAATTGCATCTCAGTTGGAGTATAGGTTCTTGATCAGAAAATAAGTGCTGTGGCAGAAATGCTGTTTAGTTAAAATCACAAATGAAGAGATTTCCTTGAGTCATCCCAAAATACAGGTATTCATTACCATCTCTTAGTAAGCCTCCCTCAGGTAATTATTCTTCCATGGTTGAAAGAGGTGCCATCTGTGTTTGAACATCAGATGAAATATTATATTTAGGGGTATCTGGAATGGAAAACCTGTATCCTTAAATGTTAGGGATGCACTAAGGCCACAGTGGCTTTGAGTCTCCCAATTTAGGCTCATTCCGGAGTGTGGGTGGAGAAGTCAGCACTATTTAAATTATGTTCCCTTCACTTTTACCCTCTCTTCAGCAGGTATGCATGTGTGTATATATAGGTATATATGTGTACACACACACACACTCAAGTGATTGGCTTGTATGCTGAGACTTCAGCATGGGCCTTTTGTTTTTGTTACTGATGTGATGTTTAAATATGAATATGTCATTGCTAAGAGTTTTTGTTTTATGTATTCTCTGAAAAATTTATTAATGTATACTTCATTATTTATCTCCTGGCAATTTACCAATGGCAGCAAATATCATTCATTTTATTGTTTGGAGGAGCACACTCTTTTTATATTTTCCAGTTAAAAGTGGCTTTGACATTTTCAACTACAGAGGGAAATTTTGCAATTCAGTGTCATATGCTAGCTGGTCTGAATGTTACCTGATACTGCTAATTGCCATGGAGGTTGTTTATTGCCTGTTTTCTGAGGAGTATAGGGCCTTGGTTTTCCTGAGATTGCACAATTATTTTGTCATTAAAACTGCAGACAAGTTGAAAGACAAGTCAGAGACTGTCTAGCTTACCTCTTTCTAGTGCAGGGAACTTTCTACAAGATTCTGAACAGATACAATAGGGCATAATGACATCGACCAGCACTCAGTCGAGTTCTAGAGTCTGTTGACAATCCTAACTGCCACCCCAATAGAGGAGGTGCTATTTGATACCCATTTGCAGGTGAGGAAATGTACAGAGTGGGGAGTTTTGCCCTACGATTGTCTAATTGAAAAGCCAATGTTGTGTTTTGCTTGACTCTTTCTGGTCCGTGGTCCTACATGTGGTATTCATATACCTGCTGATGTGTGAGATGATTTTTAGATGCTGCACAGATGAATATTTATCTCCATAGTTATCTATTTAATGACCACAGAGCAAAACCAAATCATTTCTTGAATAGTATTACATAGAATGAAGTTAAATTCATCTCAGTAAAATATGGAGGTAATTTAAAGAAAAATATTAAATTGATATGTGGGTGGTTTATGACTATGGTAACAGTGATACTGGAACGACAAGTAATTTCACTGATGCGTTTGTTCATAGATATTGTTCCACTGTTAATGGGGTTATGCTTGTTAGAAACTCCTTACAAGGGGGTGGTCTCCTTGCCTGCACCTTTTGCCCACTAGTTCTGTTTGGTTCCCCTGGAGCCATACACAGGGAACCTGCATACATCTTTCTCATTCCCTTCAGTATTTTCTTCGTGGGTTAGATGTCAGCTGCTGTCTCAGCCATTCCCCGTGTGCCTTGGTCATTCCTGCCCACATCATTCCTTAGTTCTAAAATGTGGGCATCCCACATGAGGCCAGATTCCTTCTGGGATCTGGAAATGCTGCTTTTCTGATGGCAACCTTCTTCAGCAGATCCTGGGAGCACTGTGACCTCCCACTCATTGCCACTTCATGTTTTTCTCAAGAACCACTCACATTAGTTTTCTCATCTGTAAGGTGGAGTGATTACATGTATGTAAAATGCTTAGCACAGTGTTTACACAGACTTTTGCTACTATCAAGTCACTTCTCTGCTGCTCATGGGTCATATTCTCTGATTATGGCCTCTTCAATATGAAGGAGGCAACTGTGACTTGAAAATCTACAGACTTAAGACTTTTGGCCTCATAGTGAAAGGATTCCTTCTCAATTCCCTTTATCACTGTTGCCTTTCAAATTAAAAAAAAAAGGATGTTTTACATTTTTTCACTTTCAAGTTTAGTTTCTCTCTTCTGCTTTTTTCTGGGTGATAGTTAAAATTATTATTTTAAAAAATTATGTTCATGTAATATCAAATAAACCAGTGTGGTTGCAAGTATCTAAAAAGTTTTTCATGCATATTTTAAAACTCATCTACTTTGTAAGTCTTTAAGATATTAAGTTAAATTACAGTCTTTTACATATATTTTATAGGGCAACATTATACTTACAACATATTAAACTCCTTTTTAAACCATAGAGGAAAAACTTTCTAAATTTTAAAAACTAGAAGTGTTTACAGCATTTAAATTTGAGAACTCCAAGTTCTCAACTCCACTTCACGTGTTCTGTGATCCCAATTTACTTTAATAGTAGTAATTATTTGAGCTGTCTTTAGTATTAGCATGTGGAAACACTGGAATAATTTGTGAGTAAGTATATTTAGAGTCTTTTACTCAATAAGAATCATGTACATCATGCCTGAATTTGTAATTACCCAGCATGGACCCAAATTAATATATAGTGTTTAGATTCTAGGCAAGAATGCTTTATTAAACTGGCATCATTTACATGGTGGTAGAGTCTCTGCACTTGGTCAGAGTATGTATTCTGAGCCACAGCTCCTAATATATCAAATGGGATGATTAGACCCTTACTCCTTGTAACTCACAGGGATGTTAGTAAAGGTAATTGAAAACAATCATTGTAACAGTACAACTTGCGTGAAACTGCGAAGTTCAGTGTTAATGTCACAGTCACGGAGATTTTGTACTTTAGTCTTTAGGTCAGTGCTTCAAAATTTTTTTTGCCACTCTCGTTTGATGTTCTCTAAAGTGCAGTGTGTCATCGTTTTTAGGTATTTTTGAGAAGACTAAAGCACTTGTTGGAATAGTTGATGAACCTGTGGTATTTCATCAAATTAGGGCTAGGAGTCAGTGCTGTCAGCACAGAAGAATCTCACCTTCTGTGTTTGTGATGCAGGTTGTGCACCTTCAGCAAGCACAGTAGAGACACAGTGAGGTGACCACTGATTGCTATCAGACCTGAGTTTTCTTTGTGACCAGGGGAGCTAGTGAAATCTTACCAGGTGAAACATTAGCTAAAAGGAGAAGAACATAAAGAATACTTGATTGAGACTTGAATTTTCAAGATTCTCTGGTCTTTATTTACAACTAGAAGCTATATTCTTGCCTCTTCTTATGCCTTTTCCAGAAACTCAAGAAGAATATTTTGCCATGTGATCACATCCCTCTCCTGCTCCAAAGACCTTGGTGGCTTCTGCTTTCTGCCACATTTCACCTTGGTATTCCACACCCTCTACTATCTGTCTTCTTCCAGCCTCACTCCTCTTGACACAGGCCAACTTTAAGTCTAGCCAGTCTGCTTATTGTTTTCCCTCAGAGAGCCAGGTGTTGCAGATTCCTGCTTGGGAAGTCTTCCCTTCGCAGCTGTGTCTATTAAGGTGCTGATTGTCTGGTCTCCATCTTGAAGGTTCCTTGTTCCTGAAGCCTCCCATGGTCAGAAAGCCCACCCAGAGCGGGCATACTTTTTCTGTTCTTGGTCTGCGGTGGCTTGACCTAGATTCACATTCCCACCATGTGTCTACCTGAGAGATGATCTCGGGTGGGTCAGCTCATGTAGAGCCTTTGAACACCTTGCTTCCATGAGATGGTATAGCTGGAGCACCTCATGCAGGATCCAGCCTTGGGCTCTCTCCAAGTGTTGGTGTCTTACCTCTTCTGTTTCCCTAATGGTGTTTCTATTTGCTATTGTACTAGAGTTTTGTTTTTGTCTTGTATTGATACATTATAGTAAATTATAATCTGATGACAAAAAGAACTGTCTTTTCTTTGTTTCTCCAATAGTGCCTAGCATAGTGCTTTTACGTAAGTAGGTGTTTTGCCAATTTTTACAGAATCAAGTTGGTCCATAGTTATTCTGGTTAAGGGATGAAATTGGAGAGCTCTTGTATCCAGAAAGCCCTTCCTCCCCTTTTTTATCCTAGTATTTTTATCTTCTCTCCATCTTTTGGTTTCCATTTTTTACTTCCTTTAGTACTGAGAAAGTGCCAAGCTCACTTCAAAGAGCTGACTTCAAAGTCCCCTTGGCTGAGAACTGCTTGCCACTGAAGCCTATAGGAGTTGGTGTCAATAGAAGGCCTTGTGTCAGTTGCATTTAAGTTTTTTGGGATTTCCATTTATAATCCTTTTTAAGGGAAAGCAGAAAGGGTTACTGAAACATCTGCTGCTTAAAAAATTTCTAACATAAGCCAGTTTAATTCCTCAAGAAGTTATCCTTTAAAAAATGATTTTATAATTGGTGGGAAAGAACAAGTCTTCTTTCTTAAAAAAACTTCCCTGTTTTGTCCTAGTCACAAGGACTTAGGGTAGAAATACAGTCTTGAATTACATGCAACATTTTCCAAGGTCTTTAAGCAGGATTGTGGGTTAAGAAGCAGAAAACGGCTGGGGCTTGGTGAAACCTCACACTCTGCTCCCCTTTGAGCTGTGGTGTGGGCTGGAGGAGGGGAGAGGGAGGTCAAAGACCTGCCTCTCCTGCTGTGGGCCGTTTGGTGCTCCTGTTTGTTGATGTTTTGATGCTGGGAATGATTGACTGTTCCAGAAATGAGAAATGGAACTCTACCAGTTGCTATGGCAGTCCCAGAATGTATTCACCAGAGGTCTACTGTGTGTCTCAGCGCCATGTCATGCCCCACAAGGCCTTGCTAAGTGTGCTCCTGAGTCAAGGAGCTCTTCGTGATCTGACTTTGGTGTCTACTCAGTCTTCACCCTTGCCTTTGCACAAATATTTCCAATCTGTTATGCTGCTTTGTCCTGCTCTCAATCCCTTACATCTTACTGGCTTAATGAATCCTTACCCACCTGGTTAAATCCCTTATGGAGACTTCCCCTAGTTTTCCCTCAGCTGGTTGCTTTGTTCTCCAGGATGACCTTGTGAACACCCATTAGAATGTTTTCAATAACTGTATATTTACACCGCAGTCCCCTGCAGACTGTAAGGTTGTTGAAGGCTAAGTGAATGGTATGAAACAAGTGCTGTGGGAAATAATATTATGTTGAGATTAGGGGATCAAGGAAGAGAACTGAGTCAAATCTATAAAGAATGAATACAGCTTGTTTGCACAGTGGATGAGGATGGGCTTAGACTGTCCAGACTATTAGGACAAGGGTGTAGAAATATCTTGTAGCCTGACTGAGACAGGCCTCAAGTGCCAGCCAAGCTCTTTGGCCACATTTAGGAGGGGAATGAGGTGATTAAAGTAGATTTTTTAGGAAGATCTGCCTGGAGAAGAGTGAGCAGGATGGATTGAAGGGGTAGTGAGAGGTGCCAGGAAGGCCAGGTAGGAGAAAGTTGCTGAGATTGGGAATGAAGTGACAAGGGTGTAGACCAGGGTTCATCAAACTATGGTCCACCACCTATTCCTGTACAGCCAGAGTGCTAAAAAAATATGTTGTCACATGTGGAGATTATATGAAATTCAAATGCCACTGTCCATAAGTCAAGTTTTGTTGGAACACAGCCATACTTATTTATTTATGCTATTTATCTGTGGCTGCTATCACACAATCATGTCAGCCTTGAGTAGTTGCAACAGAGACCCAGTGGCCTGCAAAGGTTAAAATATTTACTATCTGGCCCTTTACAGAATAAGCTTGCTGATCCCTGGTATAGGCCAACCAGAGTGACTGACAGTATGAATGGGAAGGGAGAGATGGGAAGGATGAAGGGACATTTTAGAGGAAGATGTAATATAGGAGTTTTTCCAAGTAGTTGCTTTCTCCTTCTGTAACTCCAGGTTGTGTTAATGGTGACCTAGATTTGGGCTTTGTTAGGGCAGGGGAGTGTGGAACAGCAAAAGGATTATGCTTTCATGTTGGGTGGCCTGGGCTGATTTTAGAGCAAAGTCTGATGAGCTGGGTGGCTCCAGGTCCAAGGTGAGTTCCTCATGCCTAGGTCAAGGATAGCTTGTCAGCTGCTGAGGATGCAGGACAAGACAGAGGCCTACACCTGACTTATTGAGGGCTTTTGGGGGCAACTTTTTTCCTCAGAGAGGGCAGAAAGAGAGGTGAGGGGGGAGGCCACTGGAGGATGCCTTTGCCCAGCTGCCACTTCTCAAGGGTGTGTTTGTGTGTGATCTAGGCTGTGGAGCTCTTTGTTTCTGGCTGATGTTTCTTTTCCCTGCCTTTGGGGATGAGAGAGGCAGCTGATGACTCCCATTATTAGCCCTTAGTGAGAAGGAGGCTGGGAGGTCCAGTTACCTACTGTCTCATGCCTGCTTTGGGGGAGTGTCACCCACAGAGCTCTTTTAGTATGGAAAGATACGAAGAAGAAGCATGGGGTGAGAAGGGAGGCCCAAAAGGAAAACAAAACATCCTGAGGCATGTGCCCAGTCAGGGAAAAGGTATGACTTTCACTCAGCCTTAGGAGTGTGGAGTGGGCCTCTCAGGCACCATGAGTTAGAGGGAACATGCTTATCTGTCTAGGACACATCTTGGGGACTAATTAATGTCTCTTACCACTTTTACAACAATTTTTGTTGCCAGAAAAGATTTTAGAGAAGGTCTTGGTCTAAGACTCTTGTTTTTGCCAGTGACAAACCCAAGGCCTAAGATGGATGGATTTACCAAAGCTGGTTAGTGGTAGATCTTGGGTTTAATTGTAGACCTTTTATTATTATTATTATTATTATTATTATTATTATTATTATTATTTTTGTTTTGGTATCATAAATATACAATTAGATAAGGAACATTATGTTTACTAGACTCACCCCATCACCAAGTTTCCCCCACATATCCCATTGTAGTCACGATCCATCAGTGTAGGAAGATGCTGTAGAAACACTACTTGTCTTCTCTGTGTTGTACAGCCCTCCCCATGTACCCCCCCACCATTACGCATGCTAATCGTAATGCCCCCTTTCTTCACCCTGCCCCCGCTTATCCCTCCCTTCCCTTCCATCCTCCCCAGTCCCTTTCCCTTTGGTAACTGTTAGTACATTCTTGGTTTCTGTGAGTTGGCTGCTGTTTTGCTCCTTCAGTTTTTTCTTTGTTCTTATACTCCTCAGATGAGTGAAATCATTTGATACTTGTCTTTCTCCATCTGGCTTATTTCACTGAGCATAATACCCTCTAGCTCCATACATGTTGCAAATGGTAGGATTTGTTTTCTTCTTATGGCTGAATAATATTCCATTGTGTATATGTACCACCTCTTCTTTATCCATTCATGTACTGATGGACACTTAGGTTGCTTCCATTTCTTGGCTATTGTAAATAGTGCTGTGATAAACACAGGGGTGCATCTGTCTTTTTGAAACTGGGCTGCTGCATTCTTAGGGTAAATTCCTAGGAGTGGAATTCCTGGGTCAAATGGTATTTCTATTTTGAGTTTTATGTGGAATCTCCATACTGCTTTCCACAATGGTTGAACTCGGAGGGTTCTTTCTCCACAACCTCACCAACATTTGTTGTTGTTTGTCTTTTGGATAGTGGCGATCTTTACTGGTGTGAGGTGATATCTCATTGTGGTTTTAATTTGCATTTTTCTGATGACTAGTGATGTGGAGCATCTTTTCATGTGCCTGTTGGCCATCTGAATTTCTTCTTTGGAGAAGTCCTGTTTAACACCTCTGCCCATTTTTTAATTGGATTATTTGCCTTTTGTTTGTTGAGATGCATGAGCTCTTTATATATTTTGGATGTCAACCCTTTATCAGATCTGTCATTTATGAATATATTCTCCCATACTATAGGACAACTTTTGTTCTATTGATGGTGTCCCTTGCTGTACAGAAGCTTTTCAGCTTGATACAGTCCCACTTGTTCATTTTTGCTTTTGTTTCCCTTGCCTGGGGAGATATGTTCATGAAGAAGTCACTCAAGTTTACGTCCAAGAGATTTTTGCCCATGTTTTTTTCTAAGGGTTTTATGGTTTCATGACTTACATTCAGGTCTTTGATCCATTTTGAATTTACCTTTGTGTATGGGGTTAGAGAATGATCCAGTTTCATTCTCTTACATGTAGCTGTCCAGTTTTCCCAGCACCAACTGTTGAAGAGGCTGTCATTTCCCCATTGTATGTCCATGGCTCCTTTATCATATACTAATTGGCCATATATGTTTGGGTTAATGTTTGGAGTCTCTATTCTGTTCCACTGGTCTGTGGCTCTGTTCTTGTGCCAGTACCAAATTGTCTTGATTACTGTGGCTTTGTAGTAGAGCTTGAACTTGTGAAGTGAGATTCCCCCTGCTTTATTCTTCCTTCTCAGGATCGCATCTACGTTCATCAGGGATATTGGTCTGTAGTTTTCTTTTTTGGTGGGGTCTTTGCCTGATTTTGGTATTAGAATGATGCTGGCTTCATAGAATGAGTTTGGGAGTATTCCCTCCTGTTCTATTTTTGGAAAAGTATAAGGAGAATGGGTATTATGTCTTCTCTGTATGTCTGATAAAATTCCGCGCTAAGTCCATCTGGCCTGGGGGTTTTGCTCTTGGGTAGTTTTTGATTACCAGTTCAATTTCGTTGCTGGTAATGGGTCTGTTGAGATTTTCTGTTTCTTCCTTGGTGAGTCTTGGAAGGTTGTATTTTCCTAGGAAGTTGTCCATTTCTTCTAGGTTTTCCATCTTGTTAGCATATAGATTCTCATAGTATTCTCTAATGATTCTTTGTATTACTGTGGGGTCCATTGTGATTTTTCCTTTCTCATTTCTGAATCTGTTGATGTGTGTAGATTCTCTTTTTCTCTTAATAAGTCTGGCAAGGGGCTTATCTATTTTGTTTATTATCTCAAAGAACCAGCTCTTGGTTTCATTGATTTTTTTTCTATTGTTTTATTCTTCTCAATTTTATTTATTTCTTCTCTGATTTTTATTATGTCCCTACTTCTGCTGACTTTGGACCTAATTTGTTCTTCTTTTTCCAATTTCAATAATTTTGACTTCAGACTATTCATTTGGGATTGTTTTTCCTTCGTCAAATAGGGCTGGATTACTGTATAGTTTCCTCTTAGAACTGCTTTAGCTATGTCCCACAGAAGTTGGGGCTTTGAGCTGTTGTTATCATTTGTCTCCATATATTGCTTGATCTCTTTTAATTTGGTCATTGATCCATTGATTATTTAGGAGCATGTTGTTAAGCCTCCATGTGTTTGTGAGACATTTTGCTTTCTTTGTACAATATATTTCTAGTTTTATACCTTTCTGGACTGAGATGTTGGTTCATAGAATTTCAATCCTTTTGAATTTATTTCGGCTCTTTTTGTGGCCCAGAATGTGGTCTATTCTGGAGAATGTTCCATGTGCACTTGAGAAGAATGTGTATCCTGTTGCTTTTGGATAAGAGTTCTATAGATATCTATTAGGTCCATCTGTTCTAGTGTGTTGTTCAGTGCCTCCGTGTGCTTACTTATTTTCTGTTTGTTGGAGCTATCCCTTGGAGTGAGTGGTGTGTTGAAGTCTCATAGAATGAATGCATTGCATTCGGTTTCCTCCTTTAGTTCTGTTAGTATTTGTTTCACATATGTTGGTGCCCTTGTATTGGGTGCATATATATTTATAATGGTTATATCGTCTTGTTGGCTGAGCCCTTTATCATTATGTAATGTCCTTCTTTATCTCTTGTTACTTTCTTTGTTTTGAAGTCTATTTTGTCTGATACTAGTACTGCAACACCTGCTTTTTTCTCCCTGTTGTTTGCATGAAAAATCCTTTTCCATCCCTTGACTTTTAATCTGTGCATGTCTTTGGGTTTGAGGTGAGTCTCTTGTAAGCAGCATATACATTGGTCTTACTTTTTTAATCCACTCTATTACTCTGTGTCTTTTGATTGGTGTATTCAGTCCATTTACATTTAGGGTGATTTTTGAAAGATACATACTTATTGCCATTGCAGGCTTTGGATTTGTGGTTACCAAAGTTCAAGGGTAGCTTCTTTACTATCTAATCATCTAGCTTAACTTGCTTATTAAGGTATTAAAAACACAGTCTGATGAATCTTTATTTCTCTCCCTTCTTATTCCTCCTCCTCCATTCTTTATATGGTAGGTGTTTTAATCTGTACTCTTTTGTGTTTCCTTTGACTGTGTTTGTAAGTAGTTGATTTTATTTTTTGCCTTTAATTAGCATTTGGTTGTTCTGCTTTCTTTGGTGTGATTTTATTTTGTCTGTTGACATCTATTTAGCCTGAGGAGTGCCTCCATTTAGAGCAGTCCCTCTAAAATACCCTGTAGAGGTGGTTTGTGGGAGGCAAATTCCCTCAACTTTTGCTTGTCTGGGAATTCTTTAATCCCTCCTTCATATTTAAATGATAATCGTGCTAGATACAGTATTTTTGGTTCAAG
Organism: Manis javanica; assembly: GCF_040802235.1. Taxonomy (NCBI): domain Eukaryota; kingdom Metazoa; phylum Chordata; class Mammalia; order Pholidota; family Manidae; genus Manis; species Manis javanica. The sequence continues at coordinate 67,969,858 of NC_133166.1, forward strand.
GCCGTTCTGTTTCATTGCATTAACTGCATCATGCCATTCTTTTCTTGTCTGTAAGGTTTCTGTTGAGAAGTCTGATGATAGCCTGATTGGTTTTCCTTTGTAGGTGATTTATTTTCTCTGGCTGCCTTTAATACTCTGTCATTGTCCTTGGTCTTTGCCATTTTAATTATTATGTGTCTTGGCGTTGTCCTTCCTGGGTCCCTTGTTTTGGGAGATCTGTGGGTTTCAATGGTCTGAGGGACTATTTCCTCCCACAGTTTCAGGAAGTTTTTAGCAATTATTTCTTCAAAGACACTTTCTGTCCCTTTTTCTCTCTCTTCTTCTTGTCGTACCTCTATAATGCGAATACTTTTACATTTGGATTGGTTACACATTTCTGTTAATATTCTTTCATTCCTGGAGGTCCTTTTATTTCTCTCTGCCTCAGCTTCTCTATGTTCCTGCTCTCTGATTTCTATTCCATTAATGGCCTCTTGCACCTCATCCAGTCTGCTCTTAAGTCCTTCCGGAGATTGTTTTATTTCTGTATTTTCCCTCCCTTTTTGACCCTTATTTCTCTACAAGTCCATCAGCATGGTTATGACCTTTATTTTGATTTTTTTTTTCAGGAAGATTGGTTAAATCTATCTCCCCATGCTTCCTCTTGGGGGTTGTCTGGGTAATTATTGACTGGATCAAATTCTTCTGCCTTTTCATGGTGTTAGAGGAAGTTGTGGACAGATGGCATGTGTGACAGCTGGGAGAACAAATCCCTTCCTGCTTGTGGGTTGCCTTGCCTTTCTCCACAACCTGTGCCGGTCACCCTCACACAAGGAGCAGCTTCTGGTTTTATTTCCTGAGCCGCTGTGGGCAGGGCAGCTGTCTGGGCAGCCCAGAGCTTTGCAGGCAGTGGCAGGTGCAGCAGGTGTGGTCTCCTGTGAGAACGGCGCCCCATTGCACCTTGTTCCTGCTTCTTCTGTCTTTGCTGGGTAGCCACATGCTGGTGGGGCCTGTGAGTCTGGCCTGGGTGGCGGTGGAGGAGGGTTTGGGCAGCTGCTGTGGGAATGGCTGCTCTCATGCTGCTCCCCTGCTGTGGCGGAGCCATGCTGGAGTGGGAATGGATGGGAGGCTATATATCGCCATGAGGGGCTTCAGAGAAGCGCTGCTGCCCAGAGGGTAAGGGCACCTGAAGTTCTCTGGGATTCCCAGCCTGGTGGGCTGAGTGTGCCTGGACGATTCCGTCTAGCTGTAGAGCCCCTGTCCCTTTAAGACTTTCAAAAAGCACTCGCTTTTCTTTTGTCCAAGGGGTGTTGGCTGCGGGGACCTGCTCGCAGGTTTTACTCTTCCATTTCCCTAGTATCCAGCAGACCATGCACTGTGTCTGCACTCCCAGTGCGGATGACTAGGGTTGGGTATTTAGTAGTCCTGAGCTCCCAATCCCTCCCTGCTACGGCTCCTTTCCTTCCCCTAGTAGGCTGGGGTTCGGGGAGCCCTTGGGTCCTGCCTGGTCTTGGCTTGTATCTTACCCACTTCATGAGGTGCTGAGTTCTTGCAGATATTGGTGTAGACTGACTGTTGTACTGTATCTTCTGGTCTCTCTTTTAGGAATAGTTGTATTTGTTGTATTTTCAAAAATATGTATGGTTTGGGGAGGAGATTTCTGCTATCCTACTTATGCTTCCATCTTGCCCTGGAAAACCCTTTTCTTTGTTTTTTTAATAACAGAAGAATAGATTAAAAAAAGTGAAGTACAGTTGATATATACTATTATTTTGATTTCAGGTTTCCAACATAGTGATTTGACAATTACATACAATACTAATTGAGGCCAGGATTTCTTCATATACTTTGGTCCCCCGAAACCATCCTGTAATAGATTGAATGTGGAAGCACATCAGAATCCAGTTGTCTCTTACTCAGCAGGACATTAAAGAGACTTGAAGAATATAAAATAATGCCACTCCTCTCAGGAGGGTTTTTTTTTTTTGTATTGGAAAATATTTTCCATGAAGTTTTATTTCTGTTAACAGAGAATAAGTTTTTTTTATCAACAAAAGTTCTTTGGGGTCCTTGGTAATTTTTAAGAGCACGGAGGAGTCCCAGGACCAAACAGTTTGAGAAGCACTGGTTTAGATAGAGCCTCAGGGGCTATGGAAGGGACTGTGTCCATCCCACAGCTCACACAGGATTCTCCTCTAGGCATGTGATGAGCATCCTGTATGTCAGCAGGAGCCTGTCTGGGTATGTTTGCCTTCCAACTGTGTGTATTTGGACAAGTTGCTATCTCTCTGGGCCTTGTCTTTCTTATTTGTTGACAATTGGGCCTGGGAGCTGGGGGAATGGTGATATGATGATGCGTTGGGCCTGCTCCAACTCTAATATTTTTATATTTAATTCTTGAAACTTTCTCTACATGTTAGCTCCATTCAGCCTTCTAGAAGAGACTGGTTGGAGTTGAAATGGAGGTTTCAGGGAAAAGGGGAAGCTAAAGCTGAGCAATGTTTGCCTGTGAGGCAGGGAAGGACTTATCGCATCTTGCAGGCACACTGAGGTTCTCTGACACCTGAGACAAGAGGCACTGGTGGAGGTTCAGTTACATTGATTCTGGGTCCCATACTGTCTCAGTCTGTAGCCTCGAGCTTCTTTTTCTCATTCCGTAGTCCATGATGACAGCGCTGACTTCACATGGTGCTTTTCCTGGGATTTATTGAGCAACTGTGGTCAGTGGCCTGGAGCCACCTGTCCTTCCTGACTGCAGGATGACAGTGTATGTGTATGTTTATTTGAATTGCTCTTCTGTTACTTCCTGCCTCTCTTCTCAGTGCAACAGTTCTTTAAAAAAAAGACTATGTGTGAGGTGGATCCAAGATGGCGGCGTGAGTAGTTCAGTGGAAATCTCCTCCCCAAAAACATATATATTTATGAAAATACAATAAATACAACTATTTATAAAAGACATACCAGTGGATATAGTACAACAGCCAGGCTACATCTACATCTGTGATAACTCAACATCACACGAAGGGGGTAAGATACAAGCCGCAGCCTGGCGGGACCCAAACGCGCCCCCCCCTCCCCACCACCCCAGAACATGGTGGGAAGAAAGGAGTCGGAACGGGGAAGGAGTGAAAGCCCAGGACTGCTAAACAACCAGCTCTAGAAATCCACACCCGGAGCGCAGACACACGGTGCATGGGGAGCTGGATATTAGAGAAATGGAAAAGCAAAACCTGTGGGCAGGTCCGTGTAACCCATGCTCCTGAGACAAAAGAAAAGCGAGTGCTATTTGCAAGACTTAAAGAGACAGGGACCCCACAGCTGGACAAAGTCGTCCCGACACACTTAGCCAGCAGCTGGGAATCCGGGGGAACTTTAGGTGCCCTAAACCCGAGGGCAGCAGCGCAGCTCTGAAGCTCCTCATGGCACTAAGAAGCCTGCCAGTCATTCCCCCAACTGGCGCGCACCCCAACAACCGGTCCAGTAATGGGAGAGTGGCAGTGTGCATCAGGGGCAGCGGCGCTGGAGGGGACCAGGAGCAGCCTGCATGTGCCGGCGGCACCAGAGGGCACCGGGAGTGGCTTGTGCGAGCCCACCGCGGTGGCGAGTGAACAGCCCAGGAGCGGTCCATGCGCGCCTGTAGCAGTGGCGCCAGAGGAGCCCGGGAGACATCCGCGTGTGAGTCACCCATGCGCACCTACAGCGGTGCCAGAGGGAGCAGCCACGCTCCCAGCTGCTGACTGGAATCCCAGCCTGACACACAGCTGCCCTGGCCAGAAACAAAGGTTGCTGGTGGCACACAGCTGCCCGATAGGGCCACCACTATTGCAGAGGAGCGCACCTGGCATGCCTGCCACTCCCTGCAGGGCTCCTCACTGCTCTGACAGAGACCCTGCCCACAGCAGCTTAGGGGACTAAACGTGTGGCTGCTCCAGGAGTGCGGGTAACTGACACAGGCAGAGGAGAACGGCAAGGCGTCCAGCAAGCAGGAAAGGACTTTCTTCTCCCAGCTGACACACCCGCAACCTGCCTATAGCCACCACTATTACCATGAAAAGGCAAAAAAACTTAGTCCAGTCCAAAATAGTTCAGACGAATCCGGAGAGAGGATCTGCAGAGACAGACCTAACCAGTCTCCCTGAAAAAGAATTCAAAATAAAAATCATAAACATGCTGACTGAGCTGTAGAGAAATATACAAGAGCTAAGGGATGACGTCCAGAGGGAGATTACAGAAATGAAACAATCTCTGGAAGTATTTATAAGCAGAATGGATAAGATGCAAGAGGCCATTGATGGAATAGAAACCAGAGTACAGGAACGCATAGAAGCTGACTCAGAGAGAGATAAAAGGATTTCCAGGAATTAAAGAATATTAAGAGAACCATGTGACCAATCCAAAAGGAACAATCTCTGCATTATAGGGGTACCAGAAGAAGAAGAGAGAGAAAAAGGGACAGAAAGTGTCTTTGAAGAAATAATTGCTGAGAACTTCCCCAAACTGGGGTAGGAAATAGTTGTTCAGAGTACGGGGGCACACAGAACTCCCAACAGAAGGGACCCAAGGAGGACAACACCAAGACACATAATAATAAGAATGGCAAAGACCAAGGACAAGGACAGAGTATTAAAGGCAACCAGAGATAGAAAAAAGGTCACATACAAAGGAAAACCCATCAGGCTATCGTCAGACTTCTCAACAGAAACCGTACAGACCAGAAGAGGATAGCATGATGTATTTAATGCAAAGAAACAGAAGGGCCTTGAACCAAGGATACTGTATTCAGCACGATTATCATTTAAATATCAAGGAAGGATCAAAGAATCCCCAGAGAAGGAAAAGTTGAGGGAATTTGCCTCCCACAAACCACCGTTACAGGGTATTTTTGAGAGAGTGCTCTAGATGGGAGCACTCCTAAAAAGAGCACAGAACAAAACAACCAATATAGGAAAAATGGAGAAGGAGGAATAAGAAGGGAGAGAAATAATCATCAGACTGTGTTTATAATAGCTCAATAAGCGAGTTAAGTTAGACAGTAAGGCAGTAATGGAGCTAACCTTGAACCTTTGGTAACCACGAATCTGAAGCCTGCAATGGCAATAAATGCATATCTTTCAATAATCACCCTAAATGTAAATGGACTGAATGTACCAATCAAAAGACACAGAGTAATAGAATGGATAAAAAAGCAAGACCCATCTATATGCTGCTTACAAGAAACTCACCTCAAACCCAAAGACATGCACAGACTAAAAGTCAAGGGATGGAAAAAGATATTTGATGCAAACAACAGGGAGAAAAAAGCAGGTGTTGCAGTACTGATATCAGACAAAATAGACTTCAAAACAAAGAAAGTAACAAGAGGTGAAGAAGGACTTTACATAATGATAAAGGGCTCAGTACAACAAAAGGATATAACCATTATAAACATATACGCACCAAACCACTAATAGAATTAAAGGAGGAAATAGAATGCAATGCATTCATTTTGGGAGACTTTAACACACCACTCACTCCAAAGGACAGATCCACCAGACAGAAAACAAGTAAGGACACAGAGGCACTGAACAACACACTAGAACAGATGGACCTAATAGACATCTATAGAACTCTACATCCAAAAGCAACAGGATACACATTCTTCTCAAATGCACATGGAACATTCTCCAGAATAGACCACATACTAGGCCACAAAAAGAGCCTCAGTAAATTCCAAAAGATTGAAATCCTACCAACCAACTTTTCAGAGCACAACGGTGTAAAACTACCAATAAATTGTACAAAGAAAGGAAAAGTCTCACAAACACATGGAGGCTTAACAACATGCTCCTAAATAATCAATGGATCAATGACCAAATTAAAATGGAGATCCAGCAATATATGAAAATAAATGAGAACAACAAAACAAAGTCTGAACTTCTGTGGGACGCAGCAAAAGCAGTCTTAAGAGGAAAGTATATAGCAATCCAGGCATATTTAAAGAAGGAAGAACAATCCCAAATGAATAGTCTAATGTCACAATTATTGAAATTAGAAAAAGAAGAACAAATGAGGCCGAAGGTCAGCAGATGGAGATAACAAAAATTAGAGAAGAAATACATAAAATGGAGAAGAATAAAACAATAGAAAAAAAATCAATTAAACCAAGAGCTGGTTCTTCAGGAAAATAAACAAAATGCCTCTAGCCAGACTTATTAATAGAAAAAGATTCAATACACATCAACAGAATCAGAAACGAGAAAGGAAAAATCACAGCGCACCCCAGAGAAATAAAAAGAATTATTAGAGAATACTATGAAAACCTATATGCGAACAAGCTGGAAAACCTAGGAGAAATTTACAACTGTCTAGAAAAATACAACCTTCCAAGACTGACCCAGAAAGGAACAGAAAATCTAAATAGACCAATTATCAGCAAAGAAATTGAAGCAGTAATAAAAAACTACCCAAGAACAAAACACCCGGGTCAGATGTATTAACCTTGGAATTTTATCAGACATACAGAGAAGACATAATGCTCATCCTCCTTAAAGTTTCCAAAAAACAGAAGAGTAGGGAATACTCTCAAACTCATTCTATGAAGCCAACATCACCCTAATACCAAAACTAGGCAAAGTCCCCACCAATAAACAAATCTACAGACCCATATCCCTGATAAACTTAGATGCAAAAATACTCAACAAAATATTAGCAAACCGAATTCAAAAATACATCAAAAGGATCAAACACCATGACCAAGTGGGATTCATCCCAGGGATGCAAGGATGGTGCAACATTTGAAAATCCATCAACATCATCCATCACATCAATAAAAAGGACAGAAACCACATGATCAGTTCCATAGATGCTGTAAAAGCATTAGAGAAAATTCAACATCCATTCATGATAAAAACTCTCAACAAAATGGGAATAGGGGGCAAGTAGCCTAACATAATATAGGCCATATATGATAAACCCACAGCTAACATCATAGTGAACAGCCAGATGCTGAAAGATTTTCCTCTGAGTTCGGGAACAAGACAGGGATGCCCACTCTCCCCACTGTTATTCAACATAGTACTGGAGGTCCTAGCCATGGCAATTAGACAAAACAAAAAAATACAAGGAATCCAGATTGGTAAAGAAGAAGTTAAATGGTCACTATTTGCAGATGATATGATACTGTACATAAAAAAACCTAAAGACTCCACTCCAAAACTACTAGAACTGATATCAGAATACAGCAAAGTTGCAGGATATAAAATTAACACACAGAAATCTGTAGCTTTCCTATACACTAACAAAGAATCAATAGAAAGAGAAATCAGGAAAACAATTCCATTCACCATTGCATCAAAAAGAATAAAATACCTAGGAATAAACATAGCCAAGGAAGTGAAAGACCTATACCCTGAAAACTATAAGACACTCTTATGAGAAATTAAAGAGGACAGTAACAAATGGAAATTAATCCCATGCTCTTGGCCTGGAAGAATTAATATCGTCAAAATGGCCAACCTGATCAATGCAATATAGAGATTTGATGCAATCCGTATCAAATTACCAACAGCATTCTTCAATGAACTGGAAGAAATAGTTAAAAAATTTATAAGGAAACACCTACGTCCCTGAACAGCCAAAGCAATCCTGAGAAGGAAGGATAAAGTGAGGGGGATCTCGCTCCCCAACGTCAAGCTGTACTACAAAGCCATGGTAATCAAGACAATTTGGTACTGGCACAAGAACAGAGCCACAGACCAGTGGAACAGAATAGAGACTCCAAACATGAACCCAAACATATATGGTCAAGTAATACTTATTAAGGAGCCATGGACATACAATGGTTAAATGAGAGTCTCTTCAGCCGATGGTGCTGGCAATCCTGGACAGCTACGTGTAAGAGAATGAAATTGGATCACTGTGAAACCTGATACACAAAAGGAAATTCGAATTTGATCAAAGACCTGAATGTAAGTCATGAAACCATAAAACTCTTAGAAAAAAACATAGGCAAAAATCTCTTAGACATAAATATGAGTGACCTCTTGTTGAACGTATCTCCCTGGGCAAGGGAAACAAAAGCAAAAATGAACAAGTTTTACTATATCAAGCTGAAAAGCTTCTGTACAGCAAAGGACACCACCAATACGATAAAAAGCTATCCTACAGTATGGGTGAATATATTCATAAATGACAGATCTTATAAGGGTTGACATCCAAAATATACAAATAGCTCATGCACCTCAACAAACGAAAAGCAAATAATCCAATTAAAAAATGGTCAGAGGAGCTTAATAGACAGTTCTCTAAGGAAGAAATTTAGGTGGCCAACAGACACACGAAAAGATGCTCCACATCGCTTGTCGTCAGAGAAATGCAAATTAAAACCACAAATTAAAACTCACACCAATAAGGATCACCACCATCCAAAAGACAAAGAACAACAAATGTTGGCGATGTTGCGGCGAAAGGGGACCCCTTCTACACTGCTGGTGGGAATGCAAATTAGTTCAACCATTGTGGAAAGCAGTATGGAGGTTCCTCAGAATGCTCAAAATAGAAATAACATTTGACCCGGGAATTCCACTTCTTGGAATTTAACCTAAGAATGCAGCACTCCAGTTTGAAAAAGACAGATGCACCCCTACGTTTATCGCTGCACTATTTACAATAGCCACGAAATGGAAGCAACCTAAGTGTCCATCAATAGATGAATGGATAAAGAAGATGTGGTGCATATACACAATGGAATATTTTTCAACCTTAAGAAGAAAACAAATCCTACCATTTGCAACAACATGGATGGAGCTAGAGGGTATTATGCTCAGTGAAATAAGCGATGTGAAGAAAGACAAGTACCAAAGAATTTCACTCGTATGTGGAGTATAAGAAGAAAGAAAAACTGAAGGAACAAAACAGCAGCAGACTCACAGAACTCACGAATGGACTAAAAATTACCAACGGGAAAGGTTGGGAAGGATGGGTGGGCAGGGATGGATATGGGCATGGAAAAAGAAAGGGGGTATTACAATTAGCATGTATAATGGAGGGCGGGGTTATAGGGTTGTGCAAAACAGGGAAGCAAGTACTGATTTTATAGTATCTTACTATGCTGATGGATCGTGACTGTGTTGGGGTATGTGGGAGGCACTTGGTGAAGGGGGGAGCATAGTAAACATAGTGTTCTTCGTGAAATTGTAGATTTATGTTACCAAAGGAAAAAAGAAGAGAATGTGTTGTGTGTGCGTTTCCCCATGTTGAGCTGTGAAATGCACTGAAATCTGTTTTTTTCCCAATCTGAAAATATTTCCGTATCACTGTGCTGCTGGAGAACTGCACACCTTGGGGGAAAATGGGAAAAAGTTGGAAATGGAGAATTAATAGAAGGAATGAATACAGAGCACTGAGCACCTTGCTTGTCTCAACAACAGCAGCAACCATAAAATTAAAATGATGTAGAATCATTATGACCAATGCTGTTTCTCTTCAGCGATCTTCATAATTGATTTGTACAACTCACATTATACTACTAGTGCATTCTCCAACTAAAATGCATTGGATTCTCCCAGTACCAGCAAAGCAATAAATTTTATGTCCTGTGATGATTGTGATTAGAAATGAATGTGACATTGGTTCCTAAACAGTGGTTTGCCAACTGGTGCACAGCCTGTGATGTTTCCAGTGGTCCAATGTAAAAAGAGAAAAATCAGGACAAAGTACTGAGATTCTCATGACACCAAGTCAGTTCAAAGGATCATCCTTTCATCAGAATATGCACTTCCTATATTTTTTGGGGGAAAGTATCTCCTTTTGAGAAAGAACAATGAACGTAGGTGATAAGTAAAGAGTTGTAACCTCTGGGCGAAACCTTAATGTTTTGTGCGCAATTTTTGTAGCTGCATTGATCTTTGAAATCTGAAGCCAGGTAGATGAAACCATATGTCAGTCCTAGAAGGAACCCTATGAATCAGTCAAGGTGTGCTCACCTCATTTTATAAGTAAGGACCCTGAGATGCAGAGAAATCATCCAACTTGCCCAAGGTCACACAGCAAATTTGAGGCAACTCAGGGCTAAAATCCAGAGAGGATGCTGTGAGACTTGTCTGTGAGCCAGCCATATCTGTATTAAAATTCGTCCTGTGCCTCTTATGAGGTGATCTCTTACCTCCTTTGAAATTGTGACACCTAGACAAGGAATTAGCGTGAGGATTTAATTAGATGATTTGGTTTAGGAGAAATTTAGGCTCAAGTGCAAGGGAAACCTTCTTTTTGCCCTCTCAACTCTCTGTTTCTTAACGTCAGTGCATGTCATTAGTCTGTAAAGTTTTATTTTAAAAAAGGTCCCTGCATCCCTGCTTGTAATTCTGAGTAGTATCAGCTGTTCCTTATATTGGTTTCCGTCCACTTTGATGATCTTTCTCTTTGACTATTGAATGATTTCAAAGATCTAATTTGAGCCTGTGTGTCCTCAGTCCCAGGCACAGGTCCAAGGAGGATGGGATAAAAGGAGTTTGCCAGGGTCCAGTGCTGTACACGGAGAATGGGTAGACTTCCTTTTCTTGAGGGGACCTGCTTCCTCTCAAGAGTCCAAGACAATTGAGGACCCAAACATTTTCTTTCTTGTCTGGAGCACTGAGAGGCAGCCTTTTAACAGGGAGACCACAGGGGCACATGTAGAGTCCTCATGACATATTGTCAGTTTTACAGGCCAAAGGACATCCCATGCTCCCTCTTAAAGCCTTGTAATAACTGACATGTGGGAATGGGATGGCCCTTGCCTAAGCAAAGCTGTACCATGCTCTCCTAGGGACAGTTTAGTGACTCTATATGGTCCCAGATGAAGGAAACATGGTAACTTGGCAGATGGACCAAAATGCCTCTGGCTTCCTGCCCCAGGTATTTCTGAGAGACCTGGATGGAGCAATGTGTGAGGAACACCCGCCTTTGTTCCTGGTGTCCAGGGGGCCCACTGTAGGTGGTGGTCCTCACCCCTGGGACTTCCCACTGTCGCTGGTCCTGAGCTATTCTATTTACATGCTTTGAGTCTCTTCTTAAGTCTCCTGTGTCCTGCTGGATGGATGAATTACATGCCAGCAATAGGTCCATCTGTGCATAAGGGCAGGAATCACACATGGCTTCTATGCTAAGACTTGCTGTGCCTGGCTTGGGGCAATCTTGGCAAAGACAGCTTCCATCTTGGTGTGTCATAGCAAGAAAATTTATGTTGTATTGGCTTCAGCCAAGTCAGTCAATGTGCTTTGCTTTATGGACTCTGTGAAGTCTTTAACGTCTGTTATTCACTCAGGTAACAAGTTGTATCTCTCTATCTTAACTGTTTCTTTGTCTTCCCTGGCCAGCACCTCTTGCAGCCAGGAGGACTGTTGCCTGTTTGAGAACCATTTTGAATGTTTTAATTTTGGTTGTTACTCATTCTCAAATATGTGTTAAATGGAATTAAACAAAATCCCATGTTTGAAGGAAGCCATGCCCTGTGTGGAAATTATGGCAAGTACATAAACCTATTAGAAAAAAACATTGCCTATAACCAAATACCCGAGGAGATGGTGATTTGGTGTCTTCTAAGTACTGTTTTAATGCATTAAAATAATGTAGTTGGAAGCACAGAGATTAAAGATGGTGGTGTGAGAGGAGAGACAGAGGATTCCTCCTAAAACTGGATACAATTAGAAAATTTAATTGGCACAACTAATCCTGAGAGAGCAACAGGAAAGAGGATGCATCAGACTGCACACACCTGGAGAAAAGAGCAGACCTTTCAGAACAGGGTAACGTACTGGAGCTGTGGCTCCGTGGGACCTGAGCCCCTCCCCTGCTCCAGCTCACCGGTGGGAGGAAGAGAAAGGAGCAGGGAGGGAGTGGAAGGCTTTGGACTGCTGAATACCTAGCTCCAGAGATCTGTGCTGGGAGCAGAAACCTACATTTCATGATGCTTTCATGAGACTCCCATGACTACCAGGTTGGAAAATTAATACAGGCAGAGTTCCTGGGGAGACTGGGATTCTAGCTCCTTGTGGAAAGCAGGGATCCATATCTGGTTGCTCTGGGACAAAAACTTATAACTGTGTGCATGGCTCACTTGCTCAGGCAGTGGAGACAGGCACAGCAGCCAGGAGGTGGGGAACAGCTCTTTCCTACCCCCAGTACCGCTCCCCTGCAACCCGTGACATTGCTTCAGGGGCTCAGGAGGTCCAGAATAGAGCTTCTGGACACTAGAGGGCACCAGATACAAACATGAAACGCCAAAGGAATCTTGTCCAGACTAAAATTGTTAATACAACTCCCGAGAAAGATTTAAATGATATGGACCTCGTGACTCTTACTGAAAGTGAGTTCAAAATAAAAATAATCAACATCCTAATGGAGGTATGGAAAGACATCCAAGAACTCAGGATAGAATTCAGGTCAGAGATCCAATCGTTAAAGAACACGATGGAGGGTATTAAAAGCAGTTTGGATACGGTGGAGGAGACAATAAATGAAATGGAAACTAGAGAAGAGGAATACAAAGAAGCTGAGGCACAGAGAGAAAAAAGGATCTCTAAAAATGAAAGAATATTGAGTGAACTGTGAGACCAATCCAAGTGGAACAATATACGTATTATAGGGATACCAGAAGATGAAGAGAGAGAAAAAGGGACAGAAAGTGTGTTTGAAGAGGTAGTTGCTGAAAACTTCCCCAATCTGGGGAAGGAGATAGTCTCTCAGGCCATGGAGATCCACAGATCCCCCTACACAAGGGACCAAGGAAGACAACACCAAGACACAGTAATTAAAATCGGAAAGAACAAAGATCAGAAAAGACTGTTAAAAGCAGCCAGAGGTAGAACTAAGATCACATACAAAGGAAAGCCCATCAGACTAACAACAGACTTCTCAGCAGAAACCTTACAGGCCAGAAGGGAGTGGCATGATGTATTTAATGCCATGAAGCAGAAGGAACTGGAACCAAGATTACTTTATCTGGCAAGATTATCATTTAAATTTGAGGGGGGATTAAACAATTTCCAGATAAGCAAAAGCTGAGAGAGTTTACCTCCCACAAACTATCTCTGCAGTCTATTTTGGAGGGACTGCTATAGAAGGAAGTGTTCCTGGGGTTGGATAGCTGTCACCAGACATACTAAAATCATGGTAGGGAGGGTGGAGCAGCTGATTGTGAGGCAAATGCAAAATTAAATTGACTATCCCCAAAGCCAATCAAGGGATAGAGAAAAAGTATAGAATTTGATACCTAGTATATAAAGAATGTAGGAGGAAGAAAAAGGAGGAGAAATAGAAAAGAACCTTTAGATTGTGTTTGTAACAGCATACTAAGTGAGTTAAGTTAGACTCTTAGATAGTAAGGAAAGTAACCTGGAACCTTTGGTAACCATGAATCTAAAGCCTGAAATGGCAATAAGTACATACCTATCGATAATCACCTTAAATGTAAATGGACTGAATGCACCAATCAAAAGACATAGAGTCACTGAATGGGTAAAAAAACAAGACCCATCTATATGCTGCTTACAAGAGACTCACCTCAAACCCAAAGACATGCACAGACTAAAAGTCAAGGGATGGAAAAAGGTATTTCATGCAACAATAGGGAGAAAAAAGCAGGTATTGCAGTACTAGTATCAGACAAAATAGACTTCAAAACAAAGGAAGTAACAAGAGATAAAGAAGGACATTACATAATGATAAAGGGCTCAGTCCTACCAGAGGATACAACCATTATAAATATATATGCACCCAACACAGGAGCACCAGCATATGTGAAACAAATACTAACAGAACTAAAGGAGGAAACAGACTGCAGTGCATTCATTTTAGGAGACCAGAACACACCATTCACTCCCAAGGACAGATCCACCAAACAGAAATGAAGTAAGGACACAGAGGCACTGAACAACACACTAGAATGGATGGAACTAATAGACATCTATAGAATTCTACACCCAAAAGGAACAGGATACACATTCTTCTCAAGTGCACATTGAACCTTCCCCAGAAAAGACCACTTACTAGGTCACAAAAAAAGCCTCAGTAAATTAAAAAAGATTGAAATCCTACCAACCAACTTTTCAGACCACAAAAGTATAAAACTAGAAATAAATTGTACCAAGAAAGCCAAAATGCTCACAAACACATGAAGGCTTGGCAACACGCTTATTAATATTCAATGGATCAATGACCAAATTAAAATGGAGATCCAGCAATATATGGAAATACATGACAACAACAACAGAAAGCCCCAACTTCTGTGGGATGCAGCGAAAGCACTCTTAAGAGGAAAGTATATAGCAATCCTGGCATATTTATTTATTTATTTTATAAGCTCTCTTTGGGACATTTAAAATTTCAGCAGTCTTATAGTTTTCAGTTACAGAGTGTTATACATTTCAGTCATACAAGTTTGTAGAATTCCTGTACATTTTTGTTAAGCATATTCTTCAGTATTTATTAATATCATAAGTGGTAATTTTAAATTTTCATTTCCAATTGTGGTTTATACAATTACTGCTGATTCTAGGACCTTAAAATACTTATGTAGATTTTTTAGGATTTTCTGCATAATTATATCGTTTGCTAATACAATCTGGGGCTGACAATAGACTATTATATAAAAAATGATAAAATGCGTATCCTTGCTTTGTCCCCAGTCTTAAAGGAAAGTAACTTAATATTTCATCATTATTAAAGGAAAGTAACTTAGTATTTCATCATTAAGTATAATGTTATCTGTGGGTTTTTCATAACTGCCTTTATTCAGATTCTGTTAATTCCCTTGTTTCTCATATGCTAAGCATTTAAGTCATGGATGGGTGTTAAATTTTGTCAAATGTCTTCATTCTTCTATTAATATGGCCTCATGGGGTTCTTTCCCCTTCCTTTATCCTTTTTTTTTTTTGAGAGGGCATCTCATACTTATTGATCAAATGGTTGTTAGCAGAATAAAATTCTGTATAGAGTTCTCAATGCACAATCATTTATCAACTTCAAGCCCAACTCTCAACAGTCTCCAGTCTTCTGAAGCATAAAGAAAAAATTCTTACATGGTGAACACATTCTTACATGGTGAACAGTGCAAGGGCAGTCATCAGAGAAACTTTCGGTTTTGATCATGCATTATGAACTATAAACAATCAGGTCAAATATGAATATTCGTTTGATTTTTATACTTGATTTATATGTGAATCCCACATTTCTCCCTTATTATTATTATTATTATTATTATTATTATTATTATTTTTAATAAAATGCTGAAGTAGTAGGTAGATGCAAGATAAAGGTAGAAAACAGTTTAGTGCTGTAAGAGGGGAAATGTAGATGATCAGGTGTGTGCCTCTAGACTAAGTATTAATCCAGGCTAGACAAGGGCAACAAAACATCCACGGATGCAGATTTCTCTCATAACAGGGTGGGCGATGACGTTCTAAGCCTCACCTCTGTTGATCCCCAGTGTCTCACCTGATGGTCCCCTGTGACTGTGCCTGTCTTAGGTTGTTCCTCCCTTGAGGAATCTTACCTGTCTCTGGCTAACCAGTCGTCTTCCAGGGTCATACAGGGAAATGTAAAGTTGGTAAGTGAGAGAGAAGCAATATTCTTTGAAAAGGTTAGCTTTTTACTTCTTTGCATATTTATGCCCTGTGGCTTTTATGCCCTGCATTTGTCTTGAGGTATCTTTACCCCTTGGAAGAATTATGATACTCGGTAATTTCAATATGAGGCACAAATTCTGCATAAGGGTTGTAATTAGGAAGGAAGTAAAAAAGCCATAGAAGTAGCAGATTGAAGAAAACATGGGAAGATTGATTATTTCTTTGACATACCTTCTTGTAGTTTAATATAAGCATGTATAGGTTTTAAACTACTAATTAAATTGTGCACACACATTAACATAATAGGAATACAGCTACATAACCAAAGCAGACCTATAATTACCAGCCATATCCAGTGAAACTAAAAAAACCAGTTAGGCACCCTAGGCATTTTTGAAAACTTATCGATTATATGATGGATATTGTCTAACTGAATTTGAATACTTTGAGAAAAATCAGACAAATTAAAACAACACATTCCTGGGAACTGTTCACATCCCATATGTTCTTTTAATAGCTGATAGTCTATAGTCACAAGATTTTGGAGCGCTGCAACATGCACTTCTCCTAATTCTTGGTTCAGTTCCAACAGTACAGATCCAGTCAAATTTGTTGTTTTACTGTATGCACAGGTCAGCTTAGATATCTCCTTCTTCATTCCAATGGCAAGTCCAGGAACCGGCAGGATGAATGCAGCTACAACTGAACAGTGCCAGGATCTTTAAGTTTTTTGAAGATCATCTTCTGGAATGACTCTTCCAGAGGATGTTGATTTTCGAAGTTCTTCTTCATATTGTATCTTAATTCATTTTTTGGGTAGCCAAATTAGGGTTTGATCCTCTGTATAAACACAAACAAACCCTTTGCCCACACTTTAATATGCCCTTTATACCATTGTGAAGAACTTATTGGAGATCACCACACAGGAACTGCTTTTTTGTTTTTCTTAAGAGAAAGGAATATTATCAGAAAAATGTATTTTGATAGCTGATCATCTGACACCCTTTAAATGATCAAAATTAAGGATAATTAAAGCATGCATTAATTGTTGATTTGCAGTTAGTTTTATCCTATCAGGGAGTAATCCCCCTTTTTTTGTTTTTTTTTTGTTATAGTTAATCTACAATTATATGAAGAATATTATGTTTACTATCCTCTCCCCTATACCAGGTCTCCCCACCCCACAAACCCCTTTACAGTCACTGTTCATCAGCATAGCAAAATGTTGTAGAATCACTACTTGTCTTCTCTGTGTTGTACAGCCCTACCCTTTCTCCCCCCCCATTATGCATGCTAATCATAATACCCCCTTTCTTCCCCTCCCCTTATCCCTGCCTACCCACCCATCCTCCCCAGTCCCTTTCGCTTTGGTACCTGTTAGTCCATTCTTGGGTTCTGTGATTCTGCTGCTGTTTTGTTCCTTCAGTTTTTCCTTTGTTCTTATACTCCACAGATAAGTGAAATCATTTGGTATTTCTCTTTCTCCCCTTGGCTTATTTCACTGAGTGTAATGCCCTCTAGCTCCATCCTTGTTTTTGCAAATGGTAGGATTTGTTTTCTTATGGCTGCATAGTATTCCATTGTGTATATGTACCACATCTTCTTTATGCATTCATCTCCTGATGGACACTTAGGTTGCTTCCATTTCTTGGCTATTGTATAGTGCTGTGATAAACATAGGGGTGCATTTGTCTTTTTCAAACTTGAGTGCTGTGTTCTTAGGGTAAATTCCTAGGAGTGGTATTCCTGGGTCAAATGGTAAGTCTATTTTGAGCATTTTGAGGAACCTCCATACTGCTTTCCACAATGGTTGAACTAGTTTACATTCCCACCAGAAGTGAAGGAGGGTTCCCTTTTCTCCGTATCCTCACCAGCAGTTGTTGTTCCAATTCTTTTCTATGTTGGTCATCCTAACTGGCATGAGGTGATATCTCATTGTGGTTTTAATTTGCATTTCCCTGAGAAAAAGCGATGTGGAGCATCTTTTCATGTGCCTGTTGACCATCTGAATTTCTTCTTTGGAGAATTGTCTGTTCACATCCTCTGCACATTTTTTTTTTTTTTTTTTGAGAGGGCATCTCTCATATTTATTGATCAAATGGTTGTTAACAACAAGAAAATTCTGTATAGGGGGGTCAATGCTCAATGCACAATCATTAATCCATCTCAAGCCTAATTCTCATCAGTCTCCAATCTTCTGAAGTATAACGAACAAGTTCTTACATGGCGAACGAATTCTTACATAGTGAATAAATTCTTACATGGTGAACAGTACAAGGGCATTCATCACAGAAACTTTCGGTTTTGATCACTCATTATGAACTATAAACAATCAGGTCAAATATGAATATTCGTTTGATTTTTATACTTGATTTATATGTTGATCCCACATTTCTCCCTTTATTACTATTACTATTTTTATTTATTTATTTTTTTAATTTTTTTTAAATTTTTTATTTATTTTATATTTTTTTGAGAGGGCATCTCATATTTATTGATCAAATGGTTGTTAACAACAGTAAAATTCAGTATAGGGGGGTCAACGCTCAATGTACAATCATTAATCCATCTCAAGCCTAATTCTCGTCAGTCTCCAATCTTCTGAAGCATAACAAACAAGTTCTTACATGGTGAACGAATTCTTACATAGTGAATAAATTCTTACATGGTGAACAGTACAAGGGCAGTCATCACAGAAACTTTCGGTTTTGATCATGCAATATGACCTATAAACAATCAGGTCAAATATGAATATTCGTTTGATTTTTGTACTTGATCTATATGTTGATCCCCCATTTCTCCTACTATTATTATTATTTTTATTTTTAATAAAATGCTGAAGTGGTAGGTAGATGCAAGATAAAGGTAGAAAACATAGTTTAGTGCTGTAAGAAGGCAAATGTAGAGGATCAGATGATCAGGTGTGTGCCTATGGACTAAGTATTAATCCAGGCTAGACAAGGGCATCAAGACATCCACGGATGCAGAAGATTTCTCTCAAAGCAGGGGGGGTGAGGTTCTGAGCCTCACCTCTGTTGATCCCCAAATTCTCACCTGATGGCCCCCCTGCGACTGTGCCTGTCTTAGGTTGTTCCTCCCTTGAGGAATCTTACCCATCTCTGGCTAACCAGTCATCTTCCGGGGCCATACAGGGAAATGTAAAGTTGGTAAGTGAGAGAGAAGCCATATTGTTTGAAAAGGTTAGCTTTTTACTTCTTTGCAGATTTATGCCCTGTGGCTTCTATGCCCAGCACTTGTCTCAAGGTATCTTTACCACCTGGAGGAATTATGATACTCGGTAAATTCGATATGAGGCACTAATTCTATTTAAGGGTTGTAATTAGGAAGGAAGAAGAAAAGCTATAGATGTAGCATACGAAGGAAACTTGGGAGGATTGATTATTTCTTTGACATTTCTTCTTGTATAGTACCTTAAGTATGTATAGGTTTTAAACTACTAACTAATTTGCGCACATATATTAACATAATAGGAATACAGTGACATAAACAAAGCAAATCTATAATTACCATCCATCTCCAGTGAAGCCAAGAAAACCATTTAGGCACCCTAGGCATTTGTGAAAATTTATCTATGATATGATGGATATTGTCCAACTGTACTTGAATCATCAGACAAATTAAAGCAGCCCATTTCTGGGATCTGTTCACATCCCATATGTTCTTTTAACCATAGATAGTCTATAGTCATGAGATTTTGGAGTGCTACAACTTGCACCCCTCCCAACTCCTGGTTGAGTTCCAACAGTACAGATCCGGTCAAATTCGTTGTCTCACTGTATGCACATGCCAGCCTAGACATCTCCCTCCTCATTCTATTGGCAAGTCCAGGAGATGGTGGGCTGGATGCAGCCACAACCGCAGCATCGTCCGAATCCCTGTGGAGGCTTTTTGATGATCATCCCCCGGCACTAGTCCTCCAGAGAGTGCTGATGCCGGAAGCTCCTCCTCATATCGTATCTTAGTTCATTTTCTGGGTATCCAAGCTAGGCCTTGATCTCCTGCATAGAAACAAACAGACCCTTTGCCCACACTTTGACATGCCCTCTATACCACTGTGCAGAACTCATTGGAGGTCAGCACACAGTAACTGCCTTTTTTTTTTTTTTTAAATTAAGAGAAAGGAATATTATCAGAAAAGAGTACCTCCATAGCTGATCATCTGACACCCTTTAAGTGATCAACATTAAGGATATTTAAAGCATGCGTTGATCTTTGATTTACCAATAGTTTTATCCTGTTAAGGAGTAATCCCCCTTTTCCTTCTTTCTTTCTTTCTTTCTTTTTTTTTTTTTTTTTAAATTTTTAATCTACACTTACATGAAGAATACTATGTTTACTATGCTCTCCCCTATATCAGGTCCCCCCTAACAACCACATTACGGTTACTGTCCATCAGCTTAGCAAAATGTTGTAGAGTCACTACTTGTCCTCTCTGTGTTGTGCAGCCCACCCTCCCCTTGCTCCCTCCCCCCCATGCATGCTAATCTTAATAACCCCCTTTTTCTTCCCCCCCCTTATCCCTCCCTGCCCACCCATCCTCCCCAGTTCCTTTCCCTTTGGTACCTGTTAGTCCATTTTTGGGTTCTGTAACTTCACTGCTGTTTTGTTCCTTCAGTTTTTCCTTTGTTCGTATACTCCTCAGATGAGTGACATCATTTGGTATTTCTCTTTCTCCGCTTGGCTTATTTCACTGAGCATAATACTCTCCAGCTCCATCCATGTTGCTGCAAATGGTTGGATTTTTCCACTTCTTATGGCTGAGTAGTATTCCATTGTGTATATGTACCACATCTTCTTTATCCATTCATCTACCGATGGACATTTAGGTTGCTTCCAATTCTTGGCTATTGTAAATAGTGCTGCGATAAACATAGGGGTGCATCTGTCTTTCTCAAACTTGATTCTCTGCACATTTTTTAATAGTGTTATTTGCTCTTTGGGTGTTGAGGCATATGAGTTCTTTATATATTTTGATGTTAACCCCTTGTCTGATATATCATTTACAAATATATTCTCCCATACTGTAGGATGCCTTTTTGTTCTTGTGATAGTGTCCTTTACTCTACAGAAGTTTTTTAGCATGATGTAGTCGTATTTGTTCATTTTTTATTTTCTTTCCCTTGCCCAGGGAGATATGTTCATGAAGAAGTCACTCATGTTTATATCGAAGAAAATTTTGCCTATGTTTTCTTCTAAGAGTTTTATCGTTTCATGACTTACATTCAGGTCTTTGATCCATTTTGAGTTTACTTTTGTGTATAGGGTTAGACAATTATCCAGTTCCATTCTCTTGCATATAGCTGTCCAGTTTTGCCAACACCAGTTGTTGAAGAAGCTGTCATTTCCCCTTTGTATGTCCGTAGCTCCTTTATCATTTATTAATTAACCATATATGCTTGAATTTATATCTGGGCTCTATTCTGTCCATTGGTCTATGGGTCTGTTCTTGTTCCAGTACCAAATTGCCTTGATTATTATGGCTTCATAGTACAGGTTGAAGTCAGAGAGTGTAATCCTCCATGCTTTATTCTTCTCAGGATTGTTTTGGCTTTTCACGGTTTTTGTGGTTCCATATGAATTTTAGAACTATTTGTTCCAGTTCGTTGAAGAATGCTCATGATATTTTGATAGGGATATCATTGAATCTGTAGGTTGCTTTAGGCAGCATGGCCATTTTGACATTATTAAGTCTTCTATCCATTAGCACAGGATGTGTTTTCACTTATTGGTATCTTCTTTAATTTCTCTCTTGAGTGTCTTATGGTTTCAGAGTATAGGTCTTTACTTCATTGGTTAGGCTTATTCCCAGGTATTTAATTCTTTTTGATGCAATTGTGAATGGAGTTATTTTCATCATATCTATTTTTACTAGTTCATTTTTAGTGTATAGGAATACAACAGATTCCTGCGTATTGATTTTGTATCCTGCAGCTTTGCTGAATTCAGATATTTGATCTAGTAGTTTTGGAGTGAGTGGATTCTTTAGGGTTTTTTATGTATAATATCATGTCATCTGCATATAGTGACAGTTTGACTTCTTCCTTGCCAATCTATATGCCTTTTACTTCTTTGTGTTGTCTGCTAGCCATGGCTAGGACTTCCAGAACCATGTTGAATAAAAGTGGAGAGAGTGGGCATCCTTGTCTTGTTCCTAATCTTAAAGGAAAAGCTTTCAGCTTCTTGCTGTTAAGTATAATGTTGGCTGTGGGTTTGTCAATATATGGCCTTTATTATGTTCAGGTATTTGCCCTCTGTACCCATTTTGTTGAGAGTTTTTATCATGAATGGATGTTGAATTTGTCAAATGCTTTTTCAGCATGTATGGAGATAATCATATGGGTTTTGTAGTGCTGTTTGTGGCTGTGGTGGATGATATTGATGGATTTTCAAATGTTTTTCCATCCTTCCATCCCTGTGATGAATCCCACTTGATCTTTTTGATGTATTTTTGAATTTGGTTTGCTAATATTTTGTTGAGTATTTTTGCATCTATGTTCATCATGGATGTTGGTCTGTAGTTTTCTTTTTTTGTTGTGTCTTTTCTGGTTTTGCTATTAGAGTGATGTTGGCCTCAGAAAGAGTTTGGGAGTATTCCCTCCCCTTATACTTTTTGGAAAAGTTTAAGGAGGATGGGTATTAGGTCTTCACGAAATGTTTGATAAAATTCAGCAGTGAAACTATCAGGTCCAGGAGTTTTCTTCTTAGGTAGTTTTTTGATTACCAATTCAGTTTCCTTGCTGGTAATTGGTCTATTCAGATTTTCTGTTTCTTCCTGGGTTAGGCTTGGAAAATTGTATTTTTCTAGACAGTTGTCCATTTCTTCTAGGTTATCCAGTTTGTTAGCATATAATTTTTCATAGTATTCTCTCATAGTTCTTTGTATTTCTGTGGTGTCTTTAGTGGTTTTTCCTTTCTCATTTCTGATTCTGTTTATTTGTATGGACTCCCTTGTTTTCTTGATAATTCTATTGATGGGTTTATCTATTTTGTTTATTTTCTTGAAGAACCAGCTCCTGCTTTCATTGATTCTTTCTATTGTTTTATTCTTCTCTATTTTATTTATTTCTGCTCTGATCTTTATTATGTCCCTCCTTCTACTGACTGTAGGCCTCATTTCGTCTTCCTTTTCTAGTTTCATTTAGACTAGTTTCATTAGTGAGTTTAGACTGTTAATATGGGATTGTTCTTTCCTAAGGTAAGCCTGTATTGTAATACACTTCCCTTTTAGCATGGCCTTCACTGCATCCTACAAATTTTTGCGGTGTTTAATGGTTGTTGTTATTTGTCTCTGTATATTGCTTGATCTCTATTCTTATTTGGTCACTGATCCATTGATTATTTAGGAGCATGTTATTAAGCCTCCTTCTGTTTTTGGGCTTTTTCATTTTCTTTGTGTAATTTATTTCTAGTTTCATACCTTTGTGATGTGAGAAGCTGGTTGGTACAATTTCGATCCTTTTGAATTTAGTGAGGCTCTTTTTGTGTCCTAGTAGATGATCTATTCTTGAAAATGTTCCATGTGCACTTAAGAAGACTGTGTATCCTGTTGCTTTTGGATGGAGCATTCTGAAGATATCTGTTAGGCCCATCTGTTCTAATACATTGTTCAGTGCCTCTGTCTCTGCTTATTTTCTTTCTGGTTATTCTGTCCTTTGGAGTGAGTGGTGTGTTAAAATCTCCTAAAATGAATGCATTTGCAGTCAATTTCCCCCTTTAATTCTGTTAGTATTTGTTTCAAATATGTAGGTGATCCTGTGTTGGGTGCATAGATATTTATAATAGTTATATCCTCTTATTGGACTGACCCTTTTATCAATATGTAATATCCTTCTTTGTCTTTTGATACTTTCTTTGTTTTGAAGTCTATTCTGTCTCATGCTAGTACTGCAACTCCTGATTTTTTCTCCCTATTAGTTGCATGAAGTATCTTTAACATCCCTTTATTGTCAGTTTGTGTATGTCTTTGGGTTTGAAGTGAGTCTATTGTAGACAACATATATGTGGGTCTGTTTTTTTATCCATTTAGTGACTTTATGTCTTCTGGTGTATTCAGACCATTTACATTTAGGGTGATTATCGATAGGTAAGTACTTTTTTCCATTGCAGGGTTTAGATTCGTGGTTACCCAAGGTTCCATAGTAATTCTCTTACTATCTAACAGCATAATTTAACTCACTTCATATGCTATTGCAAACACAGCCTAAAGGTTCTTTTTTTCCCCCTCATTTTTCTTCCTCCTCCATTCTTCACATATTAGGTATCATATTCTGTAGTCTTTGTCTTTGTCTATCCCTTGATTGACTTTGGGTGTAGTTGATTTGATTTAGAATCTGTTTAGTAATTAATTGTTCTACTTTACTGTGGTTTTATTTCCCCTGGTAACAGTTATTTAGCCTTAGGAGTACCTGCATCTATAGCAGTCCCTCCAGTATGCACTGTAGAGGTGGTTTGTGGGAGGTAAATTCTCACAGGTTTGTTTATCTGAAAATTGTTTAATCCTTCCTTCAAAATATAAATGATAACCTTGCCAGGTAGAGAGTATTATTGGTTCGAGGCTCTTCTGCTTCATTGCATTCAGTATATCATGCCACTCCCTTCTGGCCTGTAAGGTTTCTGTTGAAAAATCTTATGATAGCCTGATGGGTTCTCCTTTGTATATGATCTTTTTTCTCTCTCTAGCTGCTTTTAAAAGTCTGTCCTTACCCTTGATCTTTGCCAGTTTAATTATTGTATGTCTTGGTGTTGTCTCGCTTGGTTTTCTTGTGTTGGGAAATCTATACACCTCCATGTGTTGAGACACTATCTCCTTCCCCAGATTGGGGAAGTTTTCAGCAAATACCTCCTCAATGACACTTTCTATCCCTTTTTCTCTCTCTTCTTCTGGTACTCCTATAATGTGAATATTGTTCCATTTGGATTGGTCACACAGTTCTCTCAATATTTGTTCATTCTTAGAGATTCTTTTTCTCTCTGTGCCTCAGCTTCTTTATATTCCTCTTGTCTAATTTCTCTTCCATTTACCATCTCTTCTACTATGTCTAATCTGCTTTTAAATCCCTCCATTGTATGTTTCATTTCAGATATGGAATTTCTTAGTGATTGAATCTCCATCTTAAATTTGTTTCTGAGTTCCTGAATATTTTTCTGCATCTCCATGAGAATGTTTATGATTTTTATTTTGAACTCTCTTTCAGGAAGATTGGTGAGTTCAGTTTCATTTGGCCCTTTTTCTGGGGATTATGAGATTTTGGTCTGACTCAGTTTCCTGTGATGTTTCATTTTTCTATGTGGTGCCCTCTAGAGTACAGAAGCTCTACTCTCTGGAGTTACTTGGCCCCTAGAGTGAGGTTGAGGGTCGCAGGGGAGTGGAGGTGGTGCCTGGGGGGAGGAAAGAGCTCTTTCCTGATTCCTGGCTGCAGTGCCTATCTCCAGTGTCAGAGTTAGTGGACCGAGCACAGAGGTGTAAATCTCTGTGCTTTGTGTCTCTAGCTGTTGTAGGGAGTGCCTCCCTTTGGATGGCCTGACACCAGCACCTTGACTGCCAGTTTGTGAACTGGTGCTGTCAGGCCAGGAGGAAGGCACAGCACACTGCATGTCACAGTTGGGGGCCTTGAAGATGTGTAGCCAGCCAGGGATATTGAGGGCCTGAAGCTCCTCAATGTTCCCAACCTGCTGCGCAGAGCATGCCCAGACAACCTTGTCTATCTATCCCTTCTCCCATGCAGCAATCTCCATGCAAAGCCCGCCCCTTCAGCAGCCTTCTCACTGCTAGGAAGCATCTCAGACCACCTGCTTTTCCTTTTTCCCAGACCTGCTATATGTGGATCCCCATACTCCATAACCTGCTGGAATCTCAGTCTCTCAAGCACTCTGCCTGTCCCAGATCCCCAACCCACCAACCTCCAGAGCACCACACAGTGCAGGTTTTATGCTCCAAAGCAGACCTCCAGGGCTGGGTGTTCAGCAGTTCTAGGCTTCCACCCCATTCCAGCTCCATTTCTCTTCCTCCCGCCAGTGAGCTGGGGTGATGGAAGGGCTTGCGTATCACTGGATCAAAGCTTTGGTACGTTACCCTGTTTTGTGAAGTCTGCTCTGTTCTCCAGGTGTATGCAGTCTGGTGCAGCCTCTTTCCTGTTCCTGTTTTAGAGTTAGTTGTATTAACTACATTTTTGTACTATATGTGGTTTTGGGAGGAGTTCTCTGCCTCACCTCCTATGCTGCCATCTTGAATCCATCTCTGTTGAATTTACATTTTTAAAATTACTTTCCTGTGAGGAGTTGTGTGTGTGTGTATTTAATAGTTTAGGCTGTAAAATAAAACTCTTCATAGACCTTAGGGTGGGATGTTTCTTTAGCAGTGTTGGTGACTGAGGGAAAGTCGTGACCATGCTGTTCTGGCCTCTGCTTTCCTCTTAAATGCAGGTCTCCATGGGCCTTTTCTAAGTGAAAAACATGTTCTTTTCCCTCTCTCCTCCTGCTTTGACCTTTTGTTCTTTCAGGTGATTGAAAAATTTCGGAAGGACTCTTGCTTCCTTAGGATTGGTATCAAGACAAAACTAAGTGAAACCACTAGTTCAACCATTGTGGAAAGCAGTATGGAGGTTCCTAAAAAAACTCCAAATAGAAATACCATTTGACCCAGGAATTTCACTTCTAGGAATTTACCCTAAGAATGCAGCAGCCTGCTTTGAAAGACATATGCATCCCTATGTTTATCACAGCACTATTTACAGTAGCCAAGAAGTGGAAGCAACCTAAGTGTCCATCAGTAGATGAATGGATAAAGAAGAGGTGGTACATATACCCAATGGAATATTATTCAGCCATAAGAAAACAAATCCTACCATATGCAACAATATGGATGGATGGAGCTAGAGGGTATTATGCTCAGTGAAATAAACCAGGTGGAAAAAGACAAGTATCAAATGATTTCACTCATCTGTGGATAAGAACAAAGAAAAAAACTGAAGGAACAAAACAACAGCAGACTAACAGAACCCAAGAATGTACTAACAGTTACCAAAGGAAAAGGAACTGGGGAGGATGGATGGGAAGGGCAGGATAAGGGGGAAAAAGGGGCATTACAATTAGCAGACGTAACAGAGGGGGGAGGTGCAGGGAGGGCTGTACAACACAGAGAAGACAAGTAGTTATTCTATAGCATCTTACTACGCTGATGGACAGTGACTGTAATGGGGTATGTGGGGTTACTTGATGATGCGGCGAGTCTAGTAACCATAATATTGCTCATGTAATTGTAGATTAATGATACCAAAAAAGAAAAGCTATGTCAAACCACCAGAAGTCAGTTCTAAGAGCTCCTGGCTTTTGCTCCAGGATGTTATTTCTGAGAATGGTGTTCCCTCCCCCAGCCACAAGAAAGGTCAAATCTTGTTCTCTGGGGTCTTGGGAGGGCAGAGGCTGCTGAGGATTGGAGTGGGGCCTGAAGGATTGCCAGTCTGAGGTGGAGTTGTGTCTCTACAGTGAAGCTTGTAAGTTGTAGGTTTGGGCAGCATACAGCCTTATCTCTGGATCTTCCTGGTGCTCTGCAGAAATGTAGGTGCTTCTAGTCCCTGCTGTGGGGTCGTGAGGTAGTTAACAAATTGAAAATGGTGGCCCCCTGCTTCTGAAAAGCTGTCTTAAATATGTACTTTTCTAGACAGGAAAATTCTGTGAGCATATATGAAGAGAGCAGTCTGCAAAGCATTAGTCTATACCTCACTGGGTCTTTGAAGAATTCTGTGAAGTTAGAGGCAGGAGTGAGAAATCTCATGTTAATGGACAAAAGAACAGAGGCTTGAACAGGATGAGGCATCTTGATCTCAGGTTTGGAACAGTAGCTAATCCAGACCAGGATGCAGGTCTCCAGACTCACTGAGTCTCCCCATTCTCGTAGATCCGTTCTGAAGTGGGTGTCCTGTTCTGTGATCTCTTACCAGCTGTCTCCTGCACTGTCCTGCTGTGACCTCATCAGTCAACCACCTGATCTAACTAACCAACCAGCAAGCCAGCCACCTCCACCCTGCTCCTGACATCCTAATCCTGCCTTTCGCTCTTATTCTTCCTCCCTCCTTCCTTAGCTGCCTCCGTTCCCCCTGTCCTCCCTCTCTGTCCTCTCTCTATATTATGGTCCTTGTTGCTGCTTCCCTGCCCACTGCACAGGCCTGTAGCCCCAGCCTGGCCATAAACTCACCCCTTTTCCTCCTAGTTAATAAGGCCTGTTGAATCTTGCAAGTGATGGCTGTTTGGAGAGCTTTGATTTTGCTCTACTAAGAAGAGAAGTCAACTATTTGCAAGTTCATTAGTAACAAACTATAGGCAGACTCCTCATGACTGATGGCGGCACACCCTTCTGTTGCCACCTTCTCAACCAAGAGCCTCTTTGCTAGAAGCTAATGATTAGCTGCTAAGGGATGAAGCAGTGGGTTCTAAAGTGTGTGTGGACACATGGGCTGCCTCATCATGCTCTGCACTAACTGGCTGAGCATGTCACTGTGGAGCCTGGTGCACTTCACAAAGCCTCCAGGTGGCAGGTATTTATCAGGCACCCATGTGCCAGGCGCTCAGAAGGGACGAGCTGAGAAGGTGTGTCCCTTCACTTACACCGTAATCTGGGAAGTGAAGCAGACCCTGAAATCCTGTAGGCTGGCGTAGTAAGGCAGAGAGCAGAGCGGGAAGGGGGCACTGGCTGAGAGTGAGGAGGTCCAGCATTGCTTCTGGCTCCTTGCCTCCCCGGTAGCGCTGCTCTGGGCAAGCCGCCTGCCTCCTCTAGCCATTTGTCTCATGGTGGGGGCAGTGCCTGGCCTCTGGGCACTGCCTGGGGAGCATTAGCTGCTGTCAAGGGCAGTGAAGATGATGACTGTAGATGGTCTCAGTCATTTAAACATTTTTATCATGTAGTATTTGATAATCAAAAACACCCTTGAGTTGTAAGTACAATAATAAAGTGTACACCTGTGAACGCACCACCCAAATTATTCCATTTTTAGTCTGTCACTTGCCTATCCTCTAATCAGATCACCACTATCTTGAATTAATTTATCACTTATCAACAATATTTTAAAAACGTATCTGTATGTATACCTAAGCAACATATGGCTTAGGTTTGCTTCAGGTTGTAGCTCACACAGCTTTCTACCACTTGCTGTTTCTGCTCAGCATTGTCTCTCTGACATTTGTCCATACTGTGTGTTGCTGCAGTTAATTCAGTTTTATGCATATAAACTGTTAATTGGTATGTTATTCTGCAGTTTATCCCTTTTCCTAAATAATGAAAATTTGGATTTTCCCACTTTTTTTTGGTGTTGCCGTGAACATTCTTGTCCATTTCTCCATGTTCACATATATGTGAGAGTTTCTCAGTGGTTCATCCCTGTGAGTGGTTCATCCCTGTGAGTGGAATTGCTGTGATGACGTTTAACTGCCGAGTTGTTTTCTAGAGTGGTTGTGCCCAATTTCCCCTGTCAGCACTGTATGAGTTCCTGTTGATCCATGGCTTCTCCATCACTGGTTATAATCAGAGTTCTCAATTTTTTGCAAATGCATTGGGTGTAAAATGCCATGTTTTTGTGCTTTCCATCTGAGCAGATGTTTGTATTTTTCTTGGTCATGTATATTTTTGTCTGTGTAACATTGGGTCATCCAGTCTTTTTTTTTCTACTGGATTATTTTTTTCATAGATTTATTGAAGCTCTTTTTATATTCTGGGGATTAATTCTCTCTTGGCTATAGGCACTGCATCTTCTCTCAGCTTGTGGCTTGTCTTTTTAAGGTATCTTTTGAGGAACTGAAAGGCTTAGTTTTTTATGGGGTCAAATTTATCAGTCACTTCTTTTTATGGTTATATTTTTGAGTTTTATTTAGGAAACAGTTCCTTACCCTGAAGTTACAAAGATACCCTCCTCTATTTCATTCTAAAAGTTTCAGGGTTTTGCCTTTCACATTTATGTCTAATTTGTTTAGAAGTGATTTTGATATCTGGTATGATGGTAGAGATCCTGTTTCACTGTTCCATGTGAATATCAAAATTTGCACCAGTATTTGATGAATTCTATCTACCTCAGTTACCTATGATGGTCAGAATTGCCTGAGCCAGAGAGCAGGTTCTGTATGTGGGTGGGTTTCTTTCTGGGTTCTTCATTCTGTTTCATTGCTCAGTTTTTGTGTTCCTGTGCCAACACCACATTGTGTTAATTACTACTAACCACATTGTGTTAATTACAATAATCTTTATAGGTGGGAGAGGAAATCCTTCCAAGTTCTTCAGGAGGAGGTCTTGGCAGTTGCTGGCTTTTTGCACTTCTGTTTAAGTTTTAGGATTAACTTTCTGAAAAAAAAAAAAACAACCTCATTTGGATTTTGGTTGGGTTGAATCTGTAATCAGCTTGGTAAGACTTGACATCTTTCACTATTGAGTATTCTAGTCCAGGAACATTGTGTCTCTTTCCTCTTTAAAGTCTTTGAATGAAGTTTGAGAATTACTTCCATATACAGTTTACATATTTTTTATTAGATGCAGTCGTGGGTTCCTTAGGCTTTTATTGTTATTGTAAATGCTAACTTAAAAAAAATTACCTCTTCTCTTTAAGGCTGGTATATGAAAACACATTTTATAGTAGCTGTGCTAAATTAAATTCTTTGATAACTTGTAATACTGTGTAGATTAAAAATTTTTCCTATACAGCCAATTCTATTACCTCATTTTCTGTAAGTAAGGAGAGTTTTATTTCCACCTTTCTAATTCTTACTTATTTCCTTTTCTTGTCTGTTATGTAGACAGAAGTAGTAACAGTGAGCATTCTTGTCTTGGTCTTAATCCGCCCCCCCCACACCCTCAGGCATTATTAAGGTATAGCTGACCATTAATGTCCTGGTCTTGATTTTAAAGGGAATCCTCCTTGGTTTTACCTGGGTTCAGAATGATACCTACTATAACTGTTTAGTAGATTGCCATTATTCAGTTAAGAAAGTTCCTTTCTAGTTTTAATTTGCCAAGAATTTTTCATGTGTGAGTATTGAATATTACCAAATGTTTTTCTGCGTCCATTGGGATGAGCTTGCGGGTTTTTTCCCTTTAATCTGATACTGTAATAAGTGACATATGTTTACTATTTCTACGCCAGTCTTACATTCCTGGGTAAAATGAACTTGATCATGATACTATTGTTTTTATACATTGCTGGATTTCTCTTTACTAATATTTTGTTTGGGATTTTTGCATCTGTGATCATGTTCAAGTTGGCCTGTAATTTTGTTTTCTCATTTTGTCCTTGTCTGTTTTAGCATCAAGATTATATTGGCTTCATAGAATGAGGGAAGGCCCCTCCCACCCCTTTTTAATCCTTTAATAGGCTTTGTGTAAAATTAGAGTAAAGATTAGTAGTTTAAAAATCTTCTAAGGAAACATTTTGTTGAAGTGTTTCAGGAGTTCTGTTAAATGTTTGGTTCAAATTTCTTTTTTTTAATTTTATTTATTTTTCATTATTTAAAATTTTTAATACAATACTGTACTGTTTGCTTAAAAGTTCCCAAAAGAGTAGATTTCAAATATTCTCATTGTAAAAAAAGAGAAACTATGTCAGGTCATGGATGTGTTAATTAACTTGATTGTGGTAATCATTTTGCAATCCATACATGTGTCAAATCACCACATTGCACACAACATTATCTGTCAATTATATCTCAATAAAGCTGGGGAAAAAACTTTTAACACTGTAGGCTACCCATGTGCTCCTTTGTACTGCTAGCTTAACTTTTTTTCTATGACACCTTAATTAAGCTTTTACCATTTACAACTCCACATTTATGTGAATCAGAATTTTATTGATTTTTATGCCAAGTGAAACCAAATGAAACTCCGAAATGGATGAGATGTAACATGTGACTTCAGATTTTTGTGTTTTCCCAAGTTACTATTTAAAAAAAACGGATTGTTGCTTCATAATAAGTAAATGTTACCAATTTAAACTTTTAATATTAAGTCTTCCTAATAATGTTAAACCATCTTATCTGGTTTTATTTGCATTTCACATAAGATTTAATCTGGTAAGAGGATTTTGCTGCTCTAAAATAATGAATAGGGAAGCCACTGACTGCTAATGGCTCCTATAGCTCTGACTGTTCATGATGAAGTGTTCTTTGATTATGTGTCAAGATGAATGGTGCTGACCTTTGACAGACACACAGCTGTAGCTGGAGAGGGCCTAGCATTAACTGCTGCCCGTGCATTCCCAAGTAACCAGGTGTTGGGCGAGCTTCGTTCCCTCTTGGTCCTTCCTTTCCGCTGGTGTTGGTCATTGGCTCCTGAGTAAGACAGATGCATGCAAGGGAAGAGCTGATAATGGTATTTACTCTGTCTTAATGCTTTTTGACCCCATTCATATTTCAGTGTCTGAAACTTAGTAGAATGTCAGAAGCCACAGGGCAACTAGGGAAATTTTTCTTTGAACAGTGAGGACCAAGTCAAATTGTTTTCCTGATTATTAATTTGTTAAAATATGTGAAAGTAGAATTTTCCCTCTTAGATCCCAAATAGAATGCCACCAAAAGATCTTGTCAAAATGACCTTCCTGGAGCTTCTCATTATCTTTAGTTTTAAAATATGGCAATAAAGTCATTTTACCAAACTTACCAAGTACCATAATAAGACATTCCTGGCATATAAGTTTACTGAGTGGAGACATAACTTTGACAGAGGTCCATGTCTGAAATCAAGTGTTGTTTGTCTGATGTAAACCTGTGGGGAACTTGGACCTTTCACTCTTCACTGAATTTATGACTTTAGACTCTGCTTGGGCTTGTTGGCCATACCTTTTGGTTAACAAGACCTGGCTGTTACCTTGCACATCTAATATTAGGAATTTGGAGAATCCCAGTACAATGCCAGGAAGACTGAGGCCCCGGTTTCTGTTGAGATAAATTTTGAGACAGGGTGGGCTGGGCCGCTGTGCCTCCTGTGATGGATGGATGTATTGAAGTCTGTATGTGGCCACTAAGAATGATTTTGGGTGTAGAAGTTCTTAGTAGAACAGCAGCTCCCCAAATGCTATATTCTGGATCAGACCTGAGGTCAACTTCAGGGTAACAAGAGGATGGATACCCAAGAACATGCTGTCTTCGATTTCCTGGCCTTCCTCTTCTAAGTGCTGGACTTTACTGGCTGGAGATGGGTCTTGTCTGGAGAGGGAACCCTTTCTGCCATTTGGGTTCCTGCACAGCCCCGGGGTGAGGGCTGGCTGAGGAGGGTCCACGCCATTGTGGGAGAGAAGGCTGAGAGCTCCTTGGGGAACATTTGGGGTTTGAGTCAGTTGTGTCTTTGAAAAAATTTTCAGATTCTGGACTTGTCTGTGGAAGCAATTAGGAAGATCACAGGACCATTTCTGATTCCTGATTCAGTATAGTGTCTATTCAGAAAAAATAGATAACAGTCAACTGGAACAGGGGATTATTTGAACTCACACGGAGTCCTGCTGTCTCAGAGGCATGCCCTTAGACAATCTGCCTTTTAGTGAAGTTTAAACCCATGAAAGGAAATAAAAAAGTATTTTATTAGATGGCAAAGAAAGATGGACTGGACTTATGAGACTTGGAGAATTTTAGCTTTTTCTTTGTTAAGGCAAACTTTGGAAGAGAGTGACTCTTTATATAATGTTATTTATTTGGACATTGTAATTATTGCTAGTAGTTAATAATTATCTTCAACTGGGTAAAATACCAGTGTGTGTGTGTGTGTGTGTGTGAGAGAGAGAGAGAGAGAGAGAGGGAGTTGTGTATCTTCCGTTCAAAGCTAAATATCACCACCTTTGAAGATGAGTGTGTCTTACAGATTTAGCCTGCTAACATTTATTGAACATCTATTTTGTATAAGACCTTATAGAGAAGTTCTTGCTTGCCAGAGCCATAGGAGGTCAAGCAGCATTGTTTTTTCCTATGAATATGTGGAAACTAAAGCTTTAAGAGAATTGGTCATTTACCCAATGTCATACACACCTAGTAGGTGGAGTGGTGGGGCAGGGATTCTAACCCAGGCCTGACATCCACATCAGTCCTTCCTCTGCAAACTGCTGACTCATTCACTTTAGGTCTGGCTGGAACCCAGCACAGGTTATTGCAGTTTACAGAACATGTTTACATCTAGCATGTCTTTTAAGTGTTAGAGTTTGTTTGTTTCCTGAAAGGACACAAGGAAAGGTGAGGGATTTGCCCATGTGGCAAGTAACGTGCTGTGTGAGCTCATGATGCTGGTCTGCAGGCAGGAAAAGGATTTAATAAGTGCTGAGCAGCAGAGTGTCGGTCTTCTTGACCTTGGTGTGAAAACTTTTCAAGGTCTTGGTTAGTGAGGAAAATCATTCTTAGCCCAAATTCTTCCAAAGGCCGATGGGGCTACTGTTTAGGGTTTGTCGGGTTGCTGGATTTGTTGAAGGGAGAACTGGAAGAAGCTGCCAGAAGTTTGAAGTGTGTCCAAAGGAAATTGTCCCTTTGGCCCACCTTCTCCACTAAATATAGTCTGGTTTTAGCCTAGGTAGAACCTGTTGGGCAAACACAGATGGTGTTCCAGAAGACAAAGCCCCTCCTTTGTGTAAAAATCATTTAAGGATATCTTACAGTTTATTCTGGGTTAAATTTTTCTCCAACCAAACCAGCTTCCATCTCAGCCCCTGGAGTTCAGAGTTTTTCTGGGAGCTTAGGGGTTGTAGCTGTTTTGGACCTGAGGTGATTCTGTGGGCTACATCATCTTATCTCACTGTCCCTTTAAAATATCTTAAGCCAGTGGTTTTCAAACTTTGGAGGGTATTTGAGTCACCTAGAGAACTGATAAGAACAGGGAGGCCCAGGCTGGTTGAAGTAGGGTATGGGTGGGCCTTTGTGTTTTTTACCCTAGTTCCCCCCACATGGTTCTCATACCTAAAGTGTGAGAACTGCTTCTGTGTGCTTTCTTGCCATTGCATTTGTGTTCTCACATTCTTTTTGGCTGAATGCTCTCCTTTCCTGCTGACCAAGTCAAATCCAGTTCTCACTCCTAGACCTTGATCCTGTCTTCCTTTCAGCTTGCCCAACTGCTTACCTACCAACCATCTAGCCATCTGGCTGACTGTGCTAGGTGTGAATTACAGAGTCCCTACCCTCAAGCAGTTTTCAGCCAGTCACAATAATGATCAGTAAGAGGTGAGGTGAGGTGCCCAGCACACCCACAGAGAGATGCGCCCTCTGGGCTGTGCTGGAGCTTGAAGCTCATTAGTGAAGTTGTCCTGATAGCAGAATGAGCAGGAATTAGCTGGGCAAAGGAGGGAGTGTGACAGCTCTTACTTTCTAGGTAGTAGGACCAGCATGAGGCCAGGTAGGGGGTGGTACAGATTATTCAGGGAATTTGTGGTATGTTCATATGTGGAAAAATGTACATGAAATGTGAGTTCTGCTTTTATGACTCACACTTGCCTTTATGGAAGGCATTAATTACAACTGTTGTTTAAAATAAGTGTGTGAAAAGTTCAGAAGAGGACAGAAAGTGGTAGAATGTAAAAAGTTGATACCCTCTTTTAAATCTTAATTTAAATATTTCCACCTAAGAGCAGAAAAGAAAAACCGTTTATTTCTTTGTCTCTTTGCCAGTATTTAAGCAACTTGAGTCAAGGGAACTTTGATTTCTGTGTCCCTAGAATGATGACAGGACCTGATATAGAGAATGTAGTCAGTGAACACGGGGTGAATGAATGAGTTTCAGACCCAGGTACTTTGGACAAACCATGTTACCTCTCTGGGCCTGTGTTCCTTCAACTTGAAATAGAGGCAGACTGGTACACATAGTCCATAAGGTTTTATCCTACTCTGTGACTGACCACGTGTACCCGAACTGCTTGCTTTCAAGGCCCTGAAGTACATGTTCCTATTTTAGCTTTACCTGCTACAACTGAGTTGGCTCCATACCAGGCCCTGGAGATACAGTTGAAACCCACCACTCAGCCAGTGCTGAATGAGCATGTGGCAGGGAAGGCCTTGTGCTGGATTGGCATGGTGCCTGTGAAGTGTCTGGCTGTCCTAACCTTAGGAGGAGTTTATCCTCTAGCTAGAAAGAGAAGGTAGGTATGGAAAACCAAACTGGCTCATGCTGAGTGCTGAAAGAGACAGTCAGCCAGCAGATATGCAGGGCACCAGAGGGCCCACTCTGAGAAGCAGCTCTGTGGCTGAAGAGCGTCAACCACCAGGCACCATCCTCCATCCTCTGTCGCCAGTGGACCCCTATCACAAGTTATTCGTGAAGAAAACCTTTGTTCCTTCCCATGTCTATAATCAGCCAGAGACTTCCAATTGGAAATTCAGACTAGCATTGAGAGATCTGTATTCTTGAACTGAGTTGACTGAAATCTAGCCAAAAGCAAAGAAACAATGGCGATGATGATAGTTATCCTCTCTTGAACATTAGCCTTGTGCCAGACATTATTTCATGTAATTCTCTTAAGTGTTTAAGGAGGGGACTGTCATAATTCCTGTTTTCTGAAGAGAGGATTAAATTTTCACTTAATACTCAAGCTAGTAATTGTCAGAACCAGAACAGAGAACCAGACCCAGACTGCAGGCTCTTGCTTGTCCTGCTGTAGGCCTGTGCCGGTGCTCTGTCCATAGTGAACATGTGTAAGGCCATGGTCGGTAAGTTGCAGTTTGCAGGCCAAATCCAGTTGCTGCTTGTTTTTGGGTGGCTTGTGAGCTAAGAGTGGTTGAAAAAAGTAGAATAATATTTTATGACAGGTGAAAATTATATGAAATATAAATTTAATGCTTAGAAAAAGTTCTGTTGGAACTTGGTCACTATTATTAGTTCACATATTTTGGCTGATTTCACACTTCAACAGCAGAGCTGTATGACCTGCAAAACCTAAGCTATGTACTGTACTGTCTGGCCTTGTACAGAAATAGTGTGCTGACCTTTGACTTAGGGCCTTCATTAGGCTTTATGAGACCTTAAAAATAACCTGTCACCTCCCATTGCTGTCTTCACAATTTTTGGACAGGCTCTGCTGAGCTAGCTCTCCCATAATCTGCTATTTTATGACTCAGAGTTCTCTTCTCATTGCTGGGATGTCAAATAAAAATGTTGACTTTGTGGCATCACTGGTTTGACAGCACCTGCTCCAGGGAATTTGCCAAGGTGCCATTTTGTCAAAGGTCAGTCCTTCATAGAGGACGATGGTGTGGCTTTACCTTCACACTTTTCTTGGTGGTTGTTGTAGTTAGGTGGTTGTGAAAAGCTGATTGGAGAACAAAACAATTGAACTTCCCTGTGTTATTGGGATAGTTCAGTGACGCAGTTTTAATTAGAAAGGAATATTGTAGGCAGAGAAAACTGCAAGAACTGACCTGCCACCACCACCTGTGATTTTTTAGGCCACCTTGAGACTGTTCTGGCATGTGGGGGAGGAGGAGGACCTGAATCCTGCACTGTCAGCTAAACTGAGGAGACTCCACTGGTGATATGGGGAGAAGGCTTGATGGTGGATTTGCAGAGAATGCCCTTCTCCATGGGCTGCTGCAGGATGGTGGCACCCCTGGCCTTGGTGGGTGGTGGTGGCGGAAGACGAGAATGCTGCCAGCCTGAGAATTTTAGCTCAAGTTCGTCTCATCATGCAAACATAATCCAAGATGCTGACTTTCCCTTTTCTGCTGTTCTTGCTTCTGTGTTAGAAATATCTCTTGTTCTGCTTTTTCTTAGTCTTATTGCAAGACAACTCACCTCTCCCCATGCTTTGCCTCCCATGCCCTCCTGTCTTAGCTCCTGCTAGTAGGAATAATTGTAATAATGCTAACATTTATTGTTTGCTCACTGCATTTTAAGTGCTTCACATGGATTATACTATTTAGGACTACTCATAACATCCTATAAACAGCAAATACTGTTTATCCCATTATTTTTCTAGTTTTGAAAATTATCAGGTATACACAAGTGAACTCTCACACACCAATCGTTCAGGTCCAGCACTTCTCAGAATCTCCACCCACCCTTGTTCAGTGGGTCCTGTTGCTATCGTTGCTGAAAGAGGATGCGGAGCTCGCTCAGTTTCATGCAGCTGGAAGGGCTGGACTCCCAAGCATGTTCTCTTAACTCCTGTGCTCTCCTTCCTTGATGACTGATGTTCGCTGCTGTTTGTACAGTGCCTGCTTGTATTTGGGTCTTGCTGGTTTCCTCCCCCACCCTGAGGTTCCCTGTCCTCTCAGTCGCACAGCACAGTGGGAACCAATGGGGGTGGTTTGGCTTGTGGGAACTTCTGTTTGCAAAATCTTGAAAGAACACAGGATTATTTCAGGATGCTTCTAAGAGGGCATGAGAAGTATCTGGGTCTGTTGAAATCACTGCTGGCTCCTGTTGCTTCTGAGATAGGATTCACCCTTGGCTTTTTGTCCAGAGTGAATATCGTAAGAGACCCCTTAGCTTTTTGTGGTCAGTCAAAAGGTGGAGTCAGAGGTGAGATCCTAAAGCTGGAACCTGGAGTCCTGAGGTTCAAGGGGGAGGGACATGAGAGACTGGGGAGTCAGGGAGGTGTAGACTGTCCCTATATGTACAGCTGGGTGCAGAGGGGAATGGGGGGATTCCCTGGGGCACCGGCTTGAACATAGTAAGCGCTTGGTAAATGTTGGCTATTAGTTATTTTTTATTCTTACTCTATGGATGATGAGCAGTACAGGAGGGAATTGGTGAGGTTTATGGAGTGTTTTATTACTCATATTCAAGGGTAGGGTATTAGAGTCTTTAAGGGGAGGATCAGAGCTCTCTGCCCTGCTTTTGCTCCCTTTGGGGTGGTGCTGGCTTCGGTAGGGGCAGGTCAGTGAATGAGCAGAGAATTTAGGGGCAGACAGTATGGTCCATTTTATTTTCACATTGTGCACGTTATTCACATTGTTCAAACTGAAGTGTGGTTGTCATACAATATTATATTAGTTTCAGGTGCAGACCATAGCGATCTGACAATTTATATATTATGAAGTGCTCACCATGATAAATGTAGTTCCATCTGTTACCATACAGAGTTACTGCAATATTATTGACTGTATTCCCTATGCTGTCCTTTTCATACCTGTGACTTATTTATTTGGTTAAATATCTCTTCCTAAGAGACAAACCTAGAAAGTAAATGGTTTTTTAAAAATAATTGCACCCCTTGAATTTTGTGAGATGCACTTCAGCAATGATTAGAAACTCAAATATTTCCAGGGGTAGTTGGGAACATAAATAAATAAATGGAATGGGCCAAATAATGAAAAGTCACATCACCTCTTGATGTTTCATATGCCCACATTTGATAGAGAAAACGAACAGTGTGGGTACCTTGTTGCTTGGCAACTGCCAGTTGTCCTTAGCATTGGGATGGTAATTCTAGGGAGTGCACTCCATGCCCTTACCTCACTGAATAGGGAGAGCTCACACTCACATCCAGTTAATTGCTTATCTGTGACCAGATAAGAAAGCCAGATCACCTTTGGGTTTTGTTTTATTATTTTGAGAAACTAATGATTAGAATTTCTAAAGTGCCAAGTCTCCTAAATTTAAAATATGTGCTTGAGATTTTAAGAAACATTGTGGCAAAACATCGTATTTTAGACCTTAAATATATAGTTGTTTATTTGTCAGTTATATCTCAATAAAGTTGGTGGGAAAAAACCAATGGGGAATAATTGGACCATGTTCTAATGGAGGTAAATTTTAAAAAAATGCACACAGTGCATCAAGCAAAACATGTCAGTGGGCTAAGTTAGGACAGTGCAGCTCCAATTTGTGCCCCGCTCCCCCCAGCCTCTGATTTATTCTGTGACGTGGACCAAGGGTTCAGATAGGAACCTGGGGTTTGCCAACTCTGACTCTCTCTTGGGATAAGGGGATGAGGCCTGCCACGCAGTCCATGGATTTGCCTGTTAGCTCAGTACTGGGTGATCTGGGTTGAGTTGCTGAACCATTCTGGGACTTACTTTCTTCCTTCATAAAGTCAAAGGGTAGGTGTATCACTGGTTTTCAAATTGTGTTCCTTGAGGCCAATCAGGGGGTTCCGTAAGTGTCATATTTGAGTTTTATTGAAAACACACCCCCTTTCAATTTGGCTGTGTTTGAAATTGTAATGAAAACACTTGCCCAAGTGTGTGTTAGGCCAAATTTTAATACACTGGAGAACACTAGAGTCTTCACTTGGTTACACACTGATTATATTGAAAATGAGAACAAGGTAACTTGAACTTTAAAATATACATAACAAAAAATAAATGCTTTCATCCAAGTATACACATATACACATACACATTTATATGTATGTAGATATATGAAATGTAGAACTCTATGTGAGGTTCTTCATAAAGTTCTTTTTGAAAAATTATTTCTGCTGCTAAAAATACCCATGGAAACTTCTGGCCTAGGGTTTCCAAGAGCATCTTTTGCTCTGTGTTTCAAAGTTCACATAGTCTCACCAAAATAGCCCTTCCGGTCACTTTTTTCTCTGTGCATCTGGAAGAGTTCACCACGTCTCCAGCTGCCCCAAGAGGGGAGAGATGAACCAGCTGGTCTTTGTGGGGTGGTTGGTGCTAATCTCTTCCATCAAAACCTTGCTGGGGGCACAGAATTATGGATTATAGAGTCTCTTTTCCACAGTCCCTTTTCATGAAAGCATCAAGTTCAGAGAGTCATATATTTGCAAACGAGGCAGAATAATTCAGTGCATTCTTACTGTGCTTTGCCCATTGATCTTAAACCTCTGTGGGCACCTCTTTGTGTGAGCCATGGGCACTGCTTGCCATGCTGCCTGTTGGGCTGCCTATCCCTTGCCTTTTGTACTCTAGAGTGGAAACGGATGCCAGGTATTTGGGCTACCCACAGTGCTACACCTGTTTTCGTGGAAGTTTCCCTAAAGATGTTTATTTCCTGGCTTCTGCGTTCAGAGGGAGAGCCCATCTACCATTTTTAAGATCAGTGATGTATCTTTCAGCAGCCAGTTTTATAGGGAGTTCTTGAGTAGTTTTCACAAGGGAGATAAATGAGACTAAGGAAGAATGATGACCTTTCAGAATTGAAATGTGTGCTTTGTAACAAATCCCATAAAATACAGTTTGATTTTAAAAATTGCTTGAAGCATTTCACATTTTGGTTAATTACATCAGTGGGTAAAAATAACTATCGTCATATGGTGTGTGGGCATGGTTTTAGAAGGATAAAGAGTCTATTGTGTTATTCAGTTACTTATTACCCATCCCTAAAAACCAAACATGTACAATAAAAACCCTGAAGGTTTGTCACTTGCTGAAATCCAGGTTTCTCTGTGAATTTACCCTCAACCTGTGCTCCTTTTGAGAATAGTGCTGATGCCTTCCTAATGGAGTCAATTTACATGGAGTGATAGGGCTTGTCCCCAAGGCCCATGATGAGGGTTTGCGGGGGGTGGTTTGTGACCAACAGCCCTGGGGTTGCTTGTGTTCCGTGGTGTCAGCTGAGTCCCAGAGATAAGCCAGCCTAGTGCCCCTGGGAGAGGTTGGGGTCAAGAGCTTCAGGATCTGGTAGACTTGAGTCAGAATCTTAGACTTACTAACTGTAAGATGCCAGGTCAGGAACTTAACTTTTCCAAGGCTTAGTTTCTTCATCTGTAAAATGGAAATAAACACAGTTCTGGCCTCCTGGGATCATTGTAAGGCTTAAATGAGGTAACAATCAGAGTATCTGTTAGCACAGTGATGGGCCAGTAGTATGATCAGTATTCTAACAAGTAGAATCAATTAGCATTAAGTTCCCACAGTGGGTCATTCTTCCCCGGCGTGTTT
The DNA here is from genome assembly GCF_040802235.1 of Manis javanica. Taxonomy (NCBI): domain Eukaryota; kingdom Metazoa; phylum Chordata; class Mammalia; order Pholidota; family Manidae; genus Manis; species Manis javanica. The sequence goes on from NC_133166.1 coordinate 68,011,221, forward strand.
CCTTCAAGCCTCCTGAGCCCCTTCCTCCTGTCCGCCAGGCTCCCCATGTCCTGGGCACCCTTGTCTGTCCCGCGGGCTGCTCCTGGCTGACTCTGCACATCCGCACTGTCCTGTTCTTTGGCGCTTCTCTGCCTCTGCGCTCTCGGAGAGGGGAAACCACCTTAAGCGCCTGCAGTGTCTTTGGCACCTAGCCCAGAGCCGAGCACAGTGTGGGCACAGAAGGCATGACTGGCAGAGACTGAATGGGCCTCAGAGGCTGGAGGGCTCCTGGGGGCTGGAGCAGATACAGAAGGTCAAGACAGCTAAAGGGTATCAGCTTTGGAGGTTCAGTGAGGCCGGAAAAGGGAATACAGGAACCTTGTTTTGTCTTAGCCTCAGGGTAGAACTCAGACACAGGCTCTGTATCACTTTTCCACTATTTTGTAATTGATGAAACGGATGGCTTGGTGAGACCCTCAAGTCCCAGAGCTCACAAGTGTCAGGGGAAGTCAAACCTAAACCTCTTAATCACCATGCAGAGCTGTGCCTACCAGATTCACAGGCTCTTGGTGGTGATGTGACACGAGCTCTGTGCTGTGTGTGGATCTTTTGTGTGCCCTGCAGACCACAGCCCACCCATCTCTGCCTACTGGGAGGAGGCTGACCTTTATAGTCTACACCAGTGAGTGCCCTTGACTTCTAGCTTCCCATGTGGCCAGCCCAGCAGGAAGCTCCAGATGGAGATGGGGGAGAGAGGCAGCCTCTTAGCCTGTTACCTTCCCCATTCTCGCTGCTGCTACCTCAGGATTCTTACCCATCTCTTATGGGTTTCCACCCTTGTAAACAAACCTTCAGAAATTCTCCTCAGTTAACCTGGTTGAATCTGTCCTCTGTCCCGATGGATACTGGCATGTTTTAGAAACAGTAATCTAGCAGGTCTGTTTAGTTTTCACTGTGCATTGAAGGAGAGGCAGTGAGGTCTGTGCAGGAAAAAATCAGGCCTTTCTCCCACCTCTGGTGTTCACAGAGGGCCTCAGTTTAGGGTTTGACCTTTTATATTTCAAAGGAGGGATTACAGAGTAGAGTTTCAGTGATACTTTGACAAGATGGAAACAAAAGTGTACTGCAACAGATATAACCCTGTCCTGACACTTTTTAATTTTTTATGTGTGTACTGAGAGCTTCAAAAAATAAGTAGGAAAATGGCCATCCTGTCTAAAGCAATCTACAGATTCAATGCAATCCCTATCAAAATACCAACAGCATTCTTTAATGAACTGGAACAAATAGTTTTAAAATTCATATGGAACCACAAAAGACCCCAAATAGCTAAAGCAATCCTGAGAAGGAAGAATAAAGCAGGGGGGATCTCACTTCCCAACTTCAAGCTCTACCACAAAGCCACAGTAATTAAGACAATTTGGTACTGGCACAAGAACAGACCCACAGACCAGTGGAACAGAACAGATAGTCCAGATATTAAACCAAACATATATGGTCAATTAATATACGATAAAGGAGCCATGGAAATACAATGGGGAAATGACAGCTTCTTCAACAGCTGGTGTTATCAAAACTGGACAGCCACATATAAGAGTGAAACTGGATCATCATACACAAAAGTAAATTCAAAATGGATCAAAGACCTGAATGTAAGTCAAGAAATCATAAAACTCTTAGAAAAGAATACAGGCAAAAATTTCTTGGACATAAACATGAGCTCTTTCTTATGAACATACTCCCCGTGCAAGGGAAACAAAAGCAAAAATGAACAAGTGGGACTATATCAAGCTGAAAAGCTTCTGTACAGCAAAAGACACGACCAATAGAACAAAAAGCCATCCTACTGTATAGGAGAATATATTCATAAATGACAGATTGATGAGGGGTTGACATCCAAAATATATAAAGAGCTGACCCACCTCAACAAACAAAAAGCAAATAATCCAATTAAAAAATGGGCAGAGGTGCTGAACAGATAGTTCTCCAAAGAAGAAATTTCAGATGGCCAACAGACACATGAAAAGATGCTCCACATCGCTTGTCATCAGAGAAATGCAAATTAAAACCACAATGAGATATTACCTCATACCAGTAAGGATCGCTACCATCCAAAAGATAAACAACAACAAATGTTGTTGAGGTTGTGGAGAAAGGGGAACCCTCCTACACTGCTGTTGGGAATGTAAATTAGTTCAACCACTGTGGAAAGCAGTATGGAGTTCCCTCAAAAAACTCAAAATAGAAATACCATTTGACCCAGGAATTACACTTCTAGGAATTTACCCTAAAAATGCAGCAGCCCAGTTTGAAAAAGACATATACATCGCTATGTTTATTGCAACACTATTTAAAATAGCAAAGAAATGGAAGCAACCCAAGTATCCATCAGTAGATGAATGGATAAAGAAGAGGTGGTACATATACCCAATGGAATATTATTCAGCCATAAGAAGAAAACAAATCCTACCATTTGCAACAACATGGATGGAGCTAGAGGGTATTATGCTCAGTGAAGTAAGCCAGGTGGAGAAAGGCAAGTACCAAATGATTTCACTCATCTGTGGAGTATAAGAACAGAGAAAAAAATCTGAAGGAACAAAACAGCAGCAGACTCACAGAACCCAAGAAGGGACTAACAGTTACCAAAGGGAAAGGGACTGGGAAGGATGGGTGGGAAGGGAGGGATAAGGTGGGTGGGGGGAGAATGGGGGCACTATGATTAGCATGTGTAATGTGTATGGGGGCACGGGGACGGTTGTACAACACAGAGAAGACAAGTAGTGATTCTATAGCATCTTACTATGCTGATGGACAGTGACTGTAATGGGATGTGGGGAGGGACTTGGTGATGGGGGGAGTCTAGTAAACATAATGTTCCTGAAAAAAAAAATCTTTCAAATAAAAATGTAAATGAAAGTAAAAAAAAATAAGTATGGAAATGATCAGAGTCTTTCTCCTACCTAGGATGAGGCTGTTTCTGTTATTTAGGGTCAGGGCTTATGAGGATTTGGTTTGCTTTGGCCACAGCACGGAAGTGGGAAAGTCAGGGTGCTTTGGGCAAGGAAGCATCTTTAGAATGTAAGCCCTGAGTGTACTCATGAAGGGGGAAGGGGAGGGGAGGGAGGACTTGGAGGTTTCTCTGAGGTGTATAGAATAGGGGATAGGTTTAGTGAGGCAGTTACATAGGGATGTGGAGAGAGTGGAAGAGAAGATGTGTGAGTCTGTTCTGGTACGTATGTAGGAGTAAGGTTTATGTGTAGAGGAGATGGGGAGAATTTAGGAGTTTAAGGTAAGTGCAGCTAGGTATTGAACAACCCAGTGTTCAGAATGGACCACTGATATATGGTCCAAAGCTGTTACATCAGCTATGACTGAATTGGAATGGCTTCAAGGGCAATGTTAATAGTTTTGTTTTCTCTGGGGCCTGGAGAAAGATCCTTGTGCCTCGCACCAGTTTCAAGACTGGTGGTGTTTCCCAAAGAGAGGGAGAGAGAGCTTTGGCTCATTAGCATAAACAAAGGAGGTTGTTTGGTCAGGCTCTTTCCCTGGCCCGTATTTTCTGATTTCCAGTTGCAGTGGGTTCTTCCCTCTTCTCTGACTGTCTAAATCCACCTTTCAAAACCTCCCTACTTACTGCCTTTCTCTTCTCTGCACTGTGCTGTCTCTTCCTTCAGGAAGCTTCCTTTCCCTCCTCCCTTCTAGTGGCTGAGCTTGATTATACACAGGCAGCTGTCTACTATTTTTTTTTATTAAAGTAAAATTACCACAACATAAATTTAACTGTGTATACAGTTCAGTGGCATTTAGTACATTTGCAGTGTTGTGCAACCGCCACCTCTGTCTACTTGCAACCATTTTCATTACCCAAAAGGAAACCCAGTACTCCTCTGCAGTCACTCTCCTGTCCTCGTCCTAGCCCCGTACAACTGCCAGTCAGTCTGCTTTCTGTTTCTATGGATTTCCCTGTTCTGGATGTTTCATATAAATGGAATCATACAATATTTGGGCTTCTATGTGTTTGGCCTCTTTCATGCATTATAATGTTTTTGCAGTTCATCTGCATTGTAGCATGTATAAAATTCCATCATAGAGATTTTCACATTTTGCGTATCCATTCAGCAGTAGATGGAAATGATGTCGTTTCCACTTTTTGGCTGTTGTGAGTAGTGAATACTGCTGTTGTGACACACCTGTCTTTTACGGAAGTACTGCCCTCAGATTCAGTTTGGGTCCAGGAGCTGTGACTTCTGACATCCTCTGAATCTGAGCCACAGGGTGGGCTCATTCATACTCTCTTATTGACTGGTTTGCTGAAGCCAGAAGGGAGAAGGTGGGTGCCTCAGAGGAGAAGGGAACAGACTTGGAGCCTGATGTGCCTCTGGCACTGGGCTAGGCTCTGCGTACTTTATTGGGTTTAATTTCTACCCAGAGGGAGTTTTAGAGAGTGAAAAGTGGTGGTTTTATTTCTAGCCTGAAGCCCCTCTTTTCCTCTCTCCTCTTGTGCCCAAGGCAAGTTTGTACTACCCAAACTCCTCAGCTGTGACCTCAGGCCTGTATTCTGTGCTCCAGTGTCCTCAATGTGTACAATGGGGATTATAATTCCTATTTTACAGGGTTGTTGTGAAGATGAAATAAAGTGGAAGCTTGCCTTTCTCCCTACCAGGATTTGGAGCCACTGGGTACGGGCCGGTTGTGGAAGAGCAGACATGTGCAGGATGATTTCTGTGGAATCCTCTGTGGATTAACAACTACCCTTGTCTTTCTGGGTCTTCTTAGAAGGGGAAGGTCCTGAGGTTAAACTCATCATCCTGTTGAGCTGTTCCTGCTGGGAAGTTGTCCCCAGCTTCCTTTTTCTGCAGTTAACTTTGATGCCCAGTGTATAAATCTGTGGAAACTGGTTTCTTCCTTTTTCACCCCTTGGCACAATTAGGCTTTGAACTAAATTTAGGAAGATGAGATTTCTGCCGATTGTATTCTTTTAAAAAGCATTTACAAAGTGCACACCATGCCAGCTATCTTGCAGGATGTTGTTCCCTGTGGTTTGGGGGCCTGGCAGATGTGCATTTGCTGGCTTTACCTCTCACTGACCAGCTCTGTCACCCGGGGCAGCAGATCACTGGCGTTTTGCTTTCTTTATCTGTAAAATGGGGGTTAAAGTGAAAATTAGTTACCTTGCTGTGTTGTTATTGTATCAACTAGTGTTCTTTTGGTTGTAAATATTAGAAAACTCAGACAAAAGTATTTAAGTGATGGGTGTTGCATCCCCTCCAGGCAAATCTGGAAGTAGGAAGAGTCTAGGATTGGTTGATTTAGTAACACAAGGATCCAGGTGTTTTTCCCTCTTTCCCCTCACCAGCCATCCTTAGCAGATGGGTGATCTCTCTTCTCCCTGTCACACCGTGGCTGTAGAAGCTCCAGGCATCATAGGCAGATCCAATGAAGGCTTGCAAAGCAGGGTGTTATTTCCTTCCACGTAATCCCTTGTTATTAGTGAGGAAACTTCTTTCCCAGGAACCCCTTTGCAGACTTCTCTGAGGTCCCCTTTTTCCATGTGTTAGTCTGGGTCCTTCGGGTTCCCTGGGTCCTGTGTCAAGGATAAAAGTGTCGATGCTGTATTTGGGAAGACAGGCCCAGTGAGGTCAAGATGAGGGGAAAATAGGGGGAGTGAGGCCAGGATGAATGTGAAGCCATGTGATGCACTGTGTAATCATCCTGGCTCTTGTTTCATGATGAGCCGCAAACAGATGCAGGCTCATGTGTTTGCATTGTACATAGGGTCTTGTTTGGGAAGGTTGCCAGAAGAAATCAGATTTGTCAAGGCTGGATTTTTTGGAGGGTAGAGAGAAGAATGCACACTGATGATAACTTTGGAAGTTAGTCCTCCCCACCACCGCCCAGTCTCAGTAAATGTCTTGCCTGTTGGTTTATGCTGGGAGGTGGTGTGATCTAGTGGCTAAGGACATGGCCTCTGGAGTCAGGCTGCCTGGGTTTGCCCCCAGGCACTGCAGCTCACCAGCACACAGAGGACCTCTGCCTACTGTTCAGGGAGTGTTTGGAGGGTTGAGTTAATATTTGAAAGTACTTGGGGGCAGTGCCTGGTAGAGTCAGCACTCTGTGTGTATTGGGTCAAAAATAGAGTCAAGGCTGTGATTTTAATTTTTGGAAACTTGCCTTTTTACCTTGCACTTTCATCACTAGAACTTGGAGCTCTTTGACAAATTGTCCCACATAATGATCATCAGCCAGTCAACGTTTCCTGAGTCCAGGACTGTGAAGGGCAGATACTCTTTGCCTTCAATTCAAGCACACCCTTGTCTGACCTCCCCCAGTGACAGCCCCAACCCCAGGGTGTCCTTCACCTGTCCTGTGCTTTGGTCCACCTGCCTTCCTTTCTCCCTTAACCATGAGGCCCCTGGGATACAGAGGCTGTCTGCATTAGCCTTAGGGCTTTAGCACAGTGCCTAGCACATGTAGGACCTCGGGAATTGCTTATTCAACAAGGTGTCAGTGCTTTCTACCTGGAGTTACTTTTTACAGACATCTCTTATTTCCCTGACTTTTGAGCTTAGGACCCAGATTTTTAATGTTTTTAGGCAACATTTGGGTGGATGGATGACTGCATGGATTCCAGTTGAGGATCTATCACATAGATACATATTCAAAGAGATAAGAACAATACAAGGGGTTGGGATGTGCCACTCTAGAGTCATGAGGTTATGTAGTTTAAGCTACTATAGTTCCAGTGACTGAGAAAAAAAAAATGCTTTGCTGCCCTGTGCTGCTTGCCTGGCAGCTGACTCCGGGTTTTCCTCCTAGGGCCTGTCAAGGACTGTGTGGACTGATGCATGGCAGAGAGTGAGGGCAAGGAAGATGAGCTGAAAAAGCTTTTAGGCCTGAGTTGGTGAGGGCTTGATGGTGAGTCGGGTGTGGAAAGGAGAATCCACAGGACTGGGGCCCAGGCTTGTGTGGAGAGGAGGAGGACTGGGATTCCTTTGAGGTGCCTGAGCCACAGGGAGCTGGGCTAGAAACAGGCATTTCAGCATGTGTATAAATTCACAAGATGAGAATGACTGCTAGCCTGTCTTCTCCATTTGGTCAGTGCAGAGGGTGAGTTAAGTGGAAGAAATCCACCAGATGATCAGGCTCATGGACTTGACCACCCTTGGCCTTGGCCTTGCTGGGGGAACTTGAGCAAATCTTTCCCTCTCTGGGCCGTGGGGATTGCCTCTGCTCCCAAATAAGAGGCTCCTTCCTTTCTTCAGTGGCGTTTATGGAGTGCCTGCTTTGCGCACCACTCTAGGTCTGGGCAAAGATGTGGTTCTGTTCTTGTAGAGTACGCATTTTAGTTGGAGGAGACTGACAAGAATTGAAGTAAATACTGAGGAGAAAATACCCCAGTGATGTGATGGGGGGTGAAGGGAGGCGCTCATTTCTTTTGGTTGGTTGGAGAAGGACGCTGTAAGTCCGAGGAAAGGAAATCCTGGGGGCAAAATACCTCTAAAAACCGAAATCAGTCAAAGGGAGAAATAAAGTTTAAGACTCATTTATTGCTTACAAACTGCAGTCCAGGGCCATCTCTCTTCCCTGCTCCTGAAGGAAGCAAGCCAGCAAGCCTGCCAGCCCCTCCCCTTAAACTCTCACATTCAGACACGCCCTTGGTTGTCCAGGTATTACCCAGTGACATGGAGACAAGTGCTTTCTGCCCTTGAGGATATGTAAATGAACTAAAGCCAGGCGAGATACTCTGGAAATGTTACAATTTTACCAACAGACGCCCTGAAGAGGTGGCATTTCAGGCCATGACACAGGAAGGTCTTGGGCAGCGTGTTTCTGGAGAAGGGAAAAAAGCCGGAGGAGCCGGCTTCAAGAACATTGCGAGGGGCATGAGGCAGTAGCGTCAGAGGGGCTGCAGAGGTTGTGGTTAAGAGTTTGAATTTTATTCTGAGAGTGATGAGCAGTTGGAGGACATTTTTCTATTAGAGCTCCTTTGGATTATTTTCCTCTTCAGGAGGACCATACTTTGAAAAATACTGTTAACCGAAAAGGTGTGTTTATTAAACAAGGGAATGCACACCCTTGACTTATTTTAGCTTTTAGAGTATGGAGAAGTATTTATGGATCATGGTGAATACCTTTGAGGCCTCTCCAGGGATCTGAAGCTGGCAGGTCAGGTCGCTGTCAACTAAATAGTCTTTATAGTCTGTTTCCAATATTCTTCCCAAAGCTGGGTGCCATGATTTAAGAGAAAAAAAAAAAAAGATTACTGCCACGTAGTGATAGAAGGAAAAGGTGAATTTTTGCACAAGAACCCCAAACCGCATGGAATTCTTCTGTCACCCGTCTGGCTTTCCACTCTGCAGTTGCGACCTCGAAGTAGCTCTGGGGCAGGGACCTCGTGGACCGCCTTCCATTCTCTCTGACCTGGAGGAGCTGACTCTGCTTCTGTATCCTTCTGCTTCAATTCGCGATGCAGTGTCGGGGGGAGTGCTGGCCTGGGCAGCGGCCCCAGTCTGGGATGTGCCTGTGAGGAAAAACACGGGGTAGCAGCAGCCAGTTGGTCTCCATATAACCCATTACTCCACTGTTGTAACCAACCTGTGGTCGTACTGAATTCCCATACTCAGTGTCCCCATAAGCTAGCCCCAGCCATCTGGTCTGTGCTGCACATGCTTAACACCCCATCCCCATTACTACATTCTCAACCGCCTTATTTCTGATTTGCATTTTCCGGGGTTGAATGAATCTGCTGATTTCCGTTTTCTTTTTCTGTTACAGATTGTGTGCGCAGGTGACTGTAAGTACCACTTCCCTCTCCGCTCTTGTATTTTTCGCTACTGCCCCCTGATGGACGTAGCGACCTTAATGGCAATGGGACAATCACAGAAAATGCTTCTGTGCTAAAACTCGCTTAATATTCAGTTTCTCCTTAGAAGTGGGGAGAGGGTGGGAACAGCAAGTGAGAGAAAGAATACAGTCAACTGTGCAGTACTGACAAAAAGGTTTCTATTTTCTGTGAATTTTTCCTCCAGCCTACATCTGTGAATGATTAAAAAAATAAAACTCAAGTGTTCAGAATGCAGTGTGATTACATTTATTTTGTGTGCTTTTATCCCATAAGTATTTTCTTGGGTTGCCACACTCATCCATGATTTTTAAAATGGTGTACAGGGTTTGTATGCTTTGGAAAACCAAATGTATATTTTGCTTCCATGTGGAGAGCTGAGTCCCAGTTGCTAACTAGTGTTGGTCCTGAAGTCTTCCTTGGTCTAGAGTAAAATGAGAAAAATAAGGTGTGATAGCAAATTTTTAATGAAGCTAAATGTATTCAGTTGAAAGCACTGTTTGTTCTTGAATTTGTCTGTACTAATTTTTTAGATCATAATTTGTTTCTTTAAGTAAGAAAGATAATGGTACTTGATAATTGTTGTTATTAATTTTTTAAATTTACCTTTTGGAAAAAAATAAATATTGGTAATTTTTGGTCTGTCTTCAAAATTTGGGGACTTATTCTTTTTTTTTTCCTTCTGATTGGTAAAATCCCAAAGTCTGTTTACCTTAGAGATGAAGTAATTAGAGTGTTCTTGCAATGCCAGTACTAAGGGGGCAGATCTTGCTGAAACCTTCTAATAAAGCAAATCTCAGTTAATGATAGTAATTAGGCAAAGCCGGTGCAAACAGTGGGAAGAGTTCTGCAGTTGCTTTTCCTTTCCTTCCTTGTTGATCAGTGTGCTGCATAAGCTGGTGGGCACCTTGTGTGGGCTAGGATCGCTGGTGCAGAAGAAGAAAATGTCTCAGTGGGGTGGTATTTTAAAGCCAGGGAAGGGGAGATGAGGGAACTGTGATGCATTAAAAATATTTTTAATGGTCAAATCCAATGACCTTGTTTAGCATATCATGGTACTTTAAAAAACAATACTTTCTGTTTAACATAGTGCATCAGAGCTGTCAACAGAGGAACCTGAGACTGAGGTTCTAAGGGACTAAAGAGGCACAGCAGTTCTTTTATGTCCAGGTCTAGATTCCAAGACCAGTTATTTTCTCTTTATGCTATTTGTTCCCATGCCATTGTTATATGGAGCTTCCTCCTGATATCAAGGCTTGGCAAAAATAATGATCACCTTCTTCTGCACCATGTAATGCCTGTCCACATGCAGTGTTTTCTGAGAATCAGGAGATAGACTCATGCTGCTTTTTAGCTCTCCTTTTGTATCAGCTTCTCTATAGATTTAATCCATGTTCAGGTCACAGCCAGCATGGCCAACCTCTATCATTTTTGTCTGTTTTTTCACTAACATGCATGCTTACATGTATGGCTATCTAAAATTATTTTGTTAATGGGAAATATAGGAGACAAGTAAAGAGAAATGAAATTCTGTGATTGCAAAATTAGCTTCTGAAAAGTAGACATACAGAGCAGTCCTTACTCTTATATTTCTTTTCAAAATATGATTTCTTTCCTTTTTTTGGGAAAGTATTAAAATAGAGCCCTGTCTTGTGTCTGATTTTGCAGCTGTTTCCATCAGTGCGGCCCCCGTGTGGGAAAACATGGGCACAGCTACTTCTGAGTCCACACATCGAGTAGAGAGAGAGATGGAAAATGGGCAGATGAGGTTTGTTGAAAATCAGACAGTAGGTAACATGGGCTTACGTCCAGCGACTCCATCCACGTTTGCTGTCACTGCAGGAGCAGCCCTTAGGGCTCAGGGAGACTCTGCCAGCACAGGAGACACCACAGGTAAGATGGCTAGTGCCCAGACATGCTCACGAACTATGCCTTCTCATCCTGCATCTTAGAGCCTTGTCAATTCAAGTTGCCTGTTGGAAAGAGACTGGTTTTCATTGACTGGGGAAGGGAAGAAGATATTTTATCTTTTTTCAAACCCTGGAGTTTAGGTGGCCAGATAATTCAGTGTTAAGGTCCTGCATGTTTTGGGATGTTCTAATTACTTCCAACTGTCCAGTTTTAAAAGTCTTTTGTCATTATTGGTCAATACTATTCTGCTAAAATTAGAAATGTGGTATCAGTTTGATGGTGTCAGTAACTACTAGGCTTCTTTTAAGCTCCCCAGGAAAGCTGATGTTGTATTTGTATTCCCAAGAGTTTCTGTTGGGCACGAAAGGTTGGCATACTTTATAGAGAAGTGTGTGTTTTAAATGAAGTTAGAGCCCAGTAACATTCAATTAAGCTTGGATTTTTATTTAGTTTAGATGTGAATACCATGAGCCACCTGTTAAAGCTGCAGATTTAACTTTTTTTTAAGCTGAAAAGAATCAAAAATATATACAAGACATGAGAAGCTCTTTTAAGCTGAGAAGACCCAAACATTTAAAAAGAGGTGTTCCATTGGTAGTCTGGTCCGGGTGTATGATCACACGGGCTGGTGAAGGCCGTGGAACCTGACCTCTCAGAGCTCTGAGTGACTGCCTGGCATAGTGCCTTCTGCATGGGGAGTAGGCAAACATAAAACTAGTTTTCAGCTATTTTTTTCAAGCCAGGATACTATTCTTTATACAGACTTTTGTTTAGAAGCCCAAAAAATAAAAAGAACTGTAAAGAGAGGACCTATAGGAATGGGGTGTCACAGTACCTTCCAGAAACTCTGGGAGCTCCCCAGACTACAGTTCTGGAGGGGAAAAGCCCCACAGTAAAGGTTCATTGTATTGTGAAAGAGGAAAAAGAAAGGGTAGAGAGAAGATAGAAGAAAATTAAGGAGGAAAAAGAAGACAAAATTTAGAAACTGTGATGGGAACAAGGCAATGCAGAATTGATGAGCATAGGAAAGAGGGGGTGAGAGGTGGCAGGAAGCATCCAGCCCCGGAGCTGATTATCCTTACTCTACCTTAAAGCCCCTGAGGATGAGGCTGTGTTCATCAGCTACTGTTTATTGGGCAAATACTATGTGCTAAGTTGTTCTTAATACATTCTTTTGCCCTCACAGTAACCTGGTGAGCACCAGTGGAAGAAACAGTAATGCTGAGAACTGTTTCTTCTGAGAGCCCTGAGTTACTGAGCATTGAGGGGTGGGAACCCAGGTAGCCTGATGTTCATAACAGTTACCCAGAGTCACTGAGCTGCTACTTCCTTGGTGTTACATTCCTTTCTTTCTTTCTTTCTTTTTTTTATTAAGGTATCATTGATATATACTCTTATGAAGGTTTCATATGAAAAACATTGTGGTTATTACATTCCTCCCATTATTGAGTCCCCCCCCATACCCCTCTGCAGTCACTGTCCATCACTGTAGTAAGATGCCAAGAGTCACTACTTGTCTCTTCTGTGCTATACTGTCTTCCCGTGACCCCACACACACTGTGTGTGCCAATCATAATACCCCTCACTCCCCTTCTCCCTCCCTCCCTCCCTCCCAACCAACCCTCCCCTACCCTCCCCTACCCCTCCCCTTTGGTAACTGCTAGTCTCTTCTTGGAGTCTGTGAGTCTGCTGCTGTTTTGTTCCTTCAGTTCTGCTTTGTTGTTATACTCCATAAATGAGGGAAATCATTTGGTACTTGTCTTTCTCTGCCTGGCTTATTACACTGAGCATAATATCTTCCAGCTCCATCCATGTTGTTGCAAATGGTAGGCTTTGTTCCTTTCTTATGGCTGAATAGTATTCCGTTGTGTATATGTACCACCTCTTCTTTATCCATTCATCTACCGAGGGACATTTAGGTTGCTTTCATATCTTGGCTATTGTAAATAGTGTTGCGATAAACATAGGGGTGCATATGCCTTTTTCAATCTGAGAAGTTGTTTTCTTTGGGCAAATTCCTTGAAGTGGAATTGCTGGGTCAAATGGTATTTCTATTTTTAGTTTTTTGAGGAACCTCCCTATTGCTTTCACAATAGTTGAACTAGTTTTCATTCCCAACAGCAGTGTAGGAGGGTTCCCCTTTCTCCTCATCCTCACCAACATTTGTTGCTGTTTCTCTTTTTGAATTTGGCCATCCTAACTGGTGTGAGATGATATTTCATTGTGGTTTTAATTTGCATTTCCCTGATGATTAGTGATGTGGAGCATCTTTTCATGTGCCTGTTGGCCATCTGAATTTCTTCTTTAGAGAATTATCTGTTCATATCCTCTGCCCATTTATTTTATTTTATTTTATTATTTTATTTTGGTATCATTAATTTATAATTACATGAACATTGTTTACTAGACTCCCCCCATCAAGTCCCCCCCCACATACCCCATTACAATCACTGTCCATCAGCATAGTAAGATGCTGTAGAATCACTACTTGTCTTCTTTGTGTTGTACAGCCCTCCCCATGCCCCCCACCGCTACATTATGTCTGCTAATCGTAATGCGTCTTTTTCCACCTTGTCCCTCCCTTCCCACCCATCCTCCCCAGTCCCTTTCCCTTTGGTAACTGTCAGCCCATTCTTGGGTTCTGAGAGTCTGTTACTGATTTGTTCCTTCAGTTTTTTTTTTTTGTTCTTATACTCCACAGATTAGTGAAATCATTTGGTATTTGTCTTTCTCCACCTGGCTTATTTCACTGAGCATAATACCGTCTAGCTCATCCATGTTGTTGCAAATGGTAGGATTTGTTTTCTTCTTATGGCTGAATAATATTCCATTGTGTATATGTACCCCATCTTCTTTATCCATTCATCTACTGATGGACACTTAGGTTGCTTCCATTTCTTGGTTATTGTAAATTGTGCTGCGATAAACATAGGGGTGCATATGTCTTTTTCAAACTGGGCTGCTGCATTATTAGGGTAAATTCCTAGGAGTGGAATTCTTGGGTCAAATGGTATTTCTATTTTGAGATTTTTGAGGAACCTCCATACTGCTTTCCACAATGGTTGAACTAATTTACATTCCCACTAGCAGTGTAGGAGGGTTCCCCTTTCTTCTCCACATCCTCACCAACATTTGTTGTTGTTTGTCTATTGGATGGTGGCAATCCTTACTGGTGTGAGGTGATATCTCATTGTGGTTTTAATTTGCATTTCTCTGATGATCTCCGCCCATTTTTTAATGGTGTTATTTGCTTTTTGGTTGTTGAGGCATATGAGTTCTTTATGTATTTTGGATGTTAACCCCTTGTCTGGCATGTCATTACAAATATATTCTCCCATGCTGTAGGATGCCTTTTTGTTCTACTGATGGTGTCGTTTGCTGTACAGAAGCTTTTTAGCATGATGTAGTCCCATTTGTTCATTTTTGCTTTTGTTTCCCTTGCCCAAGGAGATGCGTTCAGGAAAAAGTTGCTCATGTTTATATTCAAGTGATTTTTGCCTATGTTTTTCTATGAGTTTTATGGTTTCATGACTTACATTCAAGCCTTTGATCCATTTTGAGTTTACTTTTGTGTATGGGGTTAGGCAATAGTCTAGTTTCATTCTCTTGCATGTAGTGGTCCAGTTTTGCCAACACCAGCTATTGAAGAGGCTGTCATTTCCCCATTGTATGTCCATGGCTGCTTTATCGTATGCATATGTATATTTTCATCTTTGACTTTTTAATCCTTTGATTAAGCAGCAAGCATATCACTCTTCAAGGCCAAACACTGCTTAAACAAAGAAGAAAAATAATGACATGCATATTTGCAAAATATGCAAAGCACACAATAAAGACATCTCACTATATACATGTGTCATATTACTAATGAAGCTAAGATTTTTCTACAGTGTGCTCTAGTGTACATAAATCAAATTACAGCACATACCTCGGATACAGCACGTTGGCCTATAGTTGGGATAGAACAGATTTTAAATGAATCGTAATATACCTAACAGCTGGACAGATGCTGGTGCTGACTAACCTGACTGGCAAACCCCATCATACTGTATACTGAAGGTCTACTGACAAGAGACAAGACAATAAAAGCTGTAGAGTATGCACATATGCATGACAATCTAAGTACTTTAAAAAATGCTTTAGATATTTTCTATTAAGATATGTAACTGTCTCCCGTGGCTTCTTTATTGTATATTAATTGGCCATATATGTGTGGGTTTATGTCTGGGCTTTCTATTCTGTTCCATTGATCTACGGGTCTGTTCTTGTGCCAGTACCAAATTGCCACGATTACTGTGGCTTTGCAGTAGAGCTTGACGTTGGGGATCATAATCCCCCCAGGTGTTACATTTCTTAAAAAAAAAAGGACATGTGTGACCCAAGTTAGAAGTCTTTGCATCAGGAAAACTTGATGGGAGAATAGAATCATAGAGTGGATTAGCTTGCTTCAGAGCTGGACAGTTCCTACGGACACCTTCAGCAGTGTGTTCCAGTTCAGCCACTTGCCTGCAGACTGCAGGCACTGTTTTGGCTCCATCTGTAGCACTGTTTATGCTTTTATGTGGTTAAAGCTGGAGCCCTGAGTTCCAGTTTCCTCATGCTACCAGTAAGCTGTGCTTTTGAGCACGCTGCCGTGCCTCTCTGTGTTTCATGTTCTTATCTAAAGAATGTAGGGAGTGGATGTCATTTTGGCTGAAATGGTTTGATTTATGTTGCCACCAGACAAATAAAGTGATGGAAAGAATGGCATGAGGGAGGGTATAGATTGGAAGTCTTCTGAAATATCCTCTTGGGTTTGGAATACAGGGATGATTTCTTCAGCTGAAATAACATGGTACTAGGAAATGGTATTATTTGTATTATCTTGAATCAAGACCATTAGACATAGCAAAAAATTGCTTTATATAATACCCCATTTCTCATGTTTAAACAAATGTAATTAAATGCTACTGTTTAAAAGAGCCAGTTTACAAGAGTGTTAAATCACCGTTGGACTT
Organism: Manis javanica; assembly: GCF_040802235.1. NCBI lineage: Eukaryota > Metazoa > Chordata > Mammalia > Pholidota > Manidae > Manis > Manis javanica. Next base: position 68,026,953 of record NC_133166.1, read on the forward strand.
ACCTGTCCAGGAGAATAGTACAGATCCTAAAAAACTGTGGCTTTAAGGTATATTCTCTTCTCTTTTTTGCATAATAGTATATATATTTTTCCTTCTGTGCAATGATAGAATGGCACTGGACTGGACTCTAATAAAAAGGAATTGTTTTCAGTAGGTCAATTGAAACATCAATGATCCTGGTCATTCTTAATGAAAAGTGACTACAGATATCTCGCTCCATCAATTCCCATTGTATGTTTTTAAAATAGAACCTCATCCAATTTCTGGTCTTCGTCTTGCCTTTGTGGGTGTGATGCAAGTTGCTCTTATCTGGAAAAGTGAAAATGGCACTGTCACCTGCCAGATACTTCTTGAAAGCATTAGAAGCTGCGAGGAGTTGACTCAAGACTTAACAGCTAACATTTCAGACCTGAAGCCAGGGATTCAACATAACATCACCCTGTATCTTTTAGAATCATATGAGAACCACAGAGATCCCCTGGCTACAGAAAGTGGCTTAGGTGAGTTACAGAAGTATGCTTTGCTTTTTTTCTCAGTAACTTAATATATTGAAAAAATACTGCTATTATATTTGTTGTTGTATTTGAGTTTTAGAATTTATAGAGGGCTTCTCCAATTTTAGTGTGACCTCGCAACTACAGAAAAAATGAAGAAGGAAGGAAAAATTTCACATGTCAGCGCAGTGGGGCTCAGAATAGCAGTGGGGGTGCAAATTCTTTGCAGTCTGTCATCTCAGAAAGATGCTGGCCCCTTTAGCTACTTCTAAGTTTGGTTGAACAAATAACAGATGTTAATCCAAGTAGGGCCACTGGAGGAACATACTACAACCATTGAGAAAAGGGACGCTGAGCAGGCAAATCTGGCAGGTGACTTCCACACTGACAATGGACTAGTCATTTGCAGATTTCAAAACATTTTCAGGGGTGACCCTGTGAATTGAGAACAAGCTCTCAATCCCCGTTTTACACATAAGGAAAGAGAACTATAAAATGGGTGTTAGGATTCTTGATCACAAGAGACAGAAACTAGACATTGAATAGCTTAATTGAGCAACTTACTAGCTCATGTTTATTCCTCTGCTATGGGCAGCAAGGCCTTGAAGAGAGATGAGATGACTTTCCTCTCTTCTCCCTGCTTCTTTCTTTTTATCAGCTTTGTTCTTGAACTGGCTTCCTTTACACAACTTCAGGAGAAATGGCCACTGGGCCATTCTCCTGTTACACTCCCTGTCAGCAGGGTTCCTGTCTGGGGGGAGAGATTCCTTGAGAGTGGGCTCTGATGGGCCAAGTTTGAATCATGTGGTTGTCCCTAGCCACATTTGCAGCTGGGTGGGAGAAGATGATTTCTTGAAAGAATGGGGAGAGATACAAATAGCTAAGCTTGGAAGAGTACCTGGGACAAAACCAAGAAAGTGAAATATCTACCCGATGTCAGGGTCTTTTCAGGAGGCGGTGTATCTCTGTGGGGGAGTAAGGGGAGAGAGATTTGTGGAGTACTAACTGTGGGTAATATCTGATGTATCTGTTATCCTATGGAGGAGGGCAGAGACGCTGAAAGAAGAGGGGACATGGTTCTGTTGCAGTTAATGTCTTTCCTTTGATATTTGAAACAGATGCTAACAACACAGAGACCTTCACTCAGCCACCTGGGAGCCCCACTGCTCCTGCCTACCCTCTCCATCATACAGACCCGCCCTCTGACAGGCCTCTGACTTTCCACACACAAGTCCTGGATTTTGGGTTAACGTCTCATGCACCGAACAAGGCACCTGTTCATTCTCAAGCAGCAGATGGCACAGAAGGACAGCCCCAGTGCATAGATTTCAGCACAAGTATGTTAAATTTTGTAAAATAATTTCCGTCACAATTTTCTAGCACAAAGTTTCATCTTCTGTGATTCTGGTTCTCTCTTGCTTCACAAGTGGTTTTGTTGTCAGAGGTAATTTTCTGGAAGAGATTTTGGACTGAGCAGATCCAGTGAATTTCTTCCTAACTCTGGGGCCAGGAATCTTCCAGCTCAGTAAAACATACTGAGCAGCTACTGTGTGCAGATTCTAGGCACTGCTACTTCATGTCTTTCTTTGATATCTCTGCGTACTAGCCAGTGAGACAAACTGGTGTGATATTTTTCTCCTGTAAATAGATTTCATTTTGTTGATGTTAGTTAAGTATTTTCCCTTTGAGATGAAAAATGAGTTTCCTTTTTTGACCTGACCTTGGAGTGTATACTCATCTTCCTATTGAAATTTGTTGACATGCACATTGATGCTTTTTACCCAAAAGTTATTAGCATTCCCACTCTGTAAATTGACTGGTATTTGGAGGCTTTTTGGATTGGTGCTGATGAGACTGTGGGGAGAAAGACTCCAATAGCTTTCTCCCCAGCCTCCAAGTAGCTTGCCCATATTGCTGGTTGGTGGAACGTGACCCCAGGCCATCTGGCAGAGTGCCCCCTGCCCTCTCCCGAACCCAACAATGCAGTGTGCGGGGGTCAGCCTTCCAGGGCCCAGAGCAGGCAGAGAGGATGGGTCGGGAGGGTGGGGTGGACAAGTGCAAAATACAGGCACTCTTGTATTATCTTTCCTTGAGGTTAGGATTGTTATTTTGATTTTATAGATGAGGAATTGGAGCTCAAGTGATTTTCCTTAGATCCACCTGGCTATTAAAGCAGAACTGACCCTGGAATTGAGCCCCATCTCATGCTAAAGTCTGTGATCTTTAATTGATCATGTATAGTGTAGTGTTTATTCTTGTGTGATTTATGCTTGAGAACTTTTCTGGGTCACACAGCACTTAGGGCAAGGCATGTGGAGTCCATATTATTTGAGAAGTCCATCCTGTCCATAAGAGGCAACACACAAGAACAAAAGTACCTATGCAGTTCCAACTGGCCAGGCTGTTTCTTCACTGAAGATGATTTCTGACTTTTGCTGGGCACCCCCCACATTGGTGTATGTTGTGGTTGTGGTTAAATGGTGTACAACAGGAAGGAACACTCTGAATGTGTTTCTTGGATCAGATGATGTGCCCTGATGACAGCTTCCTCTCTCTCTGATGTGGCCATTCTTGTGTCATCACAGATTCCAGTCAGACTTTTGACCTTAAAGTCGTGAACATCAGTGCCACCATCATGGCCCTGTCCTGGAAAATGGACAGTAATAAGTCCTGTGTCTATATCTACAACATTCAGGTCACCAGCAAGGACTCCATCCTCGATTTCAACGTCAGTGACACCCATGCCATCATCTCTTCCCTCACGTCGAGTACCTTATATAACATCACAGTGTATCCTTTCCTTGTCAGTGGTTCAGGGGGCATGCCGGAGTTTCTACAAGTGTACACCCGTGAGTTTGCTCATTGTTTTGCTGACCCCTGTCTCCTCCTGCTGTGTGCCAGGCTCAGGTACACAGAGCCCTGTTCCTGCCATCAAGGAAAGCACAGCTCAGTGGTGGGTCCACAGGGACTGTGGCCCCTTCAGCACATGCCCTATAATAACAGGGATCACTGGCCGGCCCTACGCACGTGTTGAGCTTCATGCAACCTGCGTTCTTTGTGCTGTCCTGTTTAATGTTCTCAAGTCTGTGACATGGTGGGTATTAGCCTTACTTTATGGATGGGGAAGCCAGGACTAAGAGAGGTGTGCCTTAGGCAGGTGTCACAGCTGGTAAGTGAGAGAGGTGAGCTTAGCTATCTGGTCTGTCTGAACTCCAGCCGGTGCTTATAACAACCATTCCAGTGTGACAGAGCCTAAAATAAACTGATATGCAGAGACAGAAGGACCTGGCTGCTCCTCTCCCTTTGCCCTTTGGGTGCCAACGTTATAATGAAGCAGGGCACAGCTGTATCTCATCCTTCCTTTGCTTTGTTGTCCCTTAAAGATAAAATGATAGGCAGCAAATAAAAAGGTTTCTCTCCGGTAATTGGAGGTAAAACAAGAATGGTGTACCAGCAGTGTAGTAGTGGACTAGCATCGGTACCCCACTGGACTGGGAGCTTTACGAGTATTGCAGCTGCCTTCATGGTAGGTATTAGGATCCCTGTGGCACAGGTGAGAAAACTGCAGCCAAGCATGACTGAACAGTTTGCCTCAGGCCACAGAGCTAGTGAGCAGCAGAGCCAGGATGTGAACCTAGGGTGCTGGCTCCAGACCCAGGGCTCATTCCGCAAGAATGCTTTACTCAAGTTGGTGTTGCTTCCGGCGAAGCATATTATAGGCTTCCTTACGAATGTCTCCTGGGCTGGCCTTCTGGGGTTAATGGAATCTGCTGTCACTTCGTCACTTTTTAATTTTGTTAACAGCTATAAAAATGCTGAGTGAGGCTACAGCCCTTACTAAGAAATGACATGCATCCTGTAACTAGGTCATAATTTATCTATGAAAGGAGGGACAACAGCAGAAACCTAGATATTTGTTGATGACATAACTACTCCAATTAAGGACCTTTTCATTATTTGTTCTCTTTTTCTATACATTTTTCAAGTTTATTTTAACTAAGAGATTTATTAAAATCTCCCCAAAGGACACTGTAAAAAAATTTGTTTTGTTTACATCTATGGTATTGTTAGAAGTAAAAAAAAATTTTTTTTTCTCTGGATCTTGACAAAAAATGTAAAATCTTGAGAATGAGATGGAGATCTTGCTGTATGTTCTGGGGTTTTCTCTCCAGGAAGTTGAAAGCAAGTGTCATGCAGAAAAGAATATACAACTTTAAAAAAAAAATTTAAGTATAGTTGATATACAGTGTTATATTGGTTTCAAGTATACAACATTTGACAGTTGTCCCTACTGTTGTCCCTCCTTTCATAGATAAATTATGACCATTACAGGGTGCATAGTGATTTGACAGTTATCTACATTATTAAATGCTCACCCCAAGTAGTGTAGTTACTATTCTGTCAACATAACAAAGATGTTACAGAACTAGTGACTATATTCTCTATGCTGTCCTTTCATCCCTGTGAATAATTTATATTATGATTGTGATTTTGTGTCTCTTTATCCCCTTCACCTGTGTTACCCACCCATCCCAGCCTCACTCCATGGTAACCACCAGTCACTTCTCAGTGTCTATGAGTCTGTTGATGTTTGTTTATTTTGGTGTTTTTTTTTTTTTTTAGATTCCACGTGTAAATGAAATCATATGTTGTTTATTATCTTTCTCTGCCTGGCTTATTTTACTGAGCATAATACCCTCTAGGTTCATCCATGTTGTCCCAAATGGCAGGATTACTTTTTTAACTGTTTAATCTATTAGTTAGGATTAGGTTCATCTGTGAGTAACAAAAACTCCCCAAGTATTAATGGCTTAAAGAAGACAGGAGTTTCTCTGTCATTGTAAGAGGCCCAGCACTAGGCAGGATGGATGGTATAGTATCAGTCAGGGCTCTGTGGTAGCAAACAGAAGCTATGAGGTATTTCATTTCGTCCTGGGAATCGAGGATCCACAGAACCTTTGGAAGGGCTGGTGCGTTAGTTTGCTCTGGCTGCCATGACAAGTACCACAGACTGGGAGGCTTAGTGGATATTTATTTTCTCACACTTCTGGAGTTGAGAAGCCTGAGATGAAGGGATGCAGGGTCAGTTTCTTCTGAGGCCTCCCTCCTTGGCCTGTAGATGGCAGTCTCCTCTTTGTATCTTCACATGGTTGCCCTTTGGTCTGTGCAAGTCTGTGAATTTATCTCCTCTTCTGATAGGGACTCCAGACATGGGATCAGGGCCCACTTTAATCACCTCATTTTACCTTAATTACCTCTTTAAAGACACTGTCTGCAAATAACAGTTACATCCTGGGGCACTGGGGATTAGGACTTCAACATACGAATTTTGAGGGGATACAGTTAACTAATAACTGTTGAGGGTGTCGAACTCCCCACGGGGGCGCCACCAGCTTGGTCCGACAGCAGCCCTGGCTATTGTTGGCTCCAGGAATGCATGTTCTGCACTGCAGTCCTGGGATCCAGAGGTCATAGCTACCACCACAGCCACAATATTGTTTCAAGAGCTAGGCAGCTTGAGCTCCAGTCATCACATCTATACTCCAGCTACAGAAAGGAAGAAGGGCAGAAGTAGTGTTCCATGCTTTAGGGATACTTACTGGAAGCTACATAGCACTTCTGCTCACATCTCATCGTCAGAAATTATTTGCATGTCTAATCTAGCTGCAGGGGAGGCTGGGAAATGTAGTCTTTACTCCACAGGAGTGTATGACTAAGGAAAAAGGGGGAATGGATTTTGGGGGTCAACTGTAGCCTCTGTTGCACCTCCCTAAACAGAGGCTCTGGGAGGTTTATGATGTATTGAAAATAAAGCAACCAGCAGTTGCCAAGGTCTTCCTCCAGAACTTGAGCCCCTGCCCACTTAGGGTTTATGCCTCCTCTCATTCCCGTGAGTGACTTCGTACAACCTAAGCACGCATTTCTGCACTCTTGTAGTCAGGTGTTCTATCAATGGACAGAAATGCCAGTTTCTGAGGGGCTTGTGTTGTAGGTGATAATACAAAGAAGGGTAAAAAAGAGGTCAGGTGTCCCAAATGTGCCTTTAATTTGTATAAGTATTTGTGAGGTTCAGGCACCCTTGTTTTCTGGAGAAATAGATTCTTAATCTAGTCATTTACTTTCTTCCTGCAGGTCCTACTCCAGTTTCTGACTTTCGAGTGACAAGTGTCAGCATAAGGGAAATTGGCTTAGCTTGGAGCAGCAATGACTCAGTTTCCTTTAAGATATGTATCACCCCATGTGGAGAAACTCCAGTAAACACAACTACCAACCTAAGTATTGTCATTAATGGTCTGCAGCCTGCAACCAGCTATGTTTTTGAAATAGTTCCACAAGGACCTAATGGGACTGAAGGGGCTTCCCAGACAGTTGGCGGTAGAACAGGTAAACAGTGTCTTCTGTGAAACAGTCATGTTTCTTAAAGAAAATGAGTGGAGCTTATAAATGTCAGGTCTTCCAAAGATTGCTTTTCTTTTAATTATCTAAGAAAAATCTTTTAAGAAAATTTATAATGACAGTAATGCATATACATTTTATAAAATACAAATTAATGAGAAGAAAAAAAATCACATGTAAACCATGAACCAGAGATAATCACTGATAATTTTTGGTCTAGAAATGTTTTACAATTTCACACATGCACATATGCATATGTATACATATACACACACATGCATGCATACATTCTTTTAGACACATTGAAGTCATCCTGTAAATGTGTTTTTATTATGTTCTGTTTCCACTTTCTAATTTATTACCAGTTTAATTATAAATATTCTTCCCTTTCAGTATGAACATTTCTACAAGATAATAGTACTACCTGCCTCACATTCCATTGTCTCAATCAGGGGTCAGCAGATAATAATAGTCCATAGGAAAAAATCTAGCCTACTGCTTGTTTTTGTAAATAAAGTATTATTGGAACACAACCATGCTTATTTGTTTATATGCAACCTTTGGCTTCTTTTGTGCTAAAAATGAGTAATTGCAACAGAGAATATATGGCTTGCAAAGCCTAAAGTATTTATTTTGTGGCTCTTACAGAAAAAGATTGCTGATCCCTGGGCCAGATCAGTGGTTCTCAAAGTATGATCCAGGGATCTCTGGGAGTCTCCTAATTCTTTCAAGTGATCTGTGAGCTATTACTAGCATAAGAATAGTGAAATGTTATTGTTGGATTCCCCTGAGGAAGGCGCCGCCCCAAATCACTCACCAAAGACGTTTCTTGATGCAACAAGCAAGAGGAATTTATTCGGAAGCCAACTAGTTGGGGTCCAAGTCAGCCCGTCGCAGCAGGTCTCAACGAGGACCCTGAGCACTTACAACTAAGTGGTTATATAGGATTTTCTGAGGCATTCAGCCCTAGAGGATTACCATGGTTACAGATTGTTTTGTAATAACAAGATAACAATACTACATAGCAAGATAACAATACTACAAAGGCAGTAATTTTTCAAACCTACGATTTCTGGGTTAGTGCCACGTCCTGGGGGTGTAGCAAGGTAGGGTCGGCATTTATGATTAACTAACTGAGAGGTTAGCGCTGCCAGCAGTCATGATTGATTAACTTGTTTTTCCAGAGGAGTTACCTGGTTTCAGTTGTTCCCTCTGAGTCATATATCAGAATGGCTTTTTGGGCTTCAAGATGGCTACTCTTAGGCTAACTTATTTCTCAGGGAGGTTGGGGTCCTACATTATTGGCTTTTTCACTCTAATTCTCTCATGATGAGTGTACAGTAGAGTCTTTATGATACTGTATGACATGGGATGACATTGTTCTCTGATGGCAAATAGAATGTATGCTTGTGTATTCTTATGTTTTAAAAATTTCCCACTTTTTTTTTAATAACAGTAAATATAAATATAACCCACATGAGCAAAAATTTTCTGAGAGTCTTAATAATTTTTAGGAAGGTGAAGGGGTCTTAAGGCCTAAAAACTTAAGAACCACTTTGATTGAATGTGTTGTGAATTATTTAAATACTCTCCTATTGTTAGACAGGTAGATTATTTATAGTCTTTCGTAAAAAAACATCCTGATGCATTAGTTTTGTTTATTCTATAAGGCTAATTGATATTGATAAAAGTACTTCATGAAAACAATTTAACGTTCACTACTGTTGTTTTTCAAATTTGAAATAAAATTCGTTGGAAAGCTTGCAAAACATACAATACTTCTTGATCTTTGATTGCATAATAAAGTCCTTTATACAGAAGGGAAGAATAAGGAGAAGAGAAACTGATTTCTGGAGCCACACGTGAAATCAGTTGGGCTTTTGATTCTTCTTGTGTAGGTTTCTTCAACTGTTAATTGGGTTAACCATTGATAATTACTTAGATCTGCTTCCAAAATAAGGGAATTGCTAAAATACATCCATCAGATGAAATGTAGTAAGTCCTTATGAAGTATGAATTTTAGATTCGACTGTTGAGAGGGGATCTTATTACTAACATGTATTGCTTTATTGTCATAAATTTAATATATTTATGTGAATATATAATATATTTATATGAATGTATAATATATTTACATAACTATCATATTTCTACATTATCAACATGCATTTTTTTCTTTTTGAGAATGTAGATAATGGTAAGAGGATTACTACTGTAAGGGACCCTTGATACTGTGTGACTTGTCAATCCCCAGAACTTAATGTAATAGTAATATAATATATTAGGTGTCTATAAAGTGCTGGACTCTCAGCCCATTTAAAAAAAATCTTAACATTATGTCATGAGGTAGGTACTATTACTATTTCTGTTGTCTAGAGCAGGAAATGGAGACTCTGAGAGTTTAAACAACTGGCCTCTGGCTTTGAAGACTGAGGTCTTAACCACAGTATGAACTGGCATTTTGTTATGGTGCAGCTGCAAAGTAATTTGGGTTTATTTGGGAGGAGAAGGCATTTCTTGTGTCACAGCCTATAACTGGGTTCCATTGAATGGAAATCAAGAAGAGTTGCAGTAAGGCACTAGATGCTTAGGGGATCACTATCCTGTTACTGAACTTTACTTATTATTGGGGAAAATTAACGTAACAGCATTAAAGGCAGTTTTGAAAAAGGAAAACAAATAGGCCCCAGCAGTTCCATTGCTACATGTGTGTATTTCCAAAAGAATTGACAGCAGGGACTTGAACAGTTGTCTGTGTACCAGTGTTCATGGTCACATGATTCTCAATAGCCACAAGGTGGAAGCAACCAGGTGTCCATTGACAGATGCATGGGTAGATGAAATGTGGTACATACAATAGAATATTACTCATCCATAAAAAGGAATGAAATTCTGATATTTGCTACAACATGTATGGGCTTTGGTAAACACTATAAGTGAAACAAACCAGATACAGTAGGATAAATATTGTGTGATTCCACTTATATGAGGGACCTAGAACAGACAAATTTGTAGAGATAAAAGGTAGAACAGAGGTTATCAGGGATACAGGGAAGGAGGAACTGGGAGTAGCTTAATGAGAACAGTATATGTTGGGGATGATGAAATGTTTTGGGTATAGATAATGGTGGAAAACCATTAAATACATTGTGTATTTAATGCTACTGAATTATACACTTACAAATGGTAAACAAATGGATGTATATTAATGTATTTTTTTACCACCATAGTAAGGAAGGGAAACAAAAATATTCTTCTAAGTCAACCAGCTTCCTTTTGTGTCCACAGTTATACCTTTTGTTTATATCATTCTAATTACTATACTATCATTTTGTATTTTAACTTTTTATTTACTCATTGTATGCTGTAGCTTCCCTCTCATAGTTAGTAGGGCTTCATGGTTTTAGTGGCTGCAGACTGTATCACCATGTAGCCAGACCATAGTTGACACAGCCCTTCTCTTTTTTTTAAATTTAATTTTTAAAATTTTATTATCATAAACCTACAATTACATGAAGAACATTACGTTTACTAGGCTCTCCCCTATACCAAGTTCCCCCCAAAAACCCCATTACCGTCACTGTCCATCAGCATAGTAAGATGTTGTAGAATCACTACTTGTCTTCTCTGTGTTGCACAGCCCTCCCCTTTTTCCCACCCTCCACATTATGCATGCAAATCATAATACCCCCTTTCTTCTTCTCTGCCCTTATCCCTCCCTACCCTCCCATTCTCCCCAGTCTCTTTCCCTTTGGTAACTGTTAGTCCATTCTTGGGTTCTGTAATTCTGCTGCTGTTTTGTTCCTTCAGTTTTTCCTTTGTTCTTATACTCCTCAGATGAGTGAAATCATTTGGTATTTCTCTTTCTCCGCTTGGCTTATTTCACTGAGCATAATACCCTCCAGATCCATCCATGTTGCTGCAAATGGTAAGATTTTCCCTCTTCTTATGGATGAGTAGTATTCCATTGTGTATATGTACCACATCTTCTTTATCCATTCATCTACTGATGGACATTTAGGTTGCTTCCAATTCTTGGCTATTGTAAATAGTGCTGTGATAAACATAGGGATGCATCTGTCTTTTTCAAACTGGAGTTCTGCATTCTTAGGGTAAATTCCTAGAAGTGGAATTCCTGGGTCAAATGGTAAGTCTATTTTGAGCATTTTGAGGAACCTCCATGCTGCTTTCCACAATGGCTGAACTAATTTACCTTCCCACCAGCAGTGTAGGAGGGTTTCCCTTTCTCCACAACCTCGACAACATTTGTTGTTGTTTGTCTTTTGGATAATAGCCATCCTTACTGGTGTGAGGTGATATCTCATTGTGGTTTTAATTTGCATTTCTCTGATGACCAGCGATGTGGAACATCTTTTCACATACGTTGGTCATCTAAATTTCTTTTTTGAAGAACTGTCTGTTCAGCTCCTCTGCCCATTTTTTAATTGGATTATTTGTTTTTTGTTTGTTGAGGTGCGTGAGCTCTTTATATATTTTGGATGTCAACCCTTTATTGGATCTGTCATTTATGAATATACTCTCCCATACTGTAGGATACCTTTTTGTTCTATTGATGGTGTCCTTTGCTGTACAGAAGCTTTTCAACTTGATATAGTCCCACTTGTTAATTTTTGCTTTTGTTTTCCTTGCCCAGGGAGATATGTTCATGAAGAATTCACTAATGTTTATATCCACGAGATTTTTCCGTATGTTTTTTTCTAAGAATTTTATGGTTACATGACTTGTATTCAGGTCTCTGATCCATTTTGAATTTACTTTTGTGTATGGGGTTAGACAGTGATCCAGTTTCATTCTCTTACATGGAGCTGTCCAGTTTTGCCAGCACCATCTGTTGAAGAGACTGTCATTTCCCCATTGTATGTCCATGGCTCCTTTATCAAATATTAATTGACCATATATGTTTGGGTTAATGTCTGGAGTCTCTAATCTGTTCCACTGGTCTGTGGCTCTGTTCTTGTGCCAGTACCAAATTGTCTTGATTACTATGGCTTTGTAGTAGAGCTTGAAGTTGGGGAGTGAGATCCCTCCCCACTTTATTCTTCTTTCTCAGGATTGCTTTGGCTATTCAGGGTCTTTTTTATTTCCATATGAATTTTTGAACTATTTGTTCCAGTTCATTGAAGAATGTTGTTGGTAATTTGATAGGGATTGCATCAAATCTGTATATTGCTTTGGGCAGGATGGCAATTTTGACTATATTAACTCTTCCTAGCCAAGAGCATGGGATGAATTTCAATTTGTTAGTGTCCTCTTTAATTTCTCTTAAGAGTGTCTTATAGTTTTCAGGGTATAGGTCTTTCACTTCTTTGGTTAGGTTTATTCCTAGGTATTTTATTCCTTTTGATGTAATTGTGAATGGAATTGTTTTTCTGATTTCTCTTTCTATTGGTTCATTGTTAGTGTATAGGAAAGGCACAGATTTCTGTGTGTTAATTTTGTATCCTGCAACTTTGCTGTATTCCGATATGAGTTCTACTAGTTTTGGAGTGGAGTCTTTAGGGTTTTTTATGAATAATGTCATGTTATCTGCAAATAGTGACAGTTTAACTTCTTCTTTACCAATCTGGGTTCCTTGTATTTCTTTGTTTTGTCAAATTGCCATGGCTCGGACCTCCAGTACTATGTTAAATAACAGTGGGGAGAGTGGGCATCGCTGTCTTGTTCCCAATCTCAGAGGAAAAGCTTTCAGCTTCTCGCTGTTCAGTATGATGTTGGCTGTGGGTTTATCATATATGGCCTTTATTATGTTGAGGTACTTGCCCTCTATTACCATTTTGCTGAGAGTTTTTATCATGAATGGATGTTGAATTTTGTCGAATGATTTTTCAGCATCTATGGAGATTGTCATGTGGTTTTTGTCCTTCTTTTTGTTGATGTGGTGGATGATGTTGACGGATTTTCGAATGTTGTACCATCCTTGCATCTCTGGGATGAATCCCACTTGGTCATGGTGTATGATCCTTTTGTTATATTTTTGAATTCAGTTTGCTTATATTTTATTGAGTACTTTTGCATCTATGTTCATCAGGGATATTGGTCTCTAATTTTCTTTTTTGGTGGGGTCTTTGCCTGGTTTTGGAATTAGGGTGATGTTGGCTTCATAGTATTGGGAGTATTTCCTCCTCTTCTATTTTTTGGAAAACTTTAAGGAGAATTGGTATTATATCTTCTCTGTATGTCTGATAAAATTATGAGGTAAATTCATCTGGCCCGGGGTTTTTTTTCTTGGGTAGTTTTTGAGTACTGTTTCAATTTCTTTGCTGGTAATTGGTTTGGTTAGATTTTGTGTTTCTTCCTTGGTCAGTCTTGGAAGGTTGTATTTTTCTAGGAAGTTGTCTATTTCTTGTAGGTTTTCCAGCTTCTTAGCATATAGGTTTTCATAGTAGTCTCTAATAATTCTTTATATTTCTGTTGGGTCCGTCGTGATGTTTCATTTCTCATTTCTGATTCTGTTGATGTGTGTTGGTTCTCTTTTTCTCTTAATAAGTCTGGCTAGGGGCTTATCTATTTTGTTTATTTTCTCAAAGAACCAGCTCTTGGTTTTGTTGATTTTTGCTATTGTTTTATTCTTCTGAATTTTGTTTATTTCTTCTCTGATCTTTATTATGTCCCTCCTTCTGCTGACATTAGGCCTCATTTGTTCTTCTTTTTCCAATTTTGATAATTGTGATGTTAGATTATTCATTTGGGTTTGTTCTTCCTTCTTTAAATATGTCTGGATTGCTATATACTTTCCTCTTAAGACTGCTCTCGCTGCATCCCACAGTAGTTGGGGCTTTGTGTTGTTGTCATTTATTTCCATGTACTGCTGGATCTCCATTTTAATTTGGTCATTGATCCATTGACTATTTAGAAGCGTGTTGTTAAGCCTCCATGTGTTTGTGAGCCTTTTTGCTTTCTTTGTACAATTTATTTCTAGTTTTATATCTTTGTGGTCTGAAAAGTTGGTTGGTAGAATTTCAATCTTTTTGAATTTACTGAGGCTCTTTTTGTGGCCTTGTATGTGGTCTATTCTGGAGAATGTTCCTTGTGCACTTGAGAAGAATGTGTATCCTGTTTCTTTTGGGTGTACAGTTCTATAGATGTCTATTACGTCCATCTGTTCTAGTGTGTTGTTCAGTGCCTCTGTGTCCTTACTTATTTTCTCTCTGGTGGATCTGTCCTTTGGAGTGAATGGCGTGTTGAAGTCTCCTAAAATGAATGCATTGCATTGTATTTCCTCCTTTAGTTCTGTTAGTATTTGTTTCACATATGCTGGTGCTCCTGTGTTGGATGCATTTTTATTTAGAATGGTTATATCCTCTTGTTGGACTGAGCCCTTTATCATTATGTAATGTCCTTCTTTATCTCCTGTTACTTTCTTTGTTTTGAAGTCTATTTTGTCTGATACTAGTACTGCAACACCTGCTTTTTTCTCCCTGTTGTTTGCATGAAATATCTTTTTTCCATCCCTTGACTTTTAGTCTGTGCATGTCTTTGGGTTTGACATGAGTCTCTTGAAAGCAGCATGTAGATGGGTCTTGTTTTTATATCCATTCAGTGACTCTATATCTTTTGATTCGTGCATTCAGTCCATGTACATTTAGGGTGATTATCGATAGGTATGTATTTATTGCCATTGCAGAGTTTAGATTTGTGGTTATGAAAGGTTCCAGGTTACTTTTCTTACTATCTAAGAGTCTAACTTAACTCACTTAGTATGCTGTTACAAACACAATCTAAAGGTTCTTTTCTGTTTATCCTCCTTTTTCTTCCTCTTTTATTCTTTATATATTAGGTATCAAATTCTGTACTTTTTGTCTATCCCTTGATTGACTTTGGGGATAGTCAATTTACTTTTGCATTTGCCTCGCCATCAGCTGTTCCACCCTCCGTACTGGGGTTTTACTACCTCTGGTGAGAGGTATCCAACCCTAGGAACACTTCCATCTGTAGCAGTCCCTCCAAAATAGACTGCAGAGATGGTTTGTGGGAGGTAAACTCTCAGCTTTTGCTTATCTGGTAATTGTTTAATCCCTCCTTCAAATTTAAATGATAATCTTGCTGGATAAAGTAATCTTGGTTCCAGGCCCTTCTGCTTCATGTCATTAAATACATCATGCCACTCCCTTCTGGCCTGTAAGGTTTCTTCTGAGAAGTCTGATGTTAGCCTGATGGGCCTTCCTTTGTATGTGATCTTATTTCTGCATCTGGCTGCTTTTAAAAGTCTGTCCTTATCCTTGATCTTTCCCATTTTAATTACTATGTGCCTTGGTGTTGTCTTCCTTGGGTCCCTTGTGTTGGGAGGTCTGTGGATCTCCATGGCCTGAGAGACTATGTCCTTCCCCAGATTGGGGAAGTTTTCAGCAACTACCTCCTCAAAGACACTTTCTATCCCTTTCTCTCTCTTCTTCTTCTTCTGGTATCCCTATAATGTGAATATTGTTCTGCTTGGATTGGTCACAAATTTCTCTCACTATTTTTTCATTTTTAGAGATCCTTTTTTCTCTCTGTGCCTCAGCTTCTTTGTATTCCTCTTCTCTAGTTTCTATTTCATTTGTCTCATTCACTGTATCCAACCTGCTTTTAATTACCCTCCATCGTACTCTTCAAGAATTGGATCTCTGACCTGAATTCATTCCTGAGTTCTTGGATGTCTTTCCATACATCCATTAGAATATTGATGATTTTTATTTTGAATTCGCTCTCAGGAAGAGTCAGAAGGTCTATGTCATTTAAATCTTTCTCCGGAGTTGTATTAATAATTTTACTCTGGACAAGGTTCCTTTGGTGTCTCATGTTTGTATATGGCGCCCTCTAGTGTCCAGAAGCTCTGTTCTGGCGCTGTTCAGCCCCTAATGGAATGTCGTGGGTCGCAGGGGAGTGGTATTGGTGCCTGGGGGGAGGAAAGAGCTGTTTCACACCTCTTGGCTGCTGTACCTGTCTCCACTGCCTGAGCCAGTGGGCCGGTCACACAGGTATGTTTTTGTCCCAGAGCAGCTGGATATGGATCCCTGCTTTCCACAAGCAGCTGGTATCCCAGTCTCCCCGGGAACTCTGCTTGTATTAACTTTCCAACCCTGTAATCACGTGAGTCTCATGAAAGCACCATGAAATGTAGGTTTGTGCTCCCAGCGCAGATCTCTGGAGCTAGGGATTCAGCAGTCCCAAGCCTTCCACTCCCTCCCTGCTCTGTTTCTTTTTCTCCCGCCGGTGAGCTGGGGCTGGGGAAGGGCTAGGGTCCCACAGAGCCAGAGCTCTTGTACTTTACCCCGTTCGGTGAGGTCTGCTCTTTTCTCCAGGTGTGTACAGTCTGACGCCTTCCTCTTTCCTGTTGCTCTCTCAGGATTAGTTGCACCAATTAAATTTTCTAATTGTATCAGGTTTTAGGAGGAAGCCTCTGTCTATCCTCTCACGCTGCCATCATTAATCCAGCCCTTCTCTTTTTATAGATTATTTAGGTTATTTCTAGTTTTTTTATGTTTATAGAAAATGGCTGCCTTTAATGGTCTTGTCTATGGGGCCTTTGACATCAGTAATCTGGTAATAGGGAAAGAAGATTCTCTGAGATGCTTCCCACTTTTAAAAATAAATTAACTTTGGAGTAGATAGAACATGCATGTGGTATAATATTAAAAAAACAAACTTAAAACAATAAATAATTTTACAGTGAAGTGTTTCCTTCTTTTGCCCTCCAGCCACCCAGTTCTTCTTGTTAGAGGTCACCTTATTTACCAGGTAAAGGGAAAAGTTTTGAAAGCAAGGGCAGAAAAGAGGCCTTCTTCTGTCATTACTTCTGGGCCTTAGTTTGTGTATTCATACTGCAGATGGTTCAGTGTGTGGAGGTGAGATGATATGAGTGGTGCAGGACGCAGAACACTCATGTGGGCAATTTTGCTTCTGTCCTAGCTCTGAGTGTGGAGGTCGCCCATGTTTTTCTTCATGCCATTCCCTGCCTCGAATGCTCCCACTTCATAAATGTTAGCTGTCCATTTCTGTTTGTCCTTTGGTGTGCCTAAGTTACAGGAAGATGTTTTCTTTTGAGGGAGTGATTAAAAAACACCCAAGAAACCATAGTTGACCCTTGAACAATGCAGCAGTTGGGTAAGTGACCCCTCAACCCCACCTCTGCACAATCGAAAATCTGAGTATTACTTTTGTCTCTCCCAAAACTTAACTACTAATAGCCTTTGGTTGACTGGAAGCCTTACTGATAACAAACTGTCAATTAAAAAATATTTTTTATGTCAAATGTATTATATACTGTATTCATACAATAAAGGAAGCTGGGAAAAGCAAATTTTTTCAAATTGTCACAAATCTTTTTCCAGTGTATTTATTGAAAAGAAAAACTACTTTTAAGTGGACCCATGCAGTTCAAACCTGTGCTGTAGATATTGAGACATAAAGTACATACTGAAAAGCACATACATTCTAAGTCTGATGAATTTTCAGAAACTGAACCCATCTGGTCACCAGTGCTGTGATCAAGAAGGTGAACATGGTTTCTACTCCAGAAGACCCCCAAAGGGGGCATTATTATGATAAAAACAAAAGACTAGAAAGTTGATAGGATAAACTGGTAAATTAATGTGTTACGGAAAAGCCAACGTTCTTGAAAGAAGAGAGTGTGTGTTTCTCACCTAAGTTTTGGTGTTTGGTCTTTGTGAACTCATTTCAGAGCTTGATGGCAAAAGAGCAGGTTCTCTTGATACACTTTGAAATAAAGCTGAATATTCTGATGGTCATTAACACATTTTTTTCTTCCTTTCCTTCGACCAGACCCCAGTGCAGTGTTTGACATCCATGTGCTCCATATTACCACAACTGAAATGCAGTTGGAATGGCAGAATACAGACAATGTGTCTGGATACATCTACCATCTAAGCATACAATCTGAGTATGGCACTAACAACACTAACACTTCTCACAGAGCAGCCACTCTCAGGGGCCTGATCCCAGGCACCTTATATAACATCACAGTCTCTCCAGAACTGAGCGATGTCTGGGGAAACTCCAGCACCATTGAACAGTACACATGTAAGTCTCTTAGGATACCCTCCTAAGAGTATATTTGCCCTGACTTTCATTTGAAGGGTGAGAAGTTAGCACTTGTTAAATGATGAGGTAAAGGACCATTGTGTGTCCGGGCTCCAGGTAGAAAGTGAAACTCCTTAAACGACAGCCTAAGAGAAGGTTCAGTGTTTTCATGGGGCAGTGGTGCTGAGCCATGTAAAAATGATCCCATAAGCATGGGAAACATGACTGTTCCATTCATTCCTTGGGCATATGGACTAGAGGAGGGTGGCCCCATCATGGTGACATTGGAAGGTTCTGCTCAAGTGAGTGTGCAGCAACAGTGTGGGAGGTGATGTACTACTACTTGGCCTAAATATGTGGTAGAGATGGCAGCTTATGATCTTTCCAGTAAATTTTTCTCCTTCTTTATCTGTTTTCAAAAATAGGGACTTTTATCTTGAAAATATATTTCAGATAAAATATTAAAAGAAGCCTGAAAACTAATTGTTTTGAGATTTAATCTAATTATTTTCTGAGTGTCTTTTTGGGAAGCCTTCCATCTTTTGAGTCACAAAATATAGCTTTATTCATTCTTTCCCAAGAGGAGCTAGGCTGTATTTAAATGCACTCCGTAAAAGAGTCATGGAATTCAAGCTAATCTACATCTTTTTTTTTTTAAAATAAGGGCCCAGCAATGTCTCCAACCTTGAAATAAGTGTCAACACCACAGCAGCAACCTTACGTTGGCAGAACTTTGATAAAGCTTCTCCCATGTATATTTACCGCCTTCTTATTTATGAGGATGGAGAGGCTCACAAGGCGACAGAAATAGTCACAGGTGTTGGCCTCACCAGTGCGACAGTCACAGAGTTAACACCTGGCTCTTTGTACACAGCAGAGATCCTGACCCAAATGCAGAATGTCACCAGGTCGCTGGTGCCTGTCTGCCAGTCATTTTGCACAGGTGAGTAGGTCCAGGTGTTTGCCTCCTTCTTGTGTGGTACTGATCTTGATGGGAGGTCCTCCCAGACTTAGTTTATTAGGTTCCATGTGGCATGCAGTAATAGGCTCTGAGCTCTCTGAGACATTCTGTGAACTTATTAGTGTTGTCTTGTTACTATCATCATTTAGTCGTCCAGCAAATATTTATGGTGCACTTACTTTGCAAGGCCCTTTTAAATGACTCAGATCTAAGTCCCTGCCTTCCTGGAACTTTTGTTCTGGTAGGGGAAGGCATAATAAACAAGATAAATAAGTTACTAGATGATGGTTACTGCTGAGGAGAGGGGAAGAAAAAACAAGGAAGGGGAGATGAGATGTTTATCCAGGGGGCCCAGGGAAGGTGGGCAAAGGTGAATTTTGAGCAGAGACCTGAAGGAAGTGAGGGAGCCAGCCATGTGGATATCAGGCAGCGGAGCAGCCAGTGCTGAGGCCTGAGGCTGCAGTGTTCTTACTGTGTTGAAGGAAGAGCAGGAGGCCAGGGTGGCAGCGGATCCATGGGAGCAGGAGGGTGAGGCATAGGACGTGAATCCCAGGCGGTCATGGGCCAGGGTGTGGATGGTGCCCAGGTGTGCTGTTCATAGTCTGGCTTTCATGCAGAAGAAGGTGGAAGGGATTTCATTAAAATGGGTGCTCAGCCTTCACACCTTTCTTGGTCCTTCTCTCACAATGCAAAAGATGGCGCTGAAGAGAAGGCGGCCACTGCAGCACCCTTGGAGGGCAACCTGGGGATGCTGTGCAGGCCGTGATGAGTGCTTCTCCCGACATTTTCAAGTATAGATCATATACTAGGACACAAAAAGAGCTTCCAGAAATTCAAAAAGATTGAAATTGTACCAACCAAATTGTCAGACCACAAAGGTATGAAACTAGAAATAAATTACACAAAGAAAACAAAAATGCACACAAACACATGAAGGCTTAATAATATGACTCTAAATAATGTATCGATCAATGACCAAATAAAAACAGAAATCAAGCAATATATGGAGACAAATGACAATAATAATTCAACACCACAAAATCTGTGGGATGCAGTGAAGGCTTTTCTAAGAGGGAAGTATATTGTAATATAGGTCCATCTTAGGAAAGAACAATCCCATATGAACAGTCTAAACTCACAATTAGCAAAACTAGAAAGGAAGAACAAATGAGGCCCAAAATCAGTAGAAGGAGGGACGTAATAAAGATTAGAGAAGAAATAAATAAAATCAAGAATAATAAAACAAAGGAAAGAATCAATGAAAGCAGGAGCTGGTTCTTTGAGAAAATAAACAAAGCAAATAAACTCCTAGACAGACTTATCAAGAAAAAAAGAGAGTCTACACACATAAAAAGAATCAGAAATGAGAAAGGAAAAATCACTATAGACACCACAGATATACAAAGAATTATGAGAGAATACTATGAAAAATTATATGCTAACAAACTGGATAACCTAGAAGAAATGGACAACTTTCTAGAAAAATACAACCTTCCAAGGCTGACCAAGGAAGAGGCAGAAAATCTGAATAGACCAATTACCAGCAATGAAATTGAATTGGTAATCAAAAACCTACCTAAGAAGAAAATCCTTAGACTAGATGGTTTCACTGCTGAAGTTTATAAAACATTTAAGGAAGACCTAATACCCATACTCCTTAAAGTTTTCCAAAAAGTAGAAGAGGAGGAAATACTCCCAAACTCATTCTATGAGGCCAACATCACTCTAATACCCAAACCAGACAAAGACACCACAGAAAGAAAATTACAGACCAATATCCCTGATGAACAAATATGCAAAAATACTCAACAAAATATTAGCAAACCAAATTTAAAAATACATCATAAATATCATCTATTATCATCAAGTAGGATTTTTTCCAGGGATGCAAGGATGGTACAACATTCCAAGTTCATCAACATCATCTACCACATCAACAAAAAGGACAAAAACCGCATGATCATCTCCATAGATGCTGAAAAATATTTGAAAAAATTCAATATCCATTCATTATAAAAGCTCTCAACAAAATGGGTATAGAGGGCAAATATCTCAACATAATAAAGGCTATATATGACAAACCCACAGCCAACATCATACTTAACAGCACAAAGCTGAAAGCTTTTCCTTTAATAATTGAGAACAAGACAAGGATGCCTACTCTCCCCACTTTTATTCATCATAGTTCTGGAGGTTCTGGCCATGGCAATCAGAAAAGACAAAGAAATAAAAGGCATCCAGATTGTAAAGAAGAAGTTAAACTGTCCCTGTTTGCAGATGACATGATATTATACATAAAAAAAACCCCTAAAGAATCCACTCCAAAACTACTAGATCTAATATCTGAATTCAGCAAAGTTGCAGGATACACTAATACACAGAAATCTGTTACATTCCTGTACACTAATGATGAATTAGCAGAAAGAGAAACCAGGAAAACAATTCCATTCACAACTGCATCAAAAAGAATAAAATACCTAGGAATAAACTTAACCAAGGAAGTGAAAGACCTATACTGTGAACACTACAAGACACTCATGAGAAGTTAAAGAAGATACCAATAAATGGATACATATCCCATGCTCATGGGTAGGAAGAATTAATACCGCCAAAATGGTCATCCTGCCATCTACAGATTCAATGCAATCCCTATCCAAATACCAACAGCATTCTTCAACAAACTAGAGCAAATAGTTCTAAAATTCATATGGAACCTCCAAAGACCCCGAATAGCCAAAGCAATCCTGAGAAGGAAGAATAAAGCTGGGGTAATTATGCACCCTGACTTCAAGCTTTACTACAAAGCCACAGTAATCAAGACAATTTGGTACCAGCACAAGAACAGACCCATAGATCAATGAAACAGTCTAGAGAGCACAGATATAAACCCAAGCATATATGGTCAATTAATATATGATAAAGGAGCCATGGATGTACAATGGGGAAATGACAACCTCGTCAACAACTGATGTTGGCAAAACTGGGCAGCTACATGCAAGAGAATGAAACTGGATTCTTGTCTAACCCAATACACAAAGGTAAACTTGAAATGGATGAAAGACTTGAATGTAATTATGAAACTACAAAACTCTTAGTAAAAAAAATTGGCAAAAATCTCTTAAATATAAACATGAGCAACTTTTTCCTGAACATATCTCCTTCTCTAAGGGAAACAAAATAAAAAGTGAACAAATGGGACTACATTATGCTAAAAAGTTTCTGTACAGCAAAGGATACCATTGGTAGAACAAAAAGGCATCCTACAGTATGGGAGAATGCATTTTTAAATGACATATCCGACAAGGGGTTAACATCCAAAATATATAAAGAACTCACACGTGTCAACGTACAAAAAGCAACACAGAAAAAGGGGGATAGATATGAAGAGACACTTCTCCAAAGAAGAAATTCAGGTGGCCAACAGGCACATGAAAGGATGCTCCACATCACTGATTATTAGGGAAATGCAAATGAAAACCAAATGAGATATCACCTCACACCAGTTAGGATGGCCAACATAGAAAAGAATAGGAACAACAAATGCTGGCAAGGATGCAGAGAAAGGGGAACCCTCCTACACTGCTGTGGGGAATGTAAACTAGTTCAACCATTGTGGAAAGCAATATGGAGGTTCCTCAAAAAAGTAATAATACAAATACCATTTGACCCGGGAATTCCACTCCTAGGAATTTACCCAAAGAAACCAACTTCTTAGATTCAAAAAGACATATGCACCCCTATGTTTAATTGCAGCACTATTTACAACAGCTAGGATATGGAAACAGCCTAAGTGTCCTTTGCCTCTTCTGCCATACCACATGACTGTCCTCTCCTCACAGATGGGCCAGGGTTCTACTGCTCCCCAAGAGTCAGTGTTTGCAAAAATGCACATCCCAGAACCTCACGATGTGCTGTGCTTGACTTACAGATGCTGCACCAGTAGCCACCGTCCACTGTGAGGAAGTCCCCAAAGAGCCAGCCTTGGTCCTCAAGTGGGCCTGCCCTCCTGGCACCAGCAGAGGCTTCTTGCTGGAGATGAGCAGTGAAGCTTGGGAAAATAAGACCAACCTGGAGAGCTGCTCCTTGGAGAATGGCACTGAGTACAGGATGGAAGTCACACATTTGAATTTTTTTACCTCGTACAACGTCAGTATCACTGCTTTGTCCTGCAACACCAACCCAGTACTCCCTGCCCAGAGCATCTGCCACACTGGTGTCACAGGTGGGCTTTGTGGTCACCCTGGAGAGGCTGACCCTGTGGGTGGGTCTGAAAATATGGCCCAGAAACCTCTTTTTAAAAAAATTTCTGCTAAAATATTTGTTTTTGTTGGCATAGAGTGTAAACTCAGGTCTATAAAAATCTAGTGTAAAAAAGCAGAGTAAAAGGGGCTCATTCTTTACATTCTAAAAGTTTCTTTTGCTTTACAGAATAATTCATTTGCTACATTTTCTCTTAAGTAATGAGTTTCCTTGCTGCATTAAAGAAAAGCATTTTTATAGAAATGTTCCAATACATACAAAAGTAGAGGAAAGCATAAAGAAACCCACTTATCTATCATTACCCTGTGGAACATATTCCAGCCTTTGACCAATCTCATTTCATTTATACCCCCTCCTCCCATACTGGATTATTTGGAGACCAGTCCTGGTCATTTGATAATTTTGTTTGTAGCATTTCAGTATGTATTGCTCCAAGAAAGGGACTCCTTTGCCCTTCTTTCAAACATAACCACTTTGCTATTATCATCACACTTAAACATTTAAGAAGACTTTTTTTTCACTATTACTAGATTCTCAGTTGAGATTTGTATCTTCCTACAATCCATATTAACAAGGTCCATAAAATAGGGGATCACACACTGTGCAGGGGATTCCCCTAGTTAATTTTTTCTTGCTCATGTGTTTTTTTGTGGGGTGGGAGAAATTGCTTCTTGTTATCTTAGCTTCATTTTTATCTGTCTTTTGCTCCCATGTCTTTGATAAAGTTATGTCTTAGGTCAACCTGGTGAGTTGGTTTTCTTTGTGCTTTTTGCCTTCTGGATATTTTTCCTTTAGGGTATCACAATGGACAATTTCTAAAGAAGTAATGGTTGTGATAGTAAGAAAAAAATGGCCTCTTAGTATAGGGACACTGACTTGAAAAGTAGTTGAGGGGTTCTGTGGACAGAGCATTAGATTTAGACAGGCAGACCTGAGATTAATTTTTAGTCCTTCTTTTACTAGCTGTGTGATCTCAGAAAAGCTACTTAACCTCTCTGAACCTTGTTTTTCTTAGTTTTAAAAGGGGGAAATTATACCCACCTTTTAGGACTGTTACACAATTTAGATGAGGTAGTGTGGCTGCTCAGGTTGTGTACTGCACAACTCCAGGGGCCACCATTCATATGGACGATGATGTGCGTGGGGCTCCTTGGTGTTATGTAGTACATAACTGTATAGGGTGGACCTGGGTCATACTCCTTTGGGTTTCTACAGCACTCTAGAAGATGATAGAAACAATGAACCTGTGGGTGCTTTTTTTTTATGTGCAAGCTCTTTATTATGTCATTCTCTCAGTGGGTAAAAGCTGCTGAGGAGCAGGAACTGTGTCTGATTTGGTATCTCCAGGGTTGAGCACAGTGCCTAGTGGAGAGAAGAAGCTCTCTGAGGCTGAAAGATATATGGCAAGGTTGGATGATGACCACCTACCATTTAGTCCAGTGATCTGTAGCTCCCTTTCCTCAGATTTTTATGCACAAATTTATGTGCATAATTCTTATGTGCAAATTTTTATGTGCGTAATTCTTATGTACACATTTTTAAGTAGAAATTTAACATGCTTTTTGAGTGTACAAATTTAACATTTTTAGAATTTAACATAAAAGGGGAGTTGTATTTTCTCTGAGAAAGATAGGAAGCATTGGTGGGATGGCTGAGAACTGGAGTGATAGTCTTTAGCCAACATTTGCTGGTTGGTTACTGTGTACCAGGGATAAGGGACACTATGGTGAGTAAGGCAGACAGGCTTGCTGGAGTACAGAATTGAGGTAAGTGTGAGAGTGGACAGTCTTGGGGTGGGAAGCTGGGGAATCCTGGGTGGCTAAAAGGCATAGAGCAGTTGGTGAGGGGAAAGGTGAGGGCCTGTGTTGGAAGTCTCTGTTGAGGCCGGTGACAATTAGATATGGGACAGCGCCTCCACGTGGTCACTGCTGACAGTTACTTGAGAGGTTGTTGAAGCGTGTTCAGAGCTGCTCTGTCCAATAGAAGATTCTGTGAGCCTCATGTATAATTCTAGGAGCCACATTAAAAAAGACGAAAAGAAATGGCTGAAATTAAGTCATATTTTGTTTAACTCAGTATATTAAAAATGTTATCATTTCAACATGTAATCTGTTTAAATTATATTAATGAGATATTTCCTATTCTTTTTATTAAGTCTTTGATATCCAGTCTGTATTTTACATGTATAGCACATCTGAATTTGGACTAGTCACACTTCAAATGCTCAACAGCTGGTATGGCCTGTGGCTGCCATGCAGAGACAGTTTGCTGTATTGAGAGAATTGCACTGTGGTCTTCTTGGAGATCAATTTTCTCAGTCTCCCTGAATCTTGAATATAATAATGAACACATAGGACTTGTTCATGGAAGATAAATTTAGGAAGAGAAAGTGTGTGGAAAGAGATGATCTTTAATTCGGTGTTTTCTTTCTTTTGTGTTAATTCAGAGAGCTGCTTTGCCAGCTTAGCTCAGGAGGGGAGGTACACCATTGTGAAGGTCAGCCATGGAATTCTCCTGTGTTGGCTTTTCCACTTTCTGGGAAGCAGGTTGGCTGGGTTACTCTGGTGGCATTTTAAGCCAACTGTTGCAAAAATGAGAACTCAAGTGTTGAAGGACATGAGCGGGAATGAGACCAGGTCTCAGGAGAAAGTGCGTTCTCTACATGCCATCTTTGCTTCCCTCTGGGAACCTGCTTCTCATCGTTCCCAGCCCACTGACTGGTTCTGGTGCCGAGTCTGTGTGGGCGGCAGGTGTCTGCGTGTAGCTCCCAAGGCCCCACCTTAGCGTTCCAGCCACACAGTCTCCCTCTCACTCTCCTTCTAATACTCCAGTTCTCATGGCAAGGAACTGGCCCTCCTGGTTCAGGAGGGACCTGGAGAAGGTCAAGAAGGTAGGTTATTTTTATTTAGCAAGGCTGTGGGAGCACCCCAGGCATGTGGCTGGGCACCCATGTGCCCATCGTGAACCAGGCAGGCTCCCCTATGAGCTACCATCTCTGCTTCTCACCAGTTCCCTCCCCTGCCTCTTGCTTCTGGATTTGCTTTGCAAGCGCCCAGCACACAGCTTCTAGAGCAAGGGCAGAACTTCAGGAGGTCACTGCACCAAATTCTCTCCTTAATACTGTTCCCTCTTGGTTTTAAATGTTGGGTGATCATGTTTTATTTGTTCTGTTTCAGATCCTCCTGTTCCAGATGGATCCCCTAACATTACCTCTGTCAGTCACAATTCGGTAAAGGTTAAGTTCAGTGGGTTTGAAGCCAGCCACGGACCTATCAAAGCCTATGCTGTCATTCTCACCACTGGGGAAGGTAAGGAGGGCTCATTCCAGGACAGTCAGCCAGTGCCTGGGTGCCACTTCTGTGCCCACTGAGGCATGGGGTTAAAGACACCAACGCATGTCCGTCTTAACACTGGGGTAAGCTGTTCGCCTAATGGTCTAGGTCACGGGTCACCAAACTTTCTATCAAGGGCTACATAGCAAATACTTGAAGGTTCTCAGGCTTTACAGTCTCTGTTGCAGCTAACTCAACTCTGCCACTGTAGCATGGAAGCAGTCATAGGAAATCTGTAAACAATGGGTGTGGCTCTTTCAATAAATGGTATTTACCAAAATGGGTGGCAGTGTGGATTTGGCCTGTGGGTCTGGACCACTTGGTGACCTCCAGTCTAAGTTATTCTTCTCTTTTATACCACTGGATCTTTTAGGTGGCAGAATATTAGTCTTAACCAACTTTTTCTCTCTAAATCAGTCTCTCGCTCTTTCTCTCTCTCTCACACACACACACACACACACACACACACATGAATCATCCTTAAAGGGTGATTTTTTTCTTGAAAGCAACCAAAATGGTTTGCATTTGTAGTGGGAACTTGCAAAAAGCATCCTCATAGCAGAGAGAGGAGGTGGATTCAAGCCACTTTTCCATAAAGGGCTCTATTAAATTCTTTGGTAGGAAGAAGGGAATGACTTGAGGGTTCCTTTGTTAGCTGCGTGTGGGTGATCTGCATAAGGCCTGGGTTTAAAGTGCCAAGTTTTGTTGTTTTTGGTGATTCTTTAAGCAAAATGTGAATAATACAATACTGCCCCTGCCCAGTCTTTCAATCAGTGATTCTGTCTTCATCTCCCTGAGAAAGTAGAGATCAAACACACAGTAAGAGTGTGGGGGTCCTGGAAGACAAGGAATTGGCTGGTGTCATAAACCTGGGGCAGAGTTTCAAAAAGTGATGTTGTGATCTCACTGGCTGTCTTTGTGTTTGTGTCTGCTTCAAACACTAGTCGTTTTGCTGTGAAGATTTTCAGCAAATCCCAAGCTCAGACCTTTGCTGAGTGAGGGAGGAAATATTTCCTTGTGACCAGATTGACTGCTGGCAGCCTGTGATGGATGTGAGCACACCCTTCAGGTTGATGGCTTGGGCTAGGAATACAGCCCACCATATAGGCAGTGTGGCCTGCGCCCAGGTCCTTCTAGCTTTCTATGCCTTTGTGTCCTCATCTGTACAATGGGGAAAGTAAACCTAGGTAATGGGATCATTGTGGTGAGTAAATGAGTTAATGTAAGTAAAGGACTTAGAACAAAATGTAAGTGAAGCCTGGCATAGAAAGCACACTGAGAGTGACAGTGTCATCATTATTACCTAGCATCAATGTCATTATTTACAAGCATGGGAGACTTAAATCTCTCCACAGTCAGTGTCTTAACAACTTTGCTTCTGTGTGCCTTTCTTAGCTGTTCACCCATCTGTAGATGTTTTGAGATACACATATGAAGATTTCAAAAAGGGGGCCTCAGATACTTATGTGACATACCTCATAACAACAGAAGACAAGAGAAGTTCTCAAGGCCTGTCTGAAGTCCTAAAATATGAAGTTGATGTTGGGAATCAGTCAACCACACATGGCTATTACAACGGGAAGCTTGCACCTCTGGGCTCCTATCGGTAATGGCTTCTGATTCTTGCTCTTTGGAGTCTGAGCCTTGTGAATGCAAAGCTTTTCATGCCTGAGGTGTTGGACACGTCTCAGCTGCCTCTTTTCCTCTTGTCATCCTGTAGGGCTTGTGTGGCTGGCTTTACCAATATTACCTTTAACCCTCAAAATGATGGACTCATAGATGGCACCGAGAGCTATGTGTCCTTCAGTCACTATTCAGATGCTGTTTTCTTGCCCCAGGATCCAGGTAAAGGAAGAACAACATTGCTTTTGGCAGCTCAGTTGGTGTTTGCTTCCAGTGTTTGCAGAGAGGCTGGTGTCTGTGCATCGCCTTTAGATTCCCAAAGGAGTTGCAGCTGCTTGTCTCATCTCAGAAGTAGAGATGGAACTTGGCCATCAGGGTGCAGCTCAGCTTCCTCTTCTGAGACCCCCAAAACCCCTGTCCCCTCACCCCATTCTCTGAAATGCCGGTTGCATTCCCAATCTGCAAAGAGGGCTTTAGTCCTCTTTTCCCAGTGTGGTGATTTGTGTGCCCATGTACCAGGCACACAGTGTGAATTTTAGTGTCTAGGAAGAATGCTTGAGTATTAGGATCAGGAGGGGCCATAGAAATCATCTTGTTCAAACCCCTTTTAGAAATGAGGTTGTTAAGGCTCAGAGAGGGAAGTGACCTGTCCAAGGTCACACAGGGCCTTAGAGGCAGGCTTGACATTCTGGTCTTAGCCTCCTTGTCTAATGCTCCTGTCCTTTATCATGCAGCGACAGGTGACTTAGGAGCTTCAAGGGCCCAAAGGGGGTACATCCCCTACCTTCAGGCTGAAGACAGTTGACTGACTAGTTAGTTTGTTTAGTTTTCATACTTGGTAGTTGTTGGCTTCAGGAAAGAAGCCCAGAGGCAAAGGGAGTCCCCACTCTGTTCCCCAATAAGCAGATGGGTTTTGATAGCTGAACATTGCCTGTAGGTACTTGTGCTCATGTGTGGGGTTAGTCTCCAGGAGTCAGAGGGGGCAGGAGCCACATGGACCATCTTGCCTAGTGGTTTTCAAACAGTGGTTGCTCCATTAAGCAGGGCCCAGTCCTGAGATGCTCCCCTTGCTCAACAACAGTGTTTCTCCTGGTTTTCTGTATTATATATTGGGCTGCTGCATGCAATTTCATTTGAAGAAGGAAATCATGGGTTAGGTGAATCGGAAAATCACGGATACCCCAGGTGCCTAAGTCTGCAGTTGAGGAAACTGAGACCCAGAGGGAAACAGTGGCTTTCTCAAGACCATCCCGTTCAGTGGCAGCCTGGAGACAGAGCACTGGGTCCCAAATGCCTGGAGAGAGAGAGAGAGAGAGAGAGAGAGAGACACACACACACACACACATACACACACGCACTCTGGTTCGAGACTCTGGGCCTGTTGTTGGTGAGCACCTCTCAAAGTGCCTCCCTTTTGATTTTGCCCAGGTGTCATTTGTGGAGCAGTCTTTGGATGCATCTTTGGTGCCCTGGTTATCGTGGCTGTGGGAAGCTTCATCTTCTGGAGAAAGAAAAGGTGACTGTTGCTTATGTTACCGTTAATACCTTACTTTTTAAGGGTGCTTTTCATTATGGAAGCTTTCAGACATTCATGCAGTTGGAAGGAGCAGTATAATAAGACCCATGCCCCCATCATCTAAAACCTTCACCATATGGCCAGTCTTACTTCATCTCAACCCTGAAGCTGGGGGATTTCAAAGCATCAGGGCAGAGGGTCGGGGTGGTGGGGGAAACACTGCAATGTAGGATGCTACTTTTAAGTCGTGTGTTCTGAGTTCACAAATCAGTTTCATAGTTGGTAAGGGATTTCTGTTGAGAGTTAGCTCAGTTTGAACACTTGCTCCATCTCTGACTAGCTGTTAGGGAGCTTAGCCTTAATGTCTATTACAATCCTTGACATAGGGGTGATAACAGTGCCTAACTTGAGATGCTGAGGAGCATTGAATACATAAAGTGCTTTGACAGTATCTGGTACCACGTATGCTATTACTATTATTTTATCTGTATGACTACCCTTGGAGTTAGTTAAATAGTAAAGTAGCAATCTGTTTTGAGTGTTTACTGTGTACCTAGATATGTGCTTCCTGTGACTTCTCATTCATGAGCTCTGAGGCAGGTCTGATAAGCCCCATCACAGGGATGTGGAAGCTGCATGTAGGAGGTGTGGAGATGGATTGAACCTGGTCTTTGCACTTCATCACATGCCCTCTTGCCTAACCGTGTGTGTGTGAAGCCTGTGCATCAACTGAGATTCAGTCTCAGTTATTAGCTACTTCTGGCCAGGAAATCTCCTCCTGGCCTGGGCATTTCCTACAGTGGGCTCTGCCAGCCCCTTTTGCTGCTGCTTTGCCCTATTGAGTTGACAGGCAGCCTTTTTTTGTGCAAGGGCAGAGTCAGCTTTATTGTTTCTTATTAAAATAAAAGCAGTACAAAGGCAAAAATGAACAAGTGGGACACATCAAACTTAAAAGTTTCCATATACCAAAGGAACCCATCAACAAATCAAAAGGCAACCTACTATATGGAGAATATGTTTACAAATGATACAGTTTATGAAGGTTTACTATCCAAAAAATATATGAAGAACTCATGCATATCAATATCAAAAAAAACAATCCAATTAAAAAATGCGTAGAGGACTGGAATAGACATTTTCCAAAGAAGACATACAGATGGCTAACAGACATGTGAAAAGATGTTTGACATCATTAGTAAATCATCAGGGAAATGCAAATCAAAACCACAATAATTTATCACCCCACACCAGTAAAAATGGCTAATATAAAAAAAGACAAATAAAAAGTGTTGGTGAGGATGTAGAGAAGAGGGAGCCCTTGAACACTGTTGGGGCAAATGTAAATTTGTACAGCCACTGTGGAAAGCAGTATGGAGGTGTCTCAAAAAACTAAAAATAGAAATAGGACCCAGCAATTCCACTTCTGGGATTCTATCCAAAGAAAACAAAATCACTAATTCAAAAAGAAACATGCACCTCTGTTTTTTTAAAGTTCTTTATAATAGCCAAGACATAGAAGTAACTACATGTCTGTTGATGGATGAATGGATAAGAAGATGTCACACACACACATACACACACACAGAGGAATATTACTCAGCCCTAAAAAAGAACAAAATCTTGTCATTTATGACAACATGAATAGACCTAGAGGTTATTATGCTAAATGAAGTAAGAGAAAGGTAAATACCATATGGTTCCTTTTTATGTGGGATCTTAAAACCAAACAAATAAACAAACAAAACAGAAATAGACTCATAAACATAGAGAATAGACTGCTGGTTACCAAGGTGGGGTGGGACAGATGAAACAGGTAAAAGTGGGTAAAGAGATACAAACTTCAAATTATAAAATAAATTAGTCATGGGGATGAAAGTACAGCATAGGGAATATAGCCATTAATATTATAGTATCTTTTTATGGTGACAGATGGTAATTACACTTATTGTGATGAATATTTCCTAACATAATTGTCAAATCACTGTTGTTCATCTGAAACCAATATAATGTATATCAACTAATTTCAATTACAAAATTAAAAAAAGGAACATTTATTGTTAAAATTCAAAACAATTACAGTGGAAAAAAGTCTAATATTTATAAATTTTAAAAAGTTACACATGCTTATGGCAAAAAAAAACCATGGAAGACCAAAGAAAATAGATAACCTGTAATCACAGCACCCACACAATACTACTGTTAACATTGGTGTGATTGCAGTTTAATCACACACAAATACACATGTATACACACACAAATGGAATCACATTCATTGTTTTCTAGCCTGCTTTATTAACTTAAGACATTGTGGACTGCTTCATTTCTTCTTTATTTTAAGTGGCTACAGAATATTCAACTGTCTGGGAATTATTCAACCAATTTCCTGATGTTTTCAGTTTTTTTTTTTTCCACAGTCACTTACCCTTGTGCCTAATCTTTGGCACATTCATTATTTCCTTAGGCTATATTCCAAGGTGGGCAGTTGCTTGGTCAGTGGGCATGAATGTTTTCAATTTCGATAATGTACTGTCAAATTACCTTCTAGGAAGTTGTTTTTTAAACATCAATAGGGATTTAGCCCCAATACAGGAGAGTGCCAAGGGTCTTACCAACTTGTCTACACTGGGTATATTTTCTGGTTTATTCCATTAACTTATTTGAAAGTCTTCTTAAAAAAACCGAGTATGAAATAATGAGTCTGACTTTACAATAGGTTAATGCTGCTGATTTATATTTACATCAGGAAATTTCTTTAAGTTGCTTAAGTAAGATTCTTTCATACTTTGAGGTGGTATGAATGAGAGTTACTTACAGATACATAGTCATCATTTGCTGCTTAGACCATTAGGCTTAGTACTAGTGAGCAGGTTTTAGTGTCTTATGAACTAATGCCCAGGGAAAAGGCATTCTGAAAACACATGAAAGGGGGAACCATGGAATTAACTTCTTTTGGTCTAATGGGTCTTTCTTTTCTTTCAAAATAGGAAAGATGCAAAGAATAATGAAGTATCCTTTTCTCAAATTAAGTAAGTCTTGAGAGTTATGGGCTTCAGTTTAAGACATTTAATCTCCCAATCTGTTTAGTGACTAGAGAATTGGTGGAACTTGCTGTCATTTCACCTGATTGACATAGCTGGCTATGATCTGCCAGAAGCTCCTGCTGGCTTTGTCATTCTGCCAGGAGTTTGTGTTTATCAGTCTCCCCAAGCTGGCCTCCTTGTCGTGTCCACGAGGGCGAGTAGAACCGTATTTGTCATATTCTACCAATAAATATGTATTTTGTAACCAAAAAAAAGCTTATCAGTATCTCAGAGAAGAACTTGCTCAAAGTCACAAAGCCAGTCAGTTACATAACAGAGTCTAGAAATCATATGTCCTGATTCACATTTCAGTGTTTTGTAGATAACTTTATACTTATATTTGCCATCTCTCCTCCCACCCCCAGTTATGCTATGGTTTTGTTTCTTGGAGAAGATGTTTACTATCTTATCTAGTCATGGTTGAGTCAGTTTTTCTAATTGCTTGTTTTTTTTTCTTTCCCTTTCTGTGATGAAGGCCTAAAAAGTGAGTGACCTCTTTGATTTTTGTGACTTGTGTTTTCCCATTTTGGGCATGAACTTTATTGAATGTAAAAAGCCCTAATAAATTGTTTTGTTTTCTTAGATCCAAGTTAGTCAAAGTGGAGAATTTTGAGGCTTACTTCAAGAAACAACAAGCTGACTCCAACTGTGGGTTTGCAGAAGAATACGAAGTACGTTGTTGTAACTACTGTGTTTTTAATTGCTTTATGTTTCTCCTGAGAGTTGGAAAATATCCGGTTTTGGTTCATGGTGAAGCTTTGGGTTGAGAAACGTCCCGCTTGGAGGGGAGAGAGCAGCTCTTGCATGTGCCTTGGCTCCCACTGTTGCCATGTTGGCTGTGAGTGCTTAAATGCCCCTTTGCTTCTAGTGAATTATACATTTAATTTTGTTGATACTTCAAGATTTTGCAGAGGGATACAGAAGCTGGAAATTCAAGTTAAAGGGCAATTAGTTAGAGAAATTGGGGCTGTATGAGCTGGAAGGACACCAGATGGGGCTCGATAACTGTGTGGCCAAGGTTGGTTTTTGAGGCTTATGTTGCATCCCATGCAAAGACTTTGTGCCTTTCAGGCCCTTGTGTGCCCTGTTCTCCTAGCCGGCCTGGGAACTGGCCCTCC
The DNA here is from genome assembly GCF_040802235.1 of Manis javanica. Lineage (NCBI taxonomy): Eukaryota > Metazoa > Chordata > Mammalia > Pholidota > Manidae > Manis > Manis javanica. The sequence continues at coordinate 68,060,773 of NC_133166.1, forward strand.
CTGCTGGGATGGCCATGTACACTTGCCCCTCAGGGGCTCCCCCTGCTACAGCAGCTCTGCCCTTACTGAAATCTATTCACCATTTGTTTTGGTTTCCTGTGACTGCCGTAAAAAATTACCACAAACTGCTGGCTTAAAACAACAAAAATTTATTCTCTTCCGGTTCTGGAGGTGATACAAAATCCAAAATCAAGCTGTTGACAGGACTGTGCTCTCCCCAAGTCCTCAAGGAGAAGAATCTTTCCTCAACTCTTGCAGGTTTTGGTGGCACCAGGCAACCTTGGCTTACAGCTGTGCCACTCCAGTCTCTGCCCCTGCTTTCTCCTCCTCCTCCCTACATCTCCTGTTGGACTTGTTGGATTTGGGGTTCACCCAGACAGTGTGAGATGATCTCAGCTCAGGATTCTTAAGTTAATTCCATCTCCAAAGACCCTTTTTCCAAATAAGATCAGATGCATAGGTTGCAGGAGTTAGGATGCGGACATGTCCTGTTCACCTTCAACCTACTGGGCATGCAAAGTACAGCCCAGCTTTTGCCACCTCTGTGATGTTTTCTCTGATGACATTAGGAGAACTTGAAATCTGTGTTTTTATCCCTGTTTCATCTGTGACATATTGCTTGTTACTGATATTCAGCATTCAGCCTTGTAATGTTAATAACTTCTGTCTGCACGTCTCTCCCAAGTTGTAAGTCCTTAAAGGCAAGGACCATCTTTTTTTTTTTTTTTTTTTTTTGAGAGGGCATCTCTCATATTTATTGATCAAATGGTTGTTAACAACAATAAAATTCAGTATAGGGGGGTCAATGCTCAATGTACAATCATTAATCCATCTCAAGCCTAATTCTCGTCAGTCTCCAATCTTCTGAAGCATAACGAACAAGTTCTTACATGGTGAACGAATTCTTACAGAGTGAATAAATTCTTACATGGTGAACAGTACAAGGGCATTCATCACAGAAACTTTCGGTTTTGATCATGCAATATGACCTATAAACCATCAGGTCAAATATGAATATTCATTTGATTTTTGTACTTGATTTATATGTTGATCCCACATTTCTCCTATTATTATTATTATTTTTATTTTTAATAAAATGCTGAAGTGGTAGGTAGATGCAAGATAAAGGTAGAAAACATAGTTTAGTGCTGTAAGAAGGCAAATGTAGATGATCAGATGATCAGGTGTGTGCCTATGGACTAAGTATTAATCCAGGCTAGACAAGGGCAGCAAGACATCCACGGATGCAGAAGATTTCTCTCAAAGCAGGGGGGGTGAGGTTCTGAGCCTCACCTCTGTTGATCCCCAAATTCTCACCTGATGGCCCCCCTGCGACTGTGCCTGTCTTAGGTTGTTCCTCCCTTGAGGAATCTTACCCGTCTCTGGCTAACCAGTCATCTTCCGGGGCCATACAGGGAAATGTAAAGTTGGTAAGTGAGAGAGAAGCCATATTGTTTGCAAAGGTTAGCTTTTAACTTCTTTGCAGATTTATGCCCTGTGGCTTCTATGCCCAGCACTTGTCTCGAGGTATCTTTACCACCTGGAGGAATTATGATACTCGGTAAATTCGATATGAGGCACGAATTCTATTTAAGGTTTGTAATTAGGAAGGAAGAAGAAAAGCTATAGATGTAGCATATGAAGGAAACTTGGGAGGATTGATTATTTCTTTGACATATCTTCTTGTATAGTACCTTAAGTATGTACAGGTTTTAAACTACTAACTAATTTGCACACACATATTAACATAATAGGAATATGGTGACATAAACAAAGCAAATCTATAATTACCAGCCATCTCCAGTGAAGCCAAGAAAACCATTTAGGCACCCTAGGCATTTGTGAAAATTTATCTATGATATGATGGATATTTTCGAACTGTACTTGAACCATCAGACAAATTAAAGCAGCCCATTTCTGGGATCTGTTCACATCCCATATGTTCTTTTAACCATAGATAGTCTATAGTCATGAGATTTTGGGGTGCTACAACTTGCACCCCTCCCAACTCCTGGTTGAGTTCCAACAGTACAGATCCAGTCAAATTCGTTGTCTCACTGTATGCACATGCCAGCCTAGACATCTCCCTCCTCCTTCTTATGGCAAGTCCAGGAGACGGTGGGCTGGATGCAGCCACAACCGCAGCATCGAAGGACCATCCTTTTTTTAAATTTCAACCTCCACAGTAGTTTCTGAGGGCTGCTCTAACAAAATGTCACAAACTGGGTGGCTTAAAACAATAGAAAATATTCTCTCATAGTTCTGGAGGCCAACAACCAAGTTGTTGAGCAGGGCTGTGCTCCCTCCAAAGCCTCTGGAGAGGATCCCACCTTGCTTCATGCAGCTTCTGGAAACCCTGGGCATCTCCGACCTGTGGCAACCTCCCTATTGCCTGCCTCCATCTCAGCATGGCCATCTACCTTTGTGTATCACTGTCATCGTATCTCTTCTGCTCTTACAAGGACATCAGTCATACTGGACCAAGGGCCTGCTGCACTCCAGGATGACCTTCATTACACCTGCTAAGACCAAAGTTCCAAATAAAGTTTTATTCCTGGGTCCCAGGGCTTAGAACGTCAAGTCACCTTTTTGGAGTATGCAGTTTAACCCATAGCATCCCTGCATTCCCACTTGATTGGGTCATGCTCTGTGCTCTGTATGAATAATCTTTGAACACTAAATAAATGAACAACTTACTTGTTTTGTTTTCAGGATCTGAAGCTTGTTGGAATTAGTCTACCAAAATATGCAGCTGAACTGGCTGAGAATAGAGGAAAGAATCGCTACAATAATGTCCTGCCCTGTGAGCTGTTTTATCCATATCATTTTGCCTTTTTTCTGTCATTGGCCATCGCATCTCTAACAGGAAGGGGAGGGGGATCAAGTGCTAATGAGCCCAAATCATTCATTAGTCACCTTCCCTATGCTAAGCACTGTATGTAGGCATATTTCTTTGAATTTAATCCTAACAACAATCTTATAAAATAGATAGTTGAGTATTCGTTTTGCAGATGAAGACAGTGAGGTGCAGAGTAGGGAGCTGATATGCCCAAAGTTGTGCAGATGGTTGTGGCAGGACCAGGCTTAGACCAGGTCTATCCGTTTGGTTCAGGGAGAAGGCCAGAATCTGTGCTCTTCTTTCCTCCATGTCAGAACCCCTTTATTTCAGCTAATATAGTTCTAGAATGAAAGGGAGCAGGGGGGGACAGACAGAGTGTAATGCTTTCTCTGACTCTGGTTGGCTAAGAGCATTTCACAGCTAATTATGAATCGTGTTTGGATTCATTCCTGTTCTTGAAAATCAACAATGTCTGCAACATAATGGACAGGGTTAACAACAGATTGAGTTTAAGTGAGAATGATTTATTGTATCATCCATTACGGTGAAGTGTAAACCCTTCTCCATAGAAAGTTCTTTATGGTCTCTCTTTTGGGTGGAAATTAGGGCACAGAAATAAGTGTCCATAGATGGCAGCTGTGTTTCAATTTAGCCCATGTTCTGAGAAAAATGCCTTTAAAATTGGCCATGGGAGCTGCTGCTTATTGCCCTTCTAGGTTTAGCTCAGGATTATTGGCCTGCTCTTGTGAAGGTTGTGGGGATTTTCAGATCCAGAGTTTGCGTGTCATTTTTATTAGGAGGGTTTTAGGCTGAAACTCAGGTCAGCAACTAGGTTTGGAATTGCTAAGTCTCATCCGGAGAGGTGAGACAGGGTACGGTCAGTGACCAGGAAACAGGTGGTGCCGCTCACAGCTCAGCCTGACATTTGAAATCTAAGGTTATTATTTCATTTTGTGAGCTGGACAACTGTTTTGATCCTTCCACTCACAGTAATCTTATACATTCAGTTTATTCTTGAATTGGGTACTGCCTTTGTATAACCACTATTTTAGTAGAAAAGAGAAAATGTGAAAAGGTTAACCTGGGCATGTACCCTGCTGTAGTGAGAAGGGCACTCGGTCTGCATTCTAACTGCTGCTGACCAGATACAAGTGCTTGGAGAAGTTACCTAGCCTCCTGATCCTCAGTTTCCTCATCTGTAAAGTGAACACCAAAGCTCATAGGGTGGTTTTGAGGAATGGATAAAGTTCCTTAGTGCATTCCCTGGCTCATGGCATACACACAGGTCTGTTTGCCTTAGAAAGTGGTTTGGTGTCATTAAGAGCTTGGGCCCTGGTGCCAGGCTGCCTTGATTTGAGCCCTGGCTCTGCCACTTCCTCACTGTGCCTGGTTAATCATGTACCTTCTCTGTGCTGGTCACACAGGGTGACTGTGAGAATCAAATAAGGTCGCATGTGTGAAATGTCAAGTCATGCCCCTTTAGAGTGTGGCAGAAGCTCTGTGTGCCATTTTGTACTTCTTTTTCTCTCTTGTATGTAACTCTCCTCAAAAATTTGCTTTCAACGAGGACCTTTTTTCTTTTAATGCCACAGATGATATTTCTCGTGTCAAACTTTCAGTCCAGACCCATTCAACCGACGACTATGTTAATGCCAACTACATGCCAGTAAGTGGGCTATGTCTTCATAGCACTGGTTGTTGGGATGAAATCTTTAGAGCTCCTCTTCCTGTTTCATTGACATAGAATGTATGTTGCTTTTCTATTTTTAGGGCTACCATTCCAAGAAAGATTTTATTGCCACACAAGGACCTTTACCCAACACTTTGAAAGATTTTTGGCGCATGGTATGGGAGAAAAATATATATGCCATTGTTATGTTGACCAAATGTGTTGAACAGGGAAGGGTAAGCATCTTCCATTTAAATGATCAAGTTAATTCATTTTTACTGTGGTGGAAGGGTATCTTAAAAAGCATTTGTCTGTTTAAAGAAACACTCCCCCAAACATTAGCACCTCTATTCTTAGAAACTTGTTTTCTGTCTTTTTCTCCTCTAAAAGTTAAAAAATCTTTTAAAAAGTCTATTTTGTCGTTCCCTTACTTTGTGGACAAATATCAATGCTCTCTGTTCCTGAAATTGCTGCTGCTGGAGTTAGTAAGTGGAGGTGTTGGGTAAGCTCAGTGGAAAAACTCCCAGGCTTCAAGCCATGGCCGCCCATCCTTCGTCAGCTGTGTGCTTGGGTGCAGCCCATGGAGTTGCTAAGCAACCAGCTTCTCCTCTGAGATGAGGGATTTGACCAACACAGTTATCAGACTTGAGTATTTAGCACTGGAATCCTTTCTTTACAGAAAAGCTCAGACTTATCCCCAGGTACATCTCAGCAGGCCCCTCTCCCCTCTGATGGCCTGGAATTCCCTGGCTGCTTCCATCAGAGAAAAGATTTCTTCTAGTAATAAAATCCATGTTTCTATAAATGCATCTCAGGTGAATTGAACATGTGCTAAATTCAGAAGTTCTGTACCTGAGGAGTAAGACCTAATGTTGCTCTGTGAATTTCTTCATGTAGCTTCATTTCTTGAGGAGTAGGATAGGAGTCGATTCTCTAAGCCAGGGATTCTCAAACTTTAACATGCATCAGAATTGTCCCTTGAGGAGCTTCTAATGCAGGTCTGTGGTGGGACCCCAGAACTGTGTATCTGATGATTCCTGGGGCTGCAACCTCTGCCAACCCAGGCTGTGCTCTGTGTGTGGCGCTGTCCTTGGTGGTTCAGGGAACCCGCCAGGTGTTTCTTTTAATGTTCCTTATTTTGCTTTAATTTAGCAGATGTTTATCCTGCCCAAGTATGTGGAAGGTCCTGTGGTAGGGGCTGGGGATGGAGGAGGGAAGTATGACAAAGAACAGTAAGAAGTGGTTCCCATCTTCACATCACCTGTGATACAGAAGGTTGGGTTCTGCACACACTCCCTACATAGGAGAGCTGGCCGTTCTGCCCACGAAAGAAGATTGTTTAGGAATGCAGATGGGCTTGATGGTGCCATGGAGCCCAGGGCCTCTCCCATGGAGCATTCTCATAAATATTTGTTAGACCAATGAACATGATGTAGTTGAATTAATGGAGACCACAACGGTGAATTTAGGTGGGCCCCTGTTGATCTTTACAGGACAGAAGTGGATGTCACTGAGTCAGTGTGGGAGGGCAAGGAGGCCTGTGTATTTTCTGCACTTGGTACTCTGTATGTGTTACTTCCCTCCTATTACAACCCCATGAGGTATAGTTATTTTATAGATGTGGAAACTGAGGCTCAGAGAGTTTAAGAACTTGGTCACAAGGTACCAACAAAAGTCAGCTGGAGGAGGCTGAGCCAGGATCAGGTCCATATCAGTGTATCCAAGTTCTGTATTCTTTCTTGGAGCGGTGGTCCCAAAACTGGGGTCTTTGACTCTGGCCCAGGGATCTGTATTTTTTTAATCTCTGGAGGGGGACCCAGGCCTCTGTTTTTAAAGCAAGACAAGGCTTGCAGGTGAGTCAGATTTGATCATGTTTTGAAGCCACCTGCAGTAGAGCATGCCTCAGAAAGAAGAATGAGTGTGTGTGGGTGTGTGTGTGTTTTATATCATTTGCCAAGTGGGGATTCAGATATTCCTGAGAGTAGTAGTTTCCTGATTTTTATTTATTTATATCTGCCCACTGGCTTTATACAAATCAAAGACCCCAGAATGATTTAATTTGATCCTCTTTGTTGGTGTCTGTTTGTATTGCAATTAGTATGTATCTAAAAGTATTGGGGGGAGTTCTCATTTCTTCCAGCTGCTTGGGGTTATAGGTCAATCTGAGTTTGGTTCAGTGAATAGTGGTGGAGTGGCTGCTGTAGGTACCAAAGGGAACTAGATGAGGCTGTGTCCCCTGTGAAGGGACAGCCACTGTCCAGCTGTCAGTCAGTCTTCATGCAAAAATGGGGCTTGTGCTGGCTGGATCTTCTGATTCTTTGAGAGAAGCCAGAAATCTGGATTTTTATGAGAAACCTGTCCATTTTTAAAGAGTTGGCAAAATTATATTTTACAGTTTTTTTAAGGGTCAGACAGAACCCAACTAAAAGGCTGATTCAGTCCCTGATGTTAATTTTCAATATCTAGTTTCCCTTGTGGGGCTTTAGTGATGGCAGATGTTACCATTTGAGTCTTTGTATAACAATGCAATTTTATTTTAGACCAAATGTGAGGAGTACTGGCCCTCCAAGCAGGCTCAGGACTATGGGAACATAACTGTGGCAATGACATCAGAAATTATTCTTCCGGAATGGACCATCAGAGACTTCACAGTGAAAAATGTAAGTAAGAGGCAGGATGGATAGGTCTCATATATAATTACCATTTATTAATTCTGGGGCAATACTTTTTAGGTTGATACTAACTAGTATTTTTTTATGCATCAGAGTACGGTTTTTGCTCTCTTCCTTACAGAATAAAACAATCCAATATATACTTATACTCTAAGTCCTTTAGCCTTATTTTCTTAAGGGGAATTTTGTAAGTTATTTCTGAGTGAAATGAATCTTAAGAGCATGGCTCTGCAAAAGTAACTCCTTTCTTTACACTTCTAGGTGACTTGTGCAGAGTGCTTTTGTTACAAATCAAGGCCAATCAGATTATTTGTTTGCAAATAAGACATCAGGAGTGGCCATTTGCTGTTGGGAGCCATTTATGATAACAGTTATATTAATAGGATTCTAGGGCATACACAAATGGTCTTCCCTTCCCCTTAAAAGTTGTGAAAACAAATCCAGTGTAATGGTATAGGTATTCTAGGAAGCCAGTTAATGTATCCTTTCTTTCTTTGAGGGTGTTTGAAAATAGAGGCAGTGTCATGAAGCAGCATTAATATCTTTTAATGGGTGTGTAAGTTGGTATAACTCTATATAATAATCAGTGACATAAAACTCCATTCCCCTTAGATCAAAGGGGATTCCAAGTTTGAGGATCTGTCCTTAAGAAATAATATGAAATATAGGAAAATGTTTATTACTTTTCATAGAGATGAATCTCTGTCATTCATTTATAATGGAGGGAAAATTTGGTAACTGTGCAAATATCTAGCTTTCAGAGAATGGATAACTAAACTATGGGTTATCTAGTCATTGGGTCAATCCGAGTTTGGTTCAGTGAACAGTGGTGGAGTGGCTGCTGTAGGTACCAAAGGGAGCTAGGTGAGGCTGTGTCCCCTGTGAAGGGACAGCCACTGTCTAGCTGTCAGTCAGTCTTTATTGTCCAGCTGTTCAAATGATGGCTTTGGAGGCTGCATAAGTGCCATGAAGAGATGCTGGAATGTACTTGAGTGAAACATACTAGGAGGCAAAATCTAATTCATGTTATGAATAGTGCTTAAAAGAAAAGCTTAGAGGTAGATTCAGTCGACGTGACTCTGGGGGCATTTGGTATTGGTGGGTGAGGTTTGAGTTTAGGAGAATTACCCATAAAGATTCCCACAGTTCTGGATATAGTATAGTATATTGAGTATTAACTCTACTAATGACTGTGTCTCAAATATTCTAGCCTCAATTATTATTTCACTTCCTTCTCTAGAGATGCTGTCAAAGCTGTTATGCACTGGTGCAATTCACAATAGCTGAGAAACCCTTAAAATGTTATTTTTACTGATTTCACCCATTAAACTGACTTATCTGTGGCTGCTTTCACTGTTTGGGGTTTACCCTTGTGCAAGGGACTCATGGGTGGAATTGTCCACATCATTTAAAAAATTACATTACTATTGTTACAAAACTAAATAGGCTTTTCTACTATTTTCTACTATTTCACATTTTCCGCCTTTTCCTGTTCCAGGATCCAATCTAGGATACCACATGGCATTTAGTAAATGTTACTTTTGAGTCACACAAAATGCAGGAATGTGTTTTTCTTTTAAAAAGTAGGAACACAAAGGAGCTAAAAGTTTCCTTTGATTGCCACCCCTAACCTGAGTTCCTTTGCCCCTTTGCAGAGATAATACTGTAAAGTCTGACCCCCCCACCCCCCCCACCCCCACCACCACTCTCTTTCTCCTCTTATTTCACATGGCTGGTTTCTTTCTTCAGATGACTATTTTTGGTCAAATTTGTGAATGTCACCTTTGTGTGTGATAAGATTTCACAGTTCCCTCTCCTTACATGCTTTTTTTTCTCCATATTTTGAATAATGTTAGTACACTGCTTTTATAATGTATATACATTAAAAAAATAAGTGAGCTTCCAAAGGTAGCTGTTATACAGGAGATGGACATGCTTACAGTCCAGATTGGATCTATATGGGTAAGAGCAGTGCCCAGGTGTGGGCATAAAGAGTACAGTTGCATCAGGGCAAGAATGGCCCAGCCTGGGCAGAGTTCTAATAATTA